>NC_091446.1:44581837-45295121 GCF_964237555.1 Oryctolagus cuniculus
TCCATTGCTTGTTTCACTCTCCTAATGGCAGCAACAGATGATGCTGGGCCAGATTAAGGCCAGGAGCTGGAAACTCCATCTAGATCTCCCACGTGGGTTCCAGGGGTACAAGAACTTGATCCACCTTCTACTACCTTCCCAGGAGCATTAGCTGGATCAGAAGTAGAGTATATGGGACTTGGGGCTGACACTGTAGCACAGTGGGTTAAAGCCCTGCCCTGAAGCACTGGCATCCTATATAGGTGCTGGTTCTAGTCCCGGCTGCTCCTCTTCTGGTCCAGCTCTCTACTATGGCCTGGGAAAGCAGTAGAAGATGGCCGAAGTCCTTGGGCCCCTGAGCCCATGTGGGAGACCCGGACGAAGCTCCTGGCTCTTGGCTTTGGATCAGCACAGCTCTGACCGTTGCAGCCATCTGGTGAGTGAACCAGTGGATGGAAGAACTCTCTCTCTCTCTCTCTCTCTCTCCCCCCCCCCTCTCTCTGTCTCTACCTCTCTCTGTAACTCTGTCTTTCAAATAAATAAATAAATCTTTAAAAAAAAAAGAGTATATGGGACTCAAACCAGCACTCTAATGTGGGATGCTGGCAATGCAAATGGCAGCTTCATCTGTTGTACCAGATTGGCAGCACTGGTTCCTTGCTTCCCTCCATTCCTCCTCAAAAGTCAACCTAACTATTCTTTGGAAAATTCTGATTTAACCATGTCTGTTTCTTCTCAAAATCATTATTTGGCTTCCAATGGTTTTCAGGGGAAATAGCTAAGTGTTTGGGTCTGAAACTTCATACTATTCTTTGTCTACCTTTGTAGGCTTGTCCTCCGGTCCCAGCATCCACACTCCACTTGAAGCCTTATTATATTATTCACTATTCCCCAAAGGCATGCTCCTGCTTGCTGCAGCACCTTTGTGCACTAGGTTCCTCTTTCCAAAATGTTCTTCTCTGTCTTCTTTGTCTTATTAAATTAATATTCTATCAAGATTTGTTCATACATCATCTCTTGCTGGAGGGTTTCCAAGAGGATCCTTTATCCTTCCTCTGTGGTCCAGTAGTACCTGGTGCATTTTTCATACAGTTTTGTTTGTGTTGGATTACTTGTGTTTCTCCCTCCGTCAGACCATGTGCTTTCGAACAATAGGGAGAATATTGCATTGATCACTGTATTCTGATGAACACAACTGGGCTGATACATGTACTGGGTCCTTGGTGAACAAACCTTTGTTAAATCCAGAAATGATAGAGTTCTCTCTTCAAACCAAGATTTGACAGCATCTCCCAAGATGATCTTTAGTACCCTCTTTAATCCCCCAAAGTCCCAGCTGTTGTCTTCAAATGTAACATGGAAGTTCTTGCCTCCAGTGGGTTGTTATACCTGTTCAGGGTAGTGTAAAAAGTTCCTTGAAATTTCAAAAGAATAAAAGATACAAAGATAAGGTGATAGTACTGTGGCTGCATATATTATTATTCTTTCTGCAAAAAAGGTATTTAAGATTCATGGTTGTATAGGAATCATAAGGGGAGAATAAACTAAAGTTGGTTTGCATTTTCTTTTTCACTTTTCTCTGAGGTCCCTAGGAATACTTTGTTGCTATAGAAATACAAGGAAGCTGCCCTAGTTTTCTTCTTAGGCTGCCTAGCTGTGTAGTTCCGAGTGATGAGTAGGAAAGATGGTTCCCTTAACAGAACAACAGTAGCATCTTTAAATCAAAACTCACTAATCAAATTGATTAGCTCTCCCCCAAAATGACATCCTGAAACAGAAGATTCTTCTTTGTGGAACATTTTTGGCATTATCTATTTTTTCATTATTGGACAGAGTGAAATTTTATTGTTTAGGGATATTCGGTTCACATGGGAAACTGAACTTGAGAAAAACAACTAGAAACCATCTTTATTAAAGAAAAAAAAAATGCAGAGATAATCCTGAAAAGAAAAGTGGCTGTAAATGCATTATAAAGCAGAAAGTCAAGTTACCTATTTTTAAAGGCTACAGAAAATTGCCATTTTCCGGGCCATGTTCCCAAAGTTTCTCTGTTTTATCAGGTTTAAGTCCCAAGCTAAAATAATGGAAGGCTAATTCTGAAAGAAGCACCAATACCACACCAAAGAATTGGCTCCAGATGGGAACAACGTTTTAAGGATTTAAAATACACTTGTTATAAGTGATGCAGTATGTAATTTTAATATGCAATATAAATTTCATGAATAATTTTAAAATAGAATCCCTCAATATTACAATATTTTTATAAAATTTTAAGATACTGCCGGCGCCACGGCTCAATAGGCTAATCCTCCACCTGCGGCGCCGGCACACCGGGTTCTAGTCCTGGTCGGGGCACTGGATTCTGTCCGGGTTGCTCCCCTTCCAGCCCAGCTCTCTGCTGTGGCCAGGGAGTGCAGTGGAGGATGTCCCAAGTGCTTGGGCCCTGCACCCCATGGGAGACCAGGAGAAACACCTGGCTCCTTCCTTCGGATCAGTGCAGTGCTCCGGCTGCAGCACGCCGGCCGTGGCGGCCATTGGAGGGTGAACAAACGGCAAAGGAAGACCTTTCTCTCTGTCTCTCTCTCTCACTGTCCATTCTGCCTGTCAAAAATAAATAAAAAAATAATAAAAAATAAAATTTTAAGATACTGTTTTGCATAGTATAATTTGTTTATATTCAAAATATTGCTGGGAAGCACCAGATAAGCATAAATGTTCACTGATGTTGAGTTGTATAGAATTTTTAATGTTTCCCTGTACATATCTCTCATTTATCACATTGACAGACTACTTTCTTTAGACTCCTCTCTCCACCATCAGACGGTACCCCTCACTTCTCTACTCAGCACACATAAAAATGCATCTAAACATTCTGGCTTGCATTGTTTCACCCAATTCCATCTTCTTCCTGTGTTCTTTTTCTCTCTCTTTTATCTTTAACCATTATAGCTGTTAAGATGAGAAACTCTATAATTTCTCTAAAATTAAAGATAACAAATGCTGCTGGAATAGAAAAGTAGGGAATCCTTCATAAGGGATCATTGGAGAGCTGGGTCAGGGAGGAGTCCTATAATACTGACACCAGTCTCATTGATGTTCTGGGCCTCAGAATTCCCCTACAGCACTAAAAAAAAAAAAAAAAAAAAAAAAAAAAAACAAAAAACAAAAAAAAAACTTATGATAGCACTGCCTTTGATTTGTCATTACCTCTTCTCTCCATGAATCTTGAGTACTAGAAAGGAAGCCTACAAGTCTTTATGAGTTCTGCAGATGTAGAAAAATGCAACTAAAGTGGTTATCAACGTGGGCTTTACTATTATATAATCCTGCAATTCCAATTCTGCCCTTTAACTAACTATTTGATATTGGGCAAGCTGTATACATTCTTTGAACCTTAGGGACCTCATAAAGCAAAATGATGCTGATGAATGAACTGTACTGTGCACTAATAAGATGTATCAGAAGGTGTTTAGGACATTGAGATTTATTTTTATGTAGAAATATGAGAAGTGTATCATGACTACCCCTGAATGGCCACCTCAGGACTGTGCTTCTTAGAGTGGGATCCTGATCTGGCTTCTGTCTCAACTCCTCTATTAGAACTTCTGTGAGTGAGGCTGAGAGCATGCATGTGAACGAGGACCCTGGATGTTTTAGAAATACTACTTCAGGGAATTACCCCTAATTATAAAATGAAAACCAGTAGAAAAAGTGGATTCAATATGCAGTTTTCAATTCCTTTTCAAGGTTCCAATTTCAAAAATACTCTATCTTGTAAGCATTTGTAATAAAAATATATTTTATGCAAGTATATTTGGAATAACTATCATTTCTTAATCTTTGACTTTTGTGGAAAAATTACTAATAAACTAAACCTTTGAATTCATATTTTTAGTTGCTGATTATTCAATAATATTAAACTTAACTATGGCATTGCTTTGCTTATCTCCAATTGTATGAGATATTTTTTAAGTTGACAGAAGAAACAAAATGGAAGGAATTTTATGTTGGAAATATATAAATATTTAAAGGATACTTTTACCAAAATACCTTGCATCCTAGCCAATTTGAGGTTAGAATATAGAGCCAAATCTTGAACAATGAACAAGAAAAGCAAAGTCACAATGTTCCATTCAACTAGAAAAGTTTTGTGATCAAATAGAGCGCACAGTAGCGGGCATTTGGTGCAGTGGTTAAACAGCTGCTTGCAATGCCAGTATTCCATGTCAGAGAGCCTGTTTGAGTCCTGGCTACTCTGATTCTGATCCAGCTCCCTGCTGATGATTTTGGGAAAGCGTCTGATGATGGCTCAATTGCTTGGACCCCTACCACCTTTGTGGGTGCCTGGATGGAGTCCTTGGCTCCTGGTTCAGCTTGTAGATTCAATCCGGCCCAGCCTTGGCAGTTTTGGCCATCTGGGAAGTGAACCAGCAAATCTAAGATCTCTTTCTCAGTTTCTTTGGCTCTGTCACTCTGCCTTTCACATAAATAAAATAAATCTCTTTGAAAAAGTATATTTGGTTTAAGAGCAAGTGCTTGTTGATATGTGTAGAAACAGCAGGTGAAACAGAAAAGAACTGGTAAAGAAAGTCAGATCAGTGTTGTGGTGCAGCAGGCTAAGCCGCTGCCTACAACAGGGACATCCCATATTGGAGTGTGGGCTAGAGTCCTGGATGCTGTACTTCCAGTCCAGCTCCCTTCCAATGTGCCTGGGAAGGCAGTGGAAGATGACGCAAATAGGCACCTGATGCTGATGTGGGAGACCCAGATGGAGTTCCTAGTTCTTGGCTTTAGCCTGATTCAGCCCTGGCTGTTGCGACCATTTGGGGAATGAAACAGCAGACGTTAAGAACTCCCTTTTTCCTACTCTCCCCCTCCCTTTCTCCCTCTCTGTCACTCTGCCTTTCAAATAAACAGTAAATAGATTTTAAAAGTCATGTTAGTAATGGAGTGACCTTAGAAACCGTCTTCTGAACAAGCAAGTAGGAGGCATCCTTGTGTCTTCAGTAGTATGTTCTGAACAGATAGTAAACTGAACGTGTGAAGAGAGTGGAATGCAAGTATACACTGAAAATGTGAAAACACAGCATGTGCCAGTTTATCAAGGAAAATGCTTCATGTATGCAGTAATGTGCACCAGTGAAGCCAACAGTACAGAAAAGCAGTCTCCATTGATTTTTCCTTGGCTCCTCATATTCCTTACTAATGCACTTGAGCATGTAAATAATGCATACAGCAGATTGCATTAGAGGTGATTGTCTCCTGATTGCATGCATAAGTCAAAAGGCATTACTAGTGCATTAGAGACTGAGAATCAGTTCCAGATTTCAGTCTCTTTGCTTAATGACTCTCACAAATGGGAAGCTCGATAGCCAAGGAGACCAAACAAGACTGTCTTCATAGCTTATTGTGTGAATAGCCTTTTTTTGCATCATAAAAATAAGAAAGATGCTTTATGGAACAAATAACAGCTTTTTTAATGCATGAAAATTTTATTAAGTAGAGGAAGACATAAAAGATACTCCTGAAGGAATATTACATTGTCCTTTGTGATCCTTCTAAAATCTTGTGGTTATTATTGCTTTTTACTGTAGGGAATATAATTGTAAACTAATTGATGTTACAAGTGTTACATGCTTGTTTTAATAATTTGTGTAGTCTGGGGATGGACTACTTAATGTTAATCCTTTATTGTCTGCTTTGCTTTGCCATTGTAGGTGTTCAATAAAGTGGATGGTTCCTCCATGTAATTTCTAATTATTATTGATAAATAGCTAAAAGTATCTTCTTCTTGATTTCATATTTGCATAAGAATTACAAAGTGTTAATTGAACTGTTTCTTCTTCCAGTAGAAACTTCACCTGTCACACACCTTGACATTGTCACAACAGCGAAAGTATTGATTTGCTGTTAGGGCTACTGATCTGTATATCATCTATTTCTATGGCCCTTTGTCTCCTGAGCCTCTTATATCATGTCAGTTTCTAGCTTTGATGAGGATTCTCAATGTTGAAAAAAAAAAGTCTGTTCTTGTTAGGGTGACTGTGCTGTTTTCATTCCCCCCTGAGATTTGTCCAGAAGCATCAAGTGCTGATTATTTTCAGTTGAGATGATGGGATGTGTGAGATTTATAAATGGAATACTGATGATCTAAAACCCATACCCTGTCCATGAGAGCCAAGCTAATTTCTAGTCTGTGCAACAAGTTTAATTTTGATTTAATAGACAGGAACATATTATTTCTTTTAAAAATATTCTCTAAATTCTTAGACTTTAACAGACCTTGTCTGTTGTAACTTGATGAGTTTAGAATTAGTTCTGAATTTGTTTAAAAAAAACTTTTTACTTTATAATAGTTTTAGATTTACATAGAAGTTACAAAGAAATTACAGAAACTTCTCATAGACTGGACTCCCAGTTACCCTGTGGTTAATATCTTAGGCTACAATATGCAGCTGTCACAACTAATGAAGCAATACTGATGCATTATTATTAACCAAAGTCTGAATGACATATTAAAACTGCAGTAGGGTGAAGAGAAAATAATTCATATATAATTAATTGTTTCTAGTTATATAATAAAGACCAATTGGAAAATGTATGTAGCAAGAATAGCATTCTGTATCAATTCATAAAAAATGATTTTGTGATACAGTATAGGTGACTAAATAGTAGTATAACAAATAAACAACTTTGTAGATACTCTTGTATTTCAGTAATTTAAAGTTATATTACTTAGACTATAAAATATCATGCCTAAAGTTTGCGAGAGACATTGTGTTTTTAGAGATTTTCAACACAAAGGCATTCTCATTAAGCATTATCTTGCAAAGTCAATTTATCATTAAGAACCATTGATTGAGGACCTATTGTGTGTCAGGTGTTTCCAAAGGTGTTTAATACAATACATATCATCTTCAGTATTTAGAGCTATGAGGGCAGCAGCATTGTGGCATAGAGGATAGAGGATTAAGCTGTGCCTGTACACTGGTGTGTCATATGGGTTCTGGTTCCAGTTCAAGCTGCTCTACTTCTGATCCAGCTGCCTGCTAATGTGCCTGGGAAAGCAGCTGCTTGAAATACAAAGCATTCCATATCAGAGGGCCCATTTGAGTCCTGGCTACTCTGCTTCTGATCCAGCTCTGTGCTAATGAATTTGGGAAAGCAGCTGATAATGGCTGAATTGCATGGACCCCTACCACCTTTGTGGGTGACTGAATGGAGTCCCTGGCTTCTGGCTCTAGACTCTGGCCCAGCCTTGGCAGTTGTGACCATTGAGAGTGAACCATCAGATGCAAAATCTCTTTTTTTACTAACACTGCATTACTAACATGACTTTCTTTCTCATTATTTCATTATATTCCATTTTCATAATAATCTCATATACCCATGGAGCATCAAGAAATAATTATCGCATGTCTTCTGTGTGCTGGATGTCTTTTTATCTACTAAGTTTACAGCAATGGAAAAAAAGAAAAAAAATCCCTTGTCTCATTTTTGTGCTAGTTTGGAAAACTAGACAGTAGACAAAACAAATAAGGAGATTGAAATCTATGTTAAATAGTGGTAAATGGTGTAGGCATTAATAAAAAGGGCTTGAGTTTTGGGCAGGTCTTAAGATTATAGCTTTTAACGAAGACTAGGAAATTTTTGGAGAAGAGGGACAGCTGGAAAACTGTTTGGGCCCCTGAACCCATGTGGGAGACCTGAAAGAAGTTTCTGGCTCCTGGCTTCACACTGGCCCAGCCCTGGCCATTGCAGCCATTTGGGGAGTGTACCAGTGGATGGAAGATATTCTCCTCTCCTCTCCCCTCCCCAACCCTTCCCTCCCCCCCCCCCTCCCCTACCTCCTCCCTTCTCCTCCCTTCTCCCTTCTCCCTTCTCCCTCTCCCCTCTCCCCTCTCCCCTCTCGCTTCTCCCCTCTCCCCTCTCCTCTTCTCTAAATCTCTAACTCTCTAACTCTGCCTTTCAAATAAATAAATAAATCTTTAAAAGAAAAAAAAACTCTCCAAAGCCAATCTTTATATTATATATATGGAAACTGAAATTTGGCAAATCAAGTAAGTTAAGATTACACAGCAGGGGATGATGGATGTGGTTTTAAAGGAAGGGAATGGGAGGTGGGGAGGAGGAGGGAGGCAGAAGTAGAGGAAAAGGGAGAAGTATGGAGAGAGGAAGACAAAAGAAATCCAGGGGAAATAACCTCCTAAAGCAAGAAGTATTTAAAAATCTCATGTTTATAACAGGAGATTTGGTATTTAAATTTGAATCTTGATTAGAATGGGTTTTGTCATCTTAGCACTATATAACTCAGGATGATTTGTCCAAATTGCCACTTTTGTAATTTGGTTATTTATTTATTTATTTATTTATTTTTTGACAGGCAGAATGGACAGTGAGAGAGAGAGACAGAGAGAAAGGTCTTCCTTTGCCGTTGGTTTGCCCTCCAATGGCCGCCACGGCCGGCGTGCTGCGGCCGGTGTGCTGCGGCCAGTGCACAGCGCCGCTCCGAAGGCAGGAGCCAGGTGCTTTTCCTGGTCTCCCATGGGGTGCAGGGCCCAAGCACCTGGGCCATCCTCCACTGCACTCCCTGGCCACAGCAGAGAGCTGGCCTGGAAGAGGGGCAACCGGGACAGAATCCGGCACCCTGACCAGGGCTAGAACCCGGTGTGCCGGCGCCGCTAGGCGGAGGATTAGCCTAGTGAGCCGCGGCGCTGGCCTAATTTGGTTATTTTTTAAATACTGTAGTGTTACCAGCAGGAAAATGGTTTAGATCTGGTGTAATACCAAAGGCTGTTATAAACTGTGAAAAACATTAATGAAGTTTATGTTAGAAGCTTCCGTCTTTAACAGTGAGATGTTTGTGGAGATTATTCATAATAAGGCTGAGATGTAAAAATTTTATCAAACAAATGGCCCATGTTAAGCACCTAAAAGTGAATTTTGTTGCATTAGCATGATTGTGAGGTTCTGATAGCCAAGATTTCTAAATAGGAAATTTCTCATCGATTTAGCAATGTGTGCATACCTTTGTTGATACTGAATCTCTTTCTATACCCCTGATTTTTCTTGATTTGCAGTGACAGAATAAATATATTTGTGGACATCATCTGAAAATGCACTCTCCCTTTTTGATTACCATAATTTCTCTAATTGCCATAGCTGTAGTGTCTTGACTGGGGGGGTGGGTATTGACTAACTTCAAAATGTAAGGAATAAGGCCGGCGCCACAGCGCACTAGGCTAATCCTCCGCCTAGCAGCGCCGGCACACCGGGTTCTAGTCCCGGTTGGGGTGCCGGATTCTGTCCCGGTTGCCCCTCTTCCAGGCCAGCTCTCTGCTGTGGCCAGGGAGTACAGTGGAGGATGGCCCAGGTGCTTGGGCCCTGCACCCCATGGGAGACCAGGAAA
Source organism: Oryctolagus cuniculus (assembly GCF_964237555.1). Classification (NCBI taxonomy): domain Eukaryota; kingdom Metazoa; phylum Chordata; class Mammalia; order Lagomorpha; family Leporidae; genus Oryctolagus; species Oryctolagus cuniculus. The sequence goes on from NC_091446.1 coordinate 44,591,226, forward strand.
AGCACCTGGCTCCTGGCTCCTGCCATCGGATCAGCGCAGTGCGTCGGCCGCAGCGCGCCGGCCGTGGCGGCCATTGGAGGGTGAACCAACGGCAAAGGAAGACCTTTCTCTCTGTCTCTCTCTCTCACTGCCCACTCTGCCTGTCAAAAAAAAAAAAATGTAAGGAATAACTCAGATTTATCAAGGTTATTTTTAAATGTGAGCCTCATATTTGGATTAAAATCTTCAGAGAATGTTTTTGTTCTAGCCCTGCTTAATAGGTAAAAATTAAGTTTCTAAACCAAACACTATAGGGATAGTTCTAAACAAATTTCTGAGGTAGGTAGATAGCTTTTGGATTCAGAATCTCTTTTTTCTTAATCATCAACTATACAACTTGAGATTTTGTTCTTCAGCCTAAAGAAACAGTAATATTAAGTTAAGGTTTGATATACTGCATCTGTAACAGCAACAGCAGCAAGAAGTTTCTGTGTCTATTGCCAGTGCTTTCTGTGCTGACAAAATTGGAAAATCACAGGTACAGTACAGTAGTCATTTATTTTTGGTGACAGGAAAAGGAAACATAATTCTATAAACATCTTTATTTTCTTTCAAATAATAAAGAATGTTCTGAAAAGAACCCACATAAATACTCATCTCAGTCAGTGTACTAACTTTTGCAAAGGTAATACAAATGAGAAACATGCAGGGAGTAGCTTAGCATCTGATGAACTCATCAGGGTTTTCTCTGACCTCGCCATCTCACTAGGACATATGCTTACTGATAAAGACAAAGAAATGTGAGACAAGTGTTACGAGCATGAAGTCACTTCTATTAATTGGAAAATCCTGTTCTGCGGGTAGCTGCTTCCTGGTTCATTAAGATTAGTCAATGAGCTTTCTTTGATGAAAGCCATCTAAAAGAATCAGGGGTATTTGCTTTTCAAAGAAAAAAACAACTACTGTTATTTTTCTATTTCCATTATAACCTCATGTACCCATGAAGCATCAGGAAATAATTATTGCATATCTCCTGTGTGCTGGGTATCTTTTTATATACTAAGGATACAGCAATGGAAAAAAAAAAAAAAAAACAGAAAAAATCCCTTGACTTATGTGCTAGTTGGGAAAACTAGACAGTAGACAAAATAGATAAGGAGATTGACTTCTATGTTAAATAGTGGCAGTTGCTATAGGCATAAATAAAAAAGGGGGTTTGGGACAGGGCTTAAGATGATGATTTTTAATGAAGACTGGAAGGTTTTCCAGAAAAGGGACAGTTGGACAAATGTTTCGAGGTGGCAAAGGACTGGTGGATATTAACACCAAAAGCATACGGGTTGGAGTAAGTATGTGCAAAGGCCCCGAGAATGGCACTTGTGTGGAGGTGTAAATTATGACACATGACCTTGTGTGTAGAAGGAATGAGAGTATCTGATTAAGCAAATAAAATCAGGCTTCAAGATACGTAAAGTGTTTTTCCATTTATTATGATATATCTCAATTATAGTATTCTTTTGTTAAGCACAGATAAAATACTTCAGTTTGACATGAATATTAAAATATTGTTCACATATTGAAAGTAGACAGTAGGCCTAAGATGTAGGATCCCATATCGTGTCTAGCCTTACTTTTATCCTTTGGTATTCATATTAATGCTTTGAAAGGTTGCAGCTTTTTCTTATAATTGTGAATCACTTTTGCTAGCAGTGTAATTGGTTGTGAAATTGCCCTTTTTTTTATAATTCTCTTCATGCATTGTGGAGAATAGCACTCACCAATTTCTCTCCCTTCTTTTATTTTTGCTGTGTTGAATAGTTTCATTCAGAAGAAAAGAGAAAATCCCTGAAAACATTACACACAAAAGGTCATTTTTCCTATTTCCAGCTTGCTGATAAAAGCTCAAAGAGTAAATAGTCCTGGAAGGTAAAGTCTCCCCTGTAAAATACTCACTGAAAATTGAAACACCAAACAAAATAGATCCTGAATGCTTTAAAATAATGACCTAGTGCGACCCGTACAAATGGGGACATATATATTTTCATATGAGTCTAAACCCTAAAGGTTTCCGTCTCAAAAGGTGAATGGGATCTCCACGTTTCCATGCCGCTGAGACCTCTGGGGAGCAGAGACCCCTTTTCAAGGGGGTGTGGAGACAGAGCAGACTCTAATGTCTCCTTGCTTTTTAGATGTACTATAGAATAAACAAAACTTTATTATTTCTTTGTGAAATCAAAAAGTCACAAAGTAGATATCAAAAGGTATCCTCAGTCCTGAAAATGCCCAGGTACCACCTGCTCCCTTGTCTTTATGTGATTGGACTAGGATTTAGAAGGCTGAAGGTAGACTATCCTGTTGGGTTCAGATGGAAACAGCCCATTTTTAAGCATTAAAGTGGATGTGAACTTGGAATCAAGACTATACAATGTGCAGACTATTTGTTGCCATTTTGTTTAGCAGGTTCCACATTCTCCCTTGAAAATTAAAACACTTGTTTCTGCAATTTCTTGTGAAATAGCCGCTGTTCAGACTGGAAGTGGATAAACCTCTTAGAACTTCTGGTTAAATAACAAGGCATTTGCTTTCATTTAGTGAAAAATACATCAGCTATAAAATCAGAATGCATAGACCGAAATACTGACTCCAGCTTTTAGTAAACAGGCCATTTGGGAAATTGGAGAAAATAGTGTCAGCTAGTTGACATGGCTGTAATGAAGCTCAAGTGAGGTTGGCAGAGATCTTGGTGTGCTTTCAAACTGGTTTCTAAATTTATTTTTTCTATGTCTGACAATGGTGAAATGAAAGAAAGGAAAAAATAAAAGACATCTTCCTGAAGGAGTAACTTGAGAAGATAAGACAGATATTTGGGAGAGATTAAAGACCAGACTAATTAATCCCAGAAGTAATGCTTAGCTGCCAAATGTAGAAAATAGGAATATTATTTTTGTGTCCTAAAGTGAGAGAGGTTATGGCAGACTGGCACATCCTAGAAATTTCTCTCTCCACAAGATGATACTTGACACTTGACTTAGGCATTTCAAAGGGAGAACAGATTACAGGGACCATCTGGTCCCGTTTCTTATTGCACAGATGATAGGAATTGCAGAGACCCACAAAGCTACAGGTTAAATGGATTTCCTACAGCAATGATCCCCTAAGTCCTAGATCAAACAATTCTCTCCTCTTGGGTTAGTCACCTTTGGATTCGTAGAGCAAGCAATTTGAGTACCTCAGGGTCCTTGGCACTGATCTGGGTGTTTGGATCCAAAGTATAGACAGGATTCACACAAGCCATTGACATCTTTAAACTAGCATCCTGTTACATGATATCCATGGTGATTTAGATTTTTTTCAAATATTTTTCTTAGTAGTAACAGTGTTAATGACTTGTAGTAGACAGTAAGATAATGCAGAGATACCTGAGGTATTGTCATTTGCACAGAGAACTAAATTATAATGAGCAAGCTGTGGGGTGCACAAGTTTGATGGCAGAACACAGGATCAAAAGCCCTGAGGGAAAAAAAAGCTTGACGTTTCCAGCTTTTTTCCAGTGACAGCAAGGAGACAGACCAACAGGAGAAGGGGAACAAAGGGAGCATACTGCAGGTGATATTGGATGGTGTTTATCACCAATGGACAGTATAAGGAAGGCTGAGTAGGATTTGGAGATGGATGGCTTGGGAGATGGCACTTGGAAAACAATTCTTTCAACAAAAACACGGAATTCAGAAGTAGGCACTGACTTGTGGTGGCTCATTGTTCGCTTAAGTTCCCACCTGAATTTGGGGGGAAAACACTCTATTGGGAAGGCAAAGCAAACATTAAAAAAGAAGCACAGTAAGAATAGATCTTAAATATTTTCAACTCACACACACACACAAAAAGAAAGAAAACCGTAATAGTGTGAAATGGTGTATATGTTAACTAGTTTAATGGAGATTATTTCACAATGTGTAATATATATATTCACAATGTGTATATGTGTGTATATATTTACATACATATATATATATCAGAACATCCAGTTGCATATCTTAAATATATATAATTTTTGTTTGTCAATCAGACCTCAGTAAAGTTAGAAAAAAGGTCAGAAAAATATCATGGGCAACCTGAGCAAGGAGTTGTATAAATTAGATTAACCCAAATTCATTTTTTTTTATTTATTTGACAGGTAGAGTTATAGACAGTGAGAGAGAGAGACAGAGAGAAAGGTCTTCCTTCCATTGGTTCACTCCCCAAATGGCTGCCACTGCCAGCGCTTCGCCGATCCAAAGCCAGGAGCCAGGTGCTTCTCCTGGTCTCCCATGCGGGTGCAAGGCCCAAGCACTTGGGCTATTCTCCTCTGTACTCCCGGGCCACAGCAGAGAGCTGGACTGGAAGAGGAGCAACCGGGACAGAATCCGGCGCCCGAATGGGATGCTGGTGCTGCAAGTGGAGGATTAACCAAGCAAGCCATGGCGCCGGCCCTCCAAATTCATTTTAAAAGTTCTTCTGTTTATACTAAAATTTTCCGCTTTGTTTCTTTTTAAAAGAATGTCCCTCCCTACTCACTGTATACAATAAGATTAAGTAGGCTGATAGGTAAAATTCACTGTTTTTCTCCTTACCCAGAATTGCAGCTCCAAAAGCAAGAAAAACCCTCTGGGATCAGTGTGCCAGGCTGTCCTGGGGCCTTCCCCTGTCCATCTGCCTTCCTGGATGCTTTCTTGAATTAGCAGGGGCTGATTTCCAGGCAGAAGTTACATCGTTAGGTTAAGTTTTGTACATCAGAGGCTTCAGTGGAGACCACATCACCCAGTGGGATTTTCCTTGGCACAGTGCATCCTCCTGAAGGGGAAGCTCAGAGTTCCATGTTACAAGATTCAGGCAGATATAATGCAAAGTGCAATTAACTGATGTTTTTTTCTTGTAAAGCACACTGGTGTCTCAAACCATTTCATTTGAAACTTTTCCAGGACTGGCAAATATTGGACTCTAAGTTTAATGTAGAAAAGGTTTTCTAGGCTGCTTTCTTGCCTGTTCTTGAAAAAATGCCCAACAGCTGGTAATGTGGAGAGAGAATGTAGTAACTTAAAAAAAAGAGATTTATTTATTTATTTGAAATTTGGAGTTACACAGAGAGAAAGAGAGGCGGGGGAGAGGGGGATCTTCCATCTGCTGGTTCACTCCCCAATTGGCCGCAATGGCCAGAGCTGTGCCAATCCAAAGCCAGGAGCCAGGAGCCTCCTCTGGGTCTCCCACGTGGGTGCAGGGGCCCAAGGACTTGGGCCATCTACTGCTATCCCAGGCCATAGCAAAGAGCTGAATTGGAAGAGGAGCAGCCAGGGCTCGAACTGACACCCATGTGGGATGCTGGCAACGCAGCTGGCGGCTTTACCTGCTATGCCACAGTGCTGGCCCCGAGAATGTAACATTTAAATGAGAAGCTGAATCATGTTTTGTCCAAAAAAAAAAAAAAAAAAAAAAAAAAAAAAAAAAAAAAACTTCACTGGAGTTGGAAAGTAGTATTAGGTATTTTCCTTTTTACCCTTTCTATTTCATTTGTAACATTTTCTAATTCAAATATGTATGTGGTGGAAGAAAAACAGTCCTGAATGTGATCAGTGAGGACCCCATATACTCACTATCACTTCTGAGGAAAAACACATCGCACGTAGAGAACAATAGAAATAATTTTCATCCTGTGTCCTCATATTTCTTCAGTTATAAGCTTAGTTTGTATAACTGTTGACCTTTCTGTTTGAAAATAGGGAGTCTTTGTATAATAACTTTATAGTTAAGTATTGAATTGCAAAAGCTAAGTTCAAATATTAAATGCTTTTTGGTGCTCTTCCTCTTTATACAAAACAACGAAGGGAAGCAAGGAAAGATGTAGAACCTTGCCAGGATCGCTCATCTGGTAATCAGAGAAGCCAAGTTTCAAACCAAAGCAGTTTGAACTTCAGATACCAACCAGAACTATAGTTCTTATGGCTTTAGGAAAACTGTGTATCTTTTCTGCATTCATTATTTTCAGCTATTAATTTCTTAAAAATGCCTCCCAATGTTACTGTTGTTAAATATTAAATGAAATATGTTTATGAATGCTGTTAACTCTCCCTGGCATAAATAGTCTAATCCTACCAGCTAGCACTAAAACTCCTTTTATTCACAGCTGCTTGTCACACACTCTGGGTTTGTATTTTTCTAGAGCCTTTTGATGTACTTTGGAATCATTTAATTTGAATTCCATGATTTGATGTGATAAACTAAAGCTCTAATCCTGAGTCACTCCCCAAGCTAGAATATAAATGTATATGTATACATATACACACATGATGATATGTGTGTATACAGGTTTACTTCCATGTCTTTTTATGCTGCTGCCTTGGCAAATTAACATAGTTAAACCATTGTGTCTTTGACTTGTTAATCTTTGTTATAGTCTATATTTGAGAAAACCTTTAGAAAAATAAAATCCATGGTTTCTCTGAAAATAGACTGCGATTTAAACATCCTCCTTTCAAAATTGATGTATGAAATGTTAAAACCAGAAAAAGCAGTAAGATTACCTTTCCCTAAGATCCTTCTACTTTGGCATCATTTGTGGTTGCTGTCCAACAGCCCCTTTATAGTTTTGAAGTCAGGCATGTTCTTCACTGAACTTGAAACCATCAAAACGTGAACCCAAAGCTTCCCACCATGACATACACATTTCCACATTTGAGTAACATGAAATAAATATATCTGTAAATGAGATTATGCCATTGTTTTTTCCCTACCTAGCTCACATTGTGTGGTGAGATTACCAAACTTGTATCTGGCCCCTCCCTACTTAACATATTGAACTCTTAGAAAAGTTACTTAGATTTTTTGCATCTGAGGTGCTCAGTTGTAAGGTAGATCTTCTGGTCACCTGGAATAATTACACATGTTGTGAAGATCAGAGTTTATGTGCCAGGCATGTGACAATCCTCTCTTAATGTTGGCTTCTAGAATATAATCATTGTTAAAATTAGCATCCTTATTCTTGTTTTTAGAAAATAGTTTTTTGAAAACAGTACTGAATCTGCAGACAAGGAAATCCTATATTCAGTCTCTAATGTGTGTTAAGATTTCAGAATGATGATTTTCTTATCAGTAAAGTAGGACTATTACTTCGTATCCTCACTATCTCATTGGAGAGTTCTGAAAATCTAAAGAGATGCTATTGGTGAAGCCGGTATGAGAACTGCCGAGTGTTATGTAAACAAAGTTATATCAAAGAATGAACCTTGGAAGACAGGAGGAATGTTCCACGTGAAGGTGGGACAATCCGTGGTAATAAAACAGAAGGAAGTTTTCATGAGATCCTGGGTAGGGCAGGTAAAAGCCTGGAGCTCATGTTGCAAATAAGACAACATAGGAAGGGTTGGGGGCCAGCACTGTGGCGTACACTCCAGCTCGCTAAGCCACCGCCTGCCAGCTGCCACCATCTCATAGGAGCTCCGGTTTGGTTTGGGTCTCGGCTGCTCCATTCTCCATCCAGGTTCCTACTAATGTGCCTGAGGAAAAGAGCAGAAGATGCCCAGGAGTGCTTAGGCTCCTTGCTACCTACTGGAAAACTCAGATGGAAGTCTGGGCTCCTGGCTTCAACCAGCACTGGCCATTTGAGTAGCAAACCAGTCAAAGGAGGGTCTCTGTCTCTCCGCTTGTCTGTCTCTCTGTGTCTCTCCATTTCTTTCTGCAACTCTACCTTTCAAATAAAATAAATAAATCTTTAAAATATATATGAAAGGGATGAGCATACGGATAAAGGAGATTTCTATTTGACACCTACTTAGGGAATATGTAACTCTTCTCATAAACATGGGTGAACAGTAAAGATTCCAGTTTACAATTTCTGATTCTCTGTACAGCAAGTCTTGAATGTCCACTGGTAATTTCTCTAATCAGGTGATGTCTGATCTGTGTGTTTTAGGGAGTTTTCACTTTTTAGAGAGATTTGCAAATCAGCATACACTGCAAGCCCTGAGAAAGCTGTAGACATAAAATTTTGTATCAGCTTACTGAAAAGAATAGGACATACTCTGAGGGTGGAGGGAGAAAAAGGAGGCTGCAAGGGAGAAAGAAAGAGAGAGAGAGAATATCAAAGTTTAGCATTTATTATTTTCTAGCAAAAAGGCAGCATAAAGCAATTTGTCTCTTTCATATTTGAACATACAAAACTAAAATTTTTTTCAAAAGGCAATTTGTTTTATTGATGGTTTCCATTTTGACTTTTAAAAAATTTCTGAATAAAGCATATTTCTTTTAATCTTTCCTGACAATCTATCCAATATGAAAATCTGAGCTATCTGTCAGAAATCATTGTCAGCCATAGCTGCTACTTGATATTTTGCATTTATATTGAGTCTTTCAATCAATAAAAAAAAGATATGAGTGCTTTAAGCATCATTCTTATAGAGCAGCAAAAGGAAATCATAGTTCAACAACTGAGTGGCTTTCCTTGTGTTATAGAATGAACTGGAGAAATACAAGACAACCCAAAACAGTGGGACTTCTGGGCCTGGGGGTAGGCAATGTGTTGGATTCAGGGAATTATGAAGTGTTGAATACCGGTAGGCACCCTGAAGACCATCCTGGACAGCATCTCCATATATAGATGAGAAAGCAGGGCCTTGCAGCCTAATCTCTTGATGCTTAGGTTCTTCAAGTTTGGCTTCTGTAGCATCAGTATCACCTAGGAATACATTAGAAGTAAAAATTCTTGAGTTGTGCTCCCCAGGACAACTGAAATTCTGGGGCGAGGCCTCACAATCTGCATGTTAACAAGCCCTCGTGGTGATTCCAGTTTGTGCTGTAACTCAGGTACCCCTGGACTAGTTTTTATTTCTCTAACTCTTACCCACACTGTACCTCATTGCTTTTCTTCTCAAAGTCTGTGTAGAATTGAGGGGAATGAGAATCTGAACTCTGTGTCCATGTGCACCAAACATTTCAGGAAAATATTTTGTAATACAGCTCTAAGCATCACCTTTTTCATTGGAGGAAAATAGTATTCTCTCATCTTTACTATTTGTCTCATTTCTCTAATGCCCAGAACTCTGATTCTTGCAGAATCTGTAAAATGTTTACAGAGATACTACTCTAGCCTTCTCCCATATAGGAAGAGTCTTCATATCTGAATTGAGTCAGTCCATAATAAACAACTACAAAGATTAGTAAACAGGGCCTAAGCCATCTTTTGAATTTGTTCCACTGCCTGACAAATATGCAATACATCTTTAACTACCCTTTAAACTTATGTATGTTGCTCTGAATTCTTAATGAGTATTTTAGAATGCTGAATATGGAACAAATAAGAATTAGTACATATTGTATTTAATCACTAAAAGTAGATTGCCATCATTGAACTCCAAATAATATGTAAATTGTCCTTTTGATTGGCTTAAATTGGCTTACTTAGATTCATTATAATTCTCCCATAAAACAATTTTAATGGTCCTTTACAAACAAATCAGGTACATGTTTTTCATCAGTGAATGCCTAGAGACACAATGAGAATCTTCTGCAGAGGGAAGCCAATTTACCGGCATGCTAATAAACCTTAAACACAGAGACCCTCCAAAGCCCAGTGTCTGATTTCAGGCTTCTAATTTTGTATTCTTTCTCTTAGAAAGGGTACCCCCAAATTATATAAACTTCAGGCACCACAACACCTAGATTTGCCTTTGGCTAGGAAGTGCTAGGTGCTCTGTCACTGCAGCAAACACTCTACATGTTGAACCCAGTAAAAGCCTATCCATTTGTGCTCAATGAACACTGAACAGAAATGAGCACCCCTGTCAGTTTTAGAGCCAGTAGAAATTGTTTCTGTGTAAGCGCCTTGACAGTTGCGAGTGGTTTTGGATTAGCATTAGACTGGACTGTCAGTCACTTCTTTAGCATTTTAGATTTTCTTTCTCTTGAACAGAGATTGACAAGAAGCACTTAACAATTTACCATAATATTAGCCAACTGAAGCATGGATTCACACACTTAGAAATGTAAGTCTCAAATGCTTTCCAAAGAAGGGCAAATTTACTTTTGGTCAATTCTGGCCCCAGGAATCCAAAAATCCTTTCTTTGTTTGAAAACTTGAAGAGAAAGTATCTTGATTCAGATCTGAAGTTAATGCCAAATGTGTACTGAATTGATAATTTCTTTGATTTGTTTGTGTGGCTCTCTGATGTCTTGGAATGACAGCGTGATTTACATCTTGCTTTTAGTGAAAGAATGGATTTTTCTCCTCATTGAAGGAGATAAAAAAATGATTCAATTGTAAATATGACCCAGTTTAAGTAGGTTTGGATGTTATAACTAATCTCAGAATTCCCAAGGAGAGGGTTGCATGATTCCTGTGCTTTGTATGGTTAGCATTTTAAAAGTAAAAATGTTGCCAGTAATGCTTTTAAATCAATTATTGCTGTAGGAGGGAGACACAGACCATATAGAATGTCTAAGTGATAGCAACAGCAATGGTAACAGTCAGCATGCTAATGTACTCTATGGGTCACTATACGGAGGCTTTAGATTTGTTTGGTTAGCATTTTAGACTTGTTACTTTCATAGTCAGCTTTATTGTTAATTAGCTGTCGTCTAGTCCAAGGTAATTCATCTCTCTGTGCCTCATTTTCTTCAACCATCAAAAGTAAATATCTCATAAAAATCTGTGAGAATTAAGTACAAAGGATATTCAGAAATACCCATGGAAAATGAATCTTAGGACATAATTATGCATGGATTTCAAGATATTTTTGAATAAAATGTTATTTGTAATTGCATTTTCCATGAACTTTCTGAAGTGTCTTTAAATGTTAAGTTTCTGTGGTGGTACCTGGGATGCAGTCAATAAAGACAAGGCAATAAAGACAAGTCTTTTTTCAATGAATAAATCAGAAGCTCATTTTGTTGTATATGAGATCATATGGGAGTATCTAGGGCAAGCATGAAAATACCTCTCGCCTATACTTGTCTACATTTGGGTAACACAGGACTGAAAAGTAGTGCTACAGAGACTAGGATAGTTGGAGGAGTAAGTGATGAGAGGAGGACAGACAACTTAACATTATGGATGATTTAAATAGTTATTATAAGGAGTAGGATATACTTTGTACTGCTGTTTCATTTTAAAAGCTGATAGCTTATTACATTTTCTGCCATTTATGGCTAAGTGTGAGGGTTGTTCATCCCCAAAAGGGCAGATTACACAATGATACATGTGGTACTGAAACACTTATCTGTGTTTCAGAAGTTGATTATAACCTATAGGCTGCTTGTCATTCTGCAGTGTTTGATGCCAGCAGAGATTTTTACTTTTTCTCAAGGTGAAAAAAAGGATCATACTCGCTTAAATTGTTTATCAACTTCTCCCTGTATTTTTTTTTTTTTTTTTGTATTCTATTTCAATACAAAGTTAGCCTTCTGGTTAGGTCTCTCCAGAAAATAACATACTAACTTAAGATTGAAATAAGACCAACACTACGCAAAGCAGACTCTGAACTTGAGTTATATTCCATGGCTCCACTGATGTTTTGTTGTTGTTTTTAAGTTTTCAGCAACTTGGTATAATGACTGAAATCACTACCATAGGAATTGCTTCTTGGATTGAGATATTCTTTAAAGAACTTGACAGGAAAGTGTTTTGTACTTGGCATGGGGTGACTTAACTTGGTTAATGGATAGACTTGATTCTTGTTTTTCTAGAGATGCATATAACTAATATATTATGATTACTTCCATTTATTCTTTGCTGTCAGGAAAATAAGATAAACTGAAAATACAAAAACTATCCTGGGTCATAAGCAGGCAGCACATTTAAGCATGTGAAACTGCCCTACTTTTACTGTGTAACCTCACACATGGTTTCATAAACCTTTTCAGCTTAGGACTCTTCTTCAGTTCCTAAGGAACTGTACAGCTTTGAGAATGGTACCATTTTAGAGACTAATTATTCTAACATACGAACACTAATCATAAGAATAATTTAAAATATGATTATATTTTGAAATATAGATATGTTGAAATTTTAGAAGGTTAACTATAAAATCCATCTATAACTTTTCATTAAATTTGTGCTTAAATAATAAAGTGTTGAAGATAATTAGATATAAATTATCCATGTTTTCATCATGAAAACAATACAATAAAAAAATTTAACTACTGATATTTATTAAAGTCTTACGTGTCAGAGATATGGCTAGACATTTATATGATGGATAGATATTGTTATTCCCATTACAGATGGGAAATGGCATCTTTGAGAGGTTAAGTGACTTGCTCATTGCACATTCTTTGTTATGTGATGAAGCTGCATTACAGAATTGGGATTCTCAAGCTCTATATTTTGCAAATTCAACCCAAATTCATATCATCTTACTAAGGTCCTTCTAGACATTTAGTTATATATGTATTAGTATATGTAGCTTTATATGCATGTATATAGTTGTATGCATGTACATGTATATTATCAGATTTTATATATAAATGAGATCTTACCATGTAGTATGTGAAATAGCTTTTTTTCAGTAAAGTGTTGTAGGTCTCTACCTATACAAAATAATTCTCATATATAATTTTAGTGCTTTAATAATATTATGTATTACAAAAACAATAGGGCCCTAGTGATGAATATATGTTACATCCTATTTTATGGATAGATTCAGACAAATTTTCTTGAATATCCTTTACAGATCCTTTATACTCTGATGAAATCATCTCTTTAGTATATCCTAATAGTGAGACTACTGAGGAGAGGGATATACCCATTTTATATTTTGATATGACTTCATAATTAATCAAGTAGAAAATCTGAACAAATGTATCCTCTCACTAATAAGATGAGAGAGCAGTGTCTCATCCCTAAGTATTGAAAATTAGGAGATGACGATATTTTTTAAAGTTCATTAATATGATTGTAATTGAAGGAATCATTATTTTCATTTGTATCTTTTGGAAATTAGTAAACTTAATTTTTAATTAAGCTTACGGTCTGAATGAATATTTTTATAAGCTTGAACTCTCGGAATCCCATATTAACAAAATGTTTTAGACCTGCTGATCACCTTTAGAAAGCAGAAATATCATTCTTGAATCCTATAAAATTTACTTTCAATAAATGCATGGTGAGCCGGTGCCGCGGCTCACTAGGCTTATCCTCCACCTAGCGGCGCCGGCATACCGAGTTCTAGTCCCAGTCGGGGCACCAGATTCTGTCCCCGTTGCCCCTCTTCCAGGCCAGCTCTCTGCTGTGGCCAGGGAGTGCAGTGGAGGATGGCCCAAGTGCTTGGGCCCTGCACCCTATGGGAGACCAGGAGAAGTACCTGGCTCCTGCCTTCGGATCAGCGCGGTGCGCCGGCCGCAGTGCGCCAGCCGCGGCGGCCATTGGAGGGTGAACCAACGGCAGAGGAAGACCTTTCTCTCTGTCTCTTTCTCTCTCACTGTCCACTTTGCCTGTAAAAAAAAATAAATAAAAAATAAATGCATGGTGATCTTTTAACATTGCTGAGGTGGCATTAAAATGTTGAGGGACCACATGACTTCATATTGCTGTAAAAATCAGTTTATCTAAAAACTGTTTCTGCATGATTTTTGTTTATGAGATATATGGTTTCCTATTTTGGGTACACGGTTTCATATAAAACATTAAATTCCAAATGTGTTAGCAATGTATACTTTGATTGGTTGAGTCAATCTGCAGACATAAATAATTAAAAGGCAAAGATATTTCCCGTGGCATATTACCATAAAAGCAATACCTTACAAGTGTTTATAGAACACAAATATGAAGAATAGACTGACTTTCAAATCAACCATAGTGTTTTATTTTATTCTTTTTTTTTTTTTTTTTTTTTTTTTTTTTTGACAGGCAGACTGGACAGTGAGAAAGAGACAGAGAGAAAGGTCTTCCTTTGCTGTTGGTTCACCCTCCAGTGGCCGCCTTAGCGGCACACTGCATTGATCCGATGGCAGGAGCCAGGTACTTCTCCTGGTCTCCCATGGGGTGCAGGGCCCAAGCACTTGGGCCATCCTCCACTGCACTCCCGGGCTACAGCAGAGAGCTGGCCTGGAAGAGGGGCAACCGGGACAGAATCTGGTGCCCTGACCGGGACTAGAACCCGGTGTGCGGCGCCACAAGGCAGAGGATTAGCCTAGTGAGCCGCGGCGCCTGCCTATTTTATCATTCTTAAATAGTACTAATTTTGTTTAGTCTTCCTGGAATTATGTGTACTAACTTTTGGTATTTCTGCAAATTTTGAATATGGTAACCTTACTGAAATGCTGACTGTTCAAAGGAAATAGGCACATTATTAAAGTTTCATCATAACAGAGAATATTGTTGAGTAATTTGAGAGTAGCATTTTTTTAAAGATTATTTATTTGAAAGGCAGAGTTACAGAGAGGCAGAGGCAGAGGCAGAGAAAGAGAGAGAGAGAGAGTCTTCCATCTGCTGGTTCACTCCCCAGATGGCTGCAATGTCAGGAGCTGTTCCAGTCCAAAGCCAGGAGCCAGGAGCTTCTTCCAGGTCTCCCACACGGATGCTGGGACCCAAGCATCTTGCACTGCTTTCCCAGGCCACAGCAGAGAGCTGGATCGGAAGTGGAGCTGCTGGCACTGGAATTGACGCCCATATGGAATGCAGGCACTGCAGGTGGCGGCTTTACCCACCATGACACAGCACCAGTCCCCACATTTTGAGAGTCTGTTAGGCCTTATGAAACAAGATATTTGCTAACTCATACTTCCCTGTAAACAAAAGCATACCACACATGAAACACCTGGCATCGGTGAGGCCAGTTATTTTAGTTTTGCTTACCTGTGTTCCTTCTGGTTCCAGATGTTGCTTGTGTTTGTTTAAGCTACATTTTTATCACTAGCTTCTTGCTTAGTTCCTTTCCTGTGGTATTTAGATACTTTCTGGAATGTTCTATATCGATTAATTGGCTTGCAGATTTTTTCAGCTTTTGATTTATTAACGGAGGTGCTGAATCACCTGGAAATTGTTTCTTTGACTCTTAGGCCACAGTGAAACAGACAGATATGGTGTTTCTGAGATTGTCTAATCATGTTACCTTTCAGGTTGTAATAACAACCCAGAGGCCTATAAATTATTCTGTATTAAATCGCTCTTTACAGAGAGTTGTTGAAATTGTGACATAGTGTTCTTCATCCCTATTCTATTCTCCAGATATTTATGTCAAATTTAATAAATACAAGCACACTTTAATTAGGTTATTGGTAAATGTCAGTCCTTTCAAAAAATGGCTTTTTCTATTCCTTTCATCTGCAGTTTTAACTCTTAAGTGGCCAAGTCAATTTTTAAATGGGATCATTGGCTTTGGAAAGCATACTGGTTTTGTTGAAATTCATATCAGATATCCTTCTAGTGCCAATGATAATCCGTTTTCCTTGTAATTTTCGATTTTTAAAAATGCACTTCTCTCCAACCCTTATCTTTTCACTCTAACAAAATGTCCAGCAAGACAGAGTGTTCACAATGAGAGCAGAAGTATACAGGAACAGCCCGGAATGCATTAATCCCTGCTTGCTGGGCGGCGATGAGAGGGCAACTTTGAAGTCCAACTTTTCACAGGACCCACAACTTCAGGATTAATGTAACTGAGAAAATGTTGGATATTTCCAATTAATAGGCCCCTTAATTAAGTCATGCTGTCAGCAACAAACCTTCTATTTATCCTTTAATGTATTTAATGATCGCCTTGAAATAAACTATTGATGCCAAAATCTTAGACAGAGTGTTAGAAGATATTGCTGTATGGCATGCCAGCACTGTCTGCAAGTTAATATTAATTATGGTGATTCTTTTTCTACTTTGTTTCTGCAAATTTTTGAATTTATGCTTAAATTAAATTGCAATTAGCCATAAATCATTGAGCATATCTAAACCAGTTTGGTTTTCAGAAACCGTGTTTTAATTCTACCTTTATGTTGCCATTTAGCTATTTTTCCAGAAGACTTTGAAATAAGTTCTTTTGATTATTTTTTCATAATAGATGCCTTAGTGATCCAAGAATGATTTTGTGAAATATACTTGAAATTAATGCATACAGTAAAATTGTATGTGATATCTTATTCAGTATGTTTACAAATGATTAATTGTCTCTTTCTATAATACATTAACATAAATGTTTCTTTGTTCTTGACTTTTGTGATACTGTTATGGTAAGGAAAATAAAATTTCAGAAATACTAACATATAACAATAACTAAAAAGTGAGTACATCTTTTAACAAAACTCAAAAAAAAAAAAAAAAAAAAAAAAGAAGGGAGAGAGACAGACAGACAGATACAGAGTTCTTCTGTCTGCTGGCTCACTCCCCAAATACCAGCAGCAGCCAGGACCAGGTTGAAGCCAGGACCTGGGAACTCGGTGTGAGTCTCCCCCACGGATGCAAGGACTCAAGTACTTAGGCCATTGCCTGGTGCCTCCCAAGGTGCACATCAGCAGGATGCCAGAATCTAAAGTGAAGCTGTATTCCATGGCCTTGGCAGCTCATGACGAGAGCCTCAGGTGATCACTGACGTCATAAATAAGAGAGCCAGCACCGTGGCTCACTTGGCTAATCCCCCACCTGTGGCGCCGGCACACCGGGTTCTAGTCCCGGTTGCCTCTCTTCCAGTCCAGTTTTCTGCTGTGGCCCAGGAAGGCAGTGGAGGATGGCCCAAGTGCTTGGCCCTGCACCTGCATGGGAGACCAGGAGGAAACACCTGGCTTCTGGCTTCGGATCGGTGCAGCGCGCCGACCAAAGTGGCATTTGGGGGTGAACCAACAGAAGGAAGATCTTTCTTTCTGTCTCTGTCACTTTCTCTGTGAGTGAGAGAGGAAAAAAAAAAAGAGTGTCAGTTGTTAAATCAACAACAGGAGTCACTGCGCACCTGCTCCCCATGTGGGACCTCTGTCCTTAATGAGTTGTACTATGAGAATTAACAGTAAAACTAGTCTTCAAACAGTACTTTATACTTTGTGTGTCTGTGTGGGTGCAAACTGTTGGAATCTTTACTTACTATAAAGTTGATCTTCTGTATATAAAGATAATTAAAAATGAATATCAATGAAGAATGGGATGGGAGAAGGAGTAGGAGGTGGGATGGGAGAAAGAAGCCCTATAATCCAAAAGTTGTACTTATGAAATTTATATTTGTCAAATAAAATTTTTGTATAAAAAATTAAAATATAAAAAAGTGGAGCTATGAATCCAACCCAGGGAGTCCAATATGGATGCAGCTGTCTCAAGAAGGGTATTAAATGCTGTGTCAGTGGCTGTCTCTGTGTCTTAAGTATACTATATTTGTTGATTTTTATTTGTAATGCAAGTGAATATCATTTACAAATGGGAGAGGAAATCAGCATAGTGTTTACATTAGATTTTATTAATCCCTCTTTTGGTCTATCAACTGCCTCAGGAAACTTACCATTATTAACTACTTCTGGGGTAATTATTGCATTTTTACAATGTGTACATTTAATTTTAAAATGTTCATATTTGTGCCAGTGAAATTCTCTGATCACCATTAGCACTAACAGACTTTAACAATCCTTACCATGACCTCACATGAAAAGTTTTGAATTTCACATATATGTGTTTTGGTATAGATCACAAGAGAAAATGTAGGAAAAATGGATATTTGAACTTAAGCTACCTTCCATTTGCAATTGGAGGTCACTAATGACATTGTAATGTGTTTGCTTTAATATCCTCGCTCATCCCATTCCTTTTCTCTCCTTGTGAAAATTGTTCTGTGACTTTACCATTCATATTTTATTACTTTTACCAAATATGTATTAGCTCTAATCTATGGTATTTGTGAGGCTTCTAACTAAGTGCTTTGTGTTCTGGGTTCCTTTGGTAACTTGTGATTTTACATGTACTTTTTTTTGGAAAACTTTTATTTAATAAATATAAATTTTGAAAGTACAACTTTTGGATTATAGTGTTTTTTTTTTTGTTTTGTTTTGTTTTTTTTTTATCTTTTATTTAATGAATATAAATTTCCAAAGTACGACTCATGTGTTACAATGGCTTCCCCCCCCATACCGTCCCTCCCACCCACAACCCTCCCCTTTCCCACTCCCTCTCCCCTTCCATTCACATCAAGATTCATTTTCGATTATCTTAATATACAGAAGATCAGCTTAGTATACCTTAAGTAAGTATTTCAACAGTTTGCTCCCACACAGAAACATTAAGTGAAAAATAATAGATGATTTTTTTTAAATGATGATGAAATCAGATCAGACCTATTGTCATGTTTAATCCCAGTGAGAGTCAAGTTGGGAATTGATAATTTCTTTCTTTCTTTTTTTTTTTTTTTACAGAAGATCAGTTTAGTGTACATTAAGTAAAGATTTCAGTCGTTTGCACCCCCATAGAAACACAAAGTGAAATATACTATTTGAGTACTCGTTATAGCATTAAGCCTCAGTGTACAGCACGTTAAGGACAGAGATCCTACATGAGGAGTAAGTGCACAGTGACTCCTGTTGTTGACTTTACCAATTGACACTCCTGTTTATGGCATCAGTAATCTCCCTATGCACCAGTTATGAGTTTCCAAGGCTATTGAAGCCCCTTGAGTTCTCCGACTCTTATCTTGTTTAGACAAGGTCATAGTCAAAGTGGAGGTTCTCTCCTCCCTTCAGAGAAAGGCACCTCCCTCTTTGAAGACCTGTTCTTTCCACTGGGATCTCACTCACAGAGATCTTTTTGCCAGAGTGTCTTGGCTTTCCATGCCTGAAATACTCTCATGGGCTTTTCAGCCAGATCCGAGTGCCTTTAGGGCTGATTCTGAGGCCAGAGTGTTATTTAGGACATCCACCATTCTATGAGTCTGCTGAGTATCTCACTTCCCATGTTGGATCACTCTCCCCTTTATTTATTCTATCGGTTGGTGTTAGCAGATACTAGACTTGTTTATGTGCTCCCTTTGACTCTTAGTCCTTTCATTATGATCAATTGTGAACTGAAATTGATCATTTGGAGTAGTGAGATGGCATTGGCACATGCCACCTTGATGGGATTGAATTGGAATCTCCTGGTATGTTTCCAACTCTACCAATTGGGGCAAGTCAGCCCGAGCATGCCCCAAATTTTTTACTTTTTCCCCCCATAACCATCCTCCCACCCCCAAACCATCCCATCTCCTACTCCCTCTCCCATCCCATTCTTCATTAAGATTCATTTTTAATTGTACTTTTAAGTTTTGAAAATATATCCATGTTGGTATACGTGGATTGAGTTTGTTCATTTCAGATTTTCAAATTCTATATCCTATTCTGTTGTACAAGTACATGACAATCTGTTGGTCTGTCTTCTTCTTCCTTCTTCCTTCTTTCTTCTTCTGCTTCTGCTTCTGCTTCTGCTTCTTCTTCAATTTATTTAGGGACTTCACTATGGCATAGAAGGTCAAGTTTGGGCCTGCAGCGTCAGCATCCCATACGAGCGCCATTCAGGCCCCGGCTGCTCCACTTCTGATCTAGCTTCCTACTAATGCACCTGAGAAAGCAGTGGAAGATGGCCCAAGTGCTTGGGCCTCTGCACCTACATGGGATAATTGGAAGAAGCTCCTGATTCCTTGCTTCAGACTGGCCCAGCCCAAGGTTTTGCAGTGATTTGGGGAGTCAACCAGTAGATGGAAATTTTTCTCTCTCCCTCTTCCTATCTTCTCCCTCTCCCCTTCTCTCTATATATATCTCTGCTTTTCAATTTCAAATAAAATAAAAAAAAGAAAAAAATTTGAAATTTGGAGTTACTGAGGAGAGGCAGAGGCAGAAAGAGAGAGAGAGTTATAGATCTTCCATTTGCTGGTTCAGTCCCTAAATGGCCACAACCATCAGGACAACAGTCAGTGCTGTGCCATTCTGAAGCCAGGATCTTCATCTGATCTCCCATGTTGGTGGTAGGAGCCCAAACAACTGAGCCATCTTCCACCATAGGGAGCTGGGTCGTAAGGTGAGTAGCATGGACATGAAGTGGCACCTGTATGGGATGTCAGCATTATGGTAGCAGCTTAACCTGCTATGCCACAACACTACCCTTTACCTTTGAAATGATCTGTGAAACATGTTTAGAATTTGAAACATATGTTTTTGTAGCGACACTACTCTAAAATTTAGAGATTAAATAGAGCTAACTGTTCAGATTAGTTCTAAATTAATGCAAAAAAATTGAATTGGCTGAGAAAATATAACCACTACTCTATAATATGCTTTTCTCTGAGAAAATGCATTCTGTAGGCCATTCTTGCTGTCTTGGGATTCTTAAGAGAGTTGGCCTGTGACTTTTGGAGTAGAGAGCATTTGCTTTTAGATAGGAGTGAGCCATTAGAGAAACTCTCAGCAGTGATTTACTGGAAATTCCTTGGGACTTAGGCCATTTTGAGTTCATAACAAAAAAAATTTGAATACATTTCCCATAAGTTGTCAGATTAGTTGCATGATACTATCGGCTACCAATTCAAAGGTTAATTAGAATCACACCTAGTATTTTACTTTTTAATTTTTTTAACCTAAGCTGTAAGGATGTAACTGGTAAGATTTATGTTCAGTTGAAGATAGTTTCTATTTTTGTAAGATTTATTTATTTTATTTATTTGAAAGGCAGAATAACAGAGATGACAGAGGGAGTAGGGGAGAGAGAGGGAGGGAGGGAGGAAGAGAGAAAGAGAGAGAGAGATCTTCTATCTGCTGGTTCACTTCTCAAATGACTATAACAGCCAGGTCTCCCATGTGGTTGGCATTGTAGGAGGTATGATATTGTGACATGTTAGTCTTTCTGCCCATGTGATTGGCAAGGGCCCAAGTGCCTGGATTATCTTCCAGTGCCTTTGCAGGAGCATTAGCAGGAAATTGTATTGGAAGCAGAGCCTCTGAGTCTTGAACTGCTACTCTGGTACAGTCTGTACCACAGTGCCCATTTGAAGATATCATTTCTTTTCATTTTACATAATAGTGCATCTAACTGCTATAAGTAAAAGAGTTCCAGAGATAAAAACATGTTGCTATATGGGGGAGTACATTGAAAGAAGATGACCTCAGCAGGTAGCCATTCTGTAATCTGAACATTTGTAAATTCACATTTGAATCCTTTCAAGTAAGAGCATAAAGAGAACCTGAAGAATAGAGTAAAAAAAGCTATAGTCTTTAAAGTCAGTCAGAATTCATTCAAATATCAAGTAAAATATATGATTCCAGCACATTTCTTGACTTTTATTTTAAAAAATTATTTATTTTAAAGGTAGAGTTACAGAAATAGATGGATGGATGGATGGATGGATAGATAGATAGATAGACAGACAGAGGATTTTCCATCTGCTGATTCATTCCCCAAATGGCTGCAATGGCTAGAGCTAAGCCAGACCAAAGCCAGAAGCCAGGAGCTTCTTTCAGTTATTCCAAGTAGGTGCATGGGCCCAAGTACTTGGGCCACCTTCCATTGCTTTCTCAGATGGGTTAACAGAGAGCTGGATCCAAAGTGGAACAGTTGGTACTTGAACCAGTGCCCACATGGGATCCTAGCACTGCAGGTGGTGGCTTTACCTGCTGTACCACAATGCCGGCCCTGCATTTGTTGACTTTTCTTTTTATTTATTTTTTTTATTTATTTTTTTTTGACAGGCAGAGTGGACAGTGACAGAGAGAGACAGAGAGAAAGGTCTTCCTTTGCCGTTGGTTCACCCTCCAATGGGCGCCGCGCCGGCGCGCTGCGGCCGGCGCACCGCGCTGATCCGATGGCAGGAGCCAGGAGCCAGGTGCTTTTCCTGGTCTCCCATGGGGTGCAGGGCCCAAGCACCTGGGCCACCCTCCACCGCACTCCCTGGCCACAGCAGAGAGCTGGCCTGGAAGAGGGGCAACCGGGACAGAATCCGGCGCCCCAACCGGGACTAGAACCCGGTATGCCGGCGCCGCTAGGTGGAGGATTAGCCTAGTGAGCCGCGGCGCTGGCCATTTGTTGACTTTTCAATGCCTCAGTTCTCTATATGTGAAGTTCTACAAATACTTTATACAACTGTTTACTTTTTCAGTCTTGAGTTCTCCAATCTCTTCCTTCTTTAGTCTCTCCCATTTCATTAAATAGGAGCATCATCTGCCCTGCGCACCCTCCATCATTCGTTTTTTATGTTAAAGACATGGGAACCCATTAGTGAGACCTATTTACTTTTCTACTAAACTACCTGCAATCCACTCCATTTTCTCCATCTCTGTATGGCATTCTATCCAGACCACTGTCATCTCTACCTAGGCTACTAACCAGTTCTCTTCTCAAGTCAGTGCTCACATAAAAGGTGGATAGATCCTTTTAAAGCACCAGTTAGATGTTACCAATCCTGAATGCCTGCTTAAAACTTTTTAAAAATTTTTATCACAATTAGACTAGGATCCTGCCTTAATTGATATTTCTCTGTGCTATTTGTCCCTTCTACCTCTTATTTCTGTCTTCTGTTTCTTTCACTCCATATACTCTTGTTTTGTCCACTACTTCAAGGCCTTTGCAAAAATACATTTCTACTTGGACTAATTTTTCTTGGAATATTCTTATACTTCTTCTCATCACTCATTATTTCAAAATTTTACTGATCTTGGTTTCAGAGATCTGTCTTAACCACCCTATGTAAAACATGTCCCATCCCAGCACATGTAACATGTATTATCTGTAACATGTATTATCCATTTCACTTTGCTTCTGCAATTTATTAAGAAATAATTTTTTTTATTTTCTAGCTAGTAATTTGTTACCTATTTCAACTAGTATAGTCTGCCCAGTAAAATTCTTTAAAGTTTAGTGAGACAGAGATTTAGTCAGTATTGTCCCCACTACATTGGAAACATTCTGAACAGTGCTAGGTACATGGTAGAAACTCAGCAGCAAGAATTTGTGAAAATCACTGATGGACACTAATGATTTTCCTTAAAATACATGTGCTTGTGAGCATGTGTATGTATTCTCAAGTAACTCTGCTAATTGTAGACCTGATGATTGTAGCATTGACAATCTTCCAGCACACAAGGGATGCTAATACATGTGAAGGAAGCGAACTCACAACTAGGGGCAAAAAGAAAGGCAGATAAAACAGAATGGGAAATAATAAAATTGGTTTTTCCTTAAGTATAAAATAGTGCACAGTGAATGCCATTTATGGTGGTCTTCAGTGGTTTAAAATTTCATGAGCAAATGTCAAGTTAATTTTGAAATAATTACTGGCAAAGTGCTAACTGAGGCAGAAAATCTTTTTCAGTGTTAGTAGGATGAATTATTCCTCAGGTGCCCTTAAGGTTTGCATATGTGCTATACTAGAGTATATATAAGCTAAAATTTGCAAGGAAGCTTTCATGTCTTATAGGATTAATTGACAATATTTAATGATGTGGCATATTGAATAGCATTTACAGAAACTTTTTCTTTCTTGTTTGAAATGAGAATCCTGTTTAGTTAGGGCTTTGCAAATCTCTTGATGGGATATAAATTATAGTGAGAGTGAAAACTGGAGCTCCAGGGAGCACATTCTATCCCTATCTGTAGTGATTAATCAGACATTTGTAGTCAGACTACTTCCATTTGCTTGTTTTTTTCTACTCAGAAGGAAGGTTTTCCAGGTATTTTTGGAGAATTAATTAGTTTCCATTAATTAATTTGTTTCCATTATTGCTTTAATAACTCTGTTGAACCTGAGGGTAACTCATTGTTAATGGTGTGGACCTCATTTGCCAAGTGCAATACAATAGCCTTTTGTTTAAATAGAATTCTTCTGTGATGTCAGTCAATTAACTAAAGTGATTTTTAAATGCCTACCTTGTGAGCTACTTTGTGCCAGGGCCCTATGGGGATTCCTAAGAGTAAACTGCTAGGTCCCTATGCTTAGAAACTTTAATATCCAGTTGGGAAGAAAAGGTAACTTAGAAAACCCTCCAAAAATGAGTACAATATGTAATTAAGAGAGCATACCATGTAGTATGAATAATAAATGACAGGAAAAGTCCCAAGGCAACTGATATCAAAGTTCAATAGAATTCCATTCTCATAGTGTAGTCCACTGGGTTGGAAGCTGCCTACATGTTTAGCATCTTGTCTGAGTGTCTACTGATAGTTATCAACATTTATAAAGTGTCATGGGGGAATGAAGAAAAGACAGAAGTAAGAAAACAAATATGAGTACCTGGTAAGATAAATTTCAATTACATATATCCACGTTTTCTCATTTCATCCTAAACTGTCTTGCAAAATAGACTTGTGCATAGTTCATAGAAAACAAACTGAGACTTAGAGAAGGGAAAGAACTTGTGCAAGAGAGTTCAGCTAAGCAGTGGTGAAGACAGACTGACTCCTCCTTCCCAAACTGCTCTATTGATGTAGAATCATAGCAATATCAATCAGATACAAAGATGGGTTATCGTAGGTGTTTGGGGAGGATTTGGATAGTTTTCTTTACTTCATAATTTACCACAGTAAGCTTCAGAATAACACGTACCAGGATGAGTCTTATTAGCAAAATACTTGGTTAAATGGAATAATCAAATCTCCATTTGACAGGTCTCACAGTTTCTCACATCCAGAAATTCACAAACTGGGGTGGGCATTCAGCCTAATGGTTAAGACACCAGTTGGGACAATAGCATCATGTAACAGAGCACCTGGGTTCAAGTCCTGGCTCCAGCTCCTTAGTCCATCACCTAGTCAATGTGTACCCTGGGACGTAGAAGATGATAGCCCAAGTAATTAGATCCCTGCTGCCCACATGAGACTTTTTGATTGCATACCTGGCTCCTGGCTCTAGCCTGACCCAGCTCTGGCCAATAGAGGCATTTGAAGAGTGAATCAGTTGTCCAACATAGTCTTTTTAATAAATAAGTGATCCAACATGGGAAGTGAGATACTCAGCAGACTCATAGAATGGCAGATGTCCTAAATAGCACTCTGGCCTCAGAATCAGCCCTAAAGGCATTCGGAGCTGGCTGAAAAGCTCATGAGAGTATTTCAGGCTTGGAAAGCCAAGACACTCTGGCAAAAGATCTCTGCGAGTGAGATCCCAGTGGAAAGAACAGGTCATCAAAGAAGGAGGTACCTTTCTCTGAAGGGAGGAGAGAACTTCCACTTTGACTATGACCTTGTCTAAACAAGATAAGAGTCGGAGAACTCAGAGGGCTTCCATAGCCTTGGAAACTCATGACCGGAGCATAGGGAGATTACTGATGCCATAGACAGGAGTGTCAATTGGTAAAGTCAACAACAGGAGTCACTGTGCACTTACTCCTCATGTAGAATCTCTATCCTTAATGTGCTGTACATTGAGATTTAATGCTATAACGAGTACTCAAACAATATATTTCACTTTGTGTTTCTATGGGGGTGCAAACTGTTGAAATCCTTACTTAATGCATACTAAACTGATCCTCTGTAAAAAAAAAAAAAAAGAAATTATCAATTCCCAACTTGACTCTCACTGGGATTAAACATGACAATAGGTCTGCTCTGATTTCATCATCATTTAAAAAAATCATCTATTATTTTTCACTTTATGTTTCTGTGTGGGAGCAAACTGTTGAAATCCATACTTAATGTATACTAAGCTGATCTTCTGTATATTAAGATAATCGAAAATGAATCTTGATGTGA
This sequence comes from Oryctolagus cuniculus, assembly GCF_964237555.1. Classification (NCBI taxonomy): domain Eukaryota; kingdom Metazoa; phylum Chordata; class Mammalia; order Lagomorpha; family Leporidae; genus Oryctolagus; species Oryctolagus cuniculus. Next base: position 44,616,835 of record NC_091446.1, read on the forward strand.
ATGGAAGGGGAGAGGGAGTGGGAAAGGGGAGGGTTGTGGGTGGGAAGGACGGTATGGGGGGGAAGCCATTGTAATCCATAAGTCGTACTTTGGAAATTTATATTCATTAAATAAAAGTTAAAAAAAAAGAAAAAAAAAAGAAAAATAAGTTGATAAACTTAATGTGGTGCACAGATAAACATCAACAGTTATAAGAAGAGTCAATAGTGAAATTTAAGGGATGAGCCATTTATTTGCTTTGCTCTGATTACTCTCTCCTTCTATATCACATATGTATTCTTCCCCCAAAGGGCAGCTTGTCAAAGAAAAAAAACGTTGAGTCTATGGCCATACCACCCTGCACACACCCGACTTGTCTGATCTTGAAAGCTAAGCAGGGTCAGGCCTGGTTAGTACTTGGATGGGAGAGAAAAACGTTGAAAGAAACAAAGTGGGGAGTGCTCCTTTGCACAGCTTATAAAAGAACAATATTTCAAAGCTAATTAAGTTAGTGAGATATATTGATGAAAATATTTTTACAGTAGTTCAACAAGAATCTGTTTCACATGTGACTCTAATTTGCATATTATATTCAAGGGAAAACAACTGTTTTCAAAACTAGCGTCTTAGCTTTCACTGATTCAAAACTAGCATCTTAGCTTTCATATTGTAATGTTGTGTACAATTAGCTTAAGATTGTTTAGGAAAGCTTCATAATACAGGTAGCACATACACCTGCCCATTTTCTGAAAATTTTCTTATGATTGCCTGGAAATGTGCAGGAAAATCCAGTACTATGTTTGTCTAAACACGAAAGGTCTAGAGAGGAAAAAGTAGAATTTAATCTTTTTTCAAAATGACAAATCGATTTATCAATGCCATGATCATGTATGCTGTAGCTCTGTGCTATGCAGTAATACAGCCACTGGCCACTTGTAGTTACTGAGTACTTGTAATATGGCTAGTCCAAATTGAGTTGTCTTTAAGTAGAAAATACATACCAGAGTTCACAGGTTTAAAACATTAATTAAAAAAAAGAATATATGTGGTGGCCACTGTGGCACAGTGGGTTAAGCCACTGCTTGAGATGCTAAAGTCCTGTGTTGGCATGCCTGGTATTGAGTTTCAGCTCTGTTTCTGATCCAATCCAGCTTCCCTCTCATGAGCACCCTGGGAGGCGGCAGAGGGCAGCTCAAGCACTTGGATCTCTGCCTGCATGGTCTCTCAGTAAAGGTGCTGGTTAAGATACCTCATTCCGTATCAGAGCTTCTGGGCTTCATTACTGGTTCTGGCTTCTGACTCCTGCTTCCTCCTAATGCAGACATTGCAAGGCGCAGTAATGCCTCGTGTGACTAAATTCTTGCCACCCACATGGGAGACCTCAATTGAAGTTACATCTCTCGGCTTTGATCACTGCCAATGTTAACTGTTGCTGCCATTTGGAGAGTGAACCAGCTCTCATTGTCCATCCTTTCCCCACTTCTTTCCCTCTCTCTCCCGCATACTCCCTTTCTCTCCTGTCAATTAAAAAAAAAAAAAAAAGTAGTCCTAGGGGTGGGCATTGTGGCACAGTGGGTTAATCATCTGTCTGAAATGTCAGCATCCTATCTGGGTGCCAGTTTGAGTCCTGGAGGCTCCACTTCCTATCCAGCTCCCTGCTAATGTTCCTGGGAAAGCAGCAGAGAATGGCCCAAGTCTTTGGACCTCTACACCCACATGGGAGCCAGGCTCCTTGCTATTGGCTTCGGCCTGGCTGTGGCAGCCAGAGTGAACCAGCAGATGAAGATTTCTCAGTCTCTCTAACTCTGCCTTTCAAATACATAAATAAATATTTTAAAAAATAATTAGCTCTGTTTAAAAGTTTCTGACCACAAATTTACCGAAAAGTAAATTGATAACAGAAAGCAATTGTACTATTTTCCAACTGTCTGATAACCAAATTATGCTAATAGTCTCTAGCAAATTTCAATATTAGCAACTGGAAGTAGAGATAGTAGATATATATCCCTAATCTTGGAGGAATTCAATGAATACATTTAAATTTCTAGCACCTATTTCAGTTATGAGAAATAAATGTGCCTGTATTCGCTTCTTCTTGGCCTGAATCATTATTCATTTCTCAAGGTAGATGGAGTATGTCTCAAGAGAGATACACTTATTTCCATGTGACATGTTTTATAAATGCAGATGAGAGAGTCAATTCTTTGGTTAGTTCACAAGCCCTACAGTCAGATGTCACTAACTGGAATCTCACTGTGTCCTTCAGTAATCATCTAGTGATCCTTTTTCCAGGAACAGAGTGCTCACGCACGCCTCATATTTGGCATCTGAGGAACAGTGAGAGTTGGCTCCTCCTAGTTGGAAGATTTCCACAGTTTAAATCCACTCCTCCCAGATTCAAAGACCAAGAGCTTTCCAGAAGGAAAAATAAAGTATCAAACTGCTAGAAAGGGAATGTTCTTAAACAGTAATGAATAGCAGCAATTTGATTCTTCCTTAAGGTGTATTTACATAGTTTGAAAGAAGTAATGACCCAATTCAAACACTGAATTTTCGTTCTGTGTCAGGATTTTAGCTCTTTATCCAAAGCCAAGTTTACTTTACAGTGAGTCCATTGAGAGTCTGTTTCTAACATAATTCTTACCTTCTATTAAGAGATAAAGTATGGAATGTTTGGAGGAGCTTTATCATGCCATCAGATTTCAATATATTAATATTCAAAACTATCAAAAATATCCAAAAATGGATAGTAGTTGTATTGTGTTGCTTTAGTGCTAAAAAATGTATAATTTAGGACTGAAGGATTACTATCATGTAATAGATGTGGAAAACTGGAATTAAAAGATAAGTTTATTGTTACAAAACAATTCTGACATCTGTACATAGAGGGTCTTCAGAAAAGTTTATGGAAAATGTGTGTTGTGAACAAAAACTATGTCTCGTAGCACAGTGGATTAAGCTGCCACTTGCAGTGCTGGTGTTCCACAGCAGAGTGGTGGGTAGAGCCTCAGCTGCTACACTTCTGATCCAGCTGCCTGGCAATGCAGTAGGGAAGGCAGCAGGAAGCAGGCCCAAGTCCTTGCATCCTTGCCACCCATGTGGGAAATCAGGATGCAGTTCCTAGCATTTGGTTTCCACTTGATCCAGACCTGGCTGTTGTGGCCATTTAGGGAATGGAACCAAGGAATTTAGAATCTCTGTCTCTCTCTTGCTCTGCCTTCAAATAAATAAATCTTAAAAGAAAAAAAAAAAGAATAAAATTTTTTTTCACCAAAGTAAACTTGTCTTTGCTTTTTCTATTTTTGTTTACATATCTGAAAGACAGAGATGCCATTGACTGGTTCACTCACCAAATAACACAAATGGCTGGGACTCAGCCAGGTTGGAGCTGGGAACTAGGCACTCAATCCAGGTATCCCATGTGGGTGGCAGGAACCATCCTACTACTTGACTGATAACCTGCTGGTTCCCGGAGCCTAGATTAGCAGGAAGCTGGAGTCAGGATGCCAGGGCTGGCATTGAACCCAAGCACTCTGATGGGAGATGAGGGTATCTCAGCCCATGTCTTAACTGCTGGACCAAATGCTCACCATAAACTTGTGTTTCAGCTCCATTTTTTTCCCATAAACTTTTAAAGAGAACTATGTGTTAGGTTTTAGGATTTTAGGGTTTGAAGAAAAAGAGGGGGTGGCTAGTTAAAGTAGAGAAGACTTTATTTTAGGGGAGACAGAAGGAGAGTAGGGAAGAGGGAGTGAGGGCAGGGGGCTTGAAACCAGGCTTCATTCCCTTTGAAAAGCAGGCAGAGTCCCTTCTTAAACTGCTTGTTGGGGGAGGTACAGAGCACCGCAGGGACCCTGACAAGGCGGGGAAGGATACAGGGCATGTTTTTGAGCTAGTTGAGAACGAATGCAGGAGCTATGGAGGGGTGGAAGGTTGGGTCAGTTTTCCGGCAAGGAGCTAAAATGGCTCTGAGGCTTATGTCCACGTTCTGTCACCATATATATAGCTTGTTTTTTACTTAAATACTGTTAAAGTAGTATAGGAGAAATGGCTTTAAAGTTGTATCTCTTAAACCTGGCTCCCGAAATGTTAGTCTTGACCTGAACAAATTTCAGGGCATCTCTACCCTCAATCTTTTCATCTGACAGTGGAATGATGATATATGTACTTCAGAGAATGGCTTTTTAAAAAATATTTATTTATTTATTTGAAAGGCAGAGTTACAGAGAGGAAGAGGCAGAGAGAGAAAGAGAGAGAGAGGTCTTCCATCTGCTGGTCCACTCCCCAAATGGCCACAATGGCCAGAGCTGGGCTGATCTAAAGCCAGGAACCAGGAGCTTCTTCCATGTTTCCCACAAGGGTGCAAGGGCCCAAGGACTTGGGCCATTGTCTATTGCTTTCCCAGGCCACAGCAGAGAGCTGGATCAGAAGTGAAGCAGCTGGGACTCAAACCAGTGCCCACATGGGATGCCGGCACTGTGGGCAGCAGCTTTACTCACTATACCACAGCACCAGTCCCCAGAGAATGGCTTGTAAGATTTATTTGATAAGGAGCAGCTTGTGGCATAGCAGGTTAAGCTGCTGCCTGCAATGGTAGCATCCCGTATGGGGGACAGTTTGAGTCTTGGCTGTTCCACTTGCAATCCAGCTCCCTGCTAATGTGCCTGGGAAAGCAGCAGAGGACAGCTTATGTGCTTGGATGCCTGCCACTCAGGTAGGAGACCTGAAAGCTCCTGACTCTTGGCTTTGACCTGGCCCAGCCCTGGCCATTGCAGCCAATTGGGAAGTGAGCCAATGGATGGAAGACCTCTCTGTCTCTCTCTGTCTCTGTCTCTAACTCTGCCTTTCAGATAAATAAATCTTTAAAAAATTTTTTTGAGAGATAATGGACACAATAAACTGAAAGTATTCATAAACTATTAGTACTGTTTCATATAAAAATATATGTAGATTTAAGCAGACACAGAAGACTCCCTTTAATTATTCCCTTACATATGATTGTTGTACAGCTATAATCCCCGCAAGGTAGCAAACACTAGGAAGTCAAAGACAGAATGATTCAAAGATACTGATCAAAGTAAATGCAAAGTTCATGGCCGTTTCCTGGAGGGCCTGTTCTTGACAAAACTATCAGATATTGGAAGAGGATCATTCATTCAACCAGCAAAGGTCTTTTGAATCCTAATGTGTATTAATCATTATTCTAGGTATTGAGAACACAGTGTATATTAGTCTTAGCATTGGGTCTTAGTTTTCATGCATAATGGAAAACATTATCATCCATTCCTTTGACTTGATCCTATCAGTTTCACCTGTCCTAGGTAAAGGCACCCAAAGTCTGTCTTCTAGAACATGGATTTGGAAATTTAAAGTTAAGAATCACCATGCAGGGACCCAAGCTCATGAACCATCACCAGTTGTGTACCAGGATGCATTAATAAGAAGCTGGATTGGAAGCTAAATAGCAGGGACTCTAGTGGGTGCTCCAATATGGGATGCAGGCATCCCAACTGGGAACTTAATCCACTGAGCCACAACATTTATCTTTCTAGGAAGCCCACGAATGGCGTTGCTTTCCGTTGTTCTCAATGATGCTATGGATAGTCTAAGGATACAAAAAATCATGAATAGATTCTAAATCCAAATGTTATGATCTAATTTTGGAGAGAAAGTGGTTATATGTAAAGTATGAATTTAATATGAGAACATTTAGATGTTATTTTGCCTCAGAATCATCCCCTGTCATCAGACAGGCTGTAAGGAGTGGCAGTTTCTTGATGAGTTGCTAACTGGATATTCATGAAAAAAGATGCCCTATCAGCTATTCAGCCAACTGTAAGGAATGTATTAACTAGCCGCTCTCTACTCATTTTGCTAGCTTTGGTTGATGAAGGATGCAAGACAAACAAGAAGATAAACAAGGGTAAAATAAATTTTGCTGCAATAGTTAATGAAAATAATATTGTAATTCTTTATTTGGTATGATTTAAATATAAAATAGGAGACTGCATTGTAGCACATGGGGTTAAGCCGCCTCTTGACACCAGTATTCCATACACTCCATATCAGAATGCTTGTTGGTTGGAGTTCCAGCTATTCTGCTTCCAACCCAGCTTCCTGTTATTGTATTGGAAAGGCAGCTTAAGATGGCCTAAGTACTTGGGCCGCTGCCACCCATGAAGGAGACCGTATTGGAGTTCCAGGCTCCTAGCTTTGGCCTGGACCATTTGGGGAGTGAACTAGCTGATAGAAGATCTCTCTCACTCTCTCTTTCTGTCCTTTCTTTCCCATTGTCCCAGTCTCCTTCCCTTCCTCCCCAACCTACCCTTCAAATAGATACATAAACAAACAAATCTTTTGAAAATAGTATACAACAGGCTATTTCCAAGCTGTGCACCCTTTCTCTCCTTTCTTCCTTGGAAAGACCTTTGCACCTTTGAATACAAAGCTTGTAAGGGAGTGAAAAAATAAAAAAATAAAGGTTAAATAATAAAAAAGGAAAAGTGGAGCCATTCACTGATAAGAAAACTGTAGAACTTAGAGTTAACACATTTGAATTCAAGGAAGAAACGTGCTATGAATAGGCGTGTTGTAAGGTAGTGGGATATACTTGAAGTTACTTAGAAAGAGGGCATGACAAAGATCATCAAAAAATAACTTAGATCTAACCCCACACAGGCCCTTAAATGCTCTGGTTCTGTGATGTTTTTCTGCTTGGTTGGAATCACACCAACATAGCTGTGTTTAATTTTGAGAAATTAACTCATGGTCATCATCTGTCACAGCCACATCTAGGAAGACAAAGTTGTAGATTCAGATTTGAATAGGAGAGCAGAAAAATATCAGTTAGTGATGAGCTACCTTCTCTGTCTTCTCATTTCACCAATGAGGGAAAGGTTTGGGGAGCTCCCCACCATACACACCCTACTTTTTTCACTTGCAAAAGACGAGGCAGGTGAAGAACCACAATCAAAATCCTAGGACCTTCTGGCTGATTTCCTTTCCCTTTTATGTGCCATCCTTGAGGTGTCACAAGTCACATAAAGAAGATGTTCCAGTTCCTTTTACTTTGTATATTCCCCAAACATTCAGATTGTGAAAAGAATATTTTACTCCAGTGAAAGGAATTGCTCTGTCACCAAGAAACAGGTTCTTCTTTCTTCACAAAGATTCCCTTGCCAAAAACTAATTGGCTAGCATAAAAATGCAGCACTTGTTTCACGCATTAGTAAAATCAATTCTCCCCACTATAATACTGCTCAGCCATTGTATCTGTCAGCACTCTGGGTGCAAAGCTGAAATCTAAAGCTGTGTCAACCAGACACAAAGGTTTATAAAGCTTGGCTCCATGTACTAATTTTAGGGTTGATTTTGCACTTTGTGAGTTTTCTAGGCATTGTGCTTCTCTTCTATATCTTTTCTGTAACTCAGCATTGCCAGTGAGAGTGTGGGGTGGTATTAACACCCTCATCAGGCTTAGAAAAAAGGAAAGGAAATTAGGTGTATTTGTTCTGTTCTTCAACATGTTATTGAGTGCTTACTTGTGACAAATGTTGGTGGATACTGGGAATGTGTAGAAATGCAATTGCCAGTCCAGAAATAACTGAAAGGATGTGTAATGAATATTGATTTTAAAATTCCAGATGGTAAATATTTAACAGAGGTGAACACAGACATAATATGGTCAAGTCACACAGAAAGGATGGTAGAGAAAAACTGCATAACTGAGATGAACAGTAGGTATGAATTGGTAAGCAAAAGGTGTATGTGTGTGTTAATTTTTTTAATATATAATTTCCTGGTAAGGATGTTTAGAGAATAAATCTACATCCCTATGTCAGAGGTACAACCGAACTGGTTACTGACTAGTCTCTGTTCATGGAATAGACCTACATTGCCATCTATTAAGCCACCTCACCTAATAACATTTATCAAATTCAAGACCAACTCTATCACTGTGCAAAGTAAAATTCTTTTATATGGCTGGCACATTTGAAAGAATGTTTTGATTTTTGAAGATTTTTTTCATCGATATCTAGCCAGTCACTTAGCAGTGGCTAAGTTGAACACTTTGTTAGTACTGGAAAAAATTAGAGAAGAGTAAGTGGTCAAGAGCCCTGCAGAGTGCTCAGTTTTATGGAGATGAGGTCAGTGCCCAGTAACAAGAAAATATCGCACTCTAGTGTCCAGAATGGGGAGGAGGTTGTGAGAGGGTGCTTACAAAGCATCTTTCAGTGAAACATTCATCTGAGATAATTGCTCATTCCCATTTGAATATTTGTGTCGGTACACAGTGGCATCAGTAACCTTATTTTCAGTTAGGAAAAAAAAGCTTCTGAACTTTCCACTCATGAAAAGCATTTCTGATATTGTAATTAAGAAACCCAATAATTAAATATGCCCAGAAAAGTATATTAGATTGCTTTGCACTGGGTCAGGTACATGCTTCCATTTCACACCTAACAGCCCCTTTTCAGATCCTAGGCAAATTAAAAACTGCAACTCAACAACCTCTGTTCCTCCTATTAGAAGAGGAAAAAAACTCCAATATTGCTTCTAATTTGCATTGCTAATCTCAATTAGTTTAGTGTGAGTTACTGGCCAATTCTACCAGGAGGCTAGTCTGCAAAGAAACATATTTCTATAGCTTCACACTCTGGGGAAGGAACTCACAAACTGGGAAAAAATGAATACAGACTTTTTTCTCATTTGATGGAAGGTTAAAGATGAAATAAAATAAGGTTTGAGGAAATCAAAAAATGCTGCCATTTTCTCCGTTAAGAATTGCTGAAGAGATGGAATGATACGATGAAGCCGAAATGAAGACTTCAGACTCTGCCTTTGAAAGGTTTGACAGGTTGCTGCAATTAAGGACACGCATGTGCTGCTGTCACAATGCTACAAGCGGGAGCTCTCCTTTGGGCTGGCTCTTCGTTTCCATTTCTAGAGTAGGAGGTAGAACACTGGTGAGCAGAAACTGTGTAGTTCACCAGTGCTTGCGCCGATTTGCATCCCTCAGATCCACTGATTGCATCATAGTCCCACAGTCGATACTTGCTAATTGACGGAGGTGCAAGACTCATCTCCCACCCACCGTGACTATTAATCAGGCTCCTTCGAGGGGTTTCAAGGACCACTGTCTGTCTAGATTCAGCTAAAACAGAAGACACCATAGCTTTACAAATAGGTCGAGGCTACCTCCCCTTCTTCACACATGAGGTTTATTCTAAAAATAAATTATTGGCTAATCAGTGCACATGGTGGCATTCTGGGGCTCACTTGCACTGTTTATCTTATAAAAAGAAAACTTTGACTAACACGCACTTCAAATATTCTGACCAGTTTGAGTATTATGCCTCATGAAGGGAACATAATGTTTCAAGTGACCCTCACAAGTATTGACTAGAAAATTTCGAATAGTTACAGTTTTCATATTTGGATACAGTTGCTTAGAATGGGGCAGTGTTTTTCTCTGAAGAATGTTGGCTTTGCTCCTCATTCATACCTTTCTCCCTTTAGTTTTAGACCATCACTGTCAATGTAAAAGGCAGATACTGATATTAATATTATGCACTTTCAGATGAGCATATTATTCATTGACTTTTCCAAAAATAATTATTTTTAGTTTAACAGAGTCTAAGAATCATTTAAGCAGAAGAATTCATGATTACACTTAGAAATATATATAATTTTCAGATGGTATTCAGGTGTTGAGTAGTCTCTCCCAAGTAATTTATCTTATTTTACCTTTGCAGAGACACTAAATAACCATGTATGTGTGCACGCACACACATCCGTACACACTCACACACTACTTTGAAGCCCATTGGGAATGCATTGCACATATACAATGGAGATTGCCTTCAAGACAAATGCCATTTACCTTTAACAGGTAACACTTGGAAAAGGCATTGTGGCACAGCATGTTAAGCCACAGCTTGGAATGCCAGCACTCCATATCCCAGCACCAATTCAAGTCCCAGCTACTGAGGGATTCCGATCAAGCTTTCTACTAACGTGCCTGGGAAGCAACAGATGAAGACCCAAGTGCTTGGTTTTCCTTCACCAGTGTGGGAGACCTTGATGAAATTCCTGACTGCTTGACCCAGACGTGGCTGTTGTGGGAATTTGGGAAGTGCAGAAGGAAGATATTCTTCTCCTCTCCTCCCCTCTCCCCTCTCTCCCTCTCCCTCCCCACTCTCCCTCCCCCTCCTCCCCTCCCCTCCTCTCCCCTGTCCTCCCCTCCCTCCTCCCTCTTTCTCTCTCTCAGATTTATTTACTTACTTATTATTTTTTTTAGAAAGGCAGAGCAATAGAGAGAGATAAGGAGAGGCAGAGAAAAATCTTCGATCACTCCCCAAATGGCTGCAGTGGCCAGGGCTAGTGCAGGTCAAAGCCAGGAGCCTAGAACTCCATCTGAGTCTCTCGTGTGGGCACAAGGGTCCAAGCACTTGAGCTATCTTCTGCTGTGTTCTCAGACACATTGGAAAGGAGCTGGATTGGAAGCAGAGCAGCCAGGAGTCTAACAGGCACTCATGGAATACCAGCATTGTAGGCAGTGGCCTGACCAGCTGCACCACAATGCTAGCCCCTCTCTCTGCCTTTCAGAAAGCTTAAAAAACAAATTAAAAATTTGAGATAAAAATACTTTTAAAAAGAAGACAAGACTGTATATTGCGGTAAACAGTAGATCTAATTTTAAACTCCAACTTATAAGTGACCTTTGGTTATTAAGTATTTGCTCTCCCATGTCTCATACAAAGTCAGTTGCAATCCTGTTTGCATCCATGCAGTGAGGTGGGATGTAGAAGTTAGGGTGCCGTATGAACTGAGCTGGAAAACTGACTTAGCCCTGTGGTCTCTGAGAAAGAAGCTGGCTCTCTGGGATTAAATGATCCAGAGAAGTCTTGCAAGTGTGCCTTCATTGAGAGTTCTTGCATGATTAGGTGCCTGCTTCTTAAATTTCAGTGCATATATCCATCTCCTCTGTTTCTCACAAAAATGCAGAGAAAATTCTGTACTGTGAAGGCTTCCTAAAGCTGCTGTAAAAAATTGCCACATCGGGGCCAGCGCCATGGCTCACTTGGTTAATCCTGTGCCTGCCGTGCCGGCATCCCATATGGGCACTGGGTTCTAGTCCTAGTTGCTCCTCTTCCAGTCCATCTCTCTGCTGTGGCCCGGGAAGGCAGTGGAGGATGGCCCAAGTGCTTGGGCCCCTGCACCTGCATGGGAGACCAGGATGAGGCACCTGGCTCCTGGCTTTGGATTGGCGCAGCGCACTGGCCGTAGCGGCCATTTGGGGGGTGAACCAACGAAAGGAAGACCTTTCTCTCTGTCTCTCACTGTCTAACTCTGCCAGTCAAATAAAAAAAAAAATTGCCACATTAAAACACCAGGAAGTTAATCTCTCACAGTTCTTGAGACCACAGATCCAATATTAGTTTCACTGGGTTGCTACCAAGCTGTCACCAGGCCTTCCTTCCTCTGGAGGCTCTCAGGGAAGAATACATTCTTCCCATTGTCCAGCTTTTGATGGCTGCCAGCATTCCTTTGCTTGTAGCTGCATGATTCTTTTTTTTTTTCTTAACAATTTGGAATTTTTTAAGATTAATTAATTTATTTGAGAGTTACAGAATAGGGGAAGAGAGAGATAGAGAGGGGAGAGAGAGAGGGGAGAATTAGAGTATCCTCTAATTCATTCTCCAAGTGACTACAATGGCCAGGCTCAGGCTGAAGCTAGGAGCCTAGAATTCCATCTAGGTCTCCCACAAGGGTGGGTACAGGCCTAAACACTTACCCAGGCACATTTGCTGGGAGCTGGATCAGAAGTGGAGCAACCAAAACTCAAACTGGTGCCTATTTGGGATGCTAATATGCCTATATAAGATGCCAGTTTGCAGGCAACAGCTTAACATGTTGCATCATAACATCAGCCCCCGTATCAGTGTTTACATTACCTTCTTCCCTTGTGTGTGTTGTCTTTCTCTCTCTCTGTAATAAAGACACAACTGATTGGAGTTAGGGCTCATCTAGATAATATACTATAAATACCCAAATCCTTCATTGCCTCTGCAGAAATTCTGTATCAAATAACATTCACAATTTCCAGGGATTAGGACCTGCAGGTGTCTGTGGGAATCATTGGAAGCTTACCACAGCAGACATGGGATAGAGTTTGAGATTCTGCATGTCCAGCAATGCCTACACAGGTTGATACTACTCTTCTCTACAGAGAGCACTGGTTAGCAGTGGTTCGATTGTAATTAAGTAATGGTCTGCATAATCTATCTGATTCAGAGCAGAATTGAGCTTCCCAGTATCACACAGAAGTGGCAAGGGACATGGAGGGCAGGGCGCAATTTCTAGCAGATGAAGCAACCAAGAGTTAGAAAGTTTATTTAGGAGCCATGCACTCCTTCAGAGTATCAGGTGAAACCCTGATTCCAGAGACAGCACACAAATACAAGGAAGGAACTGAGAGTAGTTCTGTTCTGTTTAGTGAACAAACAAAGGAGTTAGTGGGCAGAAAAGGGGCCTGGACACTCAGTTTGCATCAAGTCTCAGGCCAGATTTCAACCAGAAACTGGCTGATTTCCTCAACCTCCTGCCCACCATAACCATGACCCATGACTCATTTTGAAGCTAGCTAATATTGCGTGTAGGCATGGCTCTCAGACTAGTGGTTGAAAAGCTTTGGACTATGACACTGAAATCTCCATTTTTAACAAACATTTCAAATGACTCAAATGCAGGTGGTGAGGGAGTCATCTTTGAAAAATACTTTTCTGGAGCCAGCATCGTGGTGCAGCAGGTTAAGTCACCATTTATACTGCCAGCATTTCATGTTGCAGCCCTGATTGAAGTCCCAGCTGCTGTGCTTCTGATCCAGCTCCCTGCTAATGTGTCTGGGAAAGCAGTGGAAGATGACCCCAGTACTCCGACCCCTGCCACCCACGTGGGAGACCTGGATGGAGTTCTTTTTTCCTGTCTTCAGCTTTGCTCAGCCCTAGCTGTTGTGACCATTTGGGGAGTGAACGAGCAGATGGAAGATCTGTCTGTCTTTCCCACTCTCTCACCTTCTTCTGCCTTTCAAATAAGTAAATAGGTCTTTTATAAAATATTGCTCACTATAATGAAGGCATTAGAGTTCACCAGTTTATTGGGATTTGAATTATATAAGTTAAAGTGGTATTGCAAATTAGCAGGAAAATATAGTAACAAAAAGAAGTGTATTTCATCACTATAAACCCTTCCAATCCAAGACTTTTTAATATAGTCTGCAGATTGCTGTCATGTTAGGAAATAGTTGAATATACATAACAAATGATTTGCTAATACTATATTACAGTACATGTTACACTCTGTATATTTTCTCATGTTACCAATTCATTGTGCAGTTCACTGTGTAAAGCTACAGTGGAACATGATTCATGAGCCCTACATCACCATCCATCTCTACACAAGCATCTTTGAGATGTTGCCACAGATGGTGTGTTCCCTCAGCTGTCATTCATTGTATCTCTCTCTCTGTCTAGCCTAACACATACTTCCACATCATCCCACCCAGTTTTGCACATTGTTGTCATCCATTCCCACACCTCTCTGGGCTGGTGAGGGCGCTGTGCTATGCTGCTGGAACTCCTTGGAAGACTTTCTCTAGCCTGTTAAACGGGGCATTATTTGACCTCTGAATTGGTGAAATGTGGCATTCTTCAGACACTAGTGACTGACCACAGTACAGGATTGACCTCTTGCTGCACTCATTCAAAGGGCATGAGCTGTACAATTCTGAAATTTGCATTGGAAAAACATTAAGATGTTGGGTGATGCTATTTCAAGTGCCTCTTGGTTGTAAAATGATTTGGAGTGATGAAAGGAGTCAGGGGTCCAACGCTGTGGCATTGCCTGCAGTGCCAGCACCCCATATGGGCCCTGGTTTGTGTCCTGGCTGCTCCATTTCCGATCCAGCTCTCTGCTGTGGCCTGGGAAAGCAGTGGGAGATGGAGGCCCCTGCAGCTGCATGGGAGATCCAGAAGAAGCTCTTGGCTCCTGGCTTGGACTGGCCTAGCTCCAGCCATTGTGGCCATTTAGGGAGTGAACCAGTGAATGGAAGACTTTCTCTCTCTCTCTCTCCCTCCCTCCCTCCCTCCCTCCCTCCCTCCCTCTCTATAACTCTTCCTTTGGAATAAATAATAAATCTTAAAAAAAGAAAAAAGTTAGTACTCCTAGATAGGATTATAATGGAGCCTCAGAGATCTCATAGACCTTATTGGTAATCTAAATTAATCTTGGTGAGTTATAGTTAATAAAGGATCTGAATCACTTCACCTTTATTTGAGTTCAGTTTAGTCATCACTTCTCTAGGTAAGCCTTTCTCAACCACCTAGATCATTTTATACCTTGATGGGGACACACACTTCTTTTTTTTTTTTTTTTTTACTTTTCTTTTTTTAATTTTTTTTTAAACTTTTATTTAATGAATATAAATTTCCAAAGTACAGCTTATGGATTACAATGGCTTCCCCCCCCATAACGTCCCTCCCACCCGCAACCCTCTCCTTTCCCACTCCCTCTCCCCTTCCATTCACATCAAGATTCATTTTCATTTCTCTTTATATACAGAAGATCAGTTTAGCATACATTAAGTAAAGATTTCAACAGTTTGCTCCCACACAGAAACATAAAGTGAAAAATACTGTTTGAGTACTAGTTATAGCATTAAATCTCAATGTACAGCACACTAAGGACAAAGATCCTACATGAGGGTAAGTGCACAGTGACTCCTGTTGTTGACTTAACAAATTGACACTCTTGTTTCTGGCCTCAGTAATCACCCTAGGCTCTTGTCATGAGCTGCCAAGGCTATGGAAGCCCCCTGAGTTCAATGACTCTGATAATTTTTAGACAAGGCCATGGTCAAAGTGGAAGTTCTCTCCTCCCTTCGGAGGAAGGTACCTCCTTCTTTGATGACCCGTTCTTTCCACTGGGATCTCACTCGCGGAGATCTTTCATTTAGGTTTTTTTTTTTTTTCTCCCCAGAGTGTCTTGGCTTTCCATGCCTGAAATACTCTCATGGGCTTTTCAGCCGGATCCGCATGCCTTAAGGGCTGATTCTGAGGCCAGAGTGCTGTTTAGGGCATCTGCCATTCTATGGGTCTGCTGTGTATCTCACTTCCCATGTTGGATCATTCTCTCCCTTTTTTATTCTATCAGCTAGTATGCTGAGTGAAATAAGCCAATCCCAAAGGGACAAATACCACTTGTTCTCCTTGATAGGTGACAACTAACTGAGCACCAAAAAGCAAACCTGTTAAAGTGAAATGAACACTATGAGAAACGGTGACTTGATCAGCCCTCATCCTGACTGTTGATGAGCAACTTGCTATGTTATCCCTCTTAGTATTTTTTTGTTTGTTTGTTCTACTTAATACTTTTGGTCGAATACTGTAATCAATACACAATTCTTCTTAAGGGCTGAAACTTAACTGAAAAGGGATCACTGTTAAATATAAGAGTGGGAATAAGAGAGGGAAGAGATGTGCAATTTGGGACATGCTCAAGCTGACTTACTTCAAACGGTAGAGTTAGAAACATACCAGGGGATTCCAATTCAATCCCATCAAGGTGGCATGTACCAATGCCATCTCACTAGTCCCAGTGATCAATTTCTGTTCACAATTGATCATAATGATAGGACTAAGAACCAAAGGGATCACATAAACAAGAATAATGTCTGCAAATACTAGCTGACACACACTTCTATCATTAATATTAATGTAATCAATTTATATTTTTGGGATTGGCTGATTTCTGTACCTTTGCTGACTTAAAAGACCTTCAAGACAGGAATCATTCACATGATTGCTGCATCTTTTATGCCAAATACCAACCACAATACTTAGTATGGGATGTTTACTCAAAAAATAATTGATAAGTGAATGGATGTGAGAATAAATTAACACAATTTCTAGTGAGTGGGAACTTGGGACTATGCCATTACCCTCTTCTCAGTTTCTCCTTTGCTGCTTAAATGCATTGGTTATCATTATTATTATTTTCTAATTAAGTAATCGTTTTTACAGGCTTAGGAAAATCATTTTTTCATGAAAAGTAACCAAAATGGAAGAGAATCCAGGGATCTAATTTTAGATCCTATTAGTGTCATCATCTTCCAGTGGACAAGAGAGGAAGCAGAGAAGGATCTGAGCTTTTCCTTCCGTCTTCTCACCTTCCTCAAATAGCTCATTCTTGCCTTGTGCATACTTTATCCCAGTCTTCATTTTTCAATGAAATGGATTTGTAAGGTATTTTAAAGGTATTTGAGATGTTATTCAATGGAGTATTTTCTCTCTCCCACTTGACTGTTATGAATAGCATTATCTCTCTCCCTTCTGAGCTGGGAATACCATTTAAAGCAATAATGATGTGATGATTTGAAAGCTAGGGAAAGGATAAAATAAAAGTGAACACCAGCAGCTAGTTTTTAAAATCGCTTCTGCAGTGCTGTTTTCTGGAAATGTCTAACTCCTATTCAAGCTGAAATAATGATTAGCAGTGGTCAGGGCTGTTCCAAGGGCATCACCAGACTCGAGCAAGTAATCTCTCTGTTCGGTGTGTGTAACGTATGAAAAAAAGACAGCTTATATAGTTGGACTGATTACTCGCTTTGTCTGGTGGCAGAAAGAGTGTTTGTTGTCCCTGTACCAAGCGTCAAGTGAATCAGCCTGCTTTAATGAGACTTATCTTGGCTTAGCAAAGTACGATTTTTCAATTTCCTTTCAGATTCACTCTCATCCTAGAAGGTATGTTTTCTTCTTGGCTTGAAAATGAAGCCAATCTTCTTAGAGTTAAAAAAAATCATAATTTTGTATGTAAGATAAAATCAACATTGCACACTACTTTTACGAAGCATCCTTTACCCTTTATAAAAATTGAAAACAATCTTAAAAAAGAAGCATCTTTTAATTCATTTTGGTAAAGCATTGATTATCTGTTCAAAGGTTAGAGAATGTTTATCCTGCCCCATTCCAGTCATGTACACTTACTAACGATATTACCCTTGACAACTTTATGTGTTTACTCCAGTTCTCAAAGACCCATTCATTTAAGTGCTATCAAGAATAGTATTTCTAAAATGAGGGAATGATGTGTTTTGACTAACAAATGGAATAGTTGAGAGCAGAAAATTCTGATCAGTCCCTTAGCACATCTCATATTTCTTCATAACTCATTTTTTAAATGACATGAAGGTTCAGGCTGGAGATTGGTTCATTTGTCAGTTTTTCCAGATAAGAAGATTGGCAGAAAAGTTCCACTATTTTTCAGGTGCTTTCCATGCAGATTATTGTGAATTCTGTTAGAGTCCTGTGGCAAGAAAATCAATAATAGATACACAGCCAGGTACAAAGATCTACAGCAATATGTGTGATCTTCTATAAAGTAAAAGAAGTGTAAGAGTTGTGCTGAAAACACATGTATATATAAAATATATTCATATATATATATATGTTATATAAACCCAATGAATCACAATGACACTAAATAGGCTTTTATAGAAAACCAGTGAGAAACATAGTAAAAATAGAAATTCTAAAAGTAGATTCCTTCAAAAATGACTTTGTACATTTTTTAACTGTGTGGGAGACAAATAGTAAGATAAAGGTGATGGAAAGAGATAGAAGAAGATATATCCCCAAAACCTTCATAATCACATATCATACATGATAGTCATAACTTGAATTAATATAACTGAAAAAAACTTAATGTTTGAATTAATGTGTCCACACAGAATGAAAATCAGAGAGCCTGGCACTATCATCTATTATTGAGTGTGGTACTATGGAAGCCTCCAAAAATATAAAAGCCTCTGCTCTCAAGGAGCTTACTGTTAGAGTTTCATCTACCATATTTAGAAACTAGGTGAAAGCTGCCTTTGGCAGACAATGACATCTTCATTCTCCTACCCTCTTAACACCTTGACCAAGATTTGGTCCCAACCTATATGATGTTTTGTCTAGGTGGAGCATTAAGTGATTAATTTCATTCACATCAGTAAATTAAGATTGAGGAGAATTTTAGTAGCTGATTAAAGAGAAGTAAGGGCACCAGTGTAGTGGCATAGCAGGTTAAGCTGATGCCTGCAAATGCCAGCATCCCATATGGGCACTGGTTTGAGTCCCGGATGTTCCACTTCTAATCCAGCTCCCTGGTAATGCATCTGGGAAAGCAGCAGAAGATGACCCAAGCCCTTGGGGCCCTGTACCTATGTTAGAGACTTGCCTGAAGCTCCTGACTCCTGGCTTTGGCCTGAACCAGCCTTAGCTGTTGTGGCCATCTAGGGAGTGAACCAGAGGATGAAAGAGCTCTCTATCTCTCCCTCTTTCTTTTCTGTAACTCTGCCTTTCAAATAAATAAAATATTTTTAAAAGAAAATAAAAAGGAAATAAAGAAATGGATATTTGGGGTAATATACAATTAGTTTCCCCAAATAGGTGGATGGGAAACACTATGAAAAATAATAGGGGTGACAGAAGTGTGGGCCAGCTCTGAATATGCTGCTTTGCATTTGCAGATGAGCACATGGGTGTCTCAGGGTGGGCTACTGAAGCAGGAGGGGAGGAGGGTTTCTAGAACATAAAATGCTGTGTCGTGCCACAGCTGTTGAGAGCTGAAGTTAATGTCTAAAGCATTTGCTCTGAGATGATAAACTGGGTAAAGCACAGGTTCAGGGACATAAAGGAGTTTGTAGGACATTCCTCAAAGGAGAGTAAGACTGACTCCCCAGCTTAATTTCTTCTACATTTACTGCATTTTTTGTTTCAGGTATGGTCTAGACGGAAGGTAGTCAGCCAAGAGTGATTTAACCACTCTCTTCTCATTCAGGAAACATTTGGCAATGGCCAGATACACGTTTGGTTGTCACACCTGGGATGGGTAGTGGCCAGGGATACTGCTGGCTGTTGTACAGTGCACAGGCTACAGCAAACAGTGAGCTGATCCAACATGCCAGTAGTGCTCAAGTTGAGAAACCCTGTTCCAGCCCTTTCTTCCTAAGGCTTTGTAGACAACCTTATCTGAGTCCTTCTGCCTCCGCTTTTGAATTAATATTTTCATCACCTACAAAGGATGAAATAATTAGTATTGAAGAAATCATTTTGAGCTTACTGATTTTATCAGTTGTTACACAACTGTATCCTTTCTGATCACCACTGTGGCTGTGTTTATTAAGAGGATAACTGAGAAAATATTTTGTTTTAGTGAAGCAGAGAATATATTCCTGAATAAAACAAGGAAAAAATTAAACCTTTAGGCCTCAATGATATATTTTTATATTAGTCTTTTACCATTATAATCCTCCGGCTATTTTAATGCAAACTTGTTTCTGTAAAGCCATATTTTGGTTGCTATAACAACTTGATGTAGCTCTTGATGAGCTCTCCTTGCCTCAGTGTTGCTTTTTCAAAAGTTAGGGTTGCTATGACTACAGGATGCTGTTTTATTTTCAGCAGGCTTTGTTCCCTTTGTAATTTTGCTTTCAAAATATGTATGTGTACATGCATGCATATGTATGTACTTCTACCTGCATGCCTATGGAAATCTACAGTGTAGTAAAACCAAGGTCTCAAATCCCTAGAACAAAGCTGGAAATTGGTTCACTCAGGTGCGTGCTAGTATTCTTAAATTGACACTCATAATATTGGATGAACTCAGATTAGAGCTGCTTTTTCCTCTTTCAGATTTTGATGACGATTTAATGACAGACTCGACATCTTTGCTTAATGATTTAGTTATCTTGTCTTCCATATTATAACCTCTTCCTGTTCTGAGGTATTTGTACCTCTGCCTTGGATGGATCATTTGAAGTCTAAAAATGAGTAAGCACGTGTGACTTTAATATAAGGTGATTGTGCCTGGAGTCTGTTTTATGTATTTGTTTATCTTTTAATTTTTAGATCAGGTGCTTAGAGATAGAGAGATGGCATACAAAGAGAGTTCTCTCATGTTTTGATTCACTCCTGAAGTGCCTACAGCAGCTGATGCTGGCCCAGATGGAAAGCAGAAGCCAAGAATACAATCTTGGTCTCCCATGTGGGTGGCAGTGACCCATGTATTTGTACCATCACCTGCTGCCTCTAAGGGTGTATGTTAGCAAGAAGCTGGAGTCAGATATGAAGCCAGGATTCAAACCACGCACTCCAGTAGGGGATGCGGGCTTCTCATGTAGCATCTTAGCCACTGTGCTAAATGCCTGTTCCTGGATTCTATTTTACAACAGTACATTTTATGGCTCTTTTTTATCATAGATAATAAAATTCCCATTGCTAATGGCTTCTTTTGAAATATGATAAAGCTGCAAGTTTGAACACTTTTGTTCTGTTACTAACACTGTGCGCACAGTTAGTTGTATGAGTATGTGCTAGCAACTTAGCTCTCCAGGGAATGTTGTCCAATAGCAAGAAAATGCAGCCATAGAAAATGTAATGTTTTCTAGTAGCCAAGTTAGAAAAGTAAACAGTAAAAAAAAAAAAAAAAAAAAAAAAAAAAAAAAAAAAAAAACAGTAGTTTTCACTATGTGGAACATCCGTGCACCATAATGGAATGCTGGTTCAAATCCTGGTTACTCTGCTTCCAGTCCAGCCTCCTTCTGATGCATCATACACCAAAAGTTTCTTATTTATTGACCACTTTCACTAGGTTACAGGCCCTTTGTGAAGCCTTAGGAATGCACAGACAGTTAGGAAAACTGTGTGTGAGTGTGTGTGTTTGGGTGTGTGTGTGTGTGTGTGTGTGTGTGTGTGGTACTCACCGGTGGTGGGAGGGAAACAGAGACAGCAAGACAGGGAGAGAGCTCCATTCCACTGGCTCACTCTCCATATGCCTGCAGTGTCTGGGACTTGGTGAAGCCGGGAGCCAGGAACACAATCTAGGTGTCCCATCACTGCTGCCTCCCAGTCAGGAACAGAGCTGGGTGTTGAATCCAGGGTACGCCAACAGGGAATGCAAGTGTCTTGCCAGATGTCTTACCACACTAGATCAAATACCTGCCTTGAAGATTCTCTTTGAACTCCTTTTCAGCTATTTTTATGTGCTGTCATACATAATAAAAGTTTATTTTCATCATAATCAATATTGTAGTAAACTATGTACTCTGTACTACTTTCCTGCCACTTACCTATGGCTGTATTGCCAACTTCTTAGAGAATGCTTGGGACAGATGAAGCCCTTCCTGCTGAATAAGTGAACCTCCTTTTCCTGCCAAAACGTGGGGTTGAATCCAAGACTAACTGAACATTATTCTCAAGGGAAAAATTTAAATAGTATGAAAAACCCAACTGTAATTGAATGTTTTAGGAGAATAAAGGGAAGAGTGGCTGGAGACTTAAAATGAAGGACTATCCTGGAAAAGATTGTTATTCTTTCTCCATATGGTATTTTTCCTGCCGTTTGAAGAGTTTCATGGACAAGTAAGCAAGGAGAAGCACGAGTGCCTTCGTTTGCTTTGGCGCCGTGCTACAGGTGACGTTGCCAGGACATCACGGATGTGTCCACATTCCTTATGAGGTGCTGCTGTTCTATCCCTTTCCTGCCTCTTCTCATTTGGAAGAAGGCAAATCAAAGGGAGCCGTGTGACTCTGCTAGCCTGCTCAGCGAGGGAAGTCTCTGTTTTCCTTTTAACCATGTGTCATTTTTTATCATCATTATTTTAGAAGTAGTGTGGCTTATTGGATTTTTTTTAAAGCTGAGCTATTTTGCCTGGAATACAGAGATTTAAATCATCTAATCTCATTTGAAAATAAGAGGACAGTGTTACAACTTGAGCGAATTCCCAAATCAAGTTGCAGATGGTAATCTGAGTTGTAAATTAACATGTTTGATGTTGACAGCTCTTCACATGGCAAAGCACTTCAAGTAGCTCTCATCATTTGTCACAATTTTTTTAAATCTTTCTTCAGTAATACAACAGAATGTCTGGCACTTCATGTCTCTCTGGCCTTTGTAGGTTGGAATTATATTCAACACATTTCACTTTCGGAATCGAAAATGTAAAGTGACTTTTGGAATCCTTGTTACAGTTAGATTTCCACAGTGAGTGGTCATACTACATTAGCCTGAGGGGTTTGCACAACATAAATATTAGAACATACTTGAGATGAGCACCACCTTAGGGTTCTGTGAAGATATTTCTGTCTGAAAGGGTAAATTGCACTACTGCTTCTTCAAGGAGATTTTTTAATATTGAACACTAGACTATATGAGTTAATGCTTGGTATTAAAATAATTGATTCAGAAACTTCAAGTTATTCACATTAACTTTATGTTTACCTGTATACCATATGAGCTGTTCACTCCCTTTTTTCATGTTATTTTGAATATATATAGTTTGTTTTTATTTTTATTTGAAAGAAAATAGAAAATAAAGAATTTAGTTTTTCTATTGCTGACACTGGTTGAAAGTTTGTGGTACCGTTTATTATATTTATAATCATTTGCATCCTTTTTCTTAGGTATAATTTTTAAATTATGGGTCTCCTTGATCAAAAACAAAAAAAAACTTTGATAGCTGTATTTAACTTTTTTAAAAAAGATTTATTTTATCTATTTGAAAGGCAGAATTACTGAGAAGGAGGGAGTGAGAGAGGGGGGGATATTTTCCATTCACTGGTTCAGTCCCCAAATGGCCACAACAGTCAGGGCTGGACCAGGTTGAAGCCAGGAGTATGGAACTCCATCCAGATCTCCTACATGAGTACAGGTGTACAAAGACTTGGACCATCTTCTGCTTTTTCAGGTGTATTGGAAGGGAGCTGGATGGGAAGTGGAACAGTTTAGATAGAAACTGGTGCCCATATTGGATGCTGGTGTTGGAGGGAGCTACTTAACCTATTATGCCACAACATCGGACTCCATGTCTTTAACTCTTGCACTAAAAGAAACACAAATGTTTAAATCATTAGACTAAAAGGCACACTAGAAATACGGAATTTTAAAGACAAACAGCAGTTTTAAATCAACTAGTTGTTTATGTTTATTGTTTGTGAGTTCCTCATTTACCAGAAAGTGTGCCCCAAAACAAAAAGTACAGGAGCCGGCACTGTGGTGTAGCGGATGAAGCCACTGCCTGTAGTACCGGCATCCCATATGGGCTTTGGTTCGAGTCCTGGCTGCTCCACTTCCAATCCAGCTCTCTGCTATGGCCTGGGAAAGCAGTAGAGATGGCCCAAGTCCTTGGGCCCCTGCACCCACCCACGTGGGAGACCCAGAAGAAGCTCCTGGCTCCTGGCTTTGTTGCTACCATCTTGGGAGTAAACCTGCGGATTTACGGAGAGAGGAAGACCTCTCTCTCTCTGTTTGTAACTCTGCCTTTCAATAAGTCAATAAATCTTTTTTTTTTTTTTTTTTTTTTTAAAGTACAGGTGTAAAAACCAAGGAAGGAAGAGGGAGGTGAAGAGTACAGAGAAACTGCCACCCTTTCTCTGGAACCTGTGGAGTTCAAATTGAAAGCCACAGCTCAACTTTAATTCCATCCATTTGCTAATAAGCCCCAAGGGAGTTAAATGATTTCTTCCAGGTCAGAGAGTTCTGCCTGAAAGCCTGGTCAGTTAGTCTTTTTCCTTGATTCAATCAAGCTTCCCTAGTGCTTGGAATGCTGGAGATGTTGGGCACAACCATGAACAAACAGCAAAAGGGCCTTGTGCAGCTTACATTCTAGTACAAGAGGACAAACAACCCCCTAATCAGCACACTGTAGAGGTGATTTCAGATGGTGCTGTGACTTGAGAGTGGGAGATCGGAGGAGACCTCTTAGAGGAGGTGTGGCGTGTTTTCACCTGCAGCTCTGCGCCTTGCTGCCTTCCTGGTAGCTACCGTCAATTGCTAGTCAGTGCACAGGTTGCAGTGGTGCAGTGGAAAGAACACTGGATTAGGAATCATGAGATCCAGGTATTAGTCCCAAGTCTGTGTCCCGTCTGGGTCTTTGTTTTATTTCTGTTAAATGAGAGGCATCGAGCTGTCTGTACAGGATAGCCCTCTTAAGCACTCTCCATCCTACCCTTGCACTTTCCTGTTTATTATTTGATGCTAATATTGAATGTCTTTAATTTCTCTGGATATTACAAGGCTTTACAAGGGCTGGAGTCCACTCCTGCAGGAATGATTCCCTTTCAAGTTCACTACTTCCCATCTGAAACTCTGATTATTTCATTCAGAGGGAGGAGTGATTTTTGTTTCGCTGGTTTCACTTTTTAAGACCATTGATGTTTTAAACTGTTTTTACCATGTTTCATGGTGTGAATGGCAATGAAACACCAATCAATGCCTACTTCTTCCCAACCATGTCTGATTCAAAATGAGAAGATGGTTCTTGTTCACTTTCTAAAGAGATGATAATCAAATAATTCTGTTTGCTTATAGCATAGCGGAGAACCCTGTCCAGAATTCTTTGATGACAAACGGTTGTTTTTCTCCTGTTACATACATTTGACTGGGAAAAGCTTGGCGCTTACCAGCTTATCCAGGGGAGGAGGGTATCTCTGTTTGCTGGGCCCTTCATTGTGTCAGGAAGAGTGTAACACACATTGAATGGTAGGCCCAATAGCAAACACAATAACTTGCTGAGGCTCAGCTTTCCTCCCATCCAGGGAACTTAACCTGCCCTTCTGTTGGCCCAATAGGTGTAACTCATTCCATCAAATACATTCTTGCAAAGTGTTTCAGAAATTAGAATGATAATAGAGTCCGACTTTGGTAAACATTTAAAATATGTTTTAGCAACTGTCATCTGCTGTGTCTTTTGTACCTTTCATAGACATTATAAATAAAATTTCAGGGATACAATTTTGAGTGAATCAGTGGCATATAAAGCTAAAATGTTGGGTTTTAATGTCAGGAGAAGTCAATGCATTGTGTATCTATTTGCCAATCTGTTGTCTTGGACAAATAAATTATTTAAGGCCCTCTGGATGTGTTTACTCACCTGTAAAATGTGAATAATACCTTCTGCATAGGTTCCTCTAAAGAGTAGATGAGCCGTATCATACCTGGCATGTAGTAAGCACTTCAAAATTTTTGATCATTTTTAGTATATAATTACTGATGTTATTGGTGGTTGATCTTTGACACCATGATTTCCTAAGGCTAAACCTAGTTCAATGGAAAGTTCTAAGTAAATGGTAGGTTAATTCATTTTGACTTTTTTTCATTATTCTCAGTTATTCCTTTCTTCTCCACTTAAAAGTGTTTCCAACACTTAGGCCCTCTGTCTCTCCAAACGGCTTGGATAACCAACAATTGTATAAAGATAGCCTCTGGATTTGAGGGCTCTTCTGTTACTATAAACCTTGCAATCAAACTCTTTCTAAGGCTCAAGAAGTCAATGTTCTAAACTTTGGAGACCAAATGCCTTTAAGAAGCCTGAGAAGCATTCAAAATGAAGAGCGCCTGAGGCCTGGGACGAGCCTGGACTGACCTATCAATCTTATTGCCCATGTCGATTTCACTTGGATGATGTGTACGTAGGGTCTGTTTCCTCTTAGCCATCTGGAGCAACCTTGAACAACCCTTTATTCTTTATCTTGGCATTCCTTATCTATCAGAAATGTGTTTCTTAAAATCAGTCAGCCAATAGCCTTCCTTTCAGTGATGATGTTTGTAACCAGTCATGTTGTTAGAAAAATAAATAATAATATCCAACCTGGGAGTAGCTCACCACCATTTACCTAAAGCCTGTCTTTTTGGGCCAACCCAAAGGCTGTTCACTGTGTAGAGATAATGGAAAATTTACAGCCCAGGGATACTTACCTTGGCCGGGATTCGATTGAAGTATCCAGTTGAAGACAATGTAATTATTATGTCCTGTAAATTACTAATGGCATGTTTACACGTATGTTTTAGTATCAGGTCAGTTGGTGTGCTCAGTTAGTGACTCAGTGTCTTGCCAGGAGAGGGCGGATCTCAGCAGGGGTGTCACCTGGATGAAGGAGAATGTTGAAACACTCATTTAGAGTTTAGAATGCAAATCAGACTTGGGTCTGTCTAGCATTTTATTTGAAAAACAGTCTTTTTAACACTGAGATGTTTTATTTTTGGTGAAGCACATGTTTCCACTGTTATTTCTTAACAGAGTGAATCTAACTGGGTTCTTTCTGCATGGGTTCCTGGGGAAATAATTGTTGCTGGAATGAGGTATTATACTCAGAGGCGAGTGATCTAAAGTGAGCGGTTGTGACTAAAACACAGTGGTTTAACTGCAAATTGGTAGGAAGTGGTAGGCTGCCCATGCTAGTTTGTTGATAGCTAATTTTCTTGGTTGTTGCTCACTACTTTAAAGTAATTGAATGGGCCTGCATTAACACTGAAATGGTAGGGCATTGCAGCCCTCTGAATAGAACCCTGGTAGGTATGACATTTCCCTTTGAAATGGCCAGTAATCCTGAAAGTGATCTGAAACCAGTTGTGTCATAAACATCCTATATAGTAAAAATATTCTTTGGGCCCAGTGATGTTAAGTTACGACCTGTGACGCAGCATCACACATGGACACCATTTCTAGTTCTGGCTGCTCTGCTTCCCATCCAGCTCCTGCTAATGTGCTTGGGAAAGCAGTGGTTATGACCTGAGTCCTTGGGCCCCTACCACCCACATAGGAGACCCAAACTGAGTCTGAGGCTCCTGGTTTAGGTCTTGCACAAACCCAGCCTTAGTGGCCATTTGGAGAGTGATCCAGCAGATGAAAGATCTCTCTGTGTGTCTTCCTCTCTGTGTGACAATGCCTTTCAAATAAATAAATAAATCTTTGATATCAGCAGACTCTAAATAAGATGCTTACTAACAGAAGTTTCTGCTTCACTAATTTTGTTCTCATACTTAAACAGCTTTCCTTTGATTGCAGCAATGCATGGGAGGAGAGGTAGTTAATTTTTTACTGTCCTTAATACATTTGCTCTAGAATAGGACTGGGTCATATTTTCTGTAAAGGCCAGATAGTAAATATCTCAGAACTTGTGGGTCAAGTGGCAAACTTGAAGGACTGATGTTGGTACTTATTAAACTGGAAGGAAAATTCCTGCTCTTGGCCTGTTTGCCTGGAAACAGTAGGCTTTCAGGGCAGCACCTATTGATGGGAAACAGGCAAGGTTAGTTACCTGTGACCAGAGGCTCCAGACTCCACAGACAACATGCTGCCCTTCAGTCCTGGGATCACCCCTGTCTGCTGAGTTACACTCCCATCATGGTAAGTAGGAGCTGCCCTAGGAGCCCTGAGGATCCCCACCTCCTATTCTTGAGACAGAAGGAAGAAGAGAGGGGGTGGGAAAGTTTGGCCTAGGGATTAAGACACCTGTATCCCATATCAGAGTGTCTGAGTTCCAGTCTAAACTCCAGTCCAGGTTCTAGCTTCCTGCTAATGCAACACCTTGGGAAGTCTCAGGTAATGGTTCATAGTTGAGTCCCTGCCACCCACAGGGGAGCCCCAGATGGCATTTCTGGCTGCTGCTCCAGCCTGTCCTGGTCCCAACTGTAGTGGCCATCTGGGGAGTGAACAGTAGATGGGAGATCTCTCTCTCCCTCCCTCCCCCCCTCCCTCCCTCCATCTCTCTGCTTTTGACTAAATACAAACACGTTTTAAAACATTTAAAATGAAGAAGAGAGTAAATTCCTATTATTCCCTGTTGCAATTAGGCCTCCACCTTGCCTTGGTAACAATGTTAGCAGTGTGGTATCTGTTGGTCTTTGTATTCCAATCCATTATTTTAATTGGGAAGAGGAAGAATATGGAGAATTCTAAGTCCAGATAATTGACATAAAAATGCAGAATTAACCCAAGTGCATAATTAGTAACTACTCCTAATGCTACCTACATTGCGAGCATTGAGAGTCTTGTTTCCTTTTCCAAATAATGCTTTGTAGAAAAAAAGAAACACAAATTCAAATAAGACTTTCAAGTATTTTTCCATGAACATATAAATTCAGACAGTATTTACAAGTATTTGCTGAAAAGATATTCTCACTTTGTGTTTTTCAAAATCTACCTCCACCCTGTCCTTGCCATCCATTAAATACTAGTTATGCCTTCATTTTAAAGCCAGATTTATGGTGGCTTGGCCTAAATATTTTAAAACCTCTAAAACTATAACAGTCTGTTATTCTGCATCCTGCCTGTTTGGTTCTTTTTCTCCAGCAAAGTAAAATGGCCGTGCTTACATGGTAGGAAAAAAAAATTCCTCTAAATGTACAAGAGGTGAAACCTGCATCCAGATAACTTTTGTGTGCAACACCAAACGCAGAATAGCTGGACGTCAGGGAAGAGGATCACCTTTCTGGCTGCATCTGCTCTGTATTTTCTGAGCCTGTAATAACCCTAGAAATGGCCATGGCCCAACAGTGATATGTGTAGGTCATCTAAGCCGATTCTGTCCATTCAGGTGCTTCAGAACAAGCTACAAAGGCTTTAAGAAGGAATGAGATGGAATATGGGGAGGGAGAGCTGTCTCCAGAGCCCGCAGCCAGGTCTCCAAGAAAAATGGATGTTACTGTTTATCCTCATCATCATGCAGACTTTTTACTCAATATATACCAGTCCCTGTTCTCAGCAATTTGCATATACCAGCTCACTTCAATACTGTGAACCACGTACAAATAGATACTATCATAAGAAAGGTAAAAGGGATTTGAACTTTCTGGGTAATGCAGAGTTTTAGATCTGTGGGGAATAGAAATCCACAGAACATTTTAGGCAGGGAAGTAGCAATGTTTGCTTTGTATTTCGAATAACTTAAGTACTTTAAATCCTAAGGGGAAATTAGAGGAAGAAAACAGGAAAGACGCCTGGGGAAGTGGAGAGGGGAGAGAGAAAAGATAAGCTATGGGTTGGATAAATAATTGGCTTAAGTGCAACAAACCTGGGCAGTTGAGTCTGGGGGAGAGGGACAAGTCAAAGAAGCCAGTGTTCCAAGTGAATAAATGTATCCAGAGGAGAAAATGCACACAGACTAATGGTCATTCTGGGGAAGGCCTGATTGATACCCTTAAAGTAGAATACCCAGTCTGCCCTGCGAGGGAAGTTTGAACTTGGCCGGTTCTTTCCTCTTTGTCTCAGATCACAAACAGCCTGGAGAAGATTTTCTGAAACACAATCAGGGACTGCCTTGAAGACTCCCTGCCAAATAAGAAGGAAGAAATGAGGCACTCCACTCAGCTCCAATCAAACCAGTCAGGCCAGCCCCCTTGCTCGGATAGCAGTGGAGGGGCCCGCCTGGGTCTGCCTTCCTGGAGAAAGTTTCCTGGGGCTCTAATGTTAATTAGGGAATTTGTGTTTTCCACAGATGATTGCATTATCATCTCAGGACAGCTCAGACCCTGGGAGCAGGGAGAAAGAGAGCCATTTACATATTCTCAACAATCAAGCTTCAAAGGGTTTTAGAGATAATAGGTAATTTGCCATTTGTTAGCAGGCCTGCCCTGAAGCACATTCATAGATAAGAGCAAGTGGGTGACTTCCAGGTCTTGCTTTCTGAGCTTCCAAAGACAGGGAAGAGACAAACTGTCAACCAGTAAGATCCTGCTGGAGCAGTATCCCTTAGGTTAGGTTTGCATCTTCTCTCCAAGCCCTATCTCTCTCTGTTTGTTTAACTTTACAAATTTCTATTAGGATGGACTTCAAAGGCAAGCTCATTGTACCTAGTTGAAGCCTTTTGTGGTTCCTGGGAGATGGCAAACCGGCAGGGTGTTTATCTGAGTCATTGATGTTTTTGGTAGCTATTGTTTCCCTCTTCATGCCTCAACAAATGCTAACATATCTAATTTAAGTCTAGTAGGTCAGATGCTTGTGGATAACTCAGACTACATGGAAATCTCTATCTCAAATTGTAGCATAATAGCTGCCCCCTGAATTTCTGTAAAACTGAAGTGAAGATTGTAGAAAGTCTTGAAAACTAACCCAAGCATTCTCCCAGGATTAACCAGAATAGTTTTGAACATAAAAAGAAAATAAGTGTTTATAAAATTATAACCATTTAGCTCTCAGTTCACCTTAAATGCTGAAGGGATTCGGTTACAGATCATCTCCTATGCCTGGTTTAGGGACCTGAGGAAGATCTCTTCATGCTTGATTTTAGTGTAGTCCAAATAATAGAAACAAAAGGGATAGGGCCAGTGCAACCTAGTGGGCTAAGCCTCCACCTGCAGTGCCAGCATCCCATATGGGTGCCGGTTTGGGTCCCGGCTACTCCTGATCCAGCTCTCTGCTGATGGCCTGAGAAAGCAGTGGAAGATGGTCCAAGCCCTTGGGCCCCTACATCCACGTGGACCCAGAGGAAGCTCCTGGCTCCTGGTTTCGGCCTGGCCCAGCTCAGCCGTTGGTGCCATTTGGGGAGTGAACCAGCAGATGAAAGACTTTTCTCTCTGACTTTCACTCTCTTTGTCTGTAACTTACCTCTCAAATAAATAAATAAATCTATCTTTTTAAAAAAAAGTGATTATGTAGCCATCCTCTGCTACTGCAATCTTGGGCTTAAGGACCTGTGTTCTGAGTCCATAATTTCTGGAGCCAATGTTGTACCTGATCATGTCTTGTGACTTTAGTTTTATTTTATTTTTAAGGTTTATTTATTTATTTCAAAGTCAGTTACAGCAAGAGAAGGGGACATACACAGAGAGATCTTCCATCTGCTGGTTCAGTCCCTAGATGGCCACAACAGCGAGGGTGGGCCAGGCTGGAGCCAGGAGCTTCTTCCAGGTCTCTCACACGGATGGCAGGACCTCAAACACTTGGGTCATCTTCCACTGCTTTTCCCAGACCATTAGCAGGGAACTGGATCAGAAGTGGAGCAGCCAGGATGTGAGCCAGAGCCCATATGGGATGCTGGGGTTACAGCTGGTGGCTTTACCCATTATGCCACAGCTCTAGCCCTGGTGACTTTAATTTTAATCTTCCTGTGGTTTATCCTTATTAAGCACCAGCTCTATACCAGGAACTGCTCTAGACCTTTATATATAACACAGGTGACTCCATGAGTCTGGCAATGATTCTATGAATTGGACACTATTGTTATCTGAATTTTACCTATGAGAAAAGTAAAGCACAAAGAAGACATAAAAACCATTCAGGGCAAGCAATGAATCCCCTGGAAGCAATGGATCAGAGATTGGATCAGTCTTTGTCATAGAAAGATAGGGAAAAGGACCTTCATCTGTGACATGAAATTTGTATTAGAATTCGCTTCAATTTCAAGACTGTGCTCCTAACCATTATGCCAAATTGACAGATGCTTTTTTGGATATTGGCTGAGGTGTTATTACAAGTGATTCGTTGCTCTGGCTTGAAGCCTCTGATAGTTCCTTGACTGTCCCTCAGAGGGCATTCAGTTCTTATCAAACAGGTTGCACCTTTAGGTATCTTTATTGTCTAAGGGAGATCAGAAATGAAAGAGTTTTGAAATAATAGATCAACAATTCTCCAGCTTCTTAGTCCCAGGAGCCCTTCGCACTTTCAGAAGTTTCTGAAGACCTCAAAAAGCTTTTGGTGTTCACTTTGTAGAACACATTCCCTTATATCTGTGTCTTTATCTTACATTTGTGCAATGACATACCCACTTCTGATATAGTATCTTAGGATGACATTAAGAAATTTGAGGAACATTAAAATGAACTAAACAGAAGGATACTTCTACAATATTGACCACCTGGACAGGCCTTGGGGCTAACTCTTCAGATGCTTGCATCCTGTAGGAGTACCTGGATTCCAGCTTACTGCCAATGCACACGGTGGGAGGCAGCAAGGAACAGATAGCTCAAGTAGTTAGTCTCCCGCCACTCAAGTGGGTGACCTTAATTGAGTTCCCAGGTGCTGGCTTTGCTGTGATGTTGAGGGGCATTTGGGGAATGAACAGTGGATGGGAGCTGTTTCTCTCCCTGCCCGCTCCCTCTCCTTTCTTTCCCTGTCTCTCTGAATTTAAAAGAAAAACAGCTAGTCACTTTAGTCTGTAGAGCAGTGATATTTCTGTTGCTGAGAGTCAGTGCATGTATCTTGCCGAACTTTTCCTTCTTTCGGAGATGCAGATCTTGGGGCTGGCATTGTGGTACCATGGGTTGAGCTGCTGCCTGTGATGCTGGCATCCCATAGGAGTGACGGTTTGAGTCCCAGCTGCTTCACGTTCAATCCCACTCCCTACTCATGCAATGGGGAATCAATGGAAGATGGCCTAAGTGCTTAGGCCCCTGCACCCACCTGGGAGACCAGAATGGAGTTTCAGGCTCCTGGCTTTGGCCTGTCCCAGCCTTGGGTGTTGTAGCCATGTGGGGAGTGAACCAGCAGATAGAAGGTCGGTCTCTCTCTCTCTCTCTCTCTCTCTCCCCCTTTCTCCCTTTCCCCACCCCATGTGTGTGTGTGTGTATTTTTGTGTGTGTGTGTGAGCATGTGTAGCTCAGCCTTTCAAATAAATAAATAAATCTTTTTTAACAATGCAGTTCTCTCTTTGAGATGAGAGAAAATTCAAATCCATCTCTCTTTTTATGATCAACTGGCTCTGAATATGATTACCTTCTTTCTATTCTTGTTGATTTCATCTGCTACTTTGAATGTTCTTTATATCTGTGTAATTTGATTGGATTTCTAAAGTACCCCAATGAGTAATTCTGACTTTGATATGTTTATGCTTCTTAAGATTTGGTAAACCTGTTTCTTTATTTGCAGTCTGTTTGCTTTCAGTACAAAATTATATTTTAATTGAAACTTATCATTAGCCACAGATTTCTTTCTCCTCTTTGGGGTGTTGATTTTGTTTGTTTTTTAGGAAACAGAATGAGAAGTGACTGAACTACTTGAAATGTGACTTGCCCGTTGGCCTTGTTGCCTTGCCATCAGCTCTGAATATTCTTTCCCATTGTTCCTCAAACTCTTTTGTTTGGTTTTGCTAATTTTCCAGCTATTTGGCATGTGTTAAATTTGATGCCACTTGGTTGAAGAGTATAAGTCAACACTTTCAGGCAATGTGCACCCTTATAGAAAATATACAAAACCCATTCGTAGGCCTATGTACTGTGTTCCTCTTAGTCATATACTGTGTCCTATCAGTTGGAAAATGAGAATGAGCTCTGTTCCCAAGATTCACATGTTTGGGAGAAGTGGAATCAGTGGCCAGAAGGTAGTAAGTGGTCTATGTCCTAAGGGAATACAGGTGAATTCTTCTTCATGCTTCTTTATCTTCTCTGAACTTAAAATGTTCAGGAAGCTATGGATCCTGACAGATGGTAAGGAAGTTCCTTTGTGTCCACAGTGGTCTTGCCTTTCTCCCAGTTTGAAAAACTGCAAAATACTTTCTGGACACTGTTTGAGCATAACTTGTCTCCACAGTTTTCAGTTCTCACTCTTCCTGTAAGTGGTCTTAGGTAATCTGTGAAAATGATTCTCTAGGCACTCGACCAGAGAACCAGACAAATTATGCAAGTCAAGAGGATTAAATCTTTGTGTTCACTTTAAGAACACCCAAGAAACTACTCAGGCTAATAAGGATATGGATATCCAAAAAGCCACCAAGTACCTGAAAGGTGTCCCATTAAAGAAGCAGTGTTTGGGACCAGTGCTGTGGCACAGCTGGTAAAGCCTCTACCTCTCTATAACTCTGTGTTTCAAATAAATAAATAAATCTTTTTAAGAAAAGAAAAATAATTCTACTTTAAATACTTGACATTTTGAAGATGTTTGCCCATCATTTGAGTTTTTTCCATCTGTTTTGCTGAGGTTTTTGAAAATCACAAAAGTTCCATATCTTTAGAGTAACAACCAACAATGGGAAATTTCATTTCAAGGGAAGTAATACCAATTTTGTATGTTTATTTTTTTATTGGTTTTTCAAAACTGAACCACAGGGGCCAGCACTGTGACATAGCGAGTAAAAGCTGTCTCCTGAGGTGCTGGCATCCCATGTGGGTGCTGGTTCTAGTCCCGGCTGCTCCTCTTCCAATCCAGCTCTCTGGTATGGCCTGAGAAAGCAGTAGAAAATGACCCAAGTGCTTGGGCCTCTGCATACATGTGGGAGACCCAGAAGAAGCTCCTGGCTCCTGGCTTCGGATGGGCCCAGCTCCGGCCGTTGCGGCCATTTGGCATGTGAACCAGTGAATGGATGATTCTCTCTCTCTCTCTCTCTCTGCCTCCCTCCCTCCCTCTTTCTGCCTCTGCCTTTGCCTCTCTATAACTCTGCCTTTCAGATAAATTAATAAATCTTAAAAAAAGAAGCAACATTTGCCATTTCATTGTTGTAAGAGAGGAGTTGATAGGTGTGCCTAGGCCAAACAGTGGGGCTGGGCACAGAGCTGGTGGCCCCAGAGAGAGTGCTGCTTTTTTTCGCATGGGCTTCCAGATGCAGAGAGTAGTGCTGAACTTCTTTGGAGGTAGACTCTCTGATCATCAAACATGTCTGGGTGAACAAAGCACCACTGTTTCTGCAGAGCTCATAGTCAGATTAACCCACACAGAAGCTCCCCCTGCCACACCGAGGTGATCTGACTGAAAAGGAACAAGTTGTTCCTAAACCAGAAGAGGAGGTGACACACAAGAAAAAGATATGCCAGAAGAAACAAAAATTTATGGGGTGGGAATAAATTCAGAATAAAATAAAGGCAAATAGAAAGAACCACCAGCTTTAGCAACAAACTTTCAGCTCTCTAAGACCATTTCAGAAAATCTATACTGGGTATAGACATGGCGATTAATTGGAAATGATCATGGAAATGACATATTTGCTTTATATGTGAGATAACCTCTAACTTATAAGCTAAGGTACTGGTAAGGGCCAGAATTCAACTTCATGACTTTTCACTAACCGCATATAGTAAATATAAATATAAATATAAATATAGTAAAATAGTAAAAACTATTTTACTCCTAGAAACTGATAAAAGAAAATTTAGTGTAATTGTCAAAGGGGAGAGGTAAGGACAGTTTTTGCTCTGTGACTTGTATCAAAGCCAATCAGAACTTTTAGGAAAAGTGTTTACTTTGGGCTTTATTTCCCCAGATTTACCCATATTCATTCAGATGACTTAAATTCTACTTTTCCAATATTAGAAAACACAACATTTCCTTCCAAAAAAAGTAATGTGTGGGAAAGAGACTGAGTGACATCTTTAGCTCTTTAAATGACAAAGACAATTACTCATGTTTTCCTCTCTTAAAACACCAAGCTAATACACTATATCCAATATAAGCATTTTTGTTGTCTGCCTTATGTGTGAAAATTTGCAAATATCTCTGTTCTTACAGGGATCTGATAGATCATACTGATAACTGCTTATTGTAGGTTTCCCAGGAAGCTGTGTGTAGACAGAAAAGTATGCTTTAGACATACTATAGCAGAAGCTATTTCAGTTTTTGAAGCAAGCTCTCAGTAATTGTGCACCTAAATGGCAGGTGTCGCTCCCCGTTTTCGTGGAGGAGCGACACTGAACCCTGCGCTGTTCTTTCGTCTGCTCGGCCCTCCCCGGGTTTGCTGCTGGTTCTTCCCGGGTTGGCTACTATCCCTTCCACCTCCGTGGAAGGGCAGTTCCCCCTGGCCACATTCCCCACTTCCGCAGGGGAGCGGCACACCGCCGGCCGGCTCTCTCGGGGGCTGCACAGGTGTTCCTTCAGATAGATGTTCCCCTTAGATGTTCCTGGTGCATGCCGTCTCTCTCCTCCTTTATAGTCCTCCTCCGCCAATCCTAACTCGGCTGCCCACACGCCGAGTACGCTGCTCTCCTCCAATCAGTAGCAAGTCCTACAGTTTATTGGTTGAACTGGAGGCAGCTGTGCGGAAGCTGTTTACTTCTCTCCCAGCGCCATATTGTGGGAGAGCAGATGCATAGAATAAGTCTTAATTCCAGTAACTCAGTCCAGTCCGGGCTGCTCCCCACAGCAGGCAGCTCAGCTAGCTATAGTTGATACCATGTTCTCTTTCTTTGTTTCTGGTGATAGAAATCTAGTTCTCAAGAAAGAGGAAACAATGAAATTGCTGATGAGACAGTGACACATAGAGAGCATCCTGTTGCTGTAGGGAAGTCAGGAGTAGACAGATGGAAACATCTCATCAAGAGTTGCTCTTGTTTAAGTTGATTCTCTGGAGGTATTTGCTACACCTCTTCTCCTCCCCACTGCACATTTCCTTGAATGGAGTTCATTCTTATCTTTGCCTGTCTGAAGTTGGTGGTCAGTCTGACAGTTGGCACTAATGTTTCGCTTTGTTTCCCTGGCAAAACATCACAAGAGATATGAATTTCCTGTCACTCTTGCTTGCTATTTTTCTCTATTAAAAATATTTCCTGGACATCCTTCCATAAATCTTGAGCCTAAGGAATGATTGTTAATACAAAAATTGTTAAGCGTTTCAGGGCAAGTCAATCAAACCTGTATTTACCCCTAATCCAGCATAAAATGACAGAAAAGGGTCTTATTTTCCAAACCTTTGACTTTTGTGTTGGAAGATCTGGTTTTTTTAAAAAACTTGTCATATATTTGGGGTTCTGTTGTGTCACGAGAGAATCATAACCTTGAAGGTGGAGTTATGATTGATGAACACCTACTGGCTAGACCCATTCACCACTGAAAGCGATTCAGGTGTCCTTGTTGTTTCAGAATTTATGGTGTGAGAGTAGACCCTGTTTTCTATCAACTGCCAGTGAAGCCAAGGAGTAAGGAAACTGCCCAATTAGGTTCTGTGTTTTGTGGATGAGACCATTTATTTCATTTCTTGTTGTTCTTGTTCTCTGTGATAAATTGAAATCTGCCTCCTTATGAAGATCAGCATTGTTTTACTGCCTATATCTGAAGCTTCTTAGCATCCAATCCCTCTTGCAAGTCATGGATTCAGATCTTTCTATTTGGCGTATTCTTTCAAGTCTTCTGTTTTCAGCAGAATATTCTCAGGGTCTCCAGTGACTGTGCTTTTCTGAGGAACTCTTATGCATCGGTGCCTCTCTTCCAGTGGGAGTTGGGACACCATGGCATTCTTCACAGAATCATTTAGATAGGTAAATAATTTGAAAATACCGAACAAAACAAGTGGCTAAATTGTGATATAGACTCAAGACAGACTGTTACTCAATCTTTGAGCTATGCATTAAAGGAAACTTTCTGACTATAGAAAATATTTAAAAAGTATCATATTACTGAGACTTAGTATCATGATTATCATATGATAGTATGATCATATGATCAAATAGTATCATATGATTGAGACTTCTAGTACAAAAATCCAGTATCTGAAATGCCATGAAATCCAAAACTTCTTGGTTGCTGCTACGACATTCCAACTGGAGGGAAAATGACTGAATGGAAGTTACCAAAACCGAAGTGGTGGTGGGCTTTTATTTTCTTCTTTACTGTTTTTCAGTGTCTCTACAGTGTATGTTGGTTCATCTCTCATCTCTCATACATAGAACAGGACATCCTATTCCAGGTGTGCACGGGACACATCATGACCTCCTTTTCTCTGTGTTCTGCTTCTAATGAAACCAAAACTTGAAGAAGGGATTTCATATTTTGAATTATTCAGAGGGTGGATTTGAATTCTTCCTTTGTGGTTGCTTTGAAGCTTCTTTATCTTATCATACTCTGTCCCCTAAATTGATTTAGTTGAGGAAGGGAGAATCTTTGCTTAATTGAATCCTAAGGAGTATATAATATATACCATAGAAATTAGTACATGGGAAAACACCTCAGGGCAAGTCATTAAGAATATGAGAACTAACATGTTTATAATAAAAATTAAAAACCAATAACAAGTGTTGGGGGGGGTTGTGACGCATTGGGTTAAGCCACGTCTTGTGGTGCTGGCATCCCCTACCAGCACCAATTCGAGTCCCAGCTACTCCATTGTCAATGCAGCTCGCTGATGATGCACCTGGGAAAGCAGTGGAGGATGACCCAAGTCCTTCTACCCCTGTCACCCATGTGGGAGACCAAGATCGAGTTCCAGGTTCCTGGCTTCAGCCTGGCCCAGCCCTGGCTATTGTGACCATTTCAAGGAGTCAAACAGTGAATGGAAGATTTTCTCTTTTTCTCTCTCTCTAAATTTGCCTTTCAAATAAATAAATAAGTCTTTTTTAAAAAAAAATGAGTCTTTTTTAAAAAATCTTAAAAAACAAACAAGTGTTGGGGAAATGGAGAGAAATGATATAAATTACTGGTGGAATTATAAAACAGTAAAGCTACTTTGGGAAAAGTTTCTTAAAAGTTGAAAACAAATTTGCTGTATCATCCAACATACTCTATTTCTAGATATTTGTCCAAGGGAAATGTAAATATAAGTTCATATTTGTACAAATATGTTGATAGCAGCAAAGCTCATAGTTGCCAAAAAAGTAGAAATAATCCAGATGTTCATCAACTAGTAAATGAATAAACAAAATGTCTTATATTCATACAGTGGATTATTCTTTGGCAGGATACTGATACATGGAGTGAAATAGGTGTGTTACTGGAGAAGCAAAAGGGTCCTTGTCTTCGTGCAAGAAAGAATTCAGGCATGAGACAGAGAGTAGTGGAAAGCAACATAGTAAGGTTTATTAGGGTAGGGACATCCGTAAGAATGGATGGCACCTCCAGACTGGACCTGAAAGAGAGTGCCCAGTCACTCAGACTGGGGGACAGCGAGGTCACATGGTTGAGTGGAGAGAATACACCTGTGCAGGCCAGGTGGGCGGCTCAGCAGAGAGGCAGAGGGCTGAGCGCGCAGTTTACATTTAGGCCGGGGGTTTTTAAGGGGACGGTTCTTGCCTTCCCGCCTCTTCTCCTTCTTCTCCTCCTGGAACAAAGGACTTCTTCGATGTAAATAGGAAAAATTCCTTTCTGAGTTTTCCCCCTGAACTTATCAGACAGGAGGAAGCCTGGCTGGCATCGCCCAGTTAGAGGAAGGATGGCAGGACCCCTGGAAGGTCAGGATCTGGGCAGGATGTTTGAAGTGCAGATACTGGGCTGCACCTGGAAGGTTATCGGGATGACTTTGGATGCAGATGCTGGACCTGGATTTCAGTGCCTTAGGCCTTTGTCTCACACACACACATAAGCTCATTTCTGACTTCCTACCTAACAGGTGGACTTCAAAAACATTAGAATAAGGACAAGTACCCAGATGGAAAGAGTACAGATTATATAATTCTATTTATGTAAAATACCCCAAGAAAGATAAATTCTTACAAACAGAAAGGACATTACTGGTTTCCTTGCATCAGGGGGAGGGAAGGATGATTCCAAATGGGCAGGAGACATTTCTGAGTTGATAGAAGTATTTCAAAAGCTGGATTTTTTGATGGTTGCATATGTGAATTTACCATAAATCATCACTAGGACATGAATTTAAAAATAGGTGCATTTTATTATGTGTAAGTTATACTTCAATGAACATACTGAAAATTTTAAAAAGAATGTGCAGATAAACTTTTCTTACAGTTCTTCAATTACTGTTATCAAGCAAACCTCCAGGAGATTCAACCCAGAACAGAAAATGTTAGGGCAGGAGCTGGCGCTGTAGCCTGGCAGGTTAAGCTGCCAGCTACAGCACCAGCATCCCATATGGGCATTGGTCTATAACTCAGAGTCCCTACTGCTCCATTTCCAATCTAGCTCCCTGCTAGTACACTGGGAAAGTAGCAGAGGATGACCCAAGTCCTTGGGCCCATGCACCCACATGCTAGACCCAGAAGAACCTCCTGGGTCCTGGCTTTGTCTTGGCCCAGCCCTGGCCTTTGTGAGCATTTGGGGAGTGAATCATTGGACGAAATACCTCCCTCTGTATCCCCCTCTGTCTCTCTCTGTAACTCTGCCTTTCAAATAAATTTTAAAAAAATATTTTAAATATTAGGGAAAATTATGGTCTAGGTTGTAGCTTTTCTTCCAGATCAACATTAATTTATGTTGCACTTCTCCCTATCTGTATCCTCATGAAATTTGACATTTGTTCTACCTTGTAGTCAGTTTTCTTTTAAAATTGATTGAATACCTGCTATCACTAATATTGAAAAAGCAATGATAGTATCATTTTACTTGCAGCACAGCAACACTGCTGAAGTCAAATACTAATTCTTTGTATTTATGAGCACCTTATAGGATCAGAGTTGTGTTAGTGTTTTATTGGTGTGTGAGCAGAAACGTTCACATAATCGGGAGGTTGACTTGGCTACCACTTGTCATGCATGTCACAGCGCAGCAGAAATCCCTGTGAAAATTGGATGGCTGTTATTCACTCATTCTTCAGTGAGTTTTTTACAATTAAAAATAACTTGACATTGAGCATGAAGCGTGAAATGTATAATTTTGTTTTAGAAACCATATTTGTCTTTCTGGTGATTAGGAGCTATTTATCACAGGGCATAGTCTGAGCTTTTATGTTCAAGAAAAAGACAATATCATTCTTAAGATTCTTCTTTCATATTGCTAGAGAAACACATTTCTGTTCATTTTTAAAAATGACTGAAAGCCATTCTATGAAATCTTTACTTGAGAATTCTCCTCCTTAAACTGTCTTTCTTTTTGCTTTTCACTTTCATAAAAGAAACCCATAAAACCCTAGAATAATGAGCAGGGTTATTTTATAAACTTTTACATTTTTCTGCTTTTCATCTTTTGTACAGCAATATCTGTTCCCTTTTTTGGCCCAGTGTTAGTATTATTTTATTTGCCTGCAGCTCCTTTATTATGTATAAGCAGTATTTACTACCAGCTCAGTTGAACCTGGTATTGGCATCATTGAGGGGAATGACTGGTCAGGGTTAGGCTAAATTTTTTTTTTAAGATTTATTTATTTGAAAGGCAGAGTTACAGAGAAGCAGGGGGGGGGGGGGAGAGACAGAAACAGAGACACAGACAGAGACAGAGAGAGACAGAGAGACAGAGAGAGAGAGAGAAAGGAGATATCGTCCATCTGCTGGTTCACTCCCCCAAAAAACCCAGATATGTGTCCATCCGAAGCCAGGAGCCAGGAGTTCTTCTGGGCCTCCCACGCAGGTGCAGGGGACCCAGGACTTGAGCCATCTACTTCTGCTTTCCCAGGCCACAGTGGAGAGCTGGATCAGAAGTGGAGCAGCTGGAACATGAACCGACACCCATATGGGATGCCGGCACTGCAGGCGATGGCTTTATCCATTACACCACAGCGCTGGCCCCCAGGATCACTCTTGGAAATTTTTTTTAGAAGGGAAAGTTTCTATCGGTTATGCTTTTTTAATCCATCAATATAAAAGAGTTTGAAATTTTCTTTTAATCCCTTTAGACAGTGTGCAGCTTTTACATTTTCTGGATTTTCCCCCCATTATTCATTGATTTATTCACTCATTCATCCAACCAGCTTTTAATGAAAATCCACCAGAGTGCCATCTACTGGAAGTGCAGAAATAAAACACATAACCTGCCCCAAGAGATTCACCAGCCCATTGACTGACAGTGAAATACAAATGCTAATGTAGGAAAAAAAACAAGGACTGACAGGGTAACAAGGAATAGAGCAAAAGAATCAGGATGACTTCCTGAGTGGTCTTTCAGTTAATTCTTCAAGAAATAAGCCAGTTGGAAGAAAAGAAAGGGTATAACAAAGAAAAAGAAAAAAACCTGGGTAAATTTAGATTTATAAAAGGACATGGAAGGAAATATAGTTCAGTATACTATGAAATGGTGAAATTTTCCTTTTTCCTTTAAAAAAAATGACACGGGTGAAGGCTTGTGCGTGTTCTGTAAACTCTGTTTCTTCCTTGTTTACAAAGTGGAGACAATGCTTGCAGCTTGCTCAGCGGGGTACAAGCCTGTATTGAGTGCTTCATGGTCCTTTAGGGGTGGAGGCAAGGGTTTCATGTGATGTCCTCTCTGATTAAGGATTAATGAAACCGTCTTGATTAACCTTTGATCTCCTTAGAAAGTTCTAGAGCCTGATAAATAGTTTGCAGTCCGGATAGATGCTTCTTGGTTTTGAAACTGTATGAGTTATGAGGTACAGTTGCTCAGTGTGGTATCTGTTGAAGTCATTCTGATAGTGCCATTGCAAGTGGAAGGCAGAGCGCCAGAGTGGCTGAGCGCTCAGGCTTCTGAAATCAGACCCGCAAAGTTTCTGCTTCTAATTTACAAAATGAGACTAATAATAGCGTACAACTCAATGTTTTTGTGAAACATGGAGGACTTGAGAATGCTTGCCACATAGCAGGCACCTACAAGACTTCTGAAGTAGTAGCTAAAAGTTACGATCTTTCTGCCATCTTGTTTCAGTAGTAAATCAGTATACTGAATGTGTGTTTTCTCAGTGTGTTAAACAGATCCGATGTATATTTTGGCTTTTGTTATCTTTATTAACCATCTTTAAGATTCTCCTATTTCTTTTCTCCATTTCACTAATAAATAGACTGTGTTAGTTAAGTGCATCTGAAAGCAAGCTGCATTTTATGATGTGTTAGTGAGCCACATAATCAGTTTAGGGGGTGACAGCCAACACTGTTTTGTTTTTAATTAATTTATTTATTTGAAAGTCAGAGTTACACAGAGAGAGGAGAGGCAGAGAGAAAGAGAGAGAGAGAGAGAGAGAGAGAGAGAGAGAGAGATATCAGTCTTCTGTCAGCCAGAGCTGTGCCAATCTGAAGCCAGGAGCTTCTTCCAGGTCTCCCACACAGGTGCAAGGAAGTGGAGCAGCCAGGACTTGAATCTGCACACATATGGGATGCCGGCACTGCAGGCAGCGGCTTTACCAGCTATGCTACAACACCGGCCCCACCAGCACTTCATTTTTATGAAATCAGAAGGAACATAATTGAAAATACAGGATTGTACAGGAATCAGTGCATACAATCAGCTAGATGTATCATGGGTTCTGAACCCCCAGATTCAATCAGCTGAAGAGCATACATATTCCAAAAAATACTGTGTTTGTACTGAACACGCACAGACTTCTTCATATTATTATTTTCCACACAATATAGAATAAAAACTTCCATAGCATTTACTTTGTCTTAGGTATTACAAGTAATCGGGCATGCAAGGGTAGGGAACTTTTTTCTGCCAAAGCCATTTGCATATTTATTACATCATTCATAGGCCATACAAAATTATCAAGTTGAAAATTAGCCTTCCATAGATTTATTGAATTTCAAGTCCAGCCTGCGGTTGCTGTGGCAGGGCCAGAACGAATGATTCCCAAACCCTGAAAGAATGCAGGAGGATGTTGTAGGATATGTGCAAAGGCCATACTGTTTTTAAAAGACTTGACTTCTGCATGTGGGTATCTGCTGCGGATCACTGTTCTGTTTCATTAAATTTGTTTTCAAGTATGTGTATATGAAGTTGTGTACAAGGGTGACTGCAAAAGCTTGTGGCAATTGAAATTAGTATATAAATTTAAGTTGGTACAAAAATTCGAAAAACTGTACATAGGAGAGTCTTCGAAAATGTTATTGGGAGGAAGTGTTGTGGCACAGTGGTTTAGACTGCTCAGTGGGTCAGAGGGTCTCTCCCTCTCTTTCTGTAGCACTTCCATTCAAATAATTAAATAAACCTTTACATGACACTGCTTGAGATGCCCACGTCTCCTATCAGAGTGCTGGTTCCAGTTCTGGCTACACTGTTTCCTATGCAGTTCTCTGCTAATGTGTCCAGGAAGCAGCAGATAATGTCTTAGATACTTGAGTTCCTGACACCCTTGTGGGAGACCAGGGTAGAGTTTCTGGCTCCTGGCTTCAGTCTGGGCAACTCCCAGATGCTGTGGTCATTTGAGGAGTGAACCAGTAGATGGAAGATCACTCTCTCACTACCTATTTCTTTCTGTTTCTGTCACTCTGCTTTTCAAATATATACATTATTTAAAAATTTCATGAAAATACACATTATGAAAAAAATTATTCAGAGATTTTTTTTAAAAAATTCAAAGACTTGTTTATTTGCAAGAATTACACAGAGAGATGGAGAGACAGAGAGAATCTTCCATCTGCTCCCAGATGGCTGCATTGGCCAGGGCTGGGCTAGGTGGAATCCAACAGTCAGGAGCTTCCTGTGGGTCTCCCAAGTGGGTGGCAGGGGCCCAAGCACTTGGGCCATCCTTTGCAGCTTTTCCCAGGCCATTAGCAGGGAGCTGGATTGGAAGTGGAACAGCCAAGACTTGAAACAGCACTCATTTGGGATGCTAGCGTCACAGGTGGCAGTTTTTGCCTCTATGCCACAATGTTGGCCCCTAAAAAAAAAAGTTTTTGCACAACATAACCTCACCTTTTACTTCGTTTTCCGTGAATTTTTGAAGTACCTTGGTATATTTTCTATTGTGGGTCTGGATCAAAAGTTTTAAAAGCAATTGGTCTGAAGGGCAAAGAGCATTCATACACATTTCTCTCTTACTTGATCACAAGCCCGTATTGCTGTAATACTTAGCTAAAATCTAGCAGATTAGAAGAGAAGGAAGACAGAATTCATCAATAGTTACCACACATGCTTTTAAAGGATATAACAAAGTTGTTTTTAGGATGCAATGAGAAAAATACTGTCATTCCAATAGCCTATGTGCTGAAAATTCCAGAATGACTTGGTCTTTGGAATTATGTTAAAAGGTCTTTGAAACTTAGGTTGAAATTTTCCCAGCGCTCTTGTGAGCATGTTCACAGCCATCACAGGCAAGTGTAGACAGCTTTAGGAGTGTGAAGGCTCAGAAAGCAAACTCTGTTTTCTTCCTCTGTTCTTTTGTTTTCATCCATTCAGAGTGTTGCTTATTTGAGGCAGCCAGGTTAATCCTATCTTATCTGGACTCCCCCATGGAGTTGATATTTTTCTTCACTGTAACGAATTTTCTAATTAGTTTGTGAATAAAATGTTTTACATTGAGAATAAAATTGCAGAGTTATGCAGTAACTAAACATGCGTTCTCTTTAATGGTTGAATTCAGGCTACTTAGTTTATGTAAGGGTCTCTGTGTTGTGATGGAATTGTACCTACTGACCCATGTCTCTCCTTGCTAGTGGAATTAATTCAG
This sequence comes from Oryctolagus cuniculus, assembly GCF_964237555.1. Lineage (NCBI taxonomy): Eukaryota > Metazoa > Chordata > Mammalia > Lagomorpha > Leporidae > Oryctolagus > Oryctolagus cuniculus. Next base: position 44,661,768 of record NC_091446.1, read on the forward strand.
AACATGTGAGTCCATAGTGACAGATGGAGTCAATATTTCCCTTTTTAAATGGTATTTTTCTTGATGCCACTGTAAGGATCGTGTTTGGAACCTTAGTGTTTGCCAAATATTGCCATCTCTGTAAAAATTCTTCTTTTAAAGCTCGTGCTCAGGTCTGGCACTGCAGTGCATCAGGTAAAGCCGCTGTCTGCAGGCATCCCATATGGGCGCCAGTTTGAGTCCTGACTGCTCTGCTTCTGATCCAGCTCCCTCCTGCTGCACCTGGGAAATCAGCGGAGGATGATCACTCTCTCTGTCTCTCCTGTAACTCTGTGACTTTCAAGTAAATCAACAAATCTTAAAAAAAAATTATGCTCAATGAAATAGATCTTGTTTTTAAATTCATGTAGTCTTTACAGTACATTTTTTTAAAAAGATCTATTTGAAAGTTGGGGTTACAGGGAGAGAGGGAGAGGGCGAGACTGAGATGCAGAGAGATCTTCCATCTGCTGGTTCACTCCCCAAATGGCAGCAACAGCTGAGGCTGGGCCAGGCCAAAGCTTGGAGCCCAGGTCTCCCACATGGGTACAGGGCCTCAAGCACTTGGGCCATCCTCCATTGCCTGCCAGGCGTATTAGCAGGGAGCTGGGTCAGAAGTAGAGAACCAGCATTCATATGGAATACTGGTATTGCAGGTGGTGGTTTAACCTACTACACCACAACGCCAGCCCATATAGTACATTTTTTAACTAGATTTGCACCATTGTTGTTTACAGATGATCAGTATTAGCAGAATACTTTTGGATTTAAGTAGAAGTTCTGAGGCTCTGTCTGTTGCTAGTCAAAACAAGGGATGACTTAATGTCAATGACCTGAGAGAGGAAGCCACACAAATATTTAGAAAAACATTACCTTGAGATCTTTCCAGGTTTGTTTTGTTGACTTCCTATTTGTACCCTAAGAAATTTGCATCACAATATTGCCAGCCTGGTGACGCTAGCAGAGATAGTTTTGAACAAATTCTCACCCCGTCATAGTTGATGCTGAACGTCCTGAGGGAAGGGCAAGTACTGCAGACTCAAAAGTGCACATAAATCAAGTCAGGTCATTTCAGTAATGAGTCAAGCTTTTGTTTTTCTTACTTTTAGCAGATTTCTGGTCACAGAGAAATGATTTCAGTCCTCTAAAAAAAGTGAAGATGTAAACACGAAAATGAGTGACAACTGGCCTCTTCACTCTGGGGTGGGAGAGACCGGTGCGGTGTGTGGCAGAGTGGAGAAGCCACGCTCTGCTTCACCACCTGCTGAGCGTGCTTCTAGCCCGTGGTGGTCATTTGAGAAGTCTGGCCCAGCAGATTTTTTTTTTTCCAGGAGAAACCAAATCTAGGATTTTAGTATAACATCTCCTTGCTTATAAATCTAGGTTGATTTTTTTTTGTGGAGGCTGCACAAGCCCAACAAATTGATCTGTGAGCTTGGTTGACCTATTGGTTGTCAGTTGACCCCTGAGATGTACATTTTCCAACAAGAACAGACGGAGCATTTTCTTTGCTAATGAGGTCAGTAATGTAGAAGAGCTCTGGAACACCCCTTCTGACTTTGGGGTCTTGATTTAATAAAAAATGTATTCGTCACCAATGTGTTGTGTTTTAGAGAATGCAAATATTTCTGTGATCAGTCACAAATCACTTAGGTTGGAGAAGGCTGGGCGAGAGATTGCAGCCAAGCTGGAATGAAATACATGCTTCAACACACATTTTCAAAAGACTCTGTTAAAATCCTAAAGCTAATCTAGGCACCAGAAAAGCTTCTCCAAGGAAGTGACAATGAATGAGATTGAAGTATTCGGAGGATTTTGATTGGGAAAAATGGAGGGATTTACCCAGGAGAGGTAAATAAGCATCTCTGTAGTCATTTTGAGGGCTTCAGTATGTCTGAAAATGACAAATGAGTCCATGTGAATGCAAGGGATGATGCATACAATTGGGAGCAGGACGAGGGGTACCTTAAATACCATTCAGTAGCTCAGAGACTTGAAAATATGTATTTATTGGGGCTGGTGCTGTGGTGCAGTGGGTTAACGCCCTGGCCTGAAGCGCTGGCATCCCATATGGGAGCTGAGACCTGGCTGCTCCACTTCTGATCCAGCTCTCTGCTGTGGCCTGGGAAAGCAATGGAAGATGGCCCAACTGCTTGGGCCCCTGCAGCTGTGTGGGAGACCATGAAGAAGCTCCTGGCTCCTGGCTTCAGATCGGCAAAGCTCCGGCCGTTGCGGCCAATTGGGGAGTGAACCATTGGATGGAAGACCTTTCTCTCTCTCTCTCTTTCTCTTTCTCTCTCTCTGCCTCTCCTCTATCTGTGTAACTCTGACTTTCAAGTAAATAATCTTTAAAAAAAAATGATAGTGCCGTGATTATCATTGACTATTTAAAAAAAAAAAAAGGAGAGCTCTTCAGGTTTTATTTATTTATTTATTTATTTATTTTTTTGGGACAGGCAGAGTGGACAGTGAGAGAGACAGAGAGAAAGGTCTTCCTTTGCCGTTGGTTCACCCTCCAATGGCCGCCGCAGCTGGCGCGCTGCGGCCAGCGCACCGCGCCGATCCGGTGGCAGGAGCCAGGAGCCAGGTGCTTTTTCCTGGTCTCCCATGGGGTGCAGGGCCCAAGCACCTGGGCCATTCTCCACTGCACTCCCTGGCCACAGCAGAGGGCTGGCCTGGAAGAGGGGCAACCGGGACAGAATCCGGCGCCCCGACCGGGACTAGAACCCGGTGTGCCAGCGCCGCTAGGCGGAGGATTAGCCTAGTGAGCCGCGGCGCCGGCCAACTCTTCAGGTTTTAGACCAGGAAAGAGATGAATCTAATTTGACCTGATCTGTGTGTACTTATCCAGAGTCCTAGACCAGGTTCCCTGAAAGTATTTGGAACCCTTCTCTGAGGACTTGGTTAAAAATAGGCCCCATGCCTAGATTCTAAAGACCAATAAGATTTCTGGAGACACACATCTTTTTTTTTTCTTTCTCCTTCCTTCCTTCCTTCCTTCCTTCCTTCCTTCCTTCCTTCCTTCCTTCCTTCCTTCCGTGCTTGCTTGCTTGCTTGCTTGCTTGCTTTCACAGCAAGACTCTCATCCACTGGTTCACTTCTGAAATACCCAAAATGCCAAGGCGGAGCCAGGAACAAAACTGGGAGTTCGTCATGGAATCCAGATCTCCCACGTGGGTGGCAAGAGCCCAGCTACCTGAGCCATTAGCAGTACCTCCCAGGTCCTGCATTATCAGAAAGCTGGAGTCCAAAAATGCAGTTGAGAGTTGAACCCAGATACCCTAATGTAGGACACAGGTGTCTTAACCACTCAGCTAAACACCCTCTCCCTAACAAGTCTTGAGGATCAGCTTTTCACTAGTCACGATAAATTAAATGCTTGTGATTTCTAGCTAACACAATAAAGCAGTGTCTCAGGAGGCTATCAGAATATCAGCAACTTAAGTAGTGTGCAGAATATAATAGGCCATCTTGCATTTGGATTCTGTGCAGAGAATGTTATACTTCTATTAGAAGCAACTAATAGAAGTCATAAAAACATAAATTAGATGGGATTAGGCTGAAATAGGCTAGGAAGGAAATGTGTTGACCTTAATTACTTTAATAACAAAAACAAAAGCGTTTATACTGTGTGATGGTACCACAATATGAAAGAAAAATAGAGGCTGGCGCTGTGGTGTAGTAGGTTAAGCCTTCAACTGTGGTGCCAGCATTCCCATATGGGCACAGGTTCATGTCTTGACTGCTCCTCTTCTGATCCAGCTCTCCGCTAATGGCCTGGGAAAGCCGTAGAAGATGGCCCAAGTTACAAACCTACCTCTCAAATAAATAAATAAATCTTTAAAAGAATTTATTCAAAATAAGAGGAAAACACTTTATAATCTTGAGAAAATTGTCTCAGATTAAAAAGGAAATATAAAATGAAATGAGGATTAAGGATTTTTTCCTCCTAAAATGTCGGTGGTCAAAATACACTTGTTGGTAATGTGCCATAAAGGGCACCTGTTGATCAGTGCGTGAGTGTTGGTCAGGAAAAACCAACTATTGTGCCAAATTATAATTAGATAAGATGTCCTAGACAGATGGCCATTCTGGCACAGTTGGCATAAACAGTGTGTGAATTCATGTGAATTGCTTTAACACATTATTTTTCTTTTGCAAGAAACTCAGTGTAGAATGCACGTGACTCCCGTTCATCAACTCACCAGTAATTATAGGTCTAAATTAATCACTTGGTTTATCACTTGCCAGTTGCTCAAGCTGGCCTCTCTAGATACTTTAGAGACCAGGGAACAATTTGGTTCAACAGTATTAAGTAAATAGCCTGAGATCACACTAACAAAAATAAAAATGGGTACTGCTCAACTTCAAATCTTTGCTTACTTAATAGAGCAATGCAAAAATGAATTCCTATAAAGCTTTTGAAACAAATTTATCACCAACCTTGATTAAAATAAATAAATCAGGGGAGTCAAATGGGAATATGGGAACATATGGGAAACATACTTGATTGGTCTTATTTTCATTTTTTTGAAACATAAGCTACTTTTAACTCTTATAGAAGGAAATGGGGTTAAATGAATTCATTATTTTTTTTTACAATCTCATGTTCCTTCTTGGCTTTTGAGTATATCTGACATAAATTTGAGAAGAGGAAAAATCGACATTGCCTTGGACCTTTGCAGGCCTTGGCCCTTGCCAGTCATTTGTCCAATAGTCAGAAAATTGCAAAGCAAAACCATTGACTCCCCATAATCAGGTCTATAAATTAATGGGTTTAGCTGAAAAATATTTGAGCCCTGCTAATCATATTAATGGTTATTTGGTCTGTTTTATTTATAGTACTCCATAATTGGAATTGAATAAGAGTAAGCTGACACATACTAAACATCTCCATGAAGATACAGCTTTGTGTGTGAGAACCTCATCACATACAGTGCAGTGCAGAGTATCCCTCCATAATTATTTAATTAGCTAACAGTTCTGGGTTATTTCAGGAGCCGGATGTGACTTGGTATTTTACGTGGAGTGAGAACTTTGAGCAATAGGATAGATTTGAAAAGACTGCACCTGGGTAAGTGGGGCGAGGGCAGCTTTTCATTTGATCTATTTGTCTTCTCTCTGGATCATTCTTTTTGTTGTTTTAGTTTGTTCCCTGTAATAGAAAGCTTGTCTTTTTTCTTCTTTGAAGCTAATTTACCTTTTTTAAATTTTATCTTTTTACCCATGTGATGTGATAGACAGCAAATGGGGACAGTGTAACTCAATGCTTCTCCTTGAACCCTGTTCTTCACAAAATAAGATGCCAATTGTGAATTCCTAAGGTAACAACTACTTAGACTGGCTAGAGAATGCTCATCCTAGGGAACAGGAATCTTTTTTTTTTTTTTAAAGTAAAGTAGGATTTATTTTGGTTGAAACTTTCTGCTTCCAAGAGAGGAAAACCCAAACGGACCTGGTGGTAGTCGGCTTTAAGTACTGACAGTCAGATTGGCATTCAGTTACCAGGCAGGGACAAAAACCATCCAAAGAGCTCATTTATAATTCCCCATCCTGTCTGGCCTGCTAAGGGTCGGGGAGATAACTTGTTTTCGCAATAAGCTGTGAGCTCCGGAGGAGCTTCCTTGCTGTTCGCATGGTAAATTTGGAGAGAAATCTTTTTTTTTTTTATTCAGTAAATATATATTTTTTCATTTATTTATTTGAAATGTAGAGTTACAGGGAGAGGGAGAAGGAGACAGAGAGAGACAGACAAAGTCTTCCATCAGCTGGTTCACTCCCCAGATGGCTGCAATGGCCAGAGCTGTGCCAATCCAAAAGAGCCAGGAGCCAGGAGCCAGGAGCTTCTTCCGGGTCTCCTACATGGGTGCAGGGGCCCAAGGACTTGGGCCATCCTCCACTGCCCTCCCTGGCTACAGCAGAGAGCTGGACTGGAAGTGGAGCAGCTGGGACTCATACGTCGGTGCTGCTGGTGGCAGCTTTACCAGTTTCCCCACAGCGCCGGCTCCAGGAGCAATAATCTTACAATGAAAGTAGTTAATTGTGTGTGAGTGAGGAAGAAAAAAAAGATGAGAGATCATCAGTGTGCCTAGTGATAGGCATTGTGGTGTTGTGTTCCGGATCACCCAGATGGAAAGAACCAGCGAGACTCACCGAAATGCAAAGAACAAAGGGACTTTATTTATAGGTCCAGCTTGCTGGGGCCTGACCTCCTGTGCAACGCACTGCTGGGAGAGCAAGAACCCTTCTCTTTGTTTCCAGGGCTTTTATAGTTCCTGGGCAAACACGTATTACGTCCGCATTCCTTCCTTCCCCTGGCCCTGCAGGACCAAGGACGGCCCACCTCATTGGTTGCCCCCACCTGGCCCTGCTGAACCCATGACTGCCCCATGTCAGGTTTTGTCTTCTCACAGCAGGTGAGTCCTGGGCCTAGCCAGTTTTTTTTTGTCTTGTGAGAAGCCTGTCATGGTGTGGCTCTGGCCTCTCACAGTGGGTCTTGGACCAATTAAATTCTCATATCAACTTAGAGTTATGGTTCATAATTCCTTGGACTATTACTAATAAACTTTCGAAAACATTGAAAAGTCTTAAAGTAGAAATGGCATGGTCCTGCAGAATCTTTTTCTATGAAGTTTTTGAAGAATCAGCTAGCAGGTTTGTTCCCTCCCTCCCACCCTCCCTCCCTTCTTTCCTTCCTTCCTCTTTTAATCATTTCAGCTGTGTTACTCCATTTCTAGACTCTCTTCTTGCCTTGCGATAATACTGGAAGTCTTTTTATGAAATCTCAAATATCAGTACACAGTCTAAGCAACCTGCAGAGTGCTAAGAGTCTCCAAAATCAGTGAGCATCGGTGTGTGCAGAGACCTGGGTGGTGTGCAGATGAGGAGAAGGGGCCTTGACAACTGCACTCAGCGGTCATCAGGAAAAATAGTCAATATTTCAATATCTGATATGCAGTTATCATTTATAATGATCCATTCATCAGATCATCAGTTTGCCAAATGCTCCAGACACTACAAACAGAAGTAACACTTAGACACTTTTTGTCTCAAGCTGGCTGTGATTTCTGTGTACCTAATTTGTCTGCCATCTTTGAAAGGCATTGTAATAATCAAGTAGTTCTTTGTTCAAATGCAGAATATAATGAGGAAGATGGGACTGATATGGGCTAAACAGCTTGTCTCTGATTGGCGTAGAGCCATGGAGACCAGAAGTAAGCCGGAAGCAATCATTTCTCCATTCTCTTAGTTAGTTGGAAATAATGACAGGTTGGAAGCATTATTTCCCAATTAAGTAAGGATGAGAAGACGGTTAGAGAATTAATCAAGATAAAGAATCAAAAAGACCTGCCCATTTTTAATGAGTGATAAAAGAAGGGCCTTAAATGGCTCAGAGGGATAGACAGGAGCATGCCTCTTCAAAGAAAATTACACGTTTTCCCGAAGAGTAGCATCTGTCTTTATACACTGCAGAACCAGGGAAGGTGGAGTGCAGAGTGACCCTCAGCGCTATCATCTTCTTAAGGAATTGCTTTGCATTTTGTCCAGTAGTTGTACTTTTATGATAATGTTAATATATTTTAGAATAGGAGAGGTGAGGACTGAGGTTATTTTTAAGCTATATGTAAAATAAGACATGAGGGAAAAATGATCAGAGTGAAGGGGGCACTATTTAAAAGTTCAAGGTAATTAACTCTAAGCTTCCTGGAGGCCAGGTTTGTTTGTTTGATTGATTGATTGATTGATTTAAGGATTGTTTTTTATTCATTTGAGAGGTAGATTTACAGTCAGTGAGAGGGAAAAACAGAGAGAAAGGTCTTCCATCCACTGGTTCACTCCCCAAATGGCCTCAATGGCTGGAGCTGCGCTGATCCGAAGCCAGGAGCCAGGTGCTCCCACACAGGTGCAGGGGCCCAAGCATCTAGGCCATGTTCTACTGCTTTCCCAGGCTATAGCAGAGAGCTGGATTGGAAGAGGAGCAGCCGGGAAGAGAACCAGCACCCATATGGATGCCAGCACCGCAGGCGGAGGATTAACCTACTGATCCACAGCTCTGGCCCCATGGAGACCATGTTTTAAACATATAAAAAGTTAGTTCTTTCATTTTTCTGTGTAAGGAGCAAAAAGTTACCCACGAGAAGTAAACTTTTTTTGCTACTGAATTCTAAATCATAGATAGTATAAGGATTGTTTTTCTTTTATCTTATTTTACTTTTAACTTTTAATTTTAATAAAAATTGTGCCTGCATATCTATGTGATGTTTCAGTACCTGAATATATTATGTAATGTTCAAATCAGGATAAGCATTTATCATTTCTTTATAGCAGAACATTCAAAATCCTTTCTTCTAGATTTTTCTTTAGAGAACTATATATATAGTACATTATTGTTATCTGCAGTTATCCAACTGTGCAGTAGAACGCCAGAACCTCCTGCTATGTGACTATACTTTAGAACCCATTAGCCAACCTTGCCTCATTTTTCCTTTGCCAGTCTTCTTCCTAGCCTCTGGTAACTACCATTCTACTCTCAACTTCTGTGAGGTCAACTTTTTAATATTGCACATGTGAGTGAAATCACATGTGCTTAGCTTCTTTCATTTAGCCTTGATCTCCAGCTCCATCCATGCTGTTGGAAGGGACGAGATGGCATCCTGTTTCTGGCTGCATAATATTCTGTTGTACTACATCTTCTTTATCTGTTTGTCTGTTGATGGTCACTGAGGCTGTTTCCATTTCTTGGCTATTTTGAACAGTGCTGTAACAAGCATGGTAGTGCAGATTCTTTGACAGATCAGTTTCATTTCCCTTGTATACATATCCCAGTAGTGGGGTTCTGAAGGATGATGCGGTAGCTCTAGCTAGTTTTTGTTTTTGTTTGTTTGTTTGTTTGTTTGTTTTGAGGAAACTCTGACTGTTTTCCACAATGACTTGACTGATTTACACCCACATAGAGGACAAGAGTTTCCTTTTCTTAGCTCCCTTGCCAGCACTGTTATCGTTTGTCTTTTGTGTAATAGCCATCCTGAGTAAGGTGATAGCTCACTGTGATTTCGACTTACATATCCCTGATGACTATTGATAGTGAGAACTTTCTCATGTACCTGTTAGTCATCTGTATGCCTTTCTATGAAAAATAGCTATTTATATTTATTCCCCATTTTTTAAAAATTAGATTACTTAGGATTTTTTGTTTTTGTTTTTTTACTATCTAGTTGAGTTCCTTATAAATGCTGATTATTAACTCCTCAACATATTCATAACATAAATATTTTCTCCCATTATGTAGGTTGCTTTTTTACTCTGTTGATTGTTTTGTTGTACAGAAGCTTTTTAGTTTGATGACATTTTTTTCTATAAATATTTATTTATTTAGTTGAAAGACAGTTAAAGAGAGAGGGAGAGACAGAGACAGAGAGAGAGAGAGAGAGAGAGAAATCTTCAGTCCATTGGTCCACTACCCAAGTGGCCACAATGTGAGGGCTGCGCCAGGTCAAAGCCAGGAGCCTGGAACTCCATCCAGGTCTCCCATGTGGGTGCCAGGGGCCCAAGCACTCGGGTCACCTTCTGCTTCCTTTCTAGGCTCATTTTGAGGAGCTGGGTCAGAAGTGGAGCAGCCGGAACTAGAACCAGTACTCATATGGAATGCCAGCATCACAGACAGCAGCTTAACCCTTTGTGCCACAATGCCAGCTGGTGAAGTTGGTATAGATATTATTTTATTAAGAATTAACTATGGGACCAGTATTCGGTGCAGTAGTTCAGACACCGGTTGGAATGCCGACATCCTATATTGGAGTGCCTGGGTTTGAGTCCCAGATGTGCTCCTGATTCCAACTTCATGCTGGTGTGCACCCTGGGAGGCAGCAGGTGATGGCTTAAACACTTGGGTCTCTGCCATCCACAGGGGAACCCCAAGCTGAGTTACCAGCTCCTGGTTTCAGTCTGGCCCAACCTTGGGGGTTTACAGGCTTTTAGGTAGTGACTCGACAGAGAAAGGATCTCTGCCTGTTTGTGTCTGTCTCGATTTCAAATACAGAAAAATGAGCAATTAAAAAAATCCTAAGAAGAGTTCATTATGAAGAGATATTTCCATAATATCGAATTTGATTTGTTTGATAAAGATAATAAGTATTTGGTATTATCTAACTTAATCATGCTTCCTTTGCTTCTGGCCTCTTCCTCACCTTGGGTCAGTAACTTCTCTCATGTGTAGTCTCTGGATCTACGAAATAACCGCATCCTCATGCCCTTCTCAAACAGTTGTTGTAAAGACTAAAAGAATAATGCAACAAAAGTCAAATCTGTGAGACACAGTAATTGTTCAACAAAGTGGAGCAATGTCAGTCATATTATCCTTGTCCTTATCATAATCACCGCCATTTTTACTGGGCCAATTCCAGTGAATCTGCGGTGTATCTGTGCAGTACATCCCACAACTTTAAATGGCAATGGAATCTTATTTCAGTGAGGACAGCCCCCCTGCTTATAATTGTACATGTATTCTGGACTATCTGGACCATAAGACCACAGGGCCTGATAACAAATACATTGAGTTTTATGTGTCAAGAATTCAAAGCTCCTAGAGAAAAGCTGGTTTATCGTTCTCTCAAGACCTAATTCTTTAAAAATATTTTTAAAAACTTTGGTTTCTCCTTTCTTCTCTGACTTACTGGAGTGTATATGTGCAAGGACAAATGTTAGCTGGCCAGAGTGGGGAAAAATAAAAGAAAGTCAATGAAAAATATGAATCAAGGTTTGACCAGCACCAACTGCTCTCGTTATCTTTGTCATTTGTCCTGTTGCAGCTGTAAATTTTGTTTTTTGTTAAAGGGGAAAAATGATTGCAGAAAAATATCAAAACCATCTCACTACAGTTTTAGGGGTTCTCTCGACATTTAGAGCTGATATATATTTTTAAAAGTGTCAAGGCCTTCAGGTTTAGGAAGTATGGCTTTAGGATGCTGTCCAATGTTACTTTTACATTTTTTTGTCTGTGTCTGTCTCTTGCAGAGTTCTATGAATTGCTGTTAGTAGATGAGCAGTAGGATATATATATTCCTTCTTATTTTTAGGCAAAAGACATGAACATGTAATATGTTTTCTTCTCTCTAAATACACAAGTTTCTCTATTGTATGTTTTCACATTTTCATTGTTTTTATTTTTCTGTAATTGTGCAGAGCTTTGTTTCTATAGGTAGAATGCCGCACTAGGCAAATGCATGTCATATCTGGTCAAAATACAGATGGGAGGGCCCTGTTGTTTTGGCATGGTGGATTAACCTGCAATACCAGTGGTCCTTATGGGAGCTCCTGTTCGGGTCCCTGCTACTCCTCTTTCTGTCCAGTTCTCTGCTGATGTGCCTGGGAAAGCAGCAGAAGATGGCCCAAATACATGGGCCTCTACCACCCATGTGGGAAACCCTGATAGAATTCCAGGCTCCTGGCTTTGGCCTGGCCCAGCCCTGGCCATTGTGGCCTTTTGGGTGATGAACCAGTAGATGGAAGGGATGGAAGATCTCCACCTCCTCCTTCTCTCTCTCCATGTCTCAGTCTCTTTCTCTGGCTATCACTCTTCCTTTCAAATAAATAAAATGTACTTTTAAAAAACATTTATGAGGGATGTGGATGAAGAAACACATATGATAAAAGAATCAGATAATAAAAAGATAAAACCATACATCACACTGTTATCTGTTAAACAGTCATAGATAACTGTCAATCTTTTTCTTTTTTAGAAAATTATCCTTATTTAGCATCTCAGAAGCAAGTGGGAAGAAGAAAGCATTAAATAAGGGGCTGTGCTCTGGGTAGTCCAGCTCTGCCCTTCAGAGTTCACGAGAGAACATTCCCACTGCCACAGGGATGTGTTGAGTCCCCTTTCTTGGGCTTCCAAACGGCCTGGGTTATGTTGGGACTGGTGCTTGTCCGCATAAAGTAATCAGAGCTGAATTGGTTAAGCTCTTGGCTGACACACCCTGTAGTCAGGGGCAGAGGGGCGGTAAGATTGTGCTTGATGATAAAGAAAGAATGTCCTGAGCAGGAGGCCGGAGTGTTCTCCCTGCCATCTGCGCTGGAGACCCTGGATGGTGTGGCTCCCTGCAGCTTCTGGACCCAGCCAACAGTTCTGAACACAATAGTCTCTTGCCACATCCAATCACCTAGTTTTTTTGAACCAATTGGCTTTCTTTTTTTAGACATCTCCAGACATCTTCCAGACATCTCCTCTTCTAGCTAAATTGTTCCAATCTGTTAACTTCCAGTCATCTAATACTCTCATCTCTTTTATTTTTTAATTATTGAGTTATTTTTTGTTTTCATGTAATTGAAAAAGACAAAGAGAGATACAAATAGACAAAGAGAGATCTTCCAACCTGCTGGCTCACCCCCTGTGCCTGCCACAACTGGGGCTGAGCCAGGCTGAAGCCAGGAGCCAGGAACTCCATCCAGGTCTCCCACATGGGTGACAGGGACCCAGGTACTTGAGCCATCACACGCTGCCTTCCAGAGTGCACAGTAGCAGGAAGATGCACTAGGACGTAACTCGGGTGCTGTGCGAGGGGCTGCGGGCATCCTAAGGGGAGTCCTAACTGCACCAGACACCCACCCTGTTGTTTAAGGGTAGACAAATCACACATCCTCTCACACTTGTTTTCTGTAGAGGTTTTTCTTCCCTTTTACTTTTCTTCTCAGGAAACGTCTTCTCTTAGCAATTCATCCAGATTACTCATTAAAATGAGCTAAAATCAACAAGAAAGGGCAGTTTTATTTTCCTTGATTGAGACATTTAACCTTTAAACTGCCCGTTGGCAAAAGGAGGACTATTTACATTCCATCCTTTTAGTAAATCAGTGATAATAGTATTTATTGAGTAGTTTTTCTGTCAGTTACTTTTTTCTGGGGCATATTTAACTTATTTAAGACTCTCAAACTCTTTACAAGTGTTCTATGCATTGCTTATTCTCATGTTTCAAATGAATTGAGGCAGAAGTGGTGTTGTATAAAAGAGTTAGAATTTGAACCCAGAAAATCTAACTATTTCTTTAACAGGCACATTATCTTGATTTTAAAAGAATGTTTATTTATTTATCTTCATTTACTTGAAAAGCAGAATCAGAGAAAGAGAGAGAGAGAGAGAGAGAGAGAGATCGTCCATCCACTGCTTCATTCCTCTAATAGCCACAAGAGCCAGGACTGGACCAGGCTACAGCCGGGAACCTAGGACTCCATTCAGGTCTCCCACATGGGTGAAAAGGGGCCCAAGTATTTGAGCCCTCATCCAAGACTCCCAGGATGCACTTGCAGAAAGCTGGACTAGCCAGGACTTGAACCAGGAACTTCAATATGAGAAGTGGGTGTCCCAAGCAGCGGCTTATCCCACTGTACCACAGTGCTGACCTGAAAAGTCTAGCTCTGAAGCCCACCCTCACCACTTTGGTATGTGGATTTTTACTGATCAATAGAAAAAGTTAAAAATAAAACAAACAATAGTATTTCTGTAACCAAACCATATGAATGCTTCTATGTTGCCCCCAGAGTAATAAGCAATATGGAAATGTAACCTCTAGTGATTGGTTGCCTAGATAAGAACACAATTGAGAATAAATTTATTTCTATAAAGGTGTATGTTACACATTGTAAGGAATATGAAAGCTAATAAGGGGCTGGCGCTGTGGTGCAGTGGGTTAATGCCCTGGCCTGAAGCGCCAGCATCCCATATGGGCACCGGTTCGAGACCTGGCTCCACTTCCAATCCAGCTCTCTGCTATGGCCCGGGATAGTGGTAGAAGATGGCCCAAGTCCTTGGGCCCCTGCAGCCACATGGGAGACCAGGAAGAAGCTCCTGGCTCCTGGCTTCAGATCTACGCAGCCCCAGCCGTTGCATCCAGTTGGGAAGTGAACCATCGGATGGAAGACCTCTCTCTCTCTCTCTGCCTCTCCTCTCTCTGTGTAACTCTGACTTTCAAATAAATAAATAAATCTTTTTTAAAAAGAGAAAGCTAATAAGAGAAGGCTTATGCTTTCGGATTCCCCACTCTTCTGGGAAGGTTAAGGCTTGAATTATGAATTTAAGTAAAGAAGCTGCTTGACTTGTTATGGTTTTGTCTTGATATACTGATCATAAGTTGAAAATGTGTTTAATACACCCAACTTACCAAATACTGCAACTTAGCAACATTGCACACTATCATTTTCACACCATTATAATGTTGAAAAATGGTAAATTGAACCATTGTGAGTTGAGAACCATCTTGGACATTGAAAAATAGTTAAAGTCAGCCGGCGCCGTGGCTCAATAGGCTAATCCTCCACCTTGCGGCGCCGGCACACCGGGTTCTAGTCCCGGTTGGGGCGCCGGATTCTGTCCCGGTTGCCCCTCTTCCAGGCCAGCTCTCTGCTATGGCCAGGGAGTGCAGTGGAGGATGGCCCAGGTGCTTGGGCCCTGCACCCCATGGGAGACCAGGAAAAGCACCTGGCTCCTGGCTCCTGCCAGGATCAGCGCGGTGCGCCGGCTGCAGCGGCGGCCATTGGAGGGTGAACCAGCGGCAAAAGGAAGACCTTTCTCTCTCTGTCTCTCTCTCTCACTGTCCACTCTGCCTGTCAAAAAAAAAAAAAAAAAAAAAAAAAAAATAGTTAAAGTCATTGAAGTGTGACAGAGATAAAGTTGATCATAGTCTTTGGGTCATGACACTCCATAGGTGGCTCTCTTTATTACATTCATTCATTCATTCATTTCATTATCAGTATATTCCTGTCACTACGTACCATTAATTCTTCCATTGACTCTTCCGTTTAAAAAAATCAGACCCCCATTCTTTGAGCAACAACATAAGAATTCATTGCACTGATTTTTCACACTCCTGTGGTGTAACACATAGAGTAGTGAAAAATCTCTTTTTAAAAAAAAGATTTGTTTTCTAAAAAAAGATTTGAAAGGCACAGTGACAGAGAAAGAGAGAGAGAGAGAAAGAGATGTTCCATTTCCTGTTTGACTACCCAAATGGCCAAAATGGCCAAGGCTGGGCCAGGATAAAACCAGTAACCAAGAAACCCATTCAGGTTTCAAACTTGGGTAGCAGGGGCCTCAGTATTTGGACCATCTTTCCCTACTGACTCATGCAAATTAGCAGGGAGCTGAGCTGGAAGGCAAGCAGCTAGCTGCAGCTCCATTATGGGATACCAGCGTTGCACGCAGCAGCCTACCTTGCCGCACTCCACACTGACCCCTGACATTTTATATACATATTATCTTCGAATAATTCTCAGACTGCTGCCTCAGAGTTTGGATCTATTAATTATCCATGTGGATAATATTTCAGTTGTGGTAGTTCACAGAGAACAGAGAACAGACTGGGTGAATGTTATCTCAACTAAGAGTAATAAACAGTGGGCTGTGTTCTGACAAAGGTTTGTATTGGTCATAAAACAAATTGAACAGCTGTCTCAATGAGACTGACAGAACTTACTGAGTGAACAAGTAAAGGCTGTCGTGGAATGCTGGACTTTTGTCTGACCCTGAGAGAATTACTTATCTTCCATCTAAATTGCATTTTGAGCCCTATGAAAGAGCACACGCACACACACACACACACACACACACAGTTACTGAAGCTAAAGTAATCTGTGTTCTTGTCTTAAATCTTTGTTTTCTAATATAACTAGGTTTTTATTTTCCTTTTTCAGGTTATAAGTTAAGTCATTTGGTAAGAAAGCTCAGGGATTTCAAAACTACTAAGATGTAATGATGGAAAGTATGATTTATTATTATATTATTACTATTAACTGTTTATGCTTGAGTTAAAAAAGTAGTCAATAGAATGCTGGTTAACTTTCGGCTATTGTGTCTTCCACTCACAACCATCACATTTGAGCATATATCATCAGTGATTTTATCCAATTGTGTGTTTTACTCTGTAAAATATCTCCTTTTTAGGGCCAGCCCTGGGCCTTAGTAGGTTAAGGTGTGACAGAGATGCCAGCTATAGTACTGGCATCCCATATGGGTGTTTTTTCGAGTCTCAGTTGCTCCACGTCTGATCCAGCTTTCTGCTTGATGGCCTGGGAAAGCAGTAGAGGATGGTCCAAGTGCTTAATAAAAATAATTTCCTTTTGTTGTAATGAAAAATGGATTTAATGCCAAAAAGAAGTAGTTACAATGTAGAAAGCTTAAGTGTCTTAAGACCTATGGATTTCCCCGTCTGAATTCTCATGCTAACTTATTATACACACATACCTCTAAGAAGTTTTAATTAGATATTTAAAAATGTCGACATTTGATAAATTTGGAAGAAAATCGTTCATACTCATACTCATTAAAGCTCATATATATTGGCAGCTTTTTAAAAATTCAATGATTAATGCAAGTAATATTTACTTTTGGAAAATGACAGGCCTCATGTAACAGAATCCAACTACCTGATGAACAGACAGCTGATTGGTGAAGGGTCATGTCAGTGCTTAAATTACGTAAAAGCTTTCTTTGGTGTCAGTGGAAGTCTCTGGGGGCCACTAAGTGCAACTGTTTTTAAAAATCTCCTAAGATTTTGGTGTTGAATTGGTTCTTTCACACTTGTAATTGCTGCTTACAAAAATAAAATAATCAGTAAATCCTCGTGTGTCTTTCCCCAGCATCCACAACCCCTGTTTTCCCCTGTCTTTCCCCTTATTCTCATATAAAAGAGATGATAGTATTTCACTAGTAAATTTTTTGATATGTATCTCCAAAAGATGAGTTATTTTACCACTCCCCACCCCCCAACACACACATACCATCAGTCACCACAATAGCAATGTCTCACCTGAAAAATAGATTTTTTTAAAGCATCAGATTCTCAGGGTTCAAATCTCCAATTATCTCAAAATTATGGCACAATTTAGGATGTTTCTCTAACCAGCTACCTCTGTAGTTTCTACAAATTAAAAGTTGTATGTAGGTCCCGAATGGGGATTCTGGTTTGTTTTTGTTGGTGTTGTTGTTGTTTTTTGTTTGTTTTTAATGAAACATATAATGTCTGGCTTTTTTTTTATGTTAATAGCAGTTGATGTTCAATGTCCCATTTTGTTTGCTCATTAATAGTGAGCATTAATTGTTGATTATTTCCTAGAATTCTTAAGCCAAGGGAATGTGTGGATTTAAATATTTTTATGTGCTTTAATTCGCTGTAGTCCTTATTCTGATTAATGCTCAGATTTGTCCCAATTTAGCCCAGGGGAACCCACTTCACATTTCATCCTGAGTTCCTTTGACATGGATCTAATAGTCTTTAACAGCTTCCTGATTATCAGATGATAAGATATTTTAGGCTCCTCTTGTATATTTCATGGCCCATGCCTGAATCAGCCATTTGTTCAACAACCCTAAAATTCATTTCAGAAAGAAATGGTATTGGGAGTCTGATGATTTAAGCTCTAGAATTGTCTATTGCTCTTTGCTTGTGCATTATTGCCTAGCCTTTATAACACATGCATTTTAAAATATGTTTAGCTTTTCCCTTTCCATTTTATTTATCAATTAAAATTCAGCACTTTATTCTATTGTACATTTTTTAAAACTTTTTTAGACTTCTTTTCCTGATCCAGGAGGGATGTAAAATAGCTTATATTTCATGAAAATTGGCACAGATGAACACCTGGAAGTTAGGAAACAGTATTTCAAACAGTTTTAAAACTTTTTAGAATAACATCTGATATGCTTTTCCATGTGCATGGATTGGAAGAATCAATATCATCAAAATGTCCATGCTACAGAAAATGATTTACAGATTCAGTGTAATACCAATCAAAATACCAAGGACAGTCTTCTCAGGTATAGAAAAAACAATGCTGAAATTCATATGGAAACACAAGAGACTCTGAATAGCTAAAGCAATCTTACTTATACAATTAAAAAAAAAAAAAACCTGGAGGCATCACAATACTGGATTTTAAGACATAATACAGGGAAGTTATAATCAAAACATCCTGGTACTGACAAAAAAAACAGATGAGTAGACCAATGGAACAGAATAGAAACCTCAGAAATCAATCCCCACATCTACAATCAACTTATCTTTTACAAAGGAGCTAAATTCAACCCTGGGAATAAGGATAACCTCTTCAAAAAATAGTGGTGGAATACTGGATCTCCATATGCAGAAGTGTGAAGCAAGACCCCTACCTTACACCTTATACAACAAGCCACTCAAAGTAGATCAAAGACCTGAATCTGAGACCCAATACCATCAAATTATTAGAGAACATTGGGGAAACCTTGCAAGACATGGAATAGGTGAAGACTCCTAGGAAAAGACCCCAGAAGCACAGGCAATCAAAGCCAAAATTGACAAATGTGGTTACATCAAACTGAGAAGCTTCTGCACTGCAAAAGAAACACTCAGCACAGTGGAGAGGCAACTGACAGAATGGGAGAAAATATTTGCAACCTATGCAACCAATAGAGCTCAAGAAACTCAGCAACAAGAAAATAAATAAACCAGTTAAGAAATGATCAAAGGACTTGAAAAGGCATTTTTCACTATAGGAAATCCAAATGGCCAACAGACACATGAAAAAATGTTCAGGATCACTAGCCATCAGAGAAATGCAAATTAAAACCACAATGAGATTTCACCTCATCCCAGTTAGAATGGCTTTCATACAAAAATCAACAAACAACAAATGCTGGCAAGGATATGGGAAAAAGGGTACCCTAATCCACTGTTGGTGGGAATGTAAACTGGTACAGCCGTTGTAGAAGACATTATGGAGATGCCTCAGAAATCTGAATATAGACCTACCATATGACCCAGCCAGCTCCGTCCTGGGAATTTACCCAAAGGAAATGAAATCAGCATGTGAAAGAGTTATCTGGTTGGCAGCTCAATTCACAATAACTAAGGTGATCAACCCAGATGTCTGTCAACTAAAGACTGGATAAAGAAATTTTGAGATAGATATACTATGGAATACTACATAGCAGTTTAAAAAAAAAAATCCTGTCATTTGCAACAAAATGGATACACCTAGAAACCAATATACTTAGTGAAATAAGCCAGTCCCCAAAAGACAAATACCATATGTTCTCCATGATTGGTGGTACTAATAGAGTACCTAAGAGGTAATCTAAAGAAGTGAAATTGACACTTTGAGATGCAATGATTTTGAACAGCCATTATCTCAACTGTTGAGGAACAGGTTTTTTTTTTTCCCATACTATTTGTTGAACTCTTTACTTAGTATAGGGTTAATTATATGTGTATAAAGTGAATTTAAAATATATTTTAGGAAAAAATAAGAATGACAATAGGAGAGGGAGGAGGAGGTGGGTGAGAAGGCTGGGAAGAATCACTGTGTTCCTAAATTTGTATTTATGAAATTCATGAAGCTTCTTTACCTTAAAACAATAAAAATAAATAACATCTGATATGCTTAAGATTTTTTATATCTCATATTTAAAATATATGTAAATATTCTCTTAAGTTCAACTTCTTCAGAAAATGATTTCTAGAAAATAGATTTTGTGTTGAAAAATACACAGTTTAATTATGATGTGAATACATTAGTGAATCTTTTGGCTTATTAGTCAGCATTTTTCTAATTAGAGTGTGAAATAGTAATTTTTTGGAGTCTGATGAACTGATAATAGCTGTGTCGTGGTGTTCATGGAAAAATCCTGTTTTGATGGATATTGCAATAGAAAAAGCAGCAATTAATAGGCAAAATGAAAACAAAAAGAAAACAAGTATTCATTATTTTTCCTTCAAAATTTTCTGAGCACCTGATAAAATATGACAGTGAGATTTCAGGTGCAGCAGCATCCAAATGAGTAGTACTGCATATTGTGTTAGCTTTTGTAAAATTAAAGGCCAAAGAAAAATGTGTATTTGAGAAAAATTCACTCTGGATAACAATCACTAAGAAGATAGAATTAAAACAAATTATTCAGGTTTTTTTAGAAAAATTGAAACACATTCAGCAGTTCTTTTATCTGACTTATATAATGCAAAAAATGAATTATTTAATGTAAAACTTCAAGTATTACAATTTTTAAAAAAATCAAAATCCTTGTTGGAGTTGGGACAGAGTAAGGAATGTCCATTACTAGGAGCCTACTTTTAAAAATATAGAGTATACCAGTAAAATACATTTTATACAGTCACTGCAAAGAATGAGGCAGATCTAAGAGAAACTCTGAAAGTTTGTATAGTTTATTGATTAAAAACACCGGCTTTGAGCCGGCGCCGTGGCTCAATAGGCTAATCCTGCACCTTGCGGCGCCGGCACACCGGGTTCTAGTCCCGGTTGGGGCGCCGGATTCTGTCCCGGTTGCCCCTCTTCCAGGCCAGCTCTCTGCTATGGCCAGGGAGTGCAGTGGAGGATGGCCCAGGTGCTTGGGCCCTGCACCCCATGGGAGACCAGGAAAAGCACCTGGATCCTGGCTCCTGCCATCGGATCAGCGCGGTGCGCCGGCTGCAGCGGCGGCCATTGGAGGGTGATCCAACGGCAAAGGAAGACCTTTCTCTCTCTGTCTCTCTCTCTCACTGTCCACTCTGCCTGTCAAAAAAAAAAAAAAAAAAAAAAAAAAAAAAAAAAAAACACCGGCTTTGAGGGAAGGAGTTTGTCCTAGCAGTTGGATGCCAGTTAAGGGGCCAGCTTTGTGGTACCCTGGGAAATCTGGCTGCTCTGTTTCCAATCCAGCTTCTTCTAATGCACCTGGGAAAGCAGCAGGAAATGGCCCAGGTACTTGGAACTTTGCCTCCCATACAGGAGAACCAGATGGATTTCCAGGTTGCTGCTTTTGGCCTGGCCTAGTCCAGTCATTATGGCCATTTGGGGAGTGAAACAGCAGATGGAAGAATTCTTTGTCTCTGTATCTCTCCCTCCCTTTCTCTGTCACTCTGCCTTTCAAATAAATAAAATATTTTTGAAACGTTTGGATAACGGGGCTGGCGCTGCGGCTCACTTGGTTAATCCTCCACCTACAGTGCTGGCATCCCATATGGGTGCCAGTTCTAGTCCTGGTTGCTCCTCTTCCAGTCTAGCTCTCTTCTGTGGCCTGGGAGGGCAGTGGAGGATGGCCCAAGTGTTTGGGCCCCTGCACCCGCATAGGAGACCAGGAGGGAGTGCCTGGCTCCTGGCTTTGGATCGGTGCAGTGCCAGCCGTAGCGGCCATTTGGGGAGTGAGCCAGCGGAAGGAAGACCTTTCTCTCTCTCTCTCTCTCTCTCTCTCTCTCTCTCACTGTCTAACTCTGCCTGTCAAAAATTTAAAAAAAAAGAAAGAAAGAAAGAAAAGTTTGGATGCTGGTTAAGACATACCTGCATTCCACATCAGAGTGCCTGGGTTCAAGTCCCAGCTCTGCTGCCAATTCCAGTTTCCTGCTATGTCATACCCTGGGTGCAAAAGATGATGACTCAAGTCCTTGGACACTTGCCACCCAGGTAGAAGACCCAAAAGATAGAGTTCCTAGCTCTGCCTGTGGTGTAACCCAGCCCTGACCTTTGTAGGTATTTGGAGAGAGAACCAACAGACAGGAGTTCTCTCTGTCTATCTCTCTCCCTCTCTGCCTTTCTCTTGCCCTCTCTCTCTGCCACTAAAATACATAAAGAGAAATTTAAAACAACAAAACTAACATTGGCTGTAGAGACAGACCACCAGACTTCAATCCTGGCACTAAGTACAACATTGAGCGAGTTACCCAATACACCACACTTGATCATAGCCAAAAGGCTGAGAAGCGATGTTACCTAATATGCTAACATCTCCATTTTTTAATGTGTACAATGAGCATTGTACAGACATATACTTCTTTTTTTGTTTGTAAGATTTATTTATGTATTTGAAGGTCAGAGTTACACAGAGAGAGGAGAGACTAAGAGAGAAAGAGGTCTTCCATCTGCTGGTTCACTCCCCAATTGGCTGCACCAACCGAAGCTGCGCCGATCTGAATCCAGGAGCCAGGAGCTTCCTCTAGGTCTCCCATGTGGGAGCAGGGGCCCAAGGAGTTGGGCCATCTTCTACTGCTTTCCCAGGCCACAGCAGAGAGCTGGATTGGAAATGGAGCAGCTGGGACTTGAACCTGGATCCACATGGGATGCTGGCACTGCAGGTAGTGGCTTTACCTGTTAAGCCACAGCGTTGGCCCAGATATACACTTCTGATAGCTACTGTAAGGATTAACTGGAAGTCATGCCTCCCTCCTCCTCTTTTTCCCCCTCTTTCTCTTTGTCCTCCTTTTCCTTCATATTTTTTAAGATTTATTTTATTTATTTGAAAGGCAGAGTTAGAGAAAGAGAGAGAGAGAGGGAGATAAGAGAGAGAGAGAGATCTTCCATTCACTGGGTCACTCCCCAGATGGCCACAATGGCCATGGCTAGGAAGACCAAAGCCAGGAGCCAAGAGCTTCCTCCAGATCTATGGGAGTGCAGAGGCCCAAGCACTTGGGCCATCTTCTGCTGCTTTCCCCAGGCACATTAACAGGGAGCTGGATTGGAAGTGGAGCAGCCAAGACTCTAAGCAGTACCTATTTGGGATGCATTGGCGGCAGCTTTGCTTACTATAACACAATGCCAACCCCACTCTCATTCATATTTTGACATCTCTATCATCGTCTGGCCATGTAAAAAATAAAAGCGTGACGCAGTCATTTCTAAGGCAGGATTCTATTTATTTTAATAAAAGTACATAATTGTATACTTGCATCTGTATATTTTACACTTAGATGCATAAATATTTATGAAAAGATACATCAAAAAGTAGCCACCTCTGCAGAGTACACCTTTTGAAGAGGAGAAATGGAGTGAAACAAGCACTTTATATATTATGATTTCCCTTGTGCTTGAATTTTACATCTGTCTTTTTAAATAAGAATAATATAAGTTGGAAAAAATAAATTAATAAATTTAATAGTGTGGATGTTGTACTTAGCAGTGAGACCAACGTAAGAGGAGATGGACAAAAGATGCTATCCTTTATCAATAAAATAGAAACAAAAAGTCTCACATTCCAGGGAGGTTTCTAAGTATTTAATGCTGTATTTGAACTTGCCTAAACCTCCAGCATACCATTCAGTGTGTACCCACATTTTGCCTTTTGTACTTTGGGTAGAATGAGGCTGCATTTGTCCATGCATATACTCGTAATTAGCTGTATGACCTCAGGCCTGCTCTTTACCTTTCTATGTGTGATTTAATTTTTTTATAATGTCTGTACAGTGGTTGTTAAACTAGTTAACCCTTAAGTTTCCTGCTCTGATCAGTGACAGAGTATAATCATTTTTCTTCTGCTTCTCACCTAACCCTCAATTATGGTTAAAGGATTTGACACTGTTTGATCAAGTTAAGTTTGTTAAGTAAACCTTTATGGAAACCCAACTTTAAAAAAAAAATATGTGTTTATTCATTTGAAAGAGTTACAGAGAAAGAGAGACAGAGAAACAGAGAGAACTTCCAGCTACTGATTTACCATCCAAAACCAGGAGTTAGGAGCTTCTTCCAGGTCTCCTATGGAAAACCCAGCTTTAAGGAAAGTTCCCAAATACTGGATTTCTATTCCTGAGTCTGTATATTCGTTTTGGACCTGCTTCTATAAATCCTAATATGGTGAATCAATTAGGTATGATTAATTTTGTTCAACCATAGTGTTTCTTGAATGTTAGAAATTCTGTTAGGGGAGAGACAGACAGACAGACAGACATCAATCTTCCATTTGCTGCTTCACTCCCCAAATGCCCATAACAGCTGGGGTGGGGCCAGGCTAAAGCCAGGAAACAGGGTGTCTACCCAGGTCTCCCAGGTGGTTGACAGGGCCCCAGGTACTTAGATCATCATCTTCTACTTCCCAGATGCATTAGCTGGAAGCATGGCTGGAACTCAACCCCACGTATTGAGTTATGGGTTGCACTGGCTTAACCCCTGATACCATGATGCCTGCTCCTAGATACATATTTATATGTAATGTCTTAAAATCTACTAAAATTATTTTAACTATGTAATCCCTTACTTATGTCTGTAATTTATTATTCAGCAAATATTTATTGAGTACCTCTGCAAACAACTCCTAATTGGAAGAGCATTATGGGATACAATGTGAATCATACATAAATGTAACATTTAGGAAGGTTACAATCTTAGCAGTGAGATGAGATGTGCATATCTCCATCTCCACCCCTGTCCCAAATAGACTTCAAAGAAAATGATGAATTTTTAATGAAGCAGACTTACCTTTAAACAGACAATTCATTCTGAATGTAAGCTGTGGTGCTGGATTGTGCAGCACCAGTACATTGCCAACACTGGCTGAAAATCACAATCAAGTAATGAGAATTTGTCTGAAGAATATACTCTTAAGTTGATACAGTAGTAATGATAAATTAATTTTTGTTTTCCCATCAAGCTCGGAGTACTCATTAAACTTCACAGCATCTCTCTGAGTAAAAAAACAGGCAGGTGGTATTAGCTCTTTTATCCCTCTAATTATCTTTCCTAGTGGACCTAGGGTGGTTGGAAATGTCAATTTTCCCCATCAATATTTTTTCTTGAATGTTTTCCTTGAACTGCCACGTGGCCTCAGCATTATCAATAAGGGTTCTGTTCAGTGACATTTAACATTCAATTACTAAAAAGTATGTCACTTTAATCCCTAGCCTCCATGCATGTCAAACATAAAAGGTTATGGAAAATGGAAGGAGCATATTTAGGCATGAATAGTGTCATGTGCACAAAATGATTATATTCCAGAAGACATGTTTTCTCATTATGTTTGTAATAAAATATAACCACCAACAAAAATGCCTAAAGTATCTACCTACAAAAGACCCAGTTCATCAATGTATGAATTCGTGATCAACTGTACGATTTTGCTCTTATGTTTTGAACTGTTTTACCTAGGATTCAGTAGACAATGGCCATAAAAAAAAATAGGAGCTGCCACTTTGTTTTCTGAAACTAGGAATGCACTTGCATTGTGTATGGAGCAAAAGGAATCTGTGATTAGTTGTTGCTGTAAGGAGAAGAAATAATCACTGCATAGCACATTTATTATTAATATACTAAGCACTTTGGATGTCTTCTTTGTAAAGCCAATCTTATTTAACTTAAGCATCATGATTTTAAACTTTTCTTGAGAGTGATCCCCAAAGTCTGTTTATAATTATTCTCACTATAAAGTGAGCTCTTGAATTGTTAAGGAACATGCTTGCTGAATTTGTTTCCCCACAGAAAAATAAAACATTTCTTTCTAGGCTATTATCCTGCAGGTAACTTAACAGTCAACTAGGCCACATTCACAGGAGAATGCAACACACTGAGCTGAAACATGTTGCTGATAATAAAAGGAAGTCCTGTTAGAGCTGTCTGCCCACAACCAGCAGGAGAGGTGACCAGGTAGAATGGGCACATAGTCTGCTATATGGCTTGCCAGTGCAGAAACAAACCGTGTGACTGCTTGTTTCAAACCTATTCAAGAAGAGCAGAGCATCTATAACCCAAGTGCGAGGCCCCTTCTGAATGTGAGGCGTTGTGAAACTGTAAAGTTATCAGGCCCATGAAGCTAGCCCCAGAGTCAGGTTCTGATCTTCTAATCCCTCCTCTCTTCTGGGTATACACTCCTCATCCCTTAGGCTGTGATTCAAAGCCTTGTGTATGTGTGTGTGTTGGGGTGGGCAAGGTGCAGGGAGACTGGAATGGATTAACAACCCCTAGAGGTCAGGAATTTTACCCACCCACACTAACCATGGCCCTGGCACATACAAGGTGTTTGGGAATTCACCTATCCAGCCCTCCATGCCTTCTCCCTCCTCCAGAACCTGGAGTTGGTTGCTTCCTGGTCTTGCTTTATATAGAATTGGAGGCTTTCCTTTTCTTCTATTAATTTACTTTTTGCTTCAACCCAATTGTGAACTTGTTAAATTAGTATGTCTCATATATACCAAGCATGGTATCTGTTCCATGTGAGTTGGAACCAAACAACTCAGTTTTATGTAATCATTTTTAAAACCAATCAGCGATACTAAGACTAGGGGAAACCACAACTCTCAGATCTTAAGGCACTGAAGAATTTCGTGTTGACAATCAAAAAGTTACTTCTGCTGTCTTTCTATCTTCCATTTCTAATATTGACTCTTTAGATTCTATATGTAAGTTTAAGTCATGCTTGTCTTTCTGTGTCTGCTGTATTTTATTTGTTATCCTATATTTCTATCCATGTCATTGGGAATGATATAATTTGCTTCATATATATATATGTATACACACACACACACACACCAGATTTTCTTTATTCATTCATCCATTGATGTCACTTAAGTTGTTTCCATATCTTAGTTGTGAATAGTATAATACTGATATATATACATGGGAATGTAGAGATTGGGAGAAGGGAGAGGGAGGGATTGGGAAAGGGAAGATATTGATCAAAGGTTAAAAGTTTCAGTTTAACTAGAGAATTATTTTGTGACTTATTGCAGTGCATGATAAACACAATAATTATTGTATATCTCAAATTTTTTAGGTTTTTTTTGAATTATTTATTTATTTGAAAGAGTTATAGAGAGAGGAGAGACAGAAATCCTCACTCCTCAGATAGCCTCAATATTCAGTGCTGGGCCAGGCTAAAGTAAAGCCAGGAGCCAGGAGCTTCATCCGGATCTCCCACGTGGGTGACAGGGGTATAAGCGCTTGGACCATCCTCCACTACTTTTCCCATGTGCATTAGCAGGGAGCTGGATCAGAAGTGGAGCTTCCAGCACTCAAACCAGCACCCATATGGAATGCAGGCATCACAGGAGTGGCTTTACCTGCTACACTGCAATGCTGACCCCCTAAAATAGATTTTTTTTTAATTCTCACCACTAAAAAAAAAATTGGTAGTTAACTATGTGAATTAGGTCATTCTGTAATCACAGAGCACCCTCTCAATATACACAAGTATTATTTAAATACATTTTAAAACAATTTTAAAAATATTTCAGTCAAAAATGATTAAATTTAAATGTTATATGTAACATAGCATTTCCCAAAATGTTCTGTGGGCTACAGATGAGTATGATGTAGATTTCTATGACCAAATGTGTTTGGGAATAGTTTAGAAAATATGATAGAGCAAACACTGCGTGGATCCTTGTGGTTTTGTTCCCCCTTGCACTGCTACTGCCTTAGACAGGACTCCCATTATCGCCTGCCTGAAATTGACTAATTGTCCCCATTCCCAGCTATTAATTTTAGCTCAGCGGAACTCACCACATGCCTACTATAAAGACACTGGAGTCTGTGATCTCATCACAGCACATTTTTCTAAAAAAATTGCTAGTTGACAAACGATACTTGTATATATGTAAAGAGTGCACCGTGACATTTTGATCTCTCCTTGAGCTCTTTTTACACTAGTGGTTCTTTGTGGAGGACATTTTTGCCCTCTAGGACATTTGGCAATATCTGGGGACATTTTGATTGTTATAAATCAGGCAAGAGAAGGAGGTGCTGTTGGTGTCTAGCGAGTGAAGGCCAGGGATACTGCTAAACATCTTACAAGCAAAAGACCGACCCTGCAAGAAATATCCTGCCTGAAATAGCAGCTGTATGTATTAGATCACACTGCTGACTCCTTGGAACCCTTCACTGGTTTTCCATCTCGTACTCAGGGAACTTCATCCCCTCCGCGTGACCTTCCACTTCCTTAAGAATTAGAAAGCAGAATTCCTCTCCAGGACATCTTCCACTCTTCCTTGCCACACACACTTGAGAAGAACATCTTGTCAAACTAGGTGACTCAGTCTTCCAAAAACACAGCCTGTGCATTCCTACCTTTGTCCCACATGATACCTCTTGCCTATGCTGGAATGCCTTTTTCTGTTCTTTTTACCAGTTGGTTACCTCTCTTCTAGCTCAAGCCCAAATACAACTTCCTCGAGGAAGTATTCTTTGATTTTCTTCTTAGTACTACCCCAAATGGCAGAGAATTTTGTCTTTAATTTTTCTTGCTTTTTTGTTAGATTTTTTTTTAATTTATTTGAAAGAGTTATGGAGAGAGCAGACAGAGAAAGAGACAAAGAGAGAGAGAAAGAGATGGGGGGAGAGAGAGAGAGAGAGAGAGAGAGAGAGAAACAGAGAGGTTTTCCATTCACTGGGTCCTTCTCCAAATGGCCGCAACAACCAGGGCTGGGCCAGGTCAAAGCCAGGAGCCAGGAGTTTTCATTCATGTCTCCTATGTGGGTGCAGGGACCCAAGGGCTTGGGCTTTCTCAGGCGGTAGCAGAGAGCTACATTGGAAATGGAGGAGCCAGGAATAGAACAGGTGCTCATACGGGATGCTGACACTGCAGGCGACGGCTTTACCCACTGCACTACAGCACGGGCCCCTGGATTCGGTCTTCTCTGGACAACCCTAGTGCTCTGTCATCCTCTCATATTTGCAACAAGATTGGCACAAATTTTTTTACAGATCTTCTTCTAATAAAAAGCAAGTGCTTAAAAGACAGAGAGCATCATTAAAAACAACAGCTTCGGTGTCCTGTAAAGCTTTTAATAGATGTGTTCAATAAAAACTTGAGTTTAATTCTTTTGTATTTAAGAGAGATTTCTAGATCAGCACTTATAATTGGTTTTAAATTCATCTATATATTTAACAAGAATTAAGTTCCTGCTGTTGGTAATGAGGTAATTTTAACAGCTATCTACTTCTAGAGAGAAAGTCTTTAGGCTTAATATAAAACTGATTGAAACCAAACATAACAACTGAACTATAATAGGTATTATACTATTATAGCTCTTTTGATATTTAACAAAAGGATTTTTATTTTAAATAGCACTAAGTCAGTGATGTTTATACTTCTGCTTAAGAAAATAATTAGTAATATTAGTTAAGGGATTTCTGATAAATAGAAAAATGGGACTTCAACTTAAAAGAATAGAGAAATTATTTGGCTCATAATTGGAAATTTCTGAGCCGAGGTTGATGGTTCAGGAACTCAAGGTCTTTTCTGCTGTTTCTTGTTGGCTCTGTCTACCATCATTCTCGGCATGCAGGCTAAACAGAAAGCTCATCTGTGGACAGTTGATTCCAGAGGGAGAAGGAGAGATTCATTCTCAGGTACTCTGGAGGAACATCAGAGAACTGTCCCAGAAACTCCTAGGAAAGACAGTCCTTCTCATCTCAGGGGTTTCTTTTCTTTCCTTTTTTTTTGGGGGGGGGGTGAATTTTACTTCTTTATGAAGGTATTTTTGATTCTTAAAATTGACAGATATTAATTATATATATTAAAATGTACAATATGATGTCTTGATATACAGTTGTACATTGTGGAATGCTTACATGAAACTTATTGATATGCCTAGCTCTTCACCCATGTATCTTTTTTGTGATAAATACATTAAAATGCGTTCTTTTATCAATCTAGGAATATATAACACGTTATTGCTGTCTACAGTCACCATGCTGTTTAATAGATCACTGAGATTATTCCTTTTAGTGGAAGCTTTGTACCGTGTGTGCCCTCTACTCTCTAGTCTCTGGTAACCTCCATTCCTTGTTTTTTTTGTTTTGTTTTTTTTTGTTTTTTGACAGGCAGAGTGGACAGTGAGAGAGAGAGAGAGAGAGAAAGGTCTTCCTTTTGCCGTTGGTTCACCCTCCAATGGCTGCCACGGCTGGCGCGCTGCGGCTGGCGCACTGTGCTGATCCAAAGGCAGGAGCCAGGTGCTTTTCCTGGTCTCCCATGGGGTGCAGGGCCCAAGCACCTGGGCCATCCTCCACTGCACTCCCGGGCCACAGCAGAGAGCTGGCCTGGAAGAGGGACAACCGGGGCAGAATCCGGCGCCCCGACCGGGACTAGAACCCGGTGTACCGGCGCCGCAAGGCGGAGGATTAGCCTAGTGAGCCACGGAGCCGGCTTCTGGTAACCTCCATTCTACTCTGCTTCTTTGAGTTTGGCTTTTTTAGATTCAACAAAATGAGATTATGAAGTATTTGAGTTTCTGTGCCTGGCTAATTTCATTTAGCAAAATGTTCTGCATGTTCAGCCAAGTTGTTGCAAATGACATGTGTTTTCTCTTTGTTTAAAGCTCAGTAATATTACACACACACATACACACGTTAGTTTTACAATTATATATGGGGCCTGCTTGATGGATTCAGCCAACTGTGTGTGGATCAAAAATATTCAAAAAAGAAAACTGTTTCTGAACTTAATATTACAGACATTTTTCTTCTTGTAGTTCTTAAGCAATGCAATGCAACAATTTTTACATAGCACTTATGTTGCATTAGATATTATAAGTAACCTAGAAGTGATTTAAAGTATACAGGAGGCCATGCATAGGTTATGTACAAATACTACACCTTTTTATATAAGAAACATGAGAATCCTTGGATTTTGGTATCCATGTGTGTCCTAGACCCAGTCCTTTAAGATACGGAGGGATAATTGTATGAATACAACATTTTCTTTAATACATCCATCCATTGGTGGATATGTAGGTTGCTTCTAATCTTGGCTATTGTGAATAATGCTACAATGAACACAGGGTGCAGATATTACTTTTAACAAAAATGATTTCATTTCCTCTGGAATTATACCCAGAAGTGGAATTGCTGGATCATTTGGTAATTCTATTTTTAATTTTTTAGGAACCTCTGTACTATTTTCTATAATGGCTATACCAATTTACGTTCCTATTAGAATTCCACATCTTCTACAACCACTTACTTTTTCTTGTTCTGTTAATAGTCATTCTAACAGGTATGAAGTGACACCTCATTGTGGTTTTAATTTCCATATCCCTGACAATTATTGATGCTTAGTGTTTTTTCATATATTCCTTGGACATTTCTGTCTTCTTTTAAGAAATGTTCTTTGCTCATACTTTAATCAGGTTATGTATTTTCTGGCTATTGAGTTGAGTTTCTTATACAAGTATATTTTGAATAGTAATCTCCCAGTTGATGTATGGCTTGCAAATATTTTCTTTCATTCCATAGGTTGTTTATTCATCCTCTTGTTTCATTTTCCATATGAAGTTTTTTAGTCTTTTTCAATCCCATTTATCTTTTGTTTCTTTTGTTACCTGCATTTTGGGGATCACATCCAAAAAAGTATTGTCCAGATCAATGTCAAGAGGGTTACCCTAATTTTTTTCTTCCAGTAGTTTTATAGTTTCAGACCCAGTGTGTGAATCTTTAAGCCATTTTACTTGATTTTTGTATGTGGTGAGAGACAAGGGTCCGATTTCTTTCTTCTGTTTGTGAGTATCCAGTTTTCCCATCCTATTTCCACTCTGTGCTCTTCATTGACTGTAAATATCTGGATTATTTCTGGGATGTCTCTCCTGTCCTACTGATGTATGCATCTGTTTTCATACCATTTCTGTGCTGTTTTGATTACTATAGCTTGGTAGTTTATTTTGAAAGCTGGTATGGCGATATCTCCACCTCTGTTCTTGTTCATGATTACTTTGATGATTCATGTTCTTCTGTGGTTCTGTAGGAATTTTAGGATTCAATGAAAGAAAAAAAAACCATCTTAGGAACTTGCTTATTAACAGAATCTATCACTTCCTTAAAATCAAAAAGTTTTGTGTCATCTGTTAAAATTTAAACCTATTCTAAAAATGCAAAGTGGCAGATATATTGAAGAAAATAATTTTCCTGTATCAAAGAGTTAATAAATCACCTCTTTTTTCCTTTTACCCAGGTTTAGATAATCTTAAATTATTTGATTCATTTTTATACTTTAGTTATTTTTGATATCTTACTCTGTTTACTGTTCTAAATTTCTCTACATGGTTTAAGAGTGAGGAAGCCAATAGTATCCATGAATACTTTCATACTGGGTACATATCTACTTGTTAAAAACAAAACAATCAAGGGATTTGAATAAGCTTTTCAATCTTTAGTGAGGAAATTACTTCAGCACAGCTTAGAATTTTGGTATTTTTCCTCCCATCTTGGATAACTTTTTAGACTCTATACAAATGTGTAAATCTTGATTGAAGAGGACACTGCTGATGGTGCACATGATTTATTGTAACCATGAAATTAAGTCCTGGGCCACATGCCCAGCATCTGAACTAAATCAAGGAGGGCTTAATTGGAATGAGGCAGTGAGCCTAGAAGAACTTTCTTTGTTTGTTCCCAAGTTTCCAAATCCATTAGATGAATGTGACATAGAAATCTGCATTTGGACACCACAGGAAAAGAGAGATTGTAGATACATGGTGATTATCAGGAAAAGATGGATGGATGCAAAGAAAAGGAGTCTATGCCCAGCATAAAATGGATAGTGCCTAGCAGGATACTTTTCAGGTGAATTTTTTTTCACATTTACAATATTGAGAAAATATTTTCAATAATGAATTTTAATATATAAAGATCAGGAAATAATTCAGCACCTTTAGAATCTTTATTTAAAAACACCACAACAGGCCATGACAGCATGGCCCATCATAATTCTCTGTATGATAAAACCCACTTCATGGTTTATTTCTTTGGAAAAAAGCTTGTACTTTTTGACTCTGTATAACTGTAAATTTTAAAAGGAAGATGTCTATTAAGCACTATTTGTTATCATTCTACCCTATTCTCCAGGAACACTGAACTAAGCAGAGTACTTTTAACTCCTTAGTACTAAGTGTTCTGCAACAGATAATTTTTGTCAGACAATTCACTAGAGATATCAGTAACACAACTATTAGAGAATAAGCATGGAGATATAATATATTAGGATTTGCTGAGCAAATTCTTATCATGAAATATGGGGGCTAACAGATATTGTATAGGAACAGGTAAATACTATTTAATTCTATGTGTAATTCTTTTTAAAATTTCAACAGTTACAGAATTTGGAGGTTTGAAGATATGATTAATTTTTCACAATCAGATATGAATACATGAGCTCATTAGGTGATATAACCTTGAATAATAGAGAATGCAGACAAAAATCTTGTCAGTGAGATGTATGGAATGAGATCAACCATCATAGCCATCTCAAATTCTCATGGTGTGCCACTACCAGAGATTATAAAATTTGTTCAGTCACAGGTTTTATTCTGAATTCCAGGATTCTTAGGAGATTTAATTAAATATTAATTAAATATACTGCTTAAATAATTAAGTAACTTTTTCACCTCATAAATATGAAAATGTAGTTTTACAAGGTACTTTGAAAATTTCATGGAAAAAATAAAAATAAAAGTTATGTTTATTTTTGGTACAAAATTTGAAATTCATGCATTATTTTTTCAAAATATTCATGTTGCCTGAACTTTTTGAAATACCTTCCTGTGATACAGTCTTAAAGATTTTTTATTTATTTATTTGACAGGTAGAGTTACAGACAGTGAGAGAGAGAGAGACAAAGAGAAAGGTCTTCCTTCCTTTGGTTCACTCCCCAAATGGCCGTTACGGCAGGCGCATGGCCGATCCAAAGCCAGGAGCCAGGTGCTTCTCCTGGTCTCCCATGCAGGTGCAGGGCCTAAGCACTTGGGCCATCCTCCACTGCCCTCCCGGGCCACAGCAGAGAGCTGGACTGGAAGAGGAGCCACCAGGACTAGAACCTGGAGCCCATATGGGATGCCAGCACTGCAGGCGGAGGATTAACCAAGTGAGCCACGGTGCCGGGGCCCTGTGATACATTCTTAACTTAGGGTAGTAGGCAATGAACAAAGGGTATCAGGAATTAATGTAGTCTGCAAACTCCTCCTTCTCAGTGCCTCTAGCTTTGGACTACATTTTGTCATACCTTCTGAAGTTGCATCCATTCATTGATTCAGAAGACTTTGCCTTGAGAACCTACCATGTGCAGTTTGTTCTGGGGTATAAGAAGCTACATGAGCAAAGCTCAGCTCCGTGTTTTTAGTGCCTGGAACATTGGAGGACCTCAGGAAGTATTTGTTAGCTTACGCTGATTCTCTCATTTGAATCATTTGTGTAACTCAAATTCTCTCAGCTTTTGTCTTAAATATAATAATAGTCTCCCAACTCAGATTCATAATGCTGGTAGCTCTTCAATTCATCCTTGCCACCCCTGCCAA
Organism: Oryctolagus cuniculus; assembly: GCF_964237555.1. Taxonomy (NCBI): domain Eukaryota; kingdom Metazoa; phylum Chordata; class Mammalia; order Lagomorpha; family Leporidae; genus Oryctolagus; species Oryctolagus cuniculus. Next base: position 44,695,781 of record NC_091446.1, read on the forward strand.
ATTTTTCCTAAAATATGGTCTACCTGCCACTCAATTTTTCTGTCAATTTATAACTCTTCAAAAAAAAATAAAGTCTGAATTTAAGAAAATTAGCAGAAAACAAAAAAGAAACAATTTTATTCATGTCATCCCCTCTTCAAAAACCTTACTGTCCCTTTTATGCCTTCAGGGTATTATTAATGCTTTTTATTAAAGGAATCCAAAGCTTTCCACAATTTGTCCCCAACAAAGCTTTTCAACCTGATTTGTTCTCATTCATCTTCACACATCCCGCACCATCTTGCCAGTAGGTTCAAGAGTACAGACATTGAAGGCTAGCTACCTGACTTTGAATCTTGGTTTTTACAGCTTCTAACTGTGTGACCTGGGTCAAGTTACTTGAACACTGTTTCTCACTTTACTCATCTATCAACTAGGGATTACAATAATTCTTCATAGAATTATCACGAAAACAAAATGAATTAATCTGTGTAAAACATTTGAAACCAAATTGGATACACTTTAAGCATGTGATGATAGTTGCTTGTATTTTTTTTTCCGTTTAAGCTTTGCTAATGTTTCCTCTCCTTGAGAAACCAAACATAACTCTTTTACTCCCATTGTTTTATGCCCATGTCTGAATTCTACCTGTCCTTCTCTCTAGTTCAAATGTTTTTCTATTGATCTGACTTCAGTCTATGTCTGCCATAATAACAAAAAAATTAATCTCATGATAAAAATCACTTTGCTTCAGATAAAATATTATAAGCAGAGATATAGAAGTTTGGGGTTCATGGAATAATTCCAGTACCATTGTTCATTATATACAGGGTGATACTGCATGAAAGATTGTGAAAACAAAAGAGAATTTCAATACTGAACAGCCATCTACATAATTAAAAATATCTCGTTATCTTTGTGCCTCAGCATTGTGCAGTTATGATGGATGCCTTGTAAAATACCAAAGGCATTTTTTATTTTGTGGTCGAGGGAAATTTAAATTTGCCTTTCTTTAACTTTGAGACTCATGGCGTATTTTTCAAATACTCGGCATACCATAAGTTAGCAGTTAATAGACTGGAACATTTTTTACTTTGGTATGTGAAAAAAATTTCAGGCATGAGAGTCAAGAAATACTAAAACCTATTTTAGAATAGGCTTCTAATGAGAGAGTGAAGTGGCAACTCCCTGATGAGATTCAGTGAAAGCGATTGTCCTCCCATGTGGGAAATTGTATGATGTCTCTCCTGGCCTAAGGACTCCAGGGTCCTGGGCTCCACCAAAAAGCAAGACAAGTATTTGTCAAGAAGAAAGAAACTGGAAAGGTACTGAACACGTTTCTGGATTGAAGCAATAGAAACAGCTATGAGCAAAAAAGGAATGAAGTGAAAACACATTGATGGAGTCAACTGCAGGTTAGGAGATCAAGTCTTGAGAGTGAAGCGGAATCAAAAGAAATATGAAATCCTCAGAAGCAGAAAGTATGAATTTATCTATGAACAGAAACTGTCCCTTTGATAGATAGATACTACAGTTATTTGTATCCAACTCTTTTACCGTTACACTACCTTATCAAGATTTGATCTCCTTGAGGTTGGCATTGTGATACAGAGGGTTACCTGCCACTTGGGATGCTGGTATACTATATTGGAACGTCTAGGATTGATTCCTGCCTGCATCCCATCCAGCTTCCTGCTAACGAGCCTGGGTGGCAGCAGATGACGGCCCAAGTGCTTGAGTTCCTGCCACCCATGTGGAAGACCCAGGGTTCAGGATGACCCAGTCTCAGCTGTTGTCAGAATTTGGAGAGTAAACCAGTGGATGGAAGATCTCTTTCTCACTCTCTCTTTCTGTCATTCTGTCTTTCAGATAGATGATAGATAAATAGAGAAGTAGTTGGTTGATTTTATCTTCTAGAAGAGAGAATCTCCTTGTGCCAAGTCCTAGTCATATGTCCATTCCCATCTCTCTTGGCAAAGGGCGAGGAAGGATGTGGCCCAACTGCCACCCAGAGCACAGCGTGATTATTTAGATGAAAACACCCCTTTCCCTCCTGACAGTGCAGGAGTAATTTGCCCCAAGGGCAGTCAGTTGCATTACTGCAAAGCAGAGAGAAAGGATGCAGAAGTGACAAATCTTACCCACTCTAAATCCTGGAGATCATGTGACATGAAAAGTAGCGCACCCCACCTGTCATGAACCTCACAGAATGATTTTATCTTGAACTCAAACTTGGCCTGAATCAAGGCTCAAAATTACAGAAAAAAATGATGCTGTGGGGAAAAAATGTTAAACTTATTCTTCATCTATAAGCATAACCAATGAAGACAGATTAACTGACAGAGTAAAATTAAATAGACTCAAAACCCACCCGCAGATGGTCTCCATTGAGTTCAACAGAGTATTCTTTTAATTACTGGTAGTTTTAGCTTTTTCTTTTTTCTTTTATGTTTTCAAAAACTGGGGTCTCCTTAAAGTATTAGCCTAGGACACTCAGTTCTTTCTCTCCCTGGAAACATTTATTCATTTATTATTCTACCTATCAATGTAAAGTTCATGCTTATTTTTATCCAAATCCATTCTACATTTTTTAGATTTTAAGATTTTATTTGGGCCGGCGCCCGCGGCTCACTAGGCTAATCCTCTGCCTTGCGGCGCCGGCACACTGGGTTCTAGTCCCGGTCGGGGCACCAGATTCTGTCCCCGTTGCCCCTCTTCCAGGCCAGCTCTCTGCTGTGGCCCGGGAAGGCAGTGGAGGATGGCCCAAGTGCTTGGGCCCTGCACCCCATGGGAAACCAGGGGAAGCACCTGGCTCCTGCCTTCGGATCAGCACGGTGCGCCGGCTGCAGTGCACCAGCCGTGGTGGCCATTAGAGGGTGAACCAATGGCAAAGGAAGACCTTTCTCTCTGTCTCTCTCTCTCACTGTCCACTCTGCCTGTCAAAAAAAAAAAAAAGATTTTATTTGTTTGAGAGGCAGAATTACAAGCAGAGAGAGAGAGAGAGAGAGGTCTTCCATCCACAGATTCACTCCCCAAATGGCCGCAAAAGCTGGAACTGGGCAGTCCGAAACCAGGAACCAGGAGCTTCCTCTGAGTCTCCCATGTGAAAGCAAGGGGCCCAAATGCTTGGATCATCCTCTACTGATTGCTCAGGCCATAGTAGAGAGCTGGATTGGAAGAGAAGGAGCCGGGACACAAACCTACTACACCATAACACTGGGCCCATCCATTCTACTTTTTAAAAATGGGCATGTTCCATTTCTTCTACTCCCATGTTGCTGTACGTAGTACCACTAAGAATGGATTGTCAGAAGGAAGTAAATAAAATGATGGAAATAAAAGTGTGAGAGTGGATTAGGTGTAAGGGAATTGACAGACTGATATTTAGAGAGCTTACCCATAGCAAGTGGCACCATTAGCAAATAAATTATTATTCTTTATATTGGCTATACTTCCTCCCAAGTAATTCTCGCTGGATTGCCACAGGGCCTTCACATTTTTTGAACCTTTAAAGCATTATTTTGTCCAAAGTCCATACCAACAAATCAAACTAAACTATTAGAGAGATATTTATCTCTTGATGTTTATACTTCCTGTGGGATTAGCAAGTTGGTGAGTGTAATGGAGAAGAAAAGAAAAGCATAGCACCATTCTATCCCTTAGGGATTTGAATCAGGTCACAAAATCCCAACTTTCTAATGTGAAATAGATGAATGTCCAAAGCCCAGGCTTTTTGATACAACAGACCATTCCAAAAAAATTCCCATAGGTTAAAGGTCAGTGGCCTGAGATAATTAGGCAGACTTCCTAAAGGAGGGTAGACTGCACTGGATCCTGAAGAACGGATGGCATTTGATGGAGAGAGATGAAGCAGTACATCCTGAGGAAAGGAAAAGACACTGACTTGGGAAAGTTGCACAGTCTGCTTTTCCATAAATATGAGAATGTATGAGGGTTGACCTTTAAAGCGTCTCCATTGTAGTCACGTAATTTCTTTATCTAGTAAATAGTGCAGTAAAGATGATCCTTTTAAACAAACATGAGGCTTAATTGTGGAGTATTTTTTCCATGGTTTTAATCTCATGATTCTGTTTTTTTGATAAAGCTACTGTGAATTTGAAGTTTTTCTAGACTGTGCAGGACAAAATTATAAAGATGATGCCAGTGACTCATGTGTTTATGAGATTCTTTAAGGCTCAGTCTATTATATTTAGACTAGATCTGTTTGATAGTGTCCCAAAGCCACCATTCTTCTTCTGATACTATAGGAAAGCATAAACAAAGTAGAGATAATTGAAATACTAGCTCTTTTCTCTCTAACTCCTTAAGCATAATCCTGAGGGAAAAAAGAGGGGACCTGGCGAGGCAAAACTCTACTGAGAAAAATAGATACCATCTATGGTTACCCCCTCCCTTTGAACTTCCAAAATTTTGGTGGAACTAATGACAGAGTGTCATAATTCTAAAAAGTTAAAACTATTTCTCAGATGTTTCTCATAATTTTAAAAAAAAATTCTCCTTTGCCTAGTTGTTGTGCCTAAGTGGGTTAAAAACTCTTCAAGGTTAGGGGGGGGAAAGGCAAAGTAAATTTTGTAATAAATAATGAAGAGATCACATAATGGATGGGCACGTCAGTAGTCTTGATGAACAGGAATCAGACTTGATCTTTAAGTAGAATTGTATATCTTGTATTATGAGAGTAAATGGCTCAAAGATAAATCTTGGTTTCTTCAAATATTATATGGCATGAAAAAATGAGGAGGAAGAGAGTCTAAATTAATGATGCTGATTGCTATACATGGAAACTGGAGTTGAAGTAGTGGATGGCAAGTGATGGGAGCCAGGTTGCTAACTGTTGAGATACAAAGTTAAAGAAGACTGAGGAAGAAGCTAGACTAATATATGTTGTAATAAATCAGTGTGAACTCATATTTAACAATATAAAAACCAGTGTTATAAATCCATGCATACAAGGAGTCTCCAACATATTTATGGCACATGCCTATTATTAAAAAACTATGCGATGGTTTTAAAATATTTGCATCAAAATAAACTTATCTTTTACTTCCATTTTTTATGAACTTCTTAATACCCTGGTATACCTTTCCTTGCTCTGTTAGCATTCTTTTCTTGGTTCTGAGATAGCCCCAAGATGACCCACACTTTTACTATTCTAGAGGAGACCGCCAAATGATTACACAGAGATCCTTATAGTCTACTGTACCTACAGAAGCTGAGGTGACAATGTGTATTAGTTAGTTTCTCATTACAACTATAATACATGACAGAAGCTAGTTAAAAAAGAAGATTAGTTCCAACTCATGGTTTTGGAGGTTCACAGTTCAAGATTGGGCAGCCCCGTTGGTTTGGCATGTGATGAAAGCAGTGGATGACCGAACATGTGCAGGAGTAGGATTAGATGGTGGTACAGGAAGCACAGACTGAAAGAACACTTGCCTTCTTCTGTGTAGTCTGCTTATAAAGCTGCCATGATTCAGTCACAGGAGCTCCATCCCAAGAGTGCAGGTCAGTTCTGTCACTTCCCAAGCCCCACCTTCTGACACCATGTTACTATTAATATCCATCCTGAATCTATTAACATCAGACACTGCGAATCAAACCTCCCACACATGGGCCTTTGGAGGACACGCCAACTGTTATCCAAGCCATAATACCACATTACCACTGGACAGAGAGACAGATGCTCATCTTTCAGCGTCTGGGAAAGCAGCTTTCTGTCTATTGGCTTCTGGCCTGGCTGATATACAACTCTGAAAATGCTGTGGACAGAATAAAACAAGATCACAAAGAAAAAAAAAAGAAAACATGTTTTTCTGTGTAAAATATTTAACAAGATAAAAGCATTTAGCCTAAATATTTGGTTCATTTTAAGGACTTAAGGATGTAATGGCGTTTTAAGGAAATTAATGATAGCTTAATCCCAAGAGGTCTGAAACTAAAAATAAAATCCCCTATAATCCCATGTACATAAGATAAACATTTTTTTCTCACAAGTGAAAACGTTTATGATTAAATGTGACAAACGTGTTTTTGCTTCTAGAACACTTTAGGGTGTGGTCTCTAGACTTTATGCGACTTAAATCAGTGATCAGGATTGGATCACAGAGCTAGTGGTGGAGAACCAGAACTGTAGTTCAGGATCTTAGCGCCATCTACTACATCTTACTGATGTCTCTTATCGCATCTTCCCCCTGCAACCTCTCACTTCTCCACTCCTTCGTCTCCTCTTCTAAATTGAGCTTGGCCTACAGTAAGAGAATCCATGCTTGGAGCGTTGAGGATGTGGAAGTCAGGAATAGGCCCGAGTCCTCAGGATCCCCATCTGTTCTCATCATTCTGCGTCTCATGATTGGCTCCTGGCCATCCATATTTCCTTACGTGAAAGGAAGAACCCTTTGTGCCTTTTCTTGCCTTAATCCAGTACATGGCTTGCGTGACTTCAGAAAACGTGGGGAAAGCTGCGAACAGTCTCTCTTACAGTGCAACTGGAAATGCATGATTCTTCTTCCATCATTTGCCAGATCTGCCAAGGACCACCTCTGCTAGAAGCAAGATTTGACTTCCCTCAATTGAAAAATGTCTCAGGCCACAGCCAGGAGACAAATGAAACAAATAAAGTGTATCTGAAGGGATTAGTGCCTGGGGAACCTATTCATCATGTTTTCTTCTTTACACGTGAAGCATTTAAATACATCAGAAGTAAGCTATTAGTGCAAATGGCTTTCTCAGTGCCACAAAATGAAAAGCTTTCAAATTTCTGTTTAAATCTTAATAGGATTCTTTTTAATGTGTTTTGTGTTTGCTTCATGTGTGCTCTCTGTTACCTTTGAGTTTGACTTTAGTAATAGTAAAATTTTAATGTGCCTTTTCTTACAAAGCCTTTTCCCATTTATTTCATAGTGATTCGTGTGTGTGATGTGACTAGACTATGGTCTTTCATCTTCAGTGATAGAATAGTGATAGTAGGGATATTTACAATATCCTTTTGCCTTTACATCACCTTGTCTTTTACATATGTAAGTGTAATTTGATTCTTTTGATGTCTTATTTATTCCAAAAACAAGTGTAAATCATGTTGATAGGAAATGGATGGTTACCCCAGTAGTTAAGATGCCCACATTCCCTATAGAGTGCCTGGATTTGATTCCTGGCTGCAGCTTGCAACTCTAGCTTCCTAGATCCTAGGAGGCCACATATTTAAGTAATTTGGTCCCTGCCACCCACATGAAACTCAGATTGTGTTTCTGGGTTCTGGCTCCTGGCTCCTGGCTTTGAACCTGGCCTTGCCCCAGCCATTTTGAGTACCTGGAGAACGAACCACAGATGGGAACTCTCTCTTTCTCATTCTCACTCTGTCTCCCTTTCAAATAAATTTTTAAAATTAATAAAAGTGAATCCTTTTTGCTTTTGATCACTGATGGCTTCTCATTCTCAAAATACCAGACTGATATTCACAAGACCTCTTGCTCCACCTAACCATCTGATCTAGCGAGAAGAGGCTGGTCCTTCTCCATCTTCCACACTCCAAGGACACTTTAAGATTGGACCACGTTATCTGGATGTAGTGTCCATTTTAAAAAATGATATTGTTGATTCTTTTCCTCTTATCTTTTCAGAAAAAAATACAGAAAGATTTAAGTTGCCCTTAGAGTCAGTTTGAAAATACATACTAGATTTATATATTCCTGAGTTGGGTGTTCCTGTAATGAATGACCAAGTTGGTTATTAAGTAGATGCATAGTTTGTCTATATTATGCCATACGTGCATAGCATATAGCTTGGATATAGCAGGAATTTAGTGAATTGATGATGAAAATTAGTATATCAGTGTATTCAGACATGGAAAATAGGAGTAGTTAGTGAGTAACTTAATGAATCCTTCTATATTCAAGGACTCTGCTAAGTGCTTTTATTATCACCATATGTAATCAGAATATTCATCACACTAATTACATATCAGGAATTCTTTTCATACACTATTTTATATAATCCTCACAAAAATTCTGAGGTAGTTTTATATTTACACCCAGTTTGCATGTCAGAAAACTGATGCTTTAAAAGTGATTAAATGGTCCGGTGCCGCGGCTCACTAGGCTAATCCTCCACCTTGCGGCGCCAGCACACCGGGTTCTAGTCCTGGTTGGGGCGCCGGATTCTGTCCCGGTTGCCCCTCTTCCAGGCCAGCTCTCTGCTGTGGCCAGGGAGTGCAGTGGAGGATGGCCCAGGTGCTTGGGCCCTGCACCCCATGGGAGACCAGGAAAAGCACCTGGCTCCTGGCTTCTGCCATCGGATCAGCGCTGTGCGTCAGCCGCAGCGCACCAGCCGCGGCAGCCATTGGAGGGTGAACCAACGGCAAAAGGAAGACCTTTCTCTCTGTCTCTCTCTCTCACTGTCCACTCTGCCTGTCAAAAAAAAAAAAAAAGTGATTGAATGTTTCTGGTAGGTCACATAGTAAGTACTAGAATCAGGATTTGAGCCCAGATCATCTGATGCTAAAGTTATTAACTGTAATTTATTGCCTAGAGTCAAATGTATGCAAACTATCACCCTACCTTTCTTAAGCCTGCTATCTATTGAAGGAGAATCAATAAGAAATCAGTGCCTTAAGAAATTAAGACTTGGGAAGTCAATTAAACATAACAAATACTGGGAATGACACGGTAAATGGGTAATAGTGCTCTTGGAAGACATAATGACAGGAAAAGTGATTCTTTGATGATACAGAACAAGTGAAGCGAAGAAGAGCTGGAGGCTACCAGCTGAAGTATTAAGGTCCCCTTTTCAACATTCATTCACTCATTAAAGATGATGGATGAGCCTGAGAATATCATGGAAAACAAGGCTGTCACAGAGCTCCTGTTCCAGTGGGCGAGATCGGTGTCTGTTTGTCTTTGTGTGATACTGGTGGTGAGAATCTGTGAAAACAATGTCTACTGCATGGTGTAGATGGCTTCCCAAAATGTGCAAGAGGAAGATAGCACAGCTTGAGAACCAGGAAAAGAGAGCCAGTGTTGGCAGAGAGTCACTGTTGGCACAGGAGGGCAGAAAACAGTTCAGCTGTAACAGGGCAGAGCAGAGACTCTACCATAGGGAAGTCAGAATTCAGCACCAGAGGCGGGTGTTGTCCCCTGTCATTTTTCATGCAGTCTTAGACAAACACATAAAGCAATGGTGGGCAATGTGTTTTTTTCAGAATGACATCACTAGGGAATTCTCCACATCTGTGATACAGCCTGTCCACTTTGCTTTTCATTTGGTTGTTTATGTTTTCTGTTCATCAGAGTTCTCAGTAAAATAGGGGCAAGGGTGCTTGCTTTATAAGTATGCTTGCTGCATGCCCCAAGTATTCTTAGGGAACATCAAAAATAGTTGAGTTTGAAGGTTGGGAAGGTATACAGTGGAGAGTAATAGCAGAGAACCTAAAGTGGCAGTATTCCCTAAAACAGCACAGCAGGATGCCAGTTCTCTCAGCTGTGCTTCGGGGAGATCGCTGTGATCTGGAATCGTCAGATGCACTTAGAGGTGAGTCTTGAGGTTACCTTCAGAGGATAAATGGGATTTCTATAGACTCAGAGAAGCTGAGCCATCTGGCTGACAGAGCAGCATGAGCAAATGCCCAAGGAGATTAATAATCTATGACAAGAGAGAATAATTGTTTTCAGGCAGAATAAAGGGTTATGATGATGTGATGACTAAAAAGGGATGATTCAGTCAGTTGAAAATATGATCCTGAAGAACAGAGAAGATTTAGGGCTGTGGGCAAAGCTATCTCTCTGCACAATATCAAGAGCTGGGGCTCTAGCAATGAATTATCTCATGTGTAGTCCACAAGGCCATCTCAGGTTTTGTGAGGCTTGAAGCCTATTCAGTTCCGAATGTTCTGCACAAGGAAAATAATACAAATGACAGACGTAAACTTGCCAGAGCCTATCACAAGCCTTGGTAGGCTGCCAGCTAAATAAGAGACCCTGAATGCTAAGCTTCGTTAATATGTACACCCCCAAGCAGAATAGCATTGACCAGGAGAAATAAAATGTAAACCACATATGCCATTTATACTTCTATAGCATGCATATTAAAAAGGTAAATGTCAGGATCTCAAATATCTGTCTTTTATTTAAATTAATTGTGTTTGGGAACAAATGTTTGCCACAATGATTAAGATGCTGCTAGAGATGCTGACATCCCATGCTGGCGTATTGGGTTCAAGTCCCAGCTCCTCTCCCAAGTCTAACTTCCTGCTAATGCACACCCTTGGAATCCGTGGGTGATGACCCGCTTGGATCCCTGCCACCTACATGAAAAACTAAGATTGAGTTCCAGACTCATAGCTTTGGACTGTCCCAGCCCTGGATGTTGCAAACATTTGAGGAATAAACCAGGAGATGGGAGATCACTGTGTCTGTCTCCACCTCTCTGCCCTTTAAACAAATGAGCAAATAAGTTATATCTGAAATATCATTTCAACATGTAATCAATATATAAAATGTTAATAACTATTTTACATTATTTTTCATACTTTATCTCTAAACTCTGGGGTCTGTTTTATATACACAGCTTCCTTAATTAGGACTAGGCATATTTCAGTATTCAGAAACCTCGTGTGTCTAGCACTATTAGAGGCTTGCTGATCAGTGTGTGATACATGTTGCAGCATCATTGTCATCTGAGAACTCGTTAGAATGCAACATTTTGGATCTCACTCCAGACCCTGCTTTATCAAATTTATGTTTTAGCAAGGTCCCCAGATGATTCATGTGTACATGAAATTTTGACATAATGATGCTATAAAGAGCTAAGAGTAGAGTCTTTGAAACCAGTTGCAGGAAGAAGAGCCAGGAAGGTTCTCAAAGAAGGCCTATAGGAATAAGAGAGGGAAGAGATGTGTAATTTGGGGCATGCTCGGGCTGACTTGCCCCAATTGGTAGAGTTGGAAACATACCAGGGGATTCCAATTCAATCCCATCAAGGTGGCATGTGCCAATGCCATCTCGCTATTCCAGGTGATCAATTTCAGTTCACAATTGATCATAATGAAAGGACTGAGAGTCAAGGGGAGCACATGGGCAAGTCTAGTATCTGCTGACACCAACCGATAGAATGGATAAAGGGGAGAGTGGTCCAGCATGGGAAGTGAGATGCTCAGCAGACTCATAGAATGGCAGATGTCCTAAATAGCACTCTGGCCTCAGAATCAGCCCTGAAGGCACTCGGATCTGGCTGAAAAGCCCATGAGAGTATTTCAGGCATGGAAAGCCAAGACACTCTGGCAAAAAGATCTCTGTGAGTGAGATCCCAGTGGAAAGAACAGGTCTTCAAAGAGGGAGGTGCCTTTCTCTGAAGGGAGGAGAGAACCTCCTCTTTGACTATGACCGTGTCCAAACAAGATAAGAGTCGGAGAACTCAGGGGGCTTCCATAGCCTTGGAAACTCATAACTGGTGCATAGGGAGATTACTGATGCCATAAACAGGAGTGTCAATTTGTGAAGTCAACGGCAGGAGTCACTGTGCACTTACTCCTCATGTAGGATCTCTGTCCTTAACGTGCTGTACACTGAGGCTTAATGCTATAACGAGTACTCAAACAGTATATTTCACTTTGTGTTTCTATGGGGGTGCAAACGATTGAAATCTTTACTTAATGTACACTAAACTGATCTTCTGTAAAAAAAAAAAAAAAAAATTATCAATTCCCAACTTGACTCTCACTGGGATTAAACATGACAATAGGTCTGATCTGATTTCATCATCATTTAAAAAAAATCATCTATTATTTTTCACTTAATGTTTCTGTGTGGGAGCAAACTGTTGAAATACTTACTTAAGGTATGCTAGGCTGATCTTCTGTATATTAAGATAATCGAAAATGAATCTTGACGTGAATGGAGGGGGAGAGGGAGTGGGAAGGGGGGGTTGTGGGTGGGAGGGACGGTATGGGGGGGGAAGCCATTGTAACACATGAGTTGTACTTTGGAAATTTATATTCATTAAATAAAAGATAAAAAAAAAAAGAAGGCCTATAAAGGCAGTGTTGAAAGAGTGAATGACAGAAATGGTTTCTGCAGTCAAGAAGAGAGCAGTGATAAATGACACAGGAGCTTTGAAGGGGAAGTTTAGAACTGGGAACTGCCAAGCTCAGAATCATCCTGAATAATAGCAACTATTCCAGCATCACCATTGTCACCATCATCACCCTTCTTCGTAGCCTATTGGAAAACTTGGAGCAGTTTCAGGAGAAGGCTGAAAAATAACTTGAATGTTAAAGGGTTACGAAAATGATGAGCCTGGGGTTGTCACTGTGGCACAGTGGGTTAAAGCCCCAACCTTCAGGGCTGGAATCCCATATGGGCACCAGTTCGAGTCCTGGCTGCTCCACTTCCAATACAGCTTTCTGCTGTGGCCTGGGAAAGCAGTAGAAGATGGCCCAACTCCTTGGGCCCCGGTACCCACATGAGAGACCCGGAAGAAGCTCCTGGCTCCTGGCTTTAGATCAGCTCAGCTCTGGCCGTTGCTGTCATTTGGGGAGTGAACCAGCCGAATGGGAGCTCTCTCTCTCTCTGGTTCTACCTCTCTCTTTAACTCTTGCAAATAAATAAAATAAATGTTTAAAAAAAGAAAAAGAAGAAAATGATGGGACATGGAGTAGATTCAGATTACTTTTAAGCAGTGTAAATATAGATTATCATAGGCATAAAGATTATTATGGTATATTTGAAACATAGTATGTTATCCAAGTAGTTACATAAAGTGTTCAACCTAATTATGAGGGACTTACACTGAATGTTTCTCCTTGCTTCCCATATTCATCGTTGTATCTTTGTTATCCTAATTCAAACAATGATACATCTCTGACCACACAGTAACTTCAGAAAGTATTTAGAGAAATTCTGAACCTTTGTTGTAGAAAATCTTTAATGTGGATTTGAGACTAAAGATGAATAGTGATGGTCCTTAAACTGCTTAATTGAATACCTTGTGCTTGTGATCCTGCTTGGTGATGCACGCTGTGGCTGACAGGGGCTGCACAGAGGTGCGCAGTTCCTGAAACATTTCATGACTTCTGTGACTGCAAAGTCTTTATTGTACCATAAGAGCATCTCTCATTACTGTCATAAATATTATTTACTCACTTTTGATGCTGATATAGACCTCTTTTTATTTGGAATCAAGATAACATAAATGTTTTTAATTGGAACATCAGTTGTATATTAGGATTCAAATGAGCCCATTTTGTCCTATGAGCAGAGATTTTGTTGTTAGAATTGATTTAGCAAGTTGCTTGCCTTCGTGTATAAAGAAAAGCCTACAAAGAAAGGGCTATGCTTTCAACTTAGTATTTCCATAATCAGGTTGGTAGCTGGAACATAATTTGCACTCACTAAATATCATAAGGATGGATGGCAAGATGAATGGGTGATGGCAATGCAAGTTGTTTTCCCTACTTATAACTGGTTCCCAACCCATTGCCTTCAGTATGCTTGGGTCCTTTGATGAAGTTCATCAGTTATTTCAATGAAATCCCTGTTATATCTGTATTATTAAAAATTGAAGCTAACCATTTAATGCTAGATAATCTAATCAGCTATCCATTTTTGTGGATAATAGCATAAAAAAGACAGGAACTGCTCATTATAAATTAGGTGTAAATGACCTTCTGGAGTATCCCTTTCTCAAGAAGAAAATAGAAATAGAAAGTACCCTTTCTAACCATTTCTAACATCATTCTAACACACAGAGAAAAATACATGCTACAAGATCTGATGCAAAAGTGTGATACAGTTGGCCAACCAATATATGGGAAAATGCTCAACATCACTAATTGTCACAGAAATGCAAATTAAAATGTCAGTAAGTTACCATGTCACTGAAACCAGGACAATCACTATCAAACACACACACACACACACAAATTACAAATGCTGGTGGAAATACGGAGAAGGAGGAATCCTTATCCGTCATCAGGGGGAATGTGAATTAGTACCATAATATAGAGAATAGTATGGAGTTTTCTTAAAAATTTATTAATAGATCTACCATCTATACCCCACTTCTGCTATATAAATCAGCACATAAGGAGGTACCTGCTCCAGCATGTTTGCTGTGGCACTGTACACGATAGCCAAGACATGGAATTGGCCTGCGTCTCCACTGATAGATGAATGGATAAAGGTAATACACTAAATATACATGGTGGAATATTATTCAGCCATGAAAAAAAGAATGAAGTGCTGTCATTTATTGGAATGAATAGAACTAGAGATGATTAAGAGAAGTAAGTCAGAGACAAAGATAAACTTTTGTGAAAGTGAAGAAGTTGATTTGAACTTAGAGTAGTGACTAATATAGGCTGGAAAGAGTTGGGGAAGAAAGGATGGAAGATCAGATAACAGGTATCAAAACGCAGATACATAGAAATAACAAGTGCTACTGTTCCACATTAACATGGAGTGACTATAGTTCACAGTAGTGCACTACATATTGGAAGAGAGGAGCTGATAGTCTACAGATATAAGAAAACAATAAGAGAGAAAGGCTGGTTTCCTGGCATGATCAGTTTATGCTGTGAACATAAGTTGAAATATTTCTCTATAACCCTTAAAATGTACAAATACTATGTTACTCAAAAATAAATAATAACTTTATAAAATAGATCTAGAAGTAAAAAATTAATGGAACAAAACTCATTAGAAACCATTGAATGTCTACTACTCATGGATAAGCACTGTTAACTGGAGTGCATATTTTTCACTACTTTTACTATGCAAATGTAGATATGTTTATTCTGAGATAGCATCCTACAGCTATATAAACTACTTTTTTTGTGACAGAAACTTATGAATTGACCCATGCCCCTTGACATAAATGCACATAATCGTAAAAGTGGTGTTAGAAAGAGTCCTGGTCAATCCAGGGATGAAAATAAAGATAAAAATTGTGAAGGTTTTTTATGAAGTCTTCTTCAGTGTCTGCGATTGTTGCAGGCGCTAAACCCATTCTTACTGATTTACTCCTCACCGCAGCCCATGGAAAGGAACTGCCGTTGTCCAGTTCTAAACCTAAGGGAAGTGAGGCACAGCAAGAGCAGGTGTAGCAGGCGAGAGGCTTCAGTGTGAGCATGGTGTGGCTCCTACCCAGGGTGCGCTCCAGCCTCTCATGAGAGCAGGCCAAGCTGACCGTTGATCGGGGAACACCATCATAAAAAATGAAGTTTCTGTGGTTCTCATCAGTTTACTAGACTCAAGTGTTAATCAGGTGGCAGAATGGGGGATGAGGGGTCCAAGGAGGGATTTCTGAAAGACCCTTCAATTCCTTGAAACTTGAACAAGTTTAAACATTAGTGTGAATTAAGCCATCTCATCCAAGATTTAACCCTTAAGTTTGCTCGTATGCCATTATGCATTTTACCTTCTTATTTTCACATTAGAGCTCCTGAGATGCCTCCAATGGAATAGTGTGGGTTTTGAACTCAAAATGTGTTTAGTTATTAGAGAGTAAAACAGTTGACAATTATATGTAAAAAAATGTGTGATGAGACTCAATTTTATTGTGGTTTAAAACTCTTGTCATTAAATATTTGTAGAATATGGACCATTAGCCATTTACTATATTAGGTCTTGGGCAACGACAGCTGAACAAGACTATTTCCCAGCTCACTCTTCTTGGAGAAACTTGTATGCAATTTCTGAGGCCACATTGTACAGGGTGGAATCACAGATGACTGAGGGAAAGGCAAAGACGCAAACAGAGGAGGACTTAGGTTCTGACTGGTTGATGAAGCCAAACTTCAGAGCTGGTAATATTTTAATGGAGTTTTGAATGACAGAGGAATGAAAATGGAGGAATAGACTTTCAAAATCACAAGTTCAAAGGTGTAGACTCAGGATTCCTATGGGGTTAGTGAGACTATATGGGAGCAGGAGGTATGGACGGGGTCGGGGGGCAGTGCTGGGAGTTGCACTAGAATAGGAAGTTGGGTCTGGTTTTGTAAAAGACTCTGTAGGCTCTCCAAGTTTGTGTTTTAATCTGTGAATACAGACAGCCTTCACATGTTTCAGAATAGCAAATGATGTGATTTCATGTGTGTTTTAGATGACTGGTCTTTAGCAGGGAGAAACTGAAACATGAGAGGTGTGCAGTGGCAAAAACTGATCCAGAAAACCACAGTGCAGATGAGAAAGGGAGAACAGGTAGGAGAGAGGTTGGCAGGATGTGGGTTGGCCAGTTCTTTATGAGAGAAGTGAATGAGCAGGAAGTGAAAGAGTACAGAGTTTTCCAGCTTGGGGAGAAGCACAGGTGCATGGCTGTCCGGAAGCTCCAGAGAAGCCCTCTGAGGGCAGTTTCCTGTTCTGCACATTTTTCACCTGGCTTTCATCTTGTAGTTTATTTTATCTTTACCTCTACAGTGAAGATGGCAGTTTCCGAGGGGGAAAAAAAAATCCTTCTATTCAATTCTGTGTCCACCTTAAAGCTGTTTAGAAAGTGACTTGCTGGGGCCAGCGCTGTGGCATAGTAGGTTAAGCGTCCGCCTGTGGCACCAGCATCCCTCACGGGCCCTGGTTCAATCCCGGCTGCTCCTCTTCCGATCCAGCTCCTGCTAATGTGCCTGGGAAGGCAGCAGAGGATGGCTCAAGTTCTTGGGCCACCCATGTGGGAGACCTGGAAGAAGCTCCTGGCTCCTGGCTTCAGCTGGCCCAATTCCGGCCATTGCATCCATTTGGGGAGTGAACAAGTGGATGGAAGACACCTCTCTGTTTCTCCTCTCTGTAGCTCTACCTCTCAAATAAATGAATAAATAAACCTTTAAAAAAGGAAAGAAGAAATACTTGCTGATACTATCGCTGTCTCTAGGTGAAGAATGGTATTAAACTATAAAAAATGAGGGATAATAATTAGATCTTTTATTAGTTATCAGTGGTTCTAAGTTTCAAAGAAAGATGAAAAAGATGCCCAGGGATGAGAATTAAATTTTGTAATTTATGTAGCTCCTCGTAATTGCTTAGAAATGTTACTTCTGTGATTCCTTAAATAAATAACTAGAGACAGAGTTTTATTAATTTCTTCTTTGAAAATTAGTCTCCTCTTTGTTTGTTTTCTTTAGTTTTATCTTCCTAAAATTTTTTAAATTTAAATGCAGGAAATGCTGTTAATATTTTTGAGATCTGCTGCCAGCTGAACTCATTTTGCTGGTACACAATTTATTTACTTTTTGTTCTTTAAATAAACTATGTTATAAAACCAAAGAATAATTTCAGGACAAGGAAGGAATTCATTTCATAAAGTATAATCAGTATTGTGGGAAAACTGAAAACAACATTCTTAAAAAGAGTAAGTCAAATTAAAAACTTATCTTTCATATTTTGTCTCAAAAATGAAGGCAAGAAGAGGAATGGAAGGGATGGTTGGAGGGAAAGATTGAGAGAGGGAATATCATTACATTCTCAGAACTGTATCTCTGAACTATATTCAATCAGTTAAAAACTGAAAAAAAAATAATAATAAAGCTTAAAAAGAAGTTCATGGAGCCAACACCGTGGCATAGTGGGCTAAGCCTCTTCCACCGGCACCCCATATGGGCACCGGTTCAAGTCCCAGCTGCTCCACTTCTGATCCAGCTCCCTACTAGTGCTTGTGGCAAAGCAGCAGATGATGGCTCAAGTCCTTGGGCCCCTGCACTCACCTGGGAGACCTGGAAGAAGCTCCTGGCCCCTGGCTTCAGATTCGCGCAGCTCCAGTTGCAGCCATTTGAGGAGTGAACCAATGGATAGAAGACTTCTCTCTCTCTCTCTCTCTCTCTCTCTCTCTGCTTCTGCCTCTGTGAAACTCTGCCTTTCAAATAAAAAAATAAATAAGTCTTTTTAAAAAAAAAAAGTTCATGGAAAATGGAAGGAAAAGGTAAGTTTATTTTGGTGCAAAAAATTTTGAAACTCATGCATATTTTTTTTCACCATATTCACTTCCCATGAATTTTGAAAATTATTAACTATTTGTTGCTGTAGTTAATATGGTACAATGTTGTATATTAGCTCTAGAACTTTTTCATTAGGAAATAGAAGATTGTAAACACCCTGTGTTTATAAGATCATTTTTCTGTTTGGCTCACCCATTCATGAATTAATTTGCAGAGCTAAATTTTCAAAACAGAAATCTTTTGCTTTAGAAAAGTAGTACTTATATATTCCTATAATAAAAGGATTAATATCTTAGAAATAAGTGCAATTTCATTGTTCATCTACTCAAGTGTTAAAGCATTTTCATGGCTGTTTGGCTTCTAATCCAACCCTGAGAGTCTTGTATTATCATTCCCATTTTAGAGGTCTGAAAACTGAGGTCCAATGATATTCTCTTTCTGAAAAAAGACTTCAAAACTGAACACTAGTTCAGACAATTGGGATGGGCATAAGAGTCAGTTCAGCCTCATTTAGACATTTACCTAGCTGAGGGCCTTGAGGATACATGACTTAGTTTTGTAAAAGTCAGTCGATCAGACTTGTGAGCTGTAGACTTTGTAAGCTGCCTCGACTTGGCAACAGAAAGGGGCTGTGGTGCAGATCTCATCAGCCGCTTTCAGCCCTGGTGTAGCTTCTGACTGCACACGCCCTCCTTTCTGTGATTAGTGGACAAAGAAAATTCTGCACTTACATTGGTAATAGTTTTAATAACTTATTGGGAATAGGACTTGATATCATGTAAGTATATGTAGGTGGGTTGCACAACTATAAATAACAGAGAAAAATCTAAAGCAAGCATTACAAAGACATGGAAGTTATTTTTAATGTGTAAAAATTAAAATAATAAGATGTCTCATTTGTAGTATGAAATGGTTTGATTACTTGGTAATGAAGTCATTTTACACTGCCTTGCCTAATATAATTGACTAATATTAAACATTTTAAAAATCTATATTATGTTAAATTGCCATTTTACTGATTATATCTGATCATATTTTCTTGCCTAATCATCTGAATCCTGATTTAAAGACTATATGATCAATAAGCCAATATCCAGACAAAATTTTATTTTAGATAACTACAGTGTGTTCCTCTTTTTTAGCCTAAATTCTCTTCTGCCCCTAATTGTACATTTCAGACAAAATTTTTATGCTCAGGATTTAAAGGGAACAGGATTTAACAAATGAATTTTGTGATTTTTAGATGGGTTATTACAATAATTTTCCTTCTTCCTTTTTTCTTCATATCCTTACCTCTCTCTGTTAATTCTTCTCTCCCTTTATTCCTTTTAAAAAATTTATCTAGAGTTTCAGTGCCTGCTCTGTGAAAGGCATTATACTAATCTCAAATCGAAGCACTATATTAAGGTATAAGAAATACTGTCATTAACCTCAAGGAATTTGTTTTGTGGCAAGAAAAAAAGTTGATTGATAACTAAAGATAGGTAGACATTTATGAATGTGTATGAGTCTCTGTGTATGGGTGTGTGTGTATAAAACAGCACAAATGAGAGCAATGTCCCAAGAAACTGTGATAACAGCACAGTATTTAAAAATAAAAGCATATAATCTTTAAGTGAAGTTAAATGATCAGCAGTCTTAGAAGGTGAGGAAATTTATACCTAAGGAAATGACAAATAAAACTCCTGTTTTTATTGGCCATGGAATAGTGAGTTTTATTCTATGTGGAAGAAGTGTGGTGACATTTGTTTTATGTGACTTGTTCCTCAAGCCCTAGCTCCTCTCTATTCTGACAGGCATTGTCAGGGCATAATCTCAGCTGCTTAAATGTAGATACCAATAAAAATCAGAGCCCTCTTTGGCTGCTTGTTCTATCACAGGCCTAACCCTTCAAAGAGACCACTTGATGGTTTAAAGCAGAAAAAAAAAAAATTTACATAGAAGGCAGATAAGGCTGGCTTCGAATTACATGAAAATGACTCCTTTTTAACATTCTCTAGTGGTTCAAAGAGCAGCAGGGAGTGAGTATTCTGAAACAAGTTTGATGTAAACAGGAGGCCTTGTTCCTACTCTGTTATCCTTAGCTTAATGGCAGCTATGAACAGATCACCTTTTATTCTCCCTCAAAGAGGCACTGCAGTGGAATGATGTACAGTAAAATGGTACTTACCCTCAAAGTGCTGGTTCAGTTCTTTGCCAGGACAATCCTCATGTCACAGATCCACTCATATCATAGATGTCACTATTGCTTAATTATTTCATCAGGCACAGAGTTGATGGTTGCTTGGCTGAGTCTTTTTAAATTAATTTATTTATTTGGAAGTCAGAATTATAGACAGAGAGGGAGAGAACTCTTCCATCTACTGGTTCACACACCAGTTGACTATAATGGCCAGGGCTGGACCAGGGCTGAGCCAGGACAAAGCTGAGCACCCAGAGCATCACCCAGGTCTCCCATGTGGGTATAGGGACCCAAGCACTTGGGCCATCTTATACTGCTTTTCCCAGGCCATTAGCAGGGATCTGGATGGGAAGTGGAGTAGCTGGGACATGAAGTAATGCCCCATGTAGTAGCTTTACATGCTGTGCCACAGTGCTGGCCCCCTTGGCTGAATCTTAAAGCTATTGTTAAATGCAGTTAAGTGGCCGGCGCTGCGGCTCAGTAGGCTAATCCTCCGCCTTTCGGCGCCAGCACACGGGGTTCTAGTCCCGGTCAGGGCACCGGATTCTGTCCCGGTTGCCCCTCTTCCAGGCCAGCTCTCTGCTGTGGCCAGGGAGTGCAGTGGAGGATGGCCCAAGTGCTTGGGCCCTGCACCCCATGGGAGACCAGGAGAAGTACCTGGCTTCGGATCAGCGTGGTGCGCTGGCCGCAGCACGCCGGCCGTGGTGGCCATTGGAGGGTGAACCAACGGCAAAGGAAGACCTTTCTCTCTGTCTCTCTCTCACTGTCCACTCTGCCCGTCAAAAAAATAAATAAATAAAAAAATAAAATAAAATAAAGCCAATCCTGTGTTGTAAAAAAAAATGCAGTTAAGTGGAACTCATAAAAATTCACTTCCATTATCAACAAAATAATATC
Organism: Oryctolagus cuniculus; assembly: GCF_964237555.1. Classification (NCBI taxonomy): domain Eukaryota; kingdom Metazoa; phylum Chordata; class Mammalia; order Lagomorpha; family Leporidae; genus Oryctolagus; species Oryctolagus cuniculus. The sequence continues at coordinate 44,716,768 of NC_091446.1, forward strand.
TAATAACTAGGCAATGCAAACAAAAGAATAGTTATATACCAATATACTATCCAGAGCAATACATAAATATTATTCATAGTGTATCTATGGACACATTTTGTTTTGTTTTAAAGATTTATTTATTTATTGGAAAGGCAGAGTTACATACACACACAGAGAAATCTTCCATCTGCTGGTTCACTACCCAGATGGCAATAATGGCTAGAGCTGGGTTAGTCTGAAGCCAAGAGCCAGGAGCTTCTTCCAGGTCTTCATGTGGGTTGGGTGCAGGGGCCCAAGTACTTGGACCATCTTCCATTGCTTTCTCAGGTGCATTAACAGGGAGCTGGATCAGAAGTGGAACAGCTGGGAGTATATGAGATGCCCCCACTGCCGGCAGTGGCTTTACCCCTGTGCCACATTGTCGGCCCTGACACATTTCATTTTTTGAGTATGAAAGCCAATTGTTTGGCTACAGAAATTAAAGCATTCTTTCCTTGTCTATGTCTATAAATAAATTTTCTTTTTTAAAATGACACTAAAGTAGAATAACATGAAAACATTGTTTTGGAAAGATTTTTGTAGCCTTCCTTCTGTTATATAGAATTGAGACTGCTCTGCGAGTGCTAAGTGGAAATTCTTACTTGGTGATGTCAGTTGTAAGAGTATGAAATAGAGATTACTCAGGATTATATGGCTGATTTATTTACAGGGAGCACTCTTTATAAGGAAAAAAGGGATAGCATTAGATAAACCATATTTTTAGAGCTCAACATTTCTTTTTAATTTTTCAGCATTCCAGGGACCATAAACATTCCTACCGGGTGAATATGCTGGAAGTCCTCCTGATGATTCATCATATTCATCTAGACTTCCTCTCCATGTGTTATTTATGTTTCTGGGCTACTCAGTTTTATTAAGGTTTACTTGTCTATTCTGTGTACCTATTTTCTGTGGACTAAATTTTTAAAGGATTCCAGGCTCTGGCATCATTGGTCTGTTCCTAAGCTCTGACTATTTTGAGTTCAATATTGTGTTCACAGTGCTGAGGTCCTGTTGATTTCCCCAAGATGAAAACATTACCGAGTTATGTGCAGAGACCTGGAGACAAAAATCTGGCCTGAAGTTGCTTGAGATTATTCATGGGGAGAATTTTCCAGCTTTCTTTTTGTTCCTGCCTAGAGCCATCGAATGCCTCTTAAATCACTGACAGAAAATTTAGGTCAACACATTGCCTGTGGTCATTTAAATTTCAAATCTGCTACCATCTTCCTGCTTGGAGCTATTGGGAAAGAAGAGCATTGTAGCTACAGTTAGTGAGCTGGAGCCGAGAAAAAATCTGGCACGCGAAATCTCAACTCCGAGTCAAACTTCCTTATGCTCTGCTGGAGGGAGTACGCCAGGAAGGGTAATGAGTCTAAATTGGCATTCTGTCTTCAGACTCAGAGCTGAACTAGGAACCATACGAAATGATCAGGGTCAGTCTCTTTGCCAAAATTTGTATCACTTGTCCTAGTGTAAAACTTAGGTGTATTCTTCATGAGCATACACAGTTCTGGCTCCATAGAAATGATCTATGAGCAAGACCCAGATTCCAGGCTTTGTCTGAGCAAGTCCCATGGCAGGAGTAGAACACCGAGTGTTTCCAGGTCTCCCTGGCCAGCCCAGACACAAATATGGTCCCTGGCTTCAACTTAACAATGCAATTGGATGAATTCTGCTCTGGGCATGTTAGCAATTGTCATTTCACTGCTTCTGTCACCGTTAGCCCTGAAGATAGACACAAAGGATAAGATTTAATTTTCTTGTTTTAAATACGCTGTGTGATGCCCAAAAGCACAGCTAGCACCAGATCTTGCTATCTCAGTTTTCCCCTCTCTCATTCCTCAGTAAAACAGACAGACAGACAAACAGACATCATTCAGAATGATTGGTTCAGTCCTGGGGCAGAGAAAAATACAAGATGAGTCAGAAATCTGTGTTGTCAGGTTAGAAAATGAGGGAAACACACACACACACACACACACACACAGTGTGATAAAAAGACACAGAAGGCCAACTGAAGGAGCTGCCGATGACCACATCTTGGATGATTTGAGTGAAATATAAATGGTGATAATAATGACTTACAGGGGCTTGCGCTGTGGTGCAGTGGGGTTAAAGCCCTGGCCTGAAGCGCCGACATCCCATATGGATGCCAGATCAACTCCCAGCTGCTTTTCTTCCGATCCAGCTCTCTGCTATGGCCTGGGAAAACAGTAGAAAACAGCCCAAGTCCTTGGGCCCCTGCATCCACATGGGAGACCCGGAAGAAGCTCCTAGCTCCTGGCTTCGGATCAGCACAGCTCTGGCCGTTGCAGCCATCTGGGGAGTGAGCCATTGAGTGGAAGACCTCCCTCTCTCTGCCTCTCTTCTCTCTGTGTAACTCTGACTTTCAAATAAATAAAATAAATCTTTTTAAAAAATGATTTTTAATTCATGGTTAAATACCATTGAGTCTGTCGTGATATCAATAAAAAAATCACATAAATTATAAATAGGACAAAAAGGACAGCTCTTTTAGTAGAATTCCTTTTTTTAAAATAATTTTGTTAAAGGCTAGTTTATTTGAAAGGCAGAGTTATAGAGAGGCAGAGTTATATAGAGAGAGAGGTCTTCCATCTGCTGGTTCACTCCCCAGATGGCTGCAATGGCTGGAAGTGGGCCGATCCAAAGCCAGGAGCCTTTTCAAGGTTTCCCGTGTGGGTGCAGGGGCCTAAGGACTTGGGCCATCTTCTACTGCTTTCCCAGGCCATAGCAGAGAGCTGGTTCAGAAGTGGAGCAGCTGGGTCATGAACTGGTGCCTATATGGGATGCTGGCGCTGCAGGCGGCAGCTTTACCCACTATGTCATAGCACTGGCCCCAGTACAGTTTCAGTCAACAAATGTAACAGGAATGACAGAAATAATTACAATTTGACAGTCCATAGTAATAATTGTTACTAATCAGAATAAGCAATGTATGCTAAAATTACTGGGTAAGTTATTTGCATAGACTCAAAGTATCCTCACATTAAAAGATACTTGTTAGTTGGCCAGCGCCGCGGCTCAATAGGCTAATCCCCCACCTAGCGGCGCCGGCACACCAGGTTCTAGTCCCGGTCGGGGCGCCGAATTCTGTCCCGGTTGCCCCTCTTCCAGGCCAGCTCTCTGCTGTGGCCTGGGAAGGCAGTGGAGGATGGCCCAAGTGCTTGGGCCCTGCACCCCATGGGAAGACTCAGAAGAAACTCCTGGCTCCTGGCTTCAGATCAGCACAGCTCCAGCCGTTGCAGCCAACTGGGGAGTGAACCAGCAGATGGAAGACTTTTCTCTCTCTCTCTCTCTCTCTACCTCTCCTTCTCTCTGTGACTCTGACTTTCAAATAAATAAATAAATCTTAAAAAACAAACATACAAAAAAAAAAATGGCTCCAATGGCTGGAGTTGGGCCAATCCAAAACCAGAAGTCAAGAGGTTCTTCCTGGTCTCCCATCTGGGTGCAGGGGCCCAAGCACTTGGGTCAACTTCCACAGCTTTCCCAAGCCATCAGCAGGGAGCTGATTCAGAAGTGGAACAGCCTGGATTCGAACCGGTGCCCATATGAGATGCCAGACCCGCAGGTGAAGGATTAACCTATTGTGCCACAACGCCGGCCCAGATATGTCTGCTTTATGAAAGGAAGACAGAGTGGTTTTCAGTGAGGAAAAAATTTTTACAAGAAACTCTTTAGGTCACTTTATAGTTGTAATCTTTCAAACACAGTTGGAAGATTAATCTTACTGTTAGATAGCATGTGAATCATAGCAGTGCCCCAGAAATCATGAAGCGGTTTAGAAGGTCAGTATTCTAGTGTGGTCACTGTGTTCTCAGCTATTCGGGAGATGACTAAAAACCAGAAATCAAGGGATGGAGGAGTTGGCACACTAGCACATTCTGGGCACAGCCAGAATGAATAAAATATGTTACTGCATTGTATCTTGGTGCCCTTGTTGAGAAACATTGATTCTGCAAATGGCAAACATAGAAAATTGCAACATTTCTGAGGTCAAGATATGATGGATTAAAAGAAAATTTTAAACATTATGAAATCCTAAAAATAAGAAAAAGCTTTCTTCTGGTCTATCTGAAATACAGGGCTGTCTGAAGTCCTGTGTGCTACCGCCTCAAGACCAGGGCATTAGCAATAACTTACTTAAAAGCAGTTCTTAAATTCTGGGGCCAGAACTGTGGTGTAGCAGGGTAAGCCGCTGTATGGGTGCCGGTTCAAGTCCTGGCTGTTCCATTTCCTATCCAGCTCTGGTCCTTGCAGCCATATGGAGAATGAACCAGCAAATATCTCCCCCTCCCTCCTCCTCTCTCTGTAACTTAGCCTCTCAAATAAATGAAGCATTCACTAAGTTCAGATCAAAGCATGGCCAGTTGATTATCTGTTCCATAATCAAAGATTTTCTGATTGGCTCCCCTGTTGCTTTTAATCCTCACCTTCTGTTTTCTTTATGTAAGCATTTAAAATTTGCTAATTTGGATGTACTTAAGGTTTACAAGTTGTTTTTCCTGAGGACCTGTTTAGTAGTACTAAAGACTTTGGTATTTAATTCTTTAGCAAGCTTTTCAGAAAAATCCATTTCGTTCTGATAACTATGCAAGCCAGTAAATTGCACTCAACTTCTTCACCATCTCTGAAGCCTTCCTAGTCAGTCTTTGTCTCCAGAATTTCTTCTTTTTGTAAATACTTATTTATTTCTTTATTTGAGAAGCAGAGTCAGAGAGACAGAGAGAGAGAGAGGTCTTTCATCTGGCTGATTGACTCTCAAAATGGTCACACTGGCCAGAGCTGAGCCCATCAGGAGCCAGAGTTTCTTCCAGGTCTGCCACATGGTTGCAGGGGCCCAAACACTTGGGCCATCTTCTACTGCTTTCCCAGGCACATTAGCAGGGAGCTGGATTGGAAATAGAGCAGCTGGGACTTGAACTGATGCTCATATGGGATGTCAGCATTATAGACAGTGGTTTAACCTGCTATGCCACCATGCCAGCCCCCTCCAATTCAGCTTTCTGCTAATGCTTCTAGGAAGCCAGCTGAAGATGGCCCAAGTGCTTTTGCCCCTGCCAACCATGTGAAAGACCAGAATGGAGTTCTGGGTTCCTGGCTTCAGTTTGACCCAGACCTGGCTATTGCAGCCATTTGGGGAGTGAACCAGTAGAAGAAAGATTCTTTCCCCCGCCCTTCTCTCGCTCTTTCTCCCTCCCTCTGATGCTCTGCTTTCCAAATAAATAAATAAATCTTTAACCAAAAAAAAAAAAAAAAAAAAAAGAAGTGAAGGAAATGAAGAGCCAGTCAAGAGTACTGTTTTATTCTGAGTCAAATTTCTTTTAACAATACTATCTGCTAAAATAAATTTGCTAAATAGTAATTTTTTTGGCTGCTTTAGCCCTGTTGGACTATTTTCTGTGGTCAAAAATGAGCCAGAAAATACTATCTGAGATTTATGTGACAACACTTCCTTTAAAGTAATAGCAGGTGTCTCATTAATCTGTTCTCTTTTTTCTTATCTTCTGGCATTGATTCAGGGCTAATGTAATTAAATGATCATCCTGAAATAAATGAGTTTCAAAGCAATTACAAAGTTTTTATTAAAATATAACATGCTCAAAATCCACAAATCACAAGTGTACAGCTCAATTAAACAGCACCAAGGGAACAGAACGCACCTGTGTAACTCCCATCATTGCAAGTTACAAAGACTGCTATGTGCTCCTTCCCAATTGTTATCCTTTCTTTTCCTTGGAAGTAGCCACTCTCCTGACTTCTTGTACTTTGAGTTACTTTATTATAGACTCACATAATAGGAACTTTTTATGCCTGGCTTTTCTGGCTCAACATTGTCTTTGTTGCACATGGCCATACTGTTTCTTTCATTCTTGTTGCTTTCCGCTCTTCCATTGTAAATGTATTGCCACAATGTATCCACCCTACTGGTCATCCTATGGTCATCTAAGTTGCTGTATTGTTATGAATTTTCTTGTATGTGTCATTTATCCCATGAACAATTGCTGGCATATTTTACTTAATGCATTTTTGGGATTTGAAATGAAACTGTCTTGAGGCAGAATGCATAATTTTACTGCCCCCTTTTTTTTTTACAGTGCTAAGTGTCTAAGTTTTAGAGCTTTTTCTTTCTTTGTTTTTTGTTGCCATTGTTGGTTTTTTGTTTTGGTGGCTCTTTTCCAAGGAGGGTGTAGACGCTTTCCAGAATGTCTGGATTAGACTAGAGCATGTCTGCCACACTAAAACGGAATTCTGTACCTTAGTAAATACATCCACTGGTGACTTTGGCAAACAACATCAAAGGCTCATATGGTATAAGTGTAACATTCTCTGCTGTTAATAGCCCCCAGCCTGGCTATAAATAGATTCAGTTGCCACAGTATCCACGGACCATGCCAATCCCTGGTGCAGAACCTAGGGTCTCATCCCAAGAGGTACTGGCTTTGGAGGACAGCCTGGAAAATTGTTTGTGTTTGCAGCATGGGTGGACTAATGTTTTGTTTTTCCCTGTGAATTGAGTAAAGGAGAAAAAAAGTAGAATTAAAGATCAGGGGAAGGTCTTTTGTTCTCACTGATAAACATTTAGCCATAACAGTTAAGCCATTAATTAGAAAATTGAAGAGCTGAGTGGATTCGCAGAGAAAAAAGGTTTTGCTTTCTCAGCAGGATCTCAAACTTTAACTTAAAAGCAATCATTAGCAAATATAAAGAGTGACACTTATGCAGCTGCCTCACAAGTTGTTCTTGGGGCTCCCTGCAACAGCCAGCAAGGAGAGCCACTGCTAGGGAGGGTAGATTCTATGGAAACTGTGACTCCTCTCTAAGCAAGTAAACATACATGTTAAATGTCCAAGCATAGCTGGCATTGGGCTTTTTAAAAAAGAAATACATAAGAAGGTAAGCAGTTACCACATACCATCCACCTCGATCTACTAGAACCTGATTCTTTGGAAATGGGGCTTAGGGATCCCTTTTCAGGAGAAAAGCTTGTAGGAGGTTTACTTATGCAGTCAGTTCTGACACCTCCTCAAAGTAGAGCATAGATGTGTTGGTCTTCTCTTTGTTCAAACTGGTAAAGGAATAGCTATACAGATTGCATTGTTTAATGGGAAGGAAGAGATGATAGACTTTACTTAAGAAAGAAGGTTCAGAATTTTCATTTTTCCACATGGCTTTTACCAGAAAAGAAAATGTGTGATAGACAAATGTTATATGGAGGCAGAAAAACTGAGACAGGTGTGTCTGGTGGGGTCCAGTGTGACACAGTGGCCAGGTTTTTTTTTTTTTTTTTTTTTAAATACCATGCTAAGGCCTCAAGGTGACCTCAAGGTCATTATCTGAGAGTATAATGTTCTGGTTTATTTTGAGACTACTGTGGTAATTTATTAATCTGAATAGACTCCTAATTTGTCAATCTTTTTTTTTTAAAGGCAGAATAACAGAGGGGGGGGGGAGGTCTTCCATCCACTGGTTCACTCTCCAGATGGCCACAGTGGACAGAGCCAGGGCAGGCCAAAGACAGGAGCCTGGAGCTTCTTGTGAGTCTCCCATGTGGATGCAGGGGTCCAAGCACTTGGACTACCCTCCACTGCTTTCCCAGGCACATTAGCAGGGAGCTAGATCAGAAGCATAGCAGCCAGGACTCGAACTGGCACTCATATGGGATACTGGTGCCACAGATGCAGGCCCAACTTGCTACACCACAATCCTGGCCCAGTCTGGTGTTTATGGTACAGTAATTTATATGACTTACAAATATTGTTAAGTATGTGTTGAGCACAGAATACTATGCTTGGTATCAGGCTCGATATTAGAAACACAATGCTGAAGACAGCTCTCTGACATTTACACCTTACTCTCCCCTCACTTTCAACTACTGTTTCTTATTCCTATGGTGTCTTTCTTTCTCACTGTTGTACATCTGCTGAAAAACTATCTTGATAAATCAATAGCATTGTTTTACATGCAGTTTCAAGTCAGTCGTTTCTGTGAAAGAACCTTGTGAGGAACAACCTACTGTTTTTGTTTTATTTTACATTTTTTTTTTTTTTTTTTGCTGACTTTTGATTGAATTCCTGATGGTTGGGGTTGCTAAATGTCTCACTGCGAGACACACAAAGCTGCTGTCTTTTAGATCCCAGAAAAATTTCACTTGTGGATTACTAACAGGCACAGAAATATTTTCCACCTGGATTCTTGTGATTTTCTTCATAATTGATCTCCTTCAGAGAGATTTCTCTTGAATGTCATTCTGAACTTTTCCTTTCACTCCTGAAAGCCCTCAATTACCTCTCTCTAACTTGCAGCAGTGAGGATCAAACTCTTTACCTTATCTCTTGAAGCACTGGGGATTTGGGCCCTGCCTGCTACTTCTTTACATTCCCCCAAGCTATTTATATGGTTCTCTGCTGATGCCTTGCTAGTTCATTCCTTTCACTTCTGTGTCCTGGGTCAAGTCCTCTGCCCAGGGTGCCTCTTCATTAATGCTTCCCAGTCTTCAAACCTCAATTGGGTTCCGGAAGAATTATCCTTATCGCTTCTGGATTCCAATTCTCCTTAAATGTGCTGCTGTAGTACTCTCTACCTCCTTCTGATTGGGGGACTTTCCACTTTTGGACCATCTAATGTCTTCCAGGCAAAGCAAATGGCACAGAGAAGGCACTGAATATATACATGTAAAATCACTGGGAACAAGATCCCTTTTTGGTTTTGCTGAATCTTTATTGCTTCTCACACACCGGATAGTAGCTAAAGATTTGCTGAAGGGACAATTAGTAAAACGGGCTAGTTATACTTTTGTTTCTTCTGAGTGTTGCATATTATGTAAGAATCTATTAAAAATGAGAGTAGTTAGAAGTATTTATTTACCTAGTATAGGGCTATTAACAGTGACTACCAGTTTTAATAATATGGTTAATGCTAGAAATCAGTGATGGAATTGCTTAGTTCATGCATCCAGGATTTTCAATCATTACCTAAAATGGCAACAAGTCATAAACTGACTTACATCTTCCGTACCTGTACTATTCAATATGGTAGCTACTAGTCAGATGTGGCAACTAAGTGATTAATTCAGTTAGAGTAAAATTTACAATTCAGTTCTTTAGTCTCCTTAGCAGCAGGTGAAATTCTCAATAGCTCCGCATAGCCAGCAGCTACCATGTCAGAAACACAGATACAGAATATTATTTATTATGATTTATTGAATCGTAACTTTTAGTTCTATTTATTCTTATTTAGTTCTATTTATTCTTATTGGTGTAGTTGATATTGTGATGTATAGCACCTTTGTAAGCAGGAAAGGCTCAGCTGCGCGTGAATATGCCATGAAACAAGCACTTCAGCTCCTTTTATGCTGGGCTGACGCTGTGGCACAGTGGATTAAGCTGCCTGCAGTGCTGGGATCCTGTATGGGTGCCAACTCCACCTCCAATCTTTCCTTTTCCCCAATCAGATCTTTCCTGGCTGTTCCACCTCCAATCTAGCTTCATGTTACTGTGCCTAGGAAAGCAGCAAAAGATGGTTCAAGTCCTTGGGCCTCTGTACCCACGTGGGAGACCCTGCAGAAGCTCCTGGCTCCTGGCTTTGGCCTGACCTTGCTCAGGCTGCTGTGGACATTTGGGTGTGAACCAGTAGATGGAAGATTTCTACCTTTTAAATAAATAATAAATCTTTTTAAGAATAGATACATGTATTCTGTATATAAGGTATCATAACAAATAGTACTGAAACTTAAAGTATTGAGCTGTTAAAGTTTGTCTTAGATAAAGGAAACACATTTCTGAAAAATCTGTCCTCTATTGTAGTGGATAAAGCTATAGGAAATAGCAACATATAAGCTATAAAAGCTCCAGCTGGATGAAATCCTGATACCATTTCTATTGGTTTGTCTAATCGAGATTTCAGGAGCTTAAAACTCTTGGGTCAAGCAGAGGCAGCTCTTAGAGGGTTTTCAATGCAAGATGCCCACACCATTCTCAACTTTGTGTTAGAATTATTATTATATATATATATATATATAGTGCAATGACAACAGAATGCCCACCAACCAAAGACATTATAAGTCATTTCACTTCTAATTCACAAGACACTCTAATTAAGAAAATTTATTTCCACCCTAACTAAACAGAGACCCAAATTAGGACTGGAAAACGTGCCGCCTGAGCACTTGTGGAAAGGAGAGACTGGTTTGCTCCCAGGTCACCTTCGCAGCCTCACAATGGTGCTTTGATGCTACCCCTTGAAAGGCTTTCATTTGGTGCTAAATCGCCCTTTCCTAGAAAAGTTTGAATCCATTCACTTCAACTCAATGTAAATTTTTCCTTAAGGGAAAAAAGAAGTTCCTAATTTGCTTAATTTACAGATGTTGATTAGCTTAATTTTGAACCCTTAAATATGATTAGGTTCAAAGACAAAGTTGAAAGGCATGAATTGCAATGTAGTGTTTTGATCCCATTTCCAATTAATCCACTGAAAGTAAATGAACAAAACAAATACTAGGTTGATCCTTTAACTCTTCTGTTCTATGGTCCTTTCTTTTTGTTATTTCAGAATATTTAAATGAGATTTGAAAGAGTCTTAGCAGAATTCTGTCAAGGTTCATTCTCATTGAATCATAAACTTGCTCATTGTGTGGTTTCAAAATGACAAATTGTGTGACCCAGCAGCGTTCCTGGGTGGTAGGGAGAGACATTTTCAGAAGGAAGTGTTGAAGCCTACGGGGCCACCAGCATTCCGGTCTGCCTGGTTGGTATCCCCTACTAGGAAGACAGTGAGACTTGAAGAGTGGGAAAAGAATTCAGGTTTTAGGAGAGAATTTTTTTTATGAAACATGGCATTCATCCCAGAAAGTCTTAGCTTGGCTGGAGTGATTTTTGATGTGCTGTGTTTCTGGCGATCATAGGTAATGTACAGGTGCTGTTTCTATCAATTCAACACAGCTTCTGCTCTACCCGGAGGAAAAAGGGGCCGTTCACATGGACTAAATGTGCTGAGGCGTCTTCCTAAACAGTAGTGATATGCGCGGGGTGTTTTCTGCTAGGTTAACCAGCAGGCCCAATGTTCACTCAATTGTCTATTAAGGAAGAGGACTTTCCTTTGTTTGCTCCTAACAGAGAGGCTGCCTGCTGTGTTTTTCTCAGACTGAATAGGGTCTTTGGTCAACCTTTGATCTTTGCTCATGGAGGGGCAGCCATTAGGGTAAATCTCTTTTATTTGCTATCCTAGTATTTTTATAGAATTTTTTTTTTGTTTTGGTTTTATTGGGATTTTGTTTTAAAGAGAGATTTATTTCATTCGAAAGGCAGAGAGAGAAAGGGAGGGAGAGAGAGAGAACTCCATCAGGGTCTCCCACATGGGTGGCAGGGGTCCAAGTACTTGGGCCATCTTCCACTGCTTTCCCAGGCACAGTTGCAGGGAGCAAGATCAGAAGTGTTTCAGCTGGCATTTAAAACCCCCACTCCTGTATGGGATGCCAGCACTGCAGGCAGCGGCTGAACCCCACCTTAGGATTTATTTTAAGCAGAACTTCTCATACTTCCATTTGTTTGTGGATCCCTGGGGAATCCTATTAAAATGCAGATTCTAATTCAGCAGGTCTGGGGTGGGGCCCTGGATTCAGCTCCATAACAGGCTCCTAGGTGATAGTGCTCCTGGTGGTCCAAAAACCACACTGTGAATAGCAAAAGGCTAAAGCCTGTTGGTGTCCTTGACAGTTTGTCACAGCTGGGAGTCGGGGAGGGGATGAGCATGGTGGCAGGCCAGTGTCTTTTCTGCATCATTGTTGTGGACATGGAAGGAGATGACTGTGATAGTCCTGAACCTCAGATGGAATTTCCCAAGGACGTTTTTCTCCGTTACCTAAAGATTTCCTGTGAGAGAACTGAAGGTCTATAGAATGTTTTATCTAAGATTATCAATTTCAAACTTCCTTTCAAATGAAATGAGGATTAGGAACCTACCAAAGTACCTGAGTAAATAATTCTGGATTTTAAAGGTTGTTTTAAAGACTTATTTATGTGGAGCCAGGGCTGTGGCATAGCAGGTAAAGCCGCCGCATGCAGTGCCAACATCTCATATGGGCATTGGTTCGAGTCCCCACTGCTCCACTTCCAATCCAGCTCTGCTATGACCTGGGAAAGCAGTACAAGATGGCCCAAGTCCTTGGGCCCCTGCACCCATGTGGGAGACCCGGAAGAGACTCCTGGCTCCTGGCTTGGGATCGGCGCAACTTTGGCCATTGCGGCCATTTGGATAGTGAACCAGCAGATAGAATTCCTCTGTCTCTCTCTGCCTCTCCTTCTCTCTCTGTGTGTAACTCTGACTTTTAAATAAATAAATAAATCTTAAAAAAAAAAAAACACATTTATTTATGTGAAAATCAGTTACAGAGAGAGGAAAAGTCAGATATTTCCATCTGTTGGTTCACTCTCTAGATGGCCACAACAACCAAGGCTGGGCCAGGCCAAAGCCAGAAGCCAGGAGCTTTAGCTGGGTCTCCTTCATGGGTGGTAGAGGCCTGAACATTTGGGCCATTTTCTCCTGCTTTTCCTGGGTCACTAGCAGGGAGTTGAATACAAAGTGGAACAGCCAGGACACCAACTGGCACTCATAGGGAATGTCAGTGTCGCAGGTGGAAGCTTTACCCATTATGCCATAGTGCCGGCCCCAAGTTTTTTTTTTTTTTTTTTTTTTTTTTTTTAAGATTTATTTATTGGGGCCAGTGCTGTGGCTCACTTGGTTAATCCGCTGCCAGTGGTGCCGGCATCCCATATGGCCACCGGGTTCTAGTCCTGGTTGCTCCTCTACCAGTCCAGCTCTCTGCTGTGGCCCAGGAAAGCAGTGGAGGATGGCCCAAGTCCTTGGGTGCCTGCACCTGCATGGGAGACCAGGAAGAAGCACCTGGCTCCTGGCTTAGGATCAGCTCAGCGTGCTGGCTGTAGCCGCCATTTAGGGGCTGAACCAATGGAAGGAAGACCTTTCTCTCTGTCTCTCTCTCTCACTGTCTAACTCTGGCTGTCAAAAAATAAAAATAAAAAAAAGATTTATTTATTTATTTGAAAGACAGGGGGTGAGGGGAGAGAGAGAGAGAGACTGAGAGAGAGACTGTCTTCTATCAGCTAGTTCACTCCTCATATGGCTGCAATGGAGAGGGCTGAGCCAAGCCAAAGCCAGGAGCTTCTTCTGGTCTACCACATGGGTGGCAGGGGCCTAACCACATGGGCTATCTTATGCTGCTTTCACAGGTGCACTAGCAGGGAGCTGGATCCGAAGTGGAGCAGTCAGGACTTGAACTGGCACCCACATGGGATGCTGGAGCTGCAGGAAGTGGCTTAACTGGATATGCCACAGGGCTGGCCCCAGCCCCAAGATTTCTAATGTATATTTTATTTTGTTTTGTTTTGTCTTTTAAATATTTATTTATTTATTTGAAAGTCAGAGTTACACAGAGAGAGGAGAGGCAGAGAGAGAGAGAGGAGAGGCAGAGAGAGAGAGAGAGAGAGAGGTCTTCCATCCGATGGTTTACTCCCCAATTGGCCGCAACGGCCAGAGCTGAGCCAATCCGAAGCCAGGAGCCAGGAGTCTCCCACATGGGTGCAGGGGCCCAAGGACTTGGGCCATCTTCTACTGATTTCCCAGGCCACCGCAGAGAGCTGGATCGGAAATGGAGCAGCCAGGACTAGAACCGGCACCCATATGGGATTCTGGCACTTCAAGCCAGGGCGTTAACCTGCTGTACCACAGCGCGGGCCCCTGTATATTTTAAATTACTCTGCTCCAGAAAATGTAACAATGATCCACTTAGCCACTCACTTTTATAAAAAACTTTTCAAAGTATTCAATATAGTTTTCATAGAAATAATTTTATTTTTGCACTTATTATACATACTCATATACTCTCCATGTGATCTATTTGTGCTTATATAATTACCTAAATGTGTATCTGTGTATTATACTCATAAGTATAATAAGTGTAAATTTGTTCAAAGAACAAAGTTGACATGACAAATATAACATGAACACAAGAAAGAATAATCTATCGTGACAAGCATCAGTTTGCCGTGAGCATAAACAGTCAAGATGCTTTGTAGAAGCTGTAGAGAATATGGATCCATCACATGAAGTGGTGCTCAGAGAGAGAACCACGCTTAAAAAAATTGTTTATTTGAAAAGTAGTGTTACAGAGAGGTCATCCATCATCTGGTTCACTCCTCAAATGTCTGCAGTGGCTGGAGCTGGGATGATCCAATGCCAAGAACCAGGAGCTTCTTCCAGGTCTCCCACATGGGTGCAGGGGCCCAAGCACTCAGACCATCTTCTGCTTTCCCAGGCCGTAGCAGAGAGTTGGATTGGAAGTAGAGCAGCTGGGACTCGAACCAGCACCAATATGGGATGCCATCTCTGTAGGCGGTGGTTTTACCTGCTGTGCCACAGCACCAACCCCAAGAGAACCAACCGCTCTTGACAACAAAAAAGAGAGCAAGGAGAAGAAAGAGCAACAAGAGACCATTTAAACATAAGCTTTGTCCCTGATTTCATAGGAAAGTAATCTCCAGGTTAACACAAGGTAACTTAAGATTGGGTACAGAGAAGCGACTAGCCAAAGGCTTGCTGAAGAATGGGTCCTGTGCAGATACAGAGAAGAACATGAGTTGTCAGACCCAAGGTAGTGTAGCTGTGCCCATCGTAGTTGCTGCAATAAGGGCAGCACTCAGTGGTGGGATGTGATATTGGGATAGTGAAGAATAAAGGTACAGGCAGCTTTATAGGGCCTGGTAAGGATTTTGCACTTTATTCTCGGAGTAGAGGAAGCCATAAAGGTTTTGAACATTTATTTTATTTTATTTGAGTGAAAAGCAGACAGAGATCTGCCTTCTACTAGTTCACTTTTGAAATACCTACAATAGTCCGAGCTGGGCCAAGCCAAAGCCAGGAGCTTGGGGGCTGATGTTGGGGTACAGAGGTCTTAAGCTACTGCTTGGGAAGCCCACATCCTGTATCAGAGTGAGCGTTCAAATCCTACTGCTCCACTTCCCATCCAGCTTCTGGCTAGTGTGCCTGGGTCTGCCAAGGGTGATGGTCCAACTCGGGTACCTGCCACCTCTCTGGGAGACCCAGATTAAGTTCCTGGTCCCTGGTTCAGCCTGGCCTAGCCTGGGCAGTACCACGTATCTGAGAAGTGAACCAGTGATGGAAGATCTCCTCCCTGTTCCCCTACCCCTTCAGTCTCTGTCACTCTGCTTTGCATTTCAAAAAATACATATTTTTTGAAAAGATACAAAACAAAGCCAGAAGCCTGGAATTCAGTCCATGTCTCCCCATGGGTGGCAGGGCCCCATCATCACCTGATGCCTCCCAGAGTACACACAGGACACACATTAGCAGGAATGCTGGGATCAGAAGTGAAGCCAGGACATGAACCCATGTACTCCCATCATTACTCCAGTATGGGATGCAGGTGTCTTTTTTTCTTTTTTTTTTTTAATTCTTTTGTTTTACTTGAAAGACAGTTACAAAGACAGAGACAGAGATGCTGCCTCCCCAGGCACATTAGCAAGGAGCCGGATTCAGAAGGAGCAGCTAGGACTCAAACAGGCGCTCCTATTGGATGAGGGCACTGCAGGTGGCGGCTGCAATGCTGGCTCCAGTGCCTGCACCTGCGTCATGCCTTTTCATATGCTCTGGGTTTTGTTTCTTTCTTTCTTTCTTTCTTTCTTTTTTTTTTTTTTTGTATTGTTTCGTAGAAATCAGTTACTCAACAAGCTTTTCTATTTTACATTTGTCAAATTAGACTCTAATAAATGCAATTGAATCTAACAGTTAAGCTTTTATTTCGAGTAAAAGGAAAATACCGCAGAGACTGGCAAGTACCTGTGTGAATCAAACCTAGTCTATGACTATGGGGAAATACTGAGCCTGTGCTCAAATTAGAGGATAGATGCCCCATCTGAAGACACTCAAATTCAAAAACATTTTTAAAAATTTATTTATTTGAAAATTAAGAGTTAACAAAGAGAGAGAGAGAGCGGTCTTCCATATGTTGTTTTACTCCCCAGATGACTGCAGTATCCAGGGTTAGGCCATACTGAAGCCAGGAGCCAGGAGCTCCTTCTGGATCTCCCATGTAGGAGGCAGGGTTCCAAAGACTTGGGCCATCTTCTGCTTTTCCCAGGTGCATTCGTAGGGAATTAGATCCAAAGTGAAGCAACCAGGATATTAACAGGCACTAGCATTGCAGGTGGTGGCTTTACCCACTATGCCACAACACCAACACCCAAAATCAAAATTTTTGAGAAAATTGGGCTGGTCAAACAAAATATGTATCTGCAGGCTCAGATGGCCCACAGACCACCTTAGCCAAAGACACGTAAAACCTCTAGAAGACACAATGTGGATAAACTTCAGAGTGATTCTAGAGGTTTTAATGATGCAGTCTCTTACTTAAAATACCTTTTTTTCCTCTGATTATTGCTTGAGATATGTTAAAAGATTAAGTCAATTTGGATATGGGCTTCAATAAAGATGGGAAATATATTCTATTAACAGGCAATACTGTCTTGGAGCCAGATATATGTTTGGCAATGTTTTCAGTCCTGAGTTATGTTGATACATTGATATAAAATATGAAAAAGGTAATATCTGTTATACAGAGGATGATGCTATGAATAGTAATGTACAAGGAAAGCCCTACCTAAGCTTTCTCGACTATACTATTTTTAATGTGTTATACATTTTGAATATTAAGATACAGGAATTCAGGGACTAAATTATAGCAAATATGTCTTTTTCTGAGAAAGAGTAATTTGAAGTCCTTATATTAATATCTAAGGAAAAATACCTAATTGGATTCCTAACTTGGTACAGGTCATTTCAGTCACCCCAGGCAAGAAGTGGAGGTAGTTGTGTAATCAGAAGTTGATAGGACTTAAGTAGAAGACTTTTGCAGAATTATTAAAGAATATGTTTAATATAACAGGACAGAATTTTGATTAAAACAGCTAATGAAATAAAAGAAACAAATTAATGTGAAAGAAACTGTTGAGTTCATTGAATGATGCCAAAGAGATGATCTGTTTTACTTGTATGAGAACAAATAAGTAATCAAGCAGTTAGAATTTTCCAAATGATCAGCGTTTGTGTCATGTGAGATTCATTCAGATGTCTGCAGATATTATTCACTTGAATCATCCAACCTTAACTATGGTTGAGAACATTGTGCATTTTGTTTTAATTTCTTGATAATTACTTACAAGCTTTGGAGACTAAATCAACTCCTGTTTATAAAGTAACCATTTTAATATTTGGCTATTTGTACAGTATTTTTAAGCACTTTTGACAGTGCTGCTCTAAATGTCACTTTGACATGATACGTGACCTCTAATGAAATATGGTACATATTGTGGTAAAAATAATCAAGAAGACGCATGATAGTTAATAACTTATGAGAAAGGTAATTTATAATATGACCATTTATGAAAGTGAATTTTCAATCAAAGCCTTTTGTTTTATGGTACATAAAGCAAATAAAAATATTAAAAGGTCTGGTTCTACTAAGATCTAAAATAAGTACAAGTATATCCATATATAATATGTAAGTATATTATATAACATCATATAATCTCCATGTGGTATCTATTAGCATTATACTTATGAAGTTTTAATGTGTTAATACTTTCCTTGAAATGAATTAGTCCTTGACTGTCATTTTTGATTACAAACTGATGAGAAAAGGAAGCTCCAACCAGAAAAGTCTGTCTAGAGATTAGCCGATGATGTGAACACAGTGAGAGCCTGGTGTTCTTTTGTGAGAAGACTGTGAGATATAACTGATAATTCGGCTTCTCTGTCACAGTAGGTTGTTGCACGTAATTATCCTTAGACCAGATCGGACCTAAAAGGCCTGACACACCATAGGAAATGAGGTTCTGTGTGCTTAGTTAATGTTCCGTTCACAACATGGAAAAGCAAGAAGCTTTGCAAGCTGTGATATTTACGTTTTTTTCTTGTTCTTCTTAAAAATGCTTTTCCACCATTGGAATTCAGAAAAGCATAGTTAGAAAGTCAGACACAATCTCACTTAGATTAGCTAGTTTTGCCTGAGACTCACATTGACTTATATAAAGTACTTCAAAATAAGAAACCCTGAGAAATCGGGGGCTGGTGTTGCCCAGCAGGTAAAGCTGCCGCCTGCAGTGCAGGCATTCCAAAAGGGCGCCAGTTCGAGTTCCGGCTGCTCCACTTCTGATCCAGCTCCCTGCTAATGTGCCTGGGAAAAGCAGTGTTAGGAAGGCCCAAATGCTTGGAGCCCCAAATGAAGTTGCTAGCTTCCAGCTTTGGCTTGGTCCAGTGCTGGCCACTGTGGCCATCTAGGATATGAACCAGCAATTGGAAGATCTGTATTAACTCAAAATAAACTAAACATTAAAAAAACAAATCCTAAGAAATCAGCAGAACACATTTTGGTATTGTTAGCAATGTATGAGGGAAATGGCTAACACACAGGCACTGATTAAAGCCAGACATCTTATATTCTGAATATGTACCATCAAAGAGGACAAGCCCTAAAAAAGCATTTATAAATCCGTGTTTTACTTCACCATCATCATTATTAAGAATGAATTTGTGATTTCATTAAACTTATCCACACTAAGGGACAGGTTTTTAACTAAGGCATACACGTGTAAAAGGTTCTTACAGAAATATACTGCTTGAAGTATTCCTTGCTATAAAATGGAATAAGACCTTAATAAGGCTATATACTTTTATCAATACTGGGATATTTGGGGACTGTGCTTGATTTAGCACTTAAGATGTCACTTCTGACAACATCTTGTATCCGTGTTCCTGGGTTCAAATCCCAGCTGCACTCCTGACTCTAGGTTCCTGCTAATTCACACTTGGGAAGGAAGCAGGTGCTGATTCAAGTACTTGGGCCCCAAGCCTGGCTTAGCTCCAGCAGTTGTGGGCATTTGGGAAGTGAATCAGCAAATCGAAGTGTCTCTCTGCCTTCAAATAAATAAAAATCTAGAAATATTAGGACATTTGAGACAGTAAACTGGAAGTGAGGAGAAACTATTTAGTTTTTCAGAGTAAAGATAGTGCTTTCATCATTTATTTCTAATTTTCTAATACAAGTAATTGTTAGGGCTCATTTTTTTCTGTTGCATTTAAATCCTTTTAGGGAAAGCTTATGTGTGGTCTTCATGCAATTTTTTTCTCGAAGACTGTTTTGTCCTTTCTTCTCTACCCTACAGTGAATGACAGACAGTTGCTGTGTTTGTGTCCTATTAGAAGTGAGAGTGGTTGCTAGAGGGTAAAAGCAAGCACAGTGCATTGTAATGTAACAAAAGCTGGGTAATGAAGGTATCTGTGAGGTGGCCTGGAGCAGTTTCCTGTGGGGAATATGAACAAAAGCCTACTATCTGAGTGTCCCGAGGACACTGCTGATACCAGTTATTCAATAGTACCTCTTGGTTATTTCAGTTGTGGAACTACAGATAATGGATCTAAGAAAGGGATTTCTGTCCGATCCTGAAAAATGATCTAAGGGATTTTCATCCATTTCCACAATATCATTAGTTTTGCCTAAAACGAAAACACAGGGGCCGGTGTTGTGGTGCAGGTTAAACCACCACTTGCAACTCTGGTTTAAGTCCCTGCTGCTCCACTTCCAATTTAGCTCCCTGATAATGTGCTTGGAGAGGCCGCCCAAGTGCAGCTGGAGGAAGGAGGATGGGGGTTCCAGGTTCC
The DNA here is from genome assembly GCF_964237555.1 of Oryctolagus cuniculus. Lineage (NCBI taxonomy): Eukaryota > Metazoa > Chordata > Mammalia > Lagomorpha > Leporidae > Oryctolagus > Oryctolagus cuniculus. Next base: position 44,736,562 of record NC_091446.1, read on the forward strand.
TGGCTTCAGCCTGGCCTAGCTTTGGTCGTTGTGGCCATTTGGAGATTGAACCAGAGGATGGAAGTTCTGTTTCTCCCTCTCTAACTTTGCCTTTCAAATTAATCTTAAAAAAAAAAAAAAAAAAAAAAAAAAATCACTTCCCATATGTATCTCAAGAATGATGACTTATGAATAATGTAGTCATTAAAAATAAATCAGTACTGGGGCCAGCACTGTAGCACAGTACATTAATCTTCTGCCTGCAGTGCCAGCATCCTATATGGCGCCGGTTCTTGTCCCAGCTGCTCCTCTTCTAATCCAGCTCTGTTATGGCCTGGGAAAGCAGTGGAAGATGGCCCAAGCCCTTGGGCCCCTGCACCCACATGGGAGACCTGGAAGAAGCTCCTGGCTTCAGAGCGGCCCAGCTCCAGCCGTTGTAGGCATTTGGAGAGTGAACCAGGGGCTGTTAGAGCTTTCTCTCTGTCCTTCTCACTGTCTTAACTCTACCTCTTAAATAAATAAAATCTTTTAAAAAATTGAAAAATCAGTACTAATGTCACCCATAATTCCATTTTTTAAAATTCAGCCTGCACAACAACCAGATTTAACTAGAACAAAGAGCATTAACGTTTAGGAGTTTTAACAACTGAAGTCCTTTAATGGAAACTTTAGGATAAAGCAACTAGAATTAAGATAAAGCATCTAGTAATGAAGCCAACCCTGTAAATAAAAATTAACCAGAACCGTCATACACATAAAGGAGAGTTATCCTCTGCAGTAAGGGGGAGCATACAGAAACCATGGGCAAGTTAACAGTACAAACAACAAAACAGGGAATGGCACACAACAGCACAGAGATGAAAAGAATCCAAGTGAATTACCCACTTATTTACCAATGTAAATACCTTGCAGAGGGGAACTATCTTTTAAAATCTTAGCTCTTGTGTTAATATTTTCCCTCTTGAAGTAGATATTGGTTTTTCTTTTGCAGAGAAAGATCACCTGGTTATTTGGGAGTTTATGCTTCTGTTAATTACTACTTGCTCTGTGATACAGATTGTTTATGCATCCATATCCTCCAGGCTTAAAATTAAATTGGGTAGTCGTAAAGGAAATGGGATAGGCCCCACCTTTCTATGCAGTTTTAAATGTCTCAGGTATGTTTATTGAGACTGAATTACTTATTACTTGCTTGTAAAATGTAAATGAGTGTAAGTCAACTGGGCCGGTGCTTCAATTATTTGTAAGATGTTAAGTAAGAGAAAAGTGGACTGTGAAATAAGAGCACCAAAAGGCATGTTAAAGTTTGTAGAGACCAAGATTTTTAACTCCTGATTTTGGTTAACTGAATGCATACCATCTGTGAATGAAAGCTAGTTACCAGGAAAGTTTTACTGAATTAAGCCTTCCATTCTTTATGAAAAACCCAAAGCTGTGTAGTAATTCACCCAGATCATTTAGGCCTCATCATTTATTTTTGGGGAAGAATGTCAGAGAACTACTCAGAGTCAGATTTAGGGCTTACAGATTGAGAAATAGGAAGGTGCCAGGAAAGTACTGGGTCTCATCAGAGCCAACTTAAGTAATCTGGTTGATCCTAGAACTGTCTCAGCAAAACCATCACACTTGCAGCCAAACCAGAATCTTGCTGGTTTCTTAAGGATGGGTTCAATGAAGCAACATCAAACCAGATGCAATCCTTGATATTTTTTGAGGCAAACAGTTCCAACAACACAAGTTTCAACTTAATCTGTTGGCTCTAACATTTTAAAACAATTCCAAAACAACTTACGTAATACTTAACCTAATACAGTGTTCTAGTGCCTCCAAAGTAAGGTTTTGTAGTCTAAATAGCTTACCAAAAATTCTAATTTGGAAATAAACTTCTTTGATACACAACCAAAAATCTTAAACTATCTGAATACATTACCATTTTAACAAGTCACCTTTTAGTCCTTAGATGCAGTTTTCACAGTTTTAACTCAGTATTTCAAAAATGCATTTAACATATTGTACACACATCGATATTGCCGCATATTTTTATGTGGTATAATAATCATATTCGGAGTTACTTTTGGATATTTACAGTGACTTAAAGTGAACAGACCCAACCCATCCCTTCCCCTACCCTCAATTAAAAACAAAAACAGAAATAAAGACAAGAAGAAATAAGGTTGTAGAAGGGCAACTGTAATCATTAAAGTGTGGGAATACACAAGTCAGCTTTTTTTACCATTCTCCATGCTAGGAATACACTGAAAATAAACTATAAGCCACTCATTTTCTAAACCCTTTCAGGAAGCTCCAGTGGATTTCTGGATTTGCTCCTTTAAAATCAGAATACTCTGCCTTTGCTCAGGAGGTAGCATGGCAATCTGATCTGCAGTTAGCTGAAGAACCTGCATAATCAAAGCTGCCTTTTCTTGGTCCTGTGGAGTTACCTGGCTCTGCCCAGGACTAAAACTGCTAGGCTGGCTTCCACCTTGCTTACCTGCCCCCTGCATACCTGCTCCTTGGATGCCCACTCCTTGCATGCCTGCCCCCTGCATTCCTCCTCCTTGCATGCCCGCTCCCTGCATGCCACCTCCAGGATTCCCCACACTGGAAATGCTTGGGACCTGTCTGGGTCCCTGAGGGCCAGCTGCCCCTATGTTAATGGGCCCAGGGCCTGGCATTCCACCGGTCATATGGCCTCGCGAACTGGGGACGGGGCCCCTCATCTCCAGTCCCCTTGTATCCATGCCTCTGGCTTCCATTGCACAAGTCTCCATGCCTCTTCTCTCCATCACTCGTGACTCCAAGACATCAGTTTCCATGGCTCGAGTCTCCATCACTCGAGAATCTCTACTAACTCTACCGTCCATAGGTAAACCCCTTTGATCCAACATGGGTCCTCTGGGTTCTCCAATTAGCATTCTGGGGTCTCCTAACGGCCCTCCCCTCATCTCATGTGAGGAAGGGCCGCGGCCGTCATGACCAGAGGGATGGTGCATGGGGGGACCCTGATGGGGTGGGCCCAGGTAACCTCGAGGCTCCACTTCTCCAGTGACTGAAAGCAAAGTCCCTCCACGTGGGTCATTTGGAGCATCTCCCAGCAGTCCGCGGGGAGGCAGGCCGCCAGCAGTCATGGGTCCACGCGGCATAGGAGCTCTGGGATCTGACATCTGCACTTGTCCCCGCTCTAAAGGCACTGGGCCAACCCCTGGCATTCCGACTTGGGGTTGCATTGCTCCTCCGGGAGCTAAGGCGCCAGGGCCAGGGCCGGGGACTGCCGCTGGTATGGGTCCGGGAGCTGGAATTCCACCTTGGATGGGAGTCTGCATCAGAGGAGGAATGTCTTTGACTGGTCTTCTAGCCAAATGCTGAGGCTGAGGGGCTGGAGGATTCTGCTGATTCAGCAGAACATTCGGTGCTGGGCAGAGCCCAGGGGCAGGGCCAGGGCCCGGCACGGGGCCCGGCACAGGGCCAGCGACGGGCTGAGATTTGCCTGGGATCAGCGGTGTGACGTGTATTTTCCGATGCAGAATTTTCAGAGCAATCTCTGGATCCATGATTCTCATCACCACTTGCGCCTGCAGCAGCGCGTAAGCCAGCTGCGGGTTTTGAAGTAGCATGTTGCGCGCTTCCTGGTGACTGTTTTGCACACAGAGCTTCATCTGCTTCATCAGCTCAAACATCTGCTCCGGGGGGAGACTGGCGACCGCTCTGGTAATCGATTCAGGGGCATCTTCTGGATCGATGGGGTCCCCATAGGGTGAGTCAATGATGGGTGCTGCAGGCCCCAGGCTCTTTAACTCCTCCTTATTCTTCTCACTGGCAGCATTGTCCACCCGAAGCGCTCGCCCACTGAACTCCCGCCCATTGAGGTTCCGCATGGCACTAAGCGCGGTCTCCTGGTCTTGGTACTCACAGAAGCCATAACCCTTAGGTTTTCCCGTCTCTCTGTCGTACACCAGCCGGAAACTGACCACCGAACCGACCTCGGAGAAAATGTCCTTTAACTGCTCCTCAGTCGCCTCATACGGAATGTTCCCCACGAACACGGAACGCAGTGATCGATCCATGGCCGGGTCTCTCACCGCTAAACTCGACATGATTCCGGCCGTGCTCACGGCAGACGGCGGATTCTTGCAGGAGTCGTCCTTTGGCGACCCACACTTCCGCTGAGCAACGGAAGCTGCTCTTACGAATCCGGGCGGAAACCTGGTTGAGCCTTTCCAATGGTTCCGCTTCTCCGCGGAACCTCTTGCGCGGTGTCCCACTAAGTCGTTTACGTAACGCTTCCCGCCTCCGACCCTTCCTGGTGGTCTCAGCTCTGCTGCCGAGGCGCAGGAGGCCTTCCCCACCCTGCGTACTAAACCTAGCGCCCCGCCGCCGCCGGCTGGACGGCACACGCGTCGCCAGGGTAACCGGGAGCGTCGGCCTCCTTTGACGTCACGTTTTGCTCCCGTTCCTCGGCGGGAAACTGCCAACCGAAAGCTGAGTTCAGTCAGCGTGTGTTTCGTTCCGACGCGTGTCTTCTCAGATAACCGTTTCTCTTTCGTATATTTAAAATCACATTCCTGAGGCGGATGAGTAGCCCATGTCAAAGTAGATTTGAGATTTGCCCTTTAAAATACAAAAAGCTCCTGTTTTTTAAAAAAAATTTTTTTGGACATAAATGGCCTAGAAGTATAAACTGAAGCGGGGGCCAGCTGCATCCCCACCCCCATCCTGCTTCTTCGTGTAACCGCTGTTCATAGATCAATGTCCCCATCCTGCGAGATTTTTCTTTTATTTTTTTTCTGTATGTGCAGGCAGTATTAGTGACTAATAGCAGTCTATGATTGTAAAATGTGGATTAATTAACCAGTTCTTATATTGTGGGCATGTCAGTTGGTTCTGATTTTTATTCCTAACGTTTGAAATTAGTCCACCGGCTCTAGCGTCAAGGAAAAATCAAAATTGTAGTTGATTATCTTTTCCTGTTAGTTTTGCAGGCAGAAATGGAAGCTCGTTGAGTGTGTGTCTCTTCTCTCCACCCCAGCCCCATGTGGGGATGGTGCTGAAACACACAAAAGGCAGTGCCCAAAAAATGCCCAAGGCAAAGTAGCCAGTAAAAGGCAAAGCCAGAATTATGGGGAGTATATTTTTTTTTAGAGATTTATGTATTTATTTGAAAGACAAAGTGAGAAGAGAGACACAGAAAATTTTCCATACACTGGTTCATTGCCCGAATGGCTACAAAAGCCTGAACTGGGCCAGGCAGAAGCCAGGAGTCAAGAACTCCATGTGGGTCTCATACATGAGTGGAAAGGGCCTAAGCACTTGGCTCATCTGCTGCTGCTTTCCCAGGCCCCTTACCGGGGGAGCTGGATCAGAAGGGTAGCAGCCAGGACTTAACACAGCTCTCTGATTCAGTTTGCCAGTGTCACAAATATTGGCTTAACCTACTGTGCCACGACTGGCCCCTCTAATATGCCTTTTGAGGAAATTATGAAACTTTAAGCTTCGGTAAAAAATTGTGTTATGTGTCTTGAGTAGTCTAGTGAATAGATTTGGAAAAAGCATGATGGTTTAGCTGCAAATAAAACAAAATATCCATTTAGTAATTCTTTAAAACAGTCTGGGGCATAGCTACTCACACAAGACACTTGACAGCTTATATCTGCAAGTGATAAGATGTATTTCTGTCACCTGATAAAATCGTCAAACAAGTAGAATAGCTGCCTGTTCCACTGTTAAGGTCTCCTACCTCCAAACCCCCATTCTTTTATCAGTGGTAAGGGTGGTGGTGTTGTGTCAGAAAACTAAAAAGTTCATTCGTTTCTTTTACGTGCCATCCCTTTACAAAGAAAAGTCAAGCCTTTTTAAACTTTTTTTTTTTTTAAAGATTGATTGATTTGCAAAGCAGAGTGTAGGAGAAGGAAGGAGAGGCAGAGAGCAACAGAGCTTTCATCCCCTGCTTCACTCTAAATGCCTGCAACATCCAGAGCTGGCTCAGGCCAAAGCTGGGAACTAGGAACTCCATCCGGATTGCCCATCATGTGCTGCCTCCCAGACACGTTGACGGGGATCTGGATTGGAAGTGGGGGAGCTGGAGCTCAAATGGGGCATTCTGATATGAGATATGGCCTCCTCAGAGGCAGCTTAACCCACCCCCTTATGTCTTTTTCAAACAAAGACAACTTTGACATAGAGTATGTCTATAAATTTTCATCATCATGAGGGTGGTAATATGCTATCAGAATGAATTAAAAAATTCATAGAGGGCTTCGGAGCTTATCTGACTACAACTGACGGTACATAATCCAGTAGACTCCACACCTGAACCCACAATTTGTTAAGTCCGATTCCCACTTAGTAGGCCTGGAGAATTTGCATGTTTAACAAATTCTCAGGTGATGCTGATGCTGCTGGTCTAGGAACGTTTAAGATTCAGTGGTCCTAGAGAATTTGAAACTGATTTTTCTTCATTTTCATCAGGCCATACTTAATTTAGTAGATTTGTTAAAGCATGTTAGGTCTAGGTGGTTAAAAAATCTATTAAGGTTTTCATGCTGATCTAAAAAAATTCATTTGTCTCTTTTACTTACCATCCCTTTACAAAGAGAAGTCTCGCTGTTTTAAGGATCGGTTTGTTTGAAAAGCAGAGTGGCAGGGAAAGAAGGAGAGGCAGAGGGAGCCAGTGCATGCTGATCCCTTCCTGAAGACACCCTGGGCTCTAAGGATGGATGAACACGGTAGCGGAAGCACTCTGGGAACAAGTAGGATCAGTAAGAGTTCTAGCATGTTGCAGTTTGATGAAATGGGTATGCTATGAGGTATGCAGAGTGGAAGAGACTGATAAAGTCTAGATCATCAAGGAAAGCCTCCTGATTGAAGTTGGATTTAGGGTTGGGTTATAATCTTGTATAGATAAACAGAAGTTGAAGAGACCAGGCTAGGAGAAAGCAATAGTCAAGACATCAACAGGTAAAGCCGCTGCCTGCATTGCTGGCATCCCATAGGGCACTGGTTCAAGTCCCGGCTGCTATACTTCAAATTCATCTCCCTGCTAATGGCCTGGGAAAGCAGCAGAGGATGGCCTGCACATACTTGGGAGACCCAGAGGAAGGTCCTGGCTTCTGCCTGGCCCAGCACCAGCCATTGCAGCCATTTGGAGGATGAACCGGTAGATGGAAGATGGTCTGTCTCTCCTCCTTTGTCTGTATTTCTGCCTAACATAGAGTTGGTGAGAAGCAGATAAAAGGATTGATTTCTACTGTAGATTATAAGTTTTGAAGTTTAAATTCATAAATCTTCAGAAAGATGACTGTAGAATATAATGACAGAATCTTAATAATAATATCATCCAATTATTTTCATATATTTTGCAACTAGGCCTTCCTTTCCAATCCCTTATAACTTCTAAAATTTATTTCAAACATACACACACACACAGAAGAGAGAGGAAAGAGAGAGAGGGAGAGATAGAAAGAGAGAGAGAGAGAGAATCTATTCACTGGTTCACTTTCCAAATGCCTGCCATAGCTGAGACTGAACTGGGCTAAAACTAGAAGCCTGGAACTCATCCAGGTCTCCCGCATGGGTGTCAGGGCCCCACCTGTTTAAGCCATTGTCTGCTGTCTCGCACATTAACAGGAAGTTGGAATCTGAAACTGACCCAGAGCGCAAACCTAGGCACTCTGACATGGGATGCAGGTATCCTAAGTGGCATCTTAACTCCTATGCCGAATGCCCACTGGTCTTAGAGTTTTCAATCATGGCAGCTGTTCTTCCTACATCTAACGTCCTGTAGTACATGGGTTTTATTCTCATTATTTGTTCCAGCCCTTTTGTGTGTTCTCCATTGGTAAATTTTACCACTCAGTCTTCACCATATATGGTCTGTGCTTTTCCACCTCCTGGCTTTGCTGTTCCTTTGTCGGGATACCGCTGTCCCTTTTCTCCTTATTCGCTTGCATCTAAATCTTTTTTTTCTTCTAATATTCACCTCACAGACTTTCAACTACAATATTTTTTTGATGCCTGTTATTTTCTGTCACGTTAGAGGTGTTAATATTTTCCCATTATGACACACACACATATATTAAATATATAGTATAACGGTTAATCTTTTCAACAACCATTCTGAGTTAGGCAGTCATAATATCTCCTTTTTTTTTTTTAAGATTTATTTATTTGAAAGTCAGAGTTACACAGAGAGGAGAGGCAGAGAGAGAGGTCTTCCATCCATTGGTTCACTCCCCAATTGGCCACAGTGGCTGGAGCTGTGCCGATCTGAAGCCAGGAGCCAGGAGCTTCTTCCAGGTCTCCCACGTGGGTGCAGGGGTCCAAGGACTTGGGCCATTTTCTACTGCTTTCCCAGGCAATAGCAGAGAGCTGGATCGGAAGAGGAGTAGCCAGGTCTTGAACTGGCGCCCATATGGGATGCTGGTGCTTCATGCCAGGGTGTTAACCTGATGCGCCACCGTGCCGGCCCCCATAATGTCTCATTTCATAGTTAAAGGAACAGAGAGGCAAAGAGAAGTTACCTAGTGTGCTTGTGTTAATGGTAGAGCCAGCTTTTGAACTCAGACCTTTTGACTCACGAAATTTAGCTTATAAATCATTGTTCTAGTACATAAACGGCCTGAAGATACACAGCTAGTCAGTGGCAGAGCTATAGCATGAAACCAGGTCTCTTGAATTTAAAATTCTTATTTCACAATTAGTCCAGTAATTGTGGGTTATCAGGGCCTGGGGACAGCCTCCTGTGGCCTTTTTCCTGATTGTCTTTGAGTGTAACTAATTGCAATTATGACATGACAGTCAGTGCTATGGTAACAGATGGATGGTGAAGTATAAAGAATGAAGCAATACAGAAAATGTTTCCTTTTTCATTTTGTAAGGCTATAGTTGGAAAGGTTCAGTTAGATAATTAATGAATGCATTTTTCCATAAAATGAAAGAGCCCAAGCTTCTCAAACCCCAAAGTAGGTTGGTCCATGACACATTTCCCCCCAAATTTTAATGTGTTTAACATAAAACACTGATCAGAACAATAGATAGTAAATTTCATTTACTTACACATGGAAAATTTGCTTTTGTTGACAAAATGAATATTACCTGGATGTGAGGCAGCTGAACATATGCTACTCCATGGGGAGAGGTAGGACAGGTCAGATGCTCTCCTTGGAAAGGATCATGTAGTCTACCACCACCTTTTTTAAAACTAGTAAGGGAGATGAGGCCCAGGGAAAGCAAGAGACTTGACCAGGGTCAGATGCCTGGTTACCGGTCTGCCTTGTAATGGAATCTAGAAATTTAGATTTTCCCATCCAAATCATGCTCTCAGCACTTCTCAGTGCAGTAAAGTGAAGAGGTTAAGATCACAAAATTCGTGTCAGGGATTCTTGGGTTGGCTGCTAGGTCAACAAATAATTGAGTAGCCTTGACAAATGACTCATCCACTCTGTGCTTGCACTTATGCTTATCTTCTATTATTTATTTTATTTGAAAGGGAGAGGGGAGAGCAAGACCAAGACCTCTCATCTGCTGGGTCACTCCACAAATGCCTGCTATGTTCTAGACTGTGCAGGAGGAAGCTAGGAGCCAGGAAGTTAATCCAGGTCCCCCATATGGGTGGCAGAGACCCAACTACATGAATCTTCTTCTGCCACCCAGAGTGTATATTAGCAGGAAGCTAGCTAGCATCAGTAGCAGAATCACACATTTGAATATGGGAAGTAGGCATCCCAAGCAGCATCTTAAACACTGTGCCAAACCCTTGACCCTCTGCATCTCTGAAATAAGCATGCTACTACATGTATTGGCCTGCTAGGTGAGATGCGTGTTATATTTATTTTATCACTTTGCATACTACATGGCAATTATCTACATTTGTTAATAAAGCAGCATCTTAAGTGGAAAGAGACACATTTTAGTCTGTTATTTGGGGTCTGAATCTTCATTTTTATCATTGAAGGATTTTTTAAAAAAATTTATTTATTTATTTGAAAGAGTTGCACAGAGAGAGAAGGAGAGTCAGAGAGAGAGAGAGGTCTTCCATCCGCTGGTTTACCCCTTAATTGGCCACAACGGCCAGAGCTACACCAATCTAGAGCCAGGAACCAGGAGCGTCTTCCTGGTCTCCCACAGCAGGTGCAGGGGCCCAAGGACTTGAGCCACCTTCTACTGCTTCCCAGGCAATAGCAGAGAGTGGGATCAGAAGTGGAGCAGCCGGAACTCGAACTGGTGCCCATGTGGGATGATGGCGCTTCAGGAGATGGCTTAACCCACTACTCTACGGCGCCGGCCCATCATTGAAGGATTTAGATTTGGTGACATAATGGTCTGTTATCAAATTGTACAGAAACAACCTTTGGTAATACTACAAGTTTATTTTTCATTTTTTTAAAGATTTACTTATTTGTTATTATTTACAGAGAGAGGGAGACTCAGAGAGAGAGAGAGAAAGAGAGAGAGAGAGAGAGAGAGCGCCCTTATCTGCTAGATCACTACCTACCGTGGCAGCAACTGCCAGGACTGGGCCAGGTTGAAGGCAGTAATTTTTCCAGGTCTCTCACATGTGTAGCAGGGCCCCAAGCAGTTGGGCCATCTATGGCTGCTTTACCCAGGCCATTAGCAGGGACTTGAATCAGAAGTAGAGCAGTCAGGACTGGAAGTGGTGCACATGTGGGATGCTGATGTTACAGGCTGTAGCTTTACCCCACAATGCTGGCCCCCTAGCCACTACCATTTTAACTTTTAGCAGATTTGTAGTTGAACGGGGATGATTTTAGGATTGATGCCAAAGGCCACTTCAATAAGAATTTCACTGATTGTCTTGGTGCTCATTGGGTTCTTGTAGTAAATCATGAAATGCACTTTTCAAACATTGGATTGGCTCCAATTCCACTTAATTGTTTTTGTTTTAAGATTTTATTTATTTTTCTGAGAGGCAGAGTTACAGACAAAGAAAGGGAGATAGAGGGAAGGGTCTTCCATCCACTGGTTTACTCCTCAAATGGCCTCAATGCTGGGCCAACCTGAAGCCAGGAACTAAAAGCTTCTTCCAGGTCTCCCATGCAAGTGCAGGGGCCCAAGGATGTGGGTCATCTTCCATAGCTTTCCCAGGCCATTAGCAGGGAGCTGGATCAGAAGAGGAGCTGCTGGGACAGGAACTGGCACCCATATGGGATGTTAGCGCCACAGGCAGAGGCTTAGCTCACTAGGCCACAGCCCTGGTCCCCCACTTACTTGTTTTTATTAAAAGGCCTTCCTGAACTTTGTGGCAGACACAGGCTTATGCAGTGCTCTGTTGCTCTTGCACATGGGATACCTATTTGAGCATGAAATCTTCTTGAGAATGTCATTAAGATGACTTTTGAGTGTGCACTGGAAGACAAGGCCATTTATTTGAACATGGAGAGGCATAATTAATTGGACAAGAAGAACAGCCCCTGTTATTCTTGCTTCAGGCTGTCACCTGAAGAACACAGAGGCAGGAAATAGTGACTGTGGAAAAACACAAGCCCAGAGGCTGGGTCTCCATGAAGACACCTTGTTTAAGATGAACAACTCATATAATTTTTTTTCTGTGACCCAAACAATCTAATTTCCAAGTTTAGAGATGTCTGAACTGCCATTCATTTCAGAAATCAGGCTGATATCTCTCATCTGAGGGTAGATTAGCTTGCGAATGAGCCTGTGTATCCCAACTTATAAGAAGAGGCTTTTCGAAAACATCTGATTGAGGGCTCAGGCTGTTAAAAACAACAACAACAAAACCAGTGTGACAAAATGTATTTTGATTCATTAGCACGGTTGAATGATCCTTGAAAAATATTACTTCAGGAGTGCCAGTTTGAATTTGCCATCTAACTCTAGATTCCCTAGAGCTAGAGATTAGATAAAAACATAAACTCTAATGTTGATAGTGAAGTACTAGCTGACACTTTTTGGTACAAATACAGAAGCCAATTCCAACTATAATACCCAAAATGAATGATGGCATTTTAATGGTATTCTGTCATCGCTCAGGGCCCCCACAAAGGGTAGTGGTTTGCTGGAGCTGCTGTAATAATATACTTGCAGATTTATGCAACAAAAATTTATTTTCTCACAGTTTGGAAGCTGACAGTCCAAACTGGCAGGCTTGGTTTCTCCAGAGGCCTTTCTCCTTGACTTGCAGGTGGCCATCCTTGTGCCGTGTCCATAGTCTCATGTGGCCTTTCTTTCATGTTCACACACCCTGCCGGCTCTTTTCCTATAAGAACATCCAACATACGACTCTAAGGTGCCACACCTATGACTTCATTTAACCTTAATTACTGTTTGAAAGGCCCATCCTCCAAATACAGTCACTTTGGGATTAAGCTTCAACATTGGAATTTGAGAGAGAGGTGGGCATTGTGGTTCAGAGGGTTAAGGCACTACTTGGTACGTATATCCCAATTTGGAGTGCTGGCCCAAGTCTTGGCTGCTGTGCTTCTGATCTAGCTCTCTGCGACTGTACCTGGCAAATGGGAAATGGTTCAAGTAGTTGAGTCTCTGCTTTCTATATGGGAGACCTGGATGGAGTTCTGGGTTCCTGGCCTCAGCCTGGCCCAGCCCTGGCTATTATGGCCATTTGGGGAGTAAATCAGTAAATGAAAGATCATCTCTCTCTCTCTCTCTCTCTCTGCCACTCTTCCTTTCAAACAAATAAATAAATCTTGAAAGAATTTGGAGGAAACACACAATTGAACCCATAATAGACAATAATGCGATAATCTTCAGGGAAAGAAGGAATGGTAATTATAAGGCATTCAGAATGTTCCAGTCTATCATTACCAGTATGTGTCTTCCATGCACCATTCGCCCCACCTCCCCTGCATCATTTTTTGTACCTTTTTGGTCATTCTTCTCTACTGAAAGACTAATTCTTTCTGCTTTCTCTCACTGCGTCTATTGCCATTCAAGTTTTATAGGAGAGAGAATCTAAATGTTCAGCTTTATGTTGATATCCATCCATAATTCAATTCAGCAAGAGCAAGACATTGGAAAGGAGTGAGAGGGAGATGGTTAAAATTCTGTGCAGGGGCCCTACAATCCATTGGAGCAGGAAGAACTATAAAGACCCTTGCAGAGCAGGTATTAATCTCCTTTACCTGCTGAGCCATGGAGAAGTCCAGCACAAGGGATTTAGGAGAATCAGGGAAGTGTCTTTTTGTCATCAGATACAGACTTTTAATTATTTACTTTTTAAAATTGTGCATATTTATTTTAGAGACAGAAGGGAGGTGGGGAGAGGGGGAGAGGAGGAGGGAGAGAGAGGGCAGAGAGAACATTTCATTTCTGAATGCCAGCAGTGGTGGGGCCCAGGCCAGTCAGGCCAAAATCAGGAACCAGAAACTCAATCTAGATCTTATGTGGCCTGGCTCCTTGAACTATCATCAATTTCCAGGAAGCTGGAATACGGGGCAGAGTTGGGACTTGAACCTAAGCACTAAAGTATGCGTTGTGAATGTCATCACCACTAGGTCAGAAGCCTACCTTAGATTTCTAATTATTTGGGCTACTAGTGCAGTCATTTTCTTAACAGCTGAATATCCTGGTTCTCAAAGGAGTTATTGGCCACCTACTCTTGTTAGGAAGTGGAATAGTTAAGAGAAGGTTTTGAGCTGGGGCACAATTCCCAAGGTACCTATTGCCAGACAGTTTTCCCACAACATTGCTCTGAGTTGTTCCCTCCATCTGTGTAAAATAAAATATTAGCTCCAAAATGAGTCAGTGGGTCATTTTCATAGAAATTTTAAAATACCGATTTACCAGCAGAAAAAAATTATCTGATTTAAAACCATAAAGAAAATTTTAGCCATGAATTCACAGTCTTCAAACATGATGTACTGTTTTCTTGAAGGTGAATAGAATATATATTTTAAAGTATCAAACATTTCCATCCTTCCTATAAAAATATTGGTAATTCTATTCTTGGCTGCTTGAGGATATAGTAATAAACAGTGATGCTGCTTAAATTTATTCTCATCTTCATCACTGTCCTCTGACATTTAAGTTGAAATACTTGCATATACTTTCTCACAGAGCAGTACAATCAGAATTCTCTCTCCCTGGCCTCCAGGTGTTTGCCAATTCTCTCCTGGCTCTAGGGAACAAAACAAATGCCTGCAGGGAAACCTGGATGTGCAGATGACCTATTCCTCTGGAGCTCAGTCTTTTGTTAGCCCTGAAAAAGGAATTGAGTGTGTCAGCTCAAGGCCCATGAGGGGTCCAGAAAAGAGAAGCTAATGCCTCAAGATAGAATAAAGAAAGTATAAAAGTTTCTCTGCCCATTGAGTGAAGTGCAGTTTGCTGCTGGGGTCCCAAGACTGACTCATTGTCGTGGGCATTCATTCTCATCAGCAGGATTTCCACAAGGTGGCTTGGTTCCAAGAAGTGGCCTTAGAGCAGGTGTCTGCAGGTGGGGAGGCAGAGCTGTTGGGCAGGGGAGGAAAATGTATTCAGCCTCATCAGGATGACACACTCATGTCAACAGTGGCCTGGTAACTCTTTAAGATACTGTTCTTTATTATTCTGCTAAAATGTACTTAGCACCTGTTTTGTAAATACTTTCTGAGCCTGAGTGTTTACTGTGTGAAAGGTAGGCACTGGGTTAGACAATTTGGCTGTTTAACTGTGAATTGCAATATGACTCATGCTTGCAGTAGAACCTTCACTGTTAGCTTTTCTCTTGCACTTTTGGTGAGGATTTATGGGGTTCAGATTCAAGTTTGTGGCAGAAGAACAGCTGTGCCTGCAAGGAGTTTCCGTTCTGTCAGACAAGACAGAGAATACAGGATACAAGTAGACAGTTTCCAAATGCATTTTTGATTTGTTTGATTTCCCGAGAGGTAGATAGAAAATGAAAGTGTAGCTGCTGTTTATCCATTGACCCCGTTGCTAAGGTTGAGGATGGAAAAGATTTTTTTCATAACTGAGAAAAGTACTGTTATTTCTCTTTACCATGCTAAGTTTTTTGCGCTTTCATATACTGAGGACAGGGCTTATAATGTATCACCTATTACCTTCCACTGTAAGCCAGTGTAGCTCTGACAGTGTTAAGATAGCTAGGTAGATATGAGCCTATGTGTGTATGAGGAGCCAGTGAGAAAATGGGAATTTCTGTGTGATCCAAGGAGGAAGCAAGCCTTGGAAACAAACCTGCATTTCCATATCAAAATCTTGCCATTGTTTAACAACCTGATTGGGTGGGTCCCAGCCCTCTCCTTGGGGGCAGTTAGGAAAATCTCATCTGCCCTCCACAGAGGGGACTGTTAGGAAGTTCTGGAAGGAGTTTCATGCCCAGAAAGCCCTCCACCTGGCAATATTCCAGAAAACATGCAAGGGGAGGAGAAACGGAGAAGGACCCAAACCCGCATCCATGAAAACCCAAGTCTGAATGCAGACTGGGTGCTCAGTTCCTTCCTGAGATGCCCGCAGGGCCTGTCAGGTTGGACTTCTCCTTAGTAAACTTTGCTTCGCTATTCACTTGCCCTTCTGTGCCCATGCCTTCATGCTTCGTTGTTCATTAGACACCCAACTTGCATGGCTAGGAACAGCTGCCCCCTGGCGCTTCAGTAGCTCCTCCTACTTCTTCTATAGATAGCACGTCATTCCCAGGCCATGGACTCAGTGAGCAGCATTTTCTTGGTAGATTACTTTTCTTGGTAGAGTCTTTAAATGCAAACATTAAAACAAAGCATGATTTCTACAGAACAACATTTAAATAGAGCATGAATAGAATTAATATGAATATAAATTCAAAGATCATTAGTACTTTGAGCAAATGATACAGATATGAGGTTACCTTTGACCATCAGCCTTGGATCACAAGTGAAACATCACAGTAGCTTGTGGACCAGAAAGGGAGATGATGCCTTGATATGCTGACCTGTTGGTGAAGTGCTTTTTTTTTTTTTAATAAAAAAATTTTTTTGACCGGTAGAGTTATAGACAGTGAGAGAGACAGAGAGAAAGGTCTTCCTTCCGTTGGTTCACTCCCCAAATGGCTGCTATGGCCGGCGCTACGCCAATTCGAAGCCAGGAGCCAGGAGCCAGGAGCCTCCTCCTGGTCTCCCATGTGGGTGCAGGGGCCCAAACACTTGGGCCATCCTCCACTGCCTTCCCGGGCCACAGCAGAGAGCTGCACTGGAAGAAGAGCAACCGGGACTAGAACCCTGCGCCCATATGGGATGCTGGTGCTGCAGGTGGAAGATTAACCAAGTGAGCCATGGTGCCGGCCCTTAATAAAAATTTAATTTATTCATTTGAGAGGCAGAGTTACAGACAGTGAGAGGGAGAGACAGAGAGAAAGGTCTTCCATCTGCTGCTTCACTTACTTCCCAAATGGCTACAATGGCTGGAGCTGGGCCAACCCGAAGCCAGGAGCCAGGAGCTTCCTCTGGGTCTCCCATGTGAGTGCAGCAGCCCAGGTACTTGGGTCATCCTCCAATGCTTTCTCAGGGCACAGCAGAGAGCTGGATCAGAAGAGGAACAGCCGGGACCAGAACTGGCACCCATATGGGATGCCAGCACCTCAAGCAGAGGATTAACCTGTGCCACAGCACCAGCCCCCTTATATTTGTTTTTTATTATATTTGTCTCATAACTTCACACAAATATAAGGCATTACTTTCATTACCAAGTCTTTTTATAGCTTCCATAATGATCACCAATAAAATGCCACAGATAAGAAAATGGGGATTTTTTTTCTTTTGAGAGGCAGAGAGACAGAGTCAGAGAGAGGTCTCCCAGCTGTTGATTTACTACCCCAGGTGCCTGCAGCGTCCAGGGCTGCACGAAGCCAGAGTCAAAAGCCAGAACTCAGTCCCGGTCTCCCACAGGGGTGGCAGTGTGCACATTCGCTGGAAGCTGGAATGGAGAACAGAACCAGGACTGAAACCCGGTTAAGTGAAGTCTTTTTTTAACGACACGTGAAAGATGGCAGTTCTCCTTTTGAGTTGCTCATTTTGTAGTTTGGTTATTTGAGGACTTTGCTTCGTCGGCTGACCTTTTTTACTCAGGTTTTTTTTCTCTTTCTCTCTTTGGCTTCAGTGGTTGCTCTCTGCTATGTCTGTTACTCCCTGACCTCCTTCTTTGATTGAGAGTATGAGTGTGTGTACTTCCTATTGTCCAGGTAGAGGAGAGTAGGCTGTTCCTAGAAAGAATAGCCCCACAGGAAGCTATGTGTAGTCCCTCTTGCCTTTTGGTTTTCCTCCTAGTAGTTCAATGACAGTTCAAATTACTGCGAAGTTGCAGCCTTTTTTTTTTTTTTCAGTCTACTTCCATTTTAGAGGACACCAGCATTTTTTTTCCCCCCAACTGAATGTAGAAGGTAGCTGTTAGTAGTATTGGGTGACTGAGGCAGACAGTGGATGAGATGGATTGTTGGAGAAGTGAAATTAAGGAAGAGATCTGAGTGAAGATAGAAATCAAGATTTTTAAAGAATGGATCCAGAGTGGCAAAGACTGCAGTAAACTATGGGGGTACTTGGTTTGTCTTCTTTTCTCTTTAAATAAGCTTTGCGTATAAATAGTAGTGGAAGAAAAATAACTTTCCATCACCAGCTTTCTAAGTTGATGGCTGAGGCCCCTGTAACAAAAAATTAACAAGAGGAAAGCATAGAAACGTATGTAATGTCTGTTTTATGTGTTATGGGAGCCTTCATAATGAAGTGAGGTCCCAAAGAAACAGGTAAACATGGAGTATTTTTATGCCAGTCTTCATGAAGAGTGGACAGCCTTGGAGGAATGTGAGGAGGGGAAACCTTGCTAAGCCTGTTATTCACATTCATGTTGGGGTTGCTGTTCCTTTAGTTTCTTGCATTCAGGTATAGGGAGGGCACCTCTCATGTGAGGGTCTCATTACCTGTTTCAGGGTAAGGTCAGAAAGTCTTTCCTAGGTTTGAGGATCAACCCAAGGGAGAAGGGGAGGAGGGGAGGGTGACAGTGACATTTTTGCTTCTTGCTATTGGCTCAAATTCCCTTTTTTGGAGTAATATGTCCTGAACCTCTTCAACATTTATATAAATTATTGTAAAATTTTACTGCTTATTCCCAACATTACTTGGAAAATAAAGATTTTAACACACAACAATATTATGTAACACCAGATGTGTTTATAAATGTAGACTATACAATATTTTATATTCATCCCTATAACATAAAAGAGAGCCGTGTGAATCCAAGTGATTATTACTAGAATGACAATGCCATGCGTGTAGTGAGTGCTTCACATGTTACACATGATGCTTTGCTCTTGCAACCCCCACGAGAACACTTCTACGGGTTTGTGATGGATGAGGAAACCTGGGTGGGCACAGATAGACTAAGGTGCTCAGAGTTACACAGCAGGTGAGAGGTAGAACTGGGCATGATTGCCAGCAATTGCTGTATGAGAAAGAGTTAATTCCTGAAGCTTGAACTTACAGTTTTGTATTTAGAATAAGTTTACCCTCCCAAAGGAAAAATTCTGCTGAATTTCATCCGCAGTCAAGTTTTCTAACATTTCTTGCCTTGTCAGCTGCCTGTCAGTTTTGTAAAGAAATGCAGCATGAAACTGACAGAAAGAAACTCTGAAATTTATAACCACATGACAGGATATTGAAAAATCCCCACAAACAGTTATTCTGTCGTTTATTGTGTAGCACTAAAAACAGCTGCCAGTTGCATACGTGATTTAATAGACACTATTTAGGCAATATATTACTTTGCCAAGAAAATTCACTGTGTTGAATTCTTTCCTAATCTTTGGTGGCTGTTTACTTATAAAAACAGAGTACCTTGAAACTCTAAATTATTTCACAGAGGGGAAAAGTAGAACAGAAATGGCTATTAATTTAACTGTTTTGCAATGAAACTGTCACTCCAAAGAAATATATGTGAAGTAAGATATATGTATGATTCTTTGGTAAAGAGAAATACTTAAATTGGCAAATTTAATGTTTAGACATTCAGAAGGCATTATTTATAAATAGGATATTAAAATGGATTGAACATTTTCTGGCTTTATAACTAGGATGATGAATGTAAAACTGTTTTATAGACTCAAACATTATATACACCTCAGGCTTACATAGGCTTCTGTAACGCAAGGTAGTTGTGTTTGGTCTATTTGTATCAAGTCAGGACAGCAATACTATTATATGGCTCCCAGTGTTTCTTGACAAAAAGACATCCAAACACTCTTTTGAATTCCAAATATTATTTATAAACTAAAAGAGAACCACTTAAATCCAATTGATGAGGGTTCACTACTATTTTTGTTTTTCATCCTTTGGTAGTGCTCACCATATTAACTGACCTGATTCTCAGTAGAGAGGACATGTAGGGCCACAAACCCATGTGTCCGCCTTGGAGAGGCATGCTGCCCTTCTGCACTGACCCTCCATCAAGTGGAAGAGTAAGGCATATCTATGACAAAGGAGAGAGTAGGATGAAAGAAGGAGAGTTGGTCAGAAGGAGCGGAGTCTTAGAGGAGGAAAGATTTTCTCTCTCCTCTTGAAAGATAGAAGAAAGAGATGTGGAAGACAAAGAAATAGCGTAGTGGGATACATGGGAGGGGTAGGTGATAAACATCAACCATTCGTGTGCTGCCGTAATACTGCCAACTGCAGAGCATGGCAGGCACAGCAGGCAATGGCCATGCCACCATCCTGCAGTCACTGAAAAGCTGGACCACCCTATTTGGTGTCATTACTTTGAGGAGTAGTTCCGATGTGTTGGAAGGCATCATCCATTTTAATTACAAAATGCTGGAAGCACCCTTGATGCCCAGGAGCAGGGAATTAGACAAATGAATTACATTATTTAATATCATATTCTGAGATACTCTTTTCTAGAATTATATGTAACTGTTTAAAAATTAAGGAAATCTCTATATATCCTTATAGAATGATTTCCTATACATATATTTAAGTGAAAAGAGCAAAAGATAGGACAATGTTATATGTTCCAATATTTTTTTAATTTTCAAAATTTTATTTTTTTGGAAAGGCAGATATACATAGGTGATAAATAGAGAGATAGGGCAAGAGAGCACTTCCACCTTGCTGGTTCACTCCCCAAATGCCCTCAAGGCCAGGCTGGACCAGGCCAAAACAGGGAGTGCCATTCAGCTTTTTCACTCTGCCTTTCAAGTAGATGAAAATGAACAAACATTAAAAAAAAATGAATAAAGACTTGTTTTGTGGAATGATGAATCCTTATTATCACTATTCCTGATGAAATTAGACAATGTTTCTCTCTTCTCACACCTGCTGCTGCTGCTTGTTTCTACTGAGGGGAGTGGGACAACATGCACCCTCAAAACTCTCACAGCACGTACACATTTAGTTAGCTACCTGGCAGAAATCTACATCATCCATGTTTCTTTTTTTTTTTTTTTTTTTTTTTTTTTTTTTTTTTTTTTTTTTGACAGTCAGAGTTAGACATTGAGAGAGAGAGACTGAGAGAAAGGTCTTCCTTCGGTTGGTTCACCCCCCAGGTGGGCGCCACGGCCGGCATGCTGAGGCCAGAGCGCTGCTCCTATCCAAAACCAGGAGCAAGGTACTTCCTCCTGGTCTCCCATGCAGGTGCAGGACCCAAGCACTTGGGCCATCCTCCACTGCCTTCCCGGGCCACAGCAGAGAGCTGGACTGGAAGAGGGGCAACCGGGACAAAATCCGGTGCCCCAACCGGGGCTAGAACCCGGGGTGCCGGCACCGCAGGCAGAGGATTAGCCTAGAGAGCCACGGCGCTGGCCAATCATCCATGTTTCTGGCCATGCCCTTGGAGGAGATTTGAGTGGCTTCATCATGGCTTACAGTCAAACGGAGCATTCTTTGCCATTCTCAAAGCCAGGTTTCAAAATGAAGTCTAATTATTGGATGCTTCTGCACCCCAAAATCTCTGTGAGATCACCAGTGTTCTAGAAACTAAACGTCTCCTCAGATCTCCTTCAACATTTTACTTATTAAGGTGTGTTCTGGAAACAAGTTTTGGGTCACTTACCCTGATAACCCAGATTGAGTAGCTAGATTACCGTTTGGGTTCCCAGGGCCTTCCCATAATAGGATATGCTGAAACAAGTACAGCGTGTGTTCCCATGTAATCACTATCATTTGCTAGAATTTGCTGGGTTGCCAAGGTAACAAGAACTATGTGAACTATTAGAATCAGTATGGATAAAGCTGTTGAGTTGTTAATACTAAAAAATGCATTATTCAACAAGCTACTCTCTGTGCTTACCTAGTTATGTAGCTTTTCCTCTTTAAAAGGACAAGTATTGCCCCCTCCCTGTTTCATGGGAAGCATATTTAATAGGATGGCTCTCAGTAAACACCACATATTTGTTTGAGAAAAGCTACCTCTGCACTATTTCCCTATTGATGTCCATTATAGAATTGGAGATACTATTCTGTTTTTTATATATGTGTATATGTACATATATATATATCCTTATAAAAATGTTCATAGTTAATAGTGCAACAAGCTTGAAAAAAAACTGTGGATAAAATAAAATGTTTATTTTTATAGGAATATTCATATTAAGCAAGCAGTACCAGTACTATATATGAACAGGATTTCTCAAGTTATTTTTCTTTGTTTGCCTCAATAGGTTAAGGGATCCAAGAAGGAAAAAAGATTGTAGTCTTTGCAAGGGATTCTGAGTGATCAAGGTTCTATATAATTGTTTTTTGCCTTTTAAGTATTGTATAGTGGAAGAATTCAAATATCTGTTTGGTTGCTCAGTTCTTTTTCCTCTCTAGATTTCATTAGAAATGAACAGGTTTCTGGGGCAGGCGTTTGGCTCAACAGTTAAGTCGTGGTTTGGGGTGCCCACAGTCCAATATCGGAATGCCCGATTCAAGTAGCAGCTACCCTGCTTCCGAGTACGTGGGCCTCTCTATGTGTGCTTTTGTTCCTGAGTATAGATGAGCTCTGAGTTACAGCTTAGGCTCTCGTTCGTCAGCAGCAGCAGAGGAGTGGACAGGCCACGGGAAAGATTTGTCAAAATGAGTAGATGTGGAGCCAAGAGGGCAGCTAATTATTTTTGAAAGCTAATCAACTGTGCTGATATAAATGTGGCTTTGTTGCTTAACTACAGGAGAATCTGTAAATCAAGTATGAGGTTTATGATCCTTAAGTAAGAGGGAAAACATCATTAGAAATGAAAGAATAATGAGCCCATAATCAACACCATGGACAGTGAAAGGTCACCACAAAACACACCAAACACCGGCGTAAGGGAGAAGGGTTATAGTCGAGTGGAGGAAACCCAACAGGCTGCCTCCCCGTGTACAGAGAGAACGACAGCCTGTACTGGGAGAACGGGTCTTATATAACATTGCAGAGGGAAGGAAGTGGGAGCAGCAAATCCTGTTAGGGTAGGGGTGGAGCTGATGCTTGTGATTGGACCATTTGGTCACCTGACTTCTAGTAAGCCAGGCTAGGCTTAGAAAGAAGTTTATTGTACAAAATGGCAACAGGGCAAGAGCCCAAGATGGTGCCACAGATAAGACGGTACCATTTTACTAACAGACAGCAAATTGCAAGTTGTTATTTCTTTGAGATTTAAGTCTTCATTGCTTCCTGCCTTGATGATCATAGATTTTTCTAAATCACCTTCCTGTCTCAGGTCTCTCAGTCCCCCCCCTTCTTTTATTTGTATATGGATACATTCTTCATATGTTTATCATCCCTGTACTTCAGTTACTCTTCTGGGTGATGGTTGCAGTAAAATGCAGTTCCTGGGTTTTTTTTTTAAGACTTTTTAAAAATGTTTTTATTTGAAAGCCAGTATTAGAGAGAGAGAGAGAGAGAGAGAGAGAGAGAAATATCTTCCATTTTCTGATTCACTTCCCAAATGGCTGCAGTGGCTGTGGTTGGACCAGGCTGAAACCAGGAGTCTACAACTCCACTGGGGTCTCCCATGTAGATGGCAGGGGCCCACGTACTTGGGCAGTGTGGGCTGTGTTTGGCTGCTTTCCTAGGGATATTATCAGGGAATTGGATTGTAAGTGGGGCAGCCAGGACCCAAACCAGTGCTCATATGGGATGCTGGTGTGGAAGGCAGTGGCTTAACCCACTGCACCACGATGCTGGCCTCCAGCTCCTATTCTTAAAGAGATTACATTCTCATGAGGGTAGTGGGGACAAACAATAAACTGATATGTTAAAATATCATTTTCCTATTGTAATGAGTGCCATGAAAAGAATGTATGTGTAACTGATTGGTAACTTAGGAGGAGATCAAGAGAGACTACTCTGTAAAAGAAGCTTTGAAGCTGAGAACTGAATGCAAAGATCAGAGATAAGAAGATTCCTGGCATGATCAAGTAGTGCCAAGTCCCCAGGTGGGAACAGGGGAGCAACACAGGCCCTTGTAGGTGTACTGCTGAGACCTAGCGAGGGTAGAAGCAGGGGTGAGGAGTGTTACGGGGTAGGCTTTGTCAGAACCTAAGGAATCTGGATTTTATTCTTCCTGTAAAGAATAACCATTGGGACATTTTAAACACAAAAGTGACAGCATATGATTGATATTTTAAAAAGCAATTTATATAGTAAATATTCATGAATTTATGACAATATAAATGAAATGATTAAACAACTATGTGAGGGAGAAGAAACATATCTTTCTTACAGATGAATTCCAAGCAACAAATGTTGATCATTCTTCCTTTGCAATATAGACCTTAAATCCTTTTTTTCTTAAATATTTATTTATTTATTTGAAAGTCAGAATGGAGGAGAGGCAGAGAGAGAGAGAGGTCTTCCATCTGCTGGTTCACTCCCCAGTTGGCCACAAAGACCAGAGCTGTGCCGATCCAGAGCCAGGAGCTTCTTCCGGGTGTCCCATGTGGGTGCAGGGGCCCAAGCACTTGGGCCATCTTCCACTGCTTTCCCAGGCTACAGCAGAGAGCTGGATCGGAAGTGCAGCAGCCGGGACTCAAACCTGTGCCCATATGGGATACTGGCAGTGCATGCGGTAGTTCCACTCACTACACCACAGCACCAGCCCCAACTTAGTTCCTTTTTAATTCCTTAATTCCAGGAGTGTGGACTGGATTTAGTGACTCATTATGATAAGAGGAAGATGGGAAGGGAAACAAAATAGCAACTTGACTATGTAGAAACCTGGCAGACACCTCCAGAAACAAGTGACAAGGTTGAACATCACCAGGTGTAAATTATGTGACTTTCATGTGACCAGGGAATATCTGCTGGGAAATGTATTTCACTTCCGTAGCAAACATCCTCCAAATCCACAAGCAAGAGAAAATTTCAGATGAATCCGGACTGACAGACGTTCTTCAAAACGCCTGATCTGATCACTGTTCCTCACAATTGTCCAAGTCATGAAAATCAATGAAAAAACTAAGAAACTGTCAAAGAAGTGAGACAACTAAGGCGATATAAAATCTAAATACAACAAAAACCTGGAATAGATTTGGGGACAGAAAAAAAGGGATACTAGCAGGAAAATGGTGAAATCTGAAGTTTGTATTTTAGTTAAAAATAATGTATCAATATTTTTAGCTTTTATTGATATGATTATGTAAGATGTTAACATTGGAAAAGTTGGGTGAAGGATATACAGGAACTCTATTTACTTGAAACTTTTTGTAAATGTAAAATTATCCCCCAGAATTTTGAAAATGGGATTCTAGCTGATCTGTGATGAACAGATTGAGGCTGGAGAACAAGACTTGGAGCAGAAAGGCTACTAAGGATCAGGTGTACAGCAGTGATCTAAATGAGAGACGGTGGTGGCCGGGCTTCTTGGTGAAGATGGAGGGAAGGTGATATATTTGGCATTGTTTGAAAAACAGGCAAGAAAAGACTTTGGAGATGACCCGAATAGGAGTAATGAGAGAAAAAGAGAGAGCAGTTATTAGATACATATCTTTAAAAGATAGCACAATCGTGTCAGTTCTCCTGTCAGAAATCTTGATTATCATCCTCTTAAAAATGCAAGAGACCAAATTCTTCGTCCTGAACTACAATGCCCACCATAATTCAATCCCCAATTAGTGTTTCCAGCACTTACTCATCTTCCCTCTACTTGTTCCACCCACAGACACTTGTGTGTTGAAATTGGACCTAATGTTCCAATTCCCAGTCTCTCAGATCATGTCAGAATTAATTCTTCACCTCTTAAAATACTAGGACACATGCACACTGTATTAATATTAGCAGAGAGCTTCTTCTGAGCTTATAGAGCGTGTCATAGCCTATGCTAAGATCTTTACCTTGACTCTCAGCAGTAATCTTAAGTGGAGAATACTTTTCTGATCCTTAACCTACTCTTGGGAAAGATGATCCTTAAAGATGGGATAGTTCTCCAAACTGTAAAGGAGCATAATTCATACCCAGTGTGGAATAACAAGTATAAACCGAGGCTGCTCTGAGGAAACCAGGACCTTGGTCCTACTAGTTGTTATAAAAATAAGCTTGCCAAAAACTACATTAATTAGCAGTAACAAAGCTGAGCTTTAAACTGTAATATTCTTATGCCAGAGTCCAAGATATTAATGGGGATGTTGACACTCATTGGGTACTAGATTATGAGCTTGGATACTAGACCAGATCTCTCTGAGCAGTCCATTTCTCATGAATAAAAATGATACGAAGGTGGGTGTTTGGTGTCGTGGTTTAGGAACCACTTTGGATGCCCACATCTCATTATCAGAGGGCCTGGTTTGTGTCCCTCTGATTATGATACAGCCTTCTGCTAATACACACCCCAAAAAGCAGCAGGTAATGGATCAAGTGCTTGGACCCCTACCACTCATGTGGGAAACCCAGATTGAGTTCTGGACTTCTGATTTCAGCCAGGGTCAACCTTGGCTGTTGCAGGTATTTGGGGAACAAACCAAGTGGACAGAAGGTCCCTTTCCTTCTCTGTCTCTAAAAAAAATTAAATAAAAAATTAAAATTTTAAAAATGATGTTGCTGGGATCTTGGTTAAAGCACTTCAAGTGATGGCAAGTAAAACACTTAACAATGGCATTCAGTAAGTGAAGGTGCATGTGATTTGTGGTTTACATTTAACCATCTTCCTTGACCCTAAATACCAGCTAGCACAATATTTTCCTGGCAGATGGTCCTAGAATTTTCATGAATATTTATTAAATACACTCAGTTCTTAAAGGTCAAGAATTATGTTGATGGGCCAAAGAGGTGACCAGAAACCGTGTGAACCTGAAAGTAGATTTTGGAGAATCTTCCTCAGTAATAGTGACCCTGCCTGCCTGCAATTGCTTCAGAGCTATAGCCAGAACCAGAGAGAGGGGACTCTTTGGTAGGGAAGTGTCATGGAAATCCCTGTTATGCACCACAATAAATTGAGCAGCTAGCCTTGGATGCATCACTCCAAATAAAGCACAGGTATGAGGGGGTTCTATGAGTACATGAGCCATACACCTTCTGATGTCATCTCCTGCTAATGGAATTAATAGTCATTTTTTCTAAATAACCTTCACCTACTCTGCAGCTTAGGCAGAGTAGAGGCTGGTATTATCCTAACCAATGGCATTTTTTATATTCTCAGGATTTTGCATGTGTGAAATCCATATTTTAAATAGCAACCATTGATGAGTTACTCAATTTTCACTCTACCCATGTAATTGGACATGATGCATTTTCTCCATTGACCACCTTTGCTATTTCTAATAAGGCAATTTAGCTGTAAGCATTCTTTTTTTTTTTTTTCTTTTTTTTTAATGTTGTCTTCTTCAGGGCAGGATTATACTTTAGAGTTTTCATGTTAATGCAAGTAAAATCATTAAATTATTCATGAAGTAATTTGCATTTGTGGCTGCTTGCCATCGAAATTCTCTTCTAGAAATTCTTCATGTAATTTCTATTACTAGAAGTCAAGCTGTGGATAATTCACCTTTTGCCTGCAAGATAGCATACCTGGTGCTTTAGTTAGTGTGGAGAATATAAAACACAATCCCTGTCCTCAAGGAACTTACTGCATAAATTTATTCATTTTTATATAAGCATACTTTCAAATGCTCATGAAAAAAAGAATTAAATGGTGACTTTATTTTGCTGCAAAAGAAGTTTGAAATCCATACACAATTTTTTCATACTATGTCTCTTCAAACCTTCTTAAAACTTGCTATACACATGAATAACAAAAATTTTGCATCAGAATGAACTTGTTTTTTCATACTATTTTTTATACACTTTTTGGATTATGTTAATATTTGAATATCTACTATTAATAGTTAAATATGTCCTGGCTTACAACTCTCTTTACATGGCATAAGTTATTCTTTGTAACAGTCTCATGATCTCAACAGGATTGTACCTGTTTTGCAAATTACATTACCATTGGGAAAGACAAAATTATATACCTCTATGGCACATAAAGAATTTAAATACAGGCTATTTCTGTCTCCAAGATACATTCTTTTTGGCAAGCCATAGTTAATTTTCATGAAGAAAATAGAGCAGTAAGAAAAAAAGATATTTGCATATATTTATCTTAAGATTTCCATCTATATTTTCTCTAGTTCATAGTGTAAGTTTGTAAAAACATTTGTAGATGTAATAGAAATTTTTGTCTCACGTATCTCTCTGTCTAGGATTGCTTTAATCTTGAATCTCAGTCTCACACAAAAGTAATCCGTGATAAGTGTGTGAGTAGAATTCCTTCTGCTTCCTCTCTCTCTCTCCAAGTGAGTAGTTTTAACTGTGCCTCAACTAGCACTTGGTCTAGAAACTGTTCCTTTCACAAGAGGAGGCCAGATCAACAGATTTTTGTCTCTTTTGCCTTCTGTTGGTGTTGAGAATGTATACATGTTAACTTGTTTAAATTGAGTTTGATGTTTGTGTCGTAAGTGATTAACATACCTGTTGTGGGGAGCAACTCGGACTAAACTGTCACTGGAATTAAGACTTACTCTATGCATCTGCTTTCCCACAATATGGTGCTGAGAAGGGAGTAACAACTTCTAAGCAGCTTCCTCTCGCCAACTTGAGTGATGACCTGCAGGAGCTGATCCTGCTCCTGATTGGAGGAGAGCAGCGTACTCGGCGTGTGGGTAGCAGAGTTGGGATTGGTGGAAGAGGACTATAAAGGAGGAGAGAGACAACATGCACGAGGAACATCTAAGAGGAACACCTGAGCAGCCCCCGAGAGAGCCGGCCGGCGGTGTGCCGCTCCCCCACGGAAGTGGGGAAAGTGGCAGGGGGAACCGCCCTTCCACGGAGGTGGAAGGGTCGGTAGCCAACCTGGGAAGAACCAGCAGCAAACCCGGGGAGGGCCGAGCAGACAAAAGAACAGCGCAGGGTCCTGTGTCGTTCCTCCACGAAGAGGGGGAGCGACATAATGGTGCCGTGACTCCGATAGGAAGCCTAGGCAGGGTCTAGTGTCGCTCCTCCACGAAGAGGGGGAGCGACACCTGTCTGATCTTCTGCCTGAAAGGTAAATATTTCAAGGTATAATAAAGATCCTGATGAGTTGTAGTTATCTGAAACTAGAGATGGGGTGGGTATGTGTCAGTTGAACAGGCCTCAGGGATTGAACCTAGAATTCTATCAAAGTGAATGTTTTACATCAGTCAGCTGCAGAGAAATTTCTTTATTTGCTGAATCTGGGATTCTTTTGATGCTAGTTAATGGCATCTGGGGTTCTGTTGACATTAATGTTTTTGCTTTTTCCATTAGCATAGAAATTTCTATTATTTGACTGAAACCCAAATATTGCTGGATGAAGGTAGAGGCCATAACTGAAGTCTGGATTCTGCATCTTAACTCACATTTCAGGAGAGCAGTTGGGTAGATTGGTAGATGGCTGTAAGATTTACGCTGCCTAGCAGATACACAGGACTAGGCTAAATGCCAGTTTAAACCTATATTATTGCCTTTGGAAATTGAGTTCCAAGGAAGTTGTTATATTTGAATATATTGAGATGTAAAAGAACATTCATTAATATGCATGCATTGATATAGCAGCTCAGTTTGAAACTTACTGCAGATGAAGTCCAGGTGCCCCCATACATAAATGCTTCCCTCCAAATTGCCAAATTGCCCTATCAACAGAAATGAGCAGAAGAAATAATAACTTGCCTTCTCGACAGTTTTGAAAACTTATTTTATAAACAGTTGGCTTTTGTCCTGTTTCAAAAATACTACATTGAGAGTTAAAATTTTAAACCACAGAACAGTAAAGGGCAGGTCCTGTGCACAAAAATTTGCTTTCCAGGTATAACAATGCACAACACAAATGGGAATCTTTATGTACAAACCATGTAATTTTTTTATTTTTTAAAAAATTTATTTAATTTTGAAAGTCAGAGCTCCAGAGAGAGAGATCTTCCATCTACTGGTTCACTCCCGAGATGGCCGCAATGGCTGTGGCTGGGCCACGCTGAAGCCAGGAGCCAGGAGCTCCATCTGGGTCTCCCACATGTGTAACAGGGGACCAAACACCTGGGCCATCTTCCACTGCTTTTTGCAGACCATTTTCAGGAAGCTGAATCACAGATGGAGCTGACAGGACTCTAAAACTAGCACTCATATGGGATACTGGTGTCACAGCTACAGCTTTACCTGCTACGCCACGGCAGTACCCTCCATATAATTTATTAATAGATCATTTAGAAGTATATTAAAATATGAAAGAGTTTCTGTACCCCCCATGTTTATTGCAGCTCAATTCACAATAGCAAAGATGTAATCAACCCAGATGCCCATCAACTGATGACTGGATGAAGCAATTATGGTATATATACATTATGGAATATTACTCAGCCCTAAAAAAAGAATGAAATCCTGTCTTCTATAACAAAATGGATGCAACTGGAAACCATTATACTTAGTGAAATAAGCCAGTCCCCAAAACACAAATACTATATATTTTTCCTGATCTGTGGTAACTAAGAGTGAAATTGACATTTTGAGATTCAATGATGCTTTACAGCCCTTGTCTCTACTGCTGAGGAATAATGTTTTTTCTTTTTTCTAAATATTTTTTTAAATTTATTTGAAAGAGTTATATAGAGAGATGAGAGGCAGAGAGAGAGAGGGGTCTTCCTTCTGATGGTTCACTCCCCAATTGGCCGCAATGGCCAGAGATGCGCCAATACGAAGCTGGGAGCCAGGAGCTTCCTTTGGGTCTCCCATGTGTGTGCAGAGGCCCAAGGACTTGGGCCATCTTCTACTGCTTTCCCAGGCCATATAACAGAGAGCTGGATCGGAAGTGGAGCGGCTGGGACTAGAGCTGGCATCCATATGGGATGCTGGCACTTCAGGCCAGGGCGTTAACCCACTGCGCCACAGCGCCGGCCCCTGAATAATGTTTTTTCCTCTTAGTATTTGTTGAACTCTTTACTTGTGTAGGGTTAATCCTATGAGTATAAAGTAAAGTGAAAGCAGATCATTGTAAAAATTAGAAGAGGGAATGAGAAAGGAAAAGGAGCATGGGTGAGAGGGAGGGTAGGGTGGGAAGTATCACTGTGTTCCTAAATCTGTATATGTGAAATACATGAAATTTGTATACCTTAAATAAAAGAAAGGAAAAAAAATATGAAGATGGAGGTACTAAATAGACTGCAGAAAGGATACTTATTTTACAATA
Source organism: Oryctolagus cuniculus (assembly GCF_964237555.1). Classification (NCBI taxonomy): domain Eukaryota; kingdom Metazoa; phylum Chordata; class Mammalia; order Lagomorpha; family Leporidae; genus Oryctolagus; species Oryctolagus cuniculus. The sequence goes on from NC_091446.1 coordinate 44,767,118, forward strand.
GGAGAGCTGAAGTAAGAGGCACAGTGTCACCTTGTTCAGTGTCAGCTGAGGTTACGTGCAGGTTTGGTGACTCTAATTTTTGTTTGCTCTGAGCATATCTAAAATATTGCAAAGCTGTTTTGAGCACTAATTTCTGTGTTACAAATTGATTTTCTTAAGTAGCTACAGACCCTTGAAATAATAAAGGTCATGTATGTGTGCTTATACACATCCATACACATATGTGTTTATACATAGAGAGTGACAATGAATAATAACAAGCCAATTGGAGTTAAAAATTGGTAAATGTGGAGAGTATCTGGGAGTTGTAATATTGCCAGCTACTCTTCTGTAAGTCTGAAATAATTTCAAAATAAATTTGAAAAATGTGAAAAAAGAAACTTTAATTTTGAGATTGCTAAATAATTGATTTTGTTTCTTTTTGTATATGTACTAACTAAAATATTGCCTATAATGCCTCCAGATTTTGTCAAAAGTGAACTTTAAAGAACTGAATTGAAAAATATAAATCTATGGGCTGGTGCCATGGCTCAATAGGCTAATCCTCCGCCTGTGGCGCTGGCACACCGGGTTCTAGTCCCAGATGGGGCACCGGATTCTGTCCTGGTTGCCCCTCTTCCAGGCCAGCTCTCTGCTTTGGCCCGGGAGTGCAGTGGAGGATGGCCCAAGTGCTTGGACCCTGCACCCCATGGGAGATCAGGAGAAGCACCTGGCTCCTGGCTTCGAATCAGCGTGGTGCGCCCGCCGCAGAGCGCCGGCTGCAGTGGCCACTGGAGAGTGAACCAACGGCAAAGGAAGACCTTTCTCTCTGTCTCTCTCTCTCACTGTCCACTCTGTCTGTCAAAAAAAATATATAAATCTATGGAAAATATTTCACAAGGGAAAACCATACCTTACAAGAATACTCTTGATAAATCGATTTATTCTGTAATATGTGCAAAGAGGAAAGCTCTTTGTACAATGATGCATCTGTTGGCATAATCATTATCACATCTAGCCAGCAACTACTGTGCCCTGTCATGCACTGTCACAGAGGGTGATACCTGCTAAATGTTCTTTATACTTTCTTTCAAGTTCTCGAATCTTATCTGATAACCCAGATAAACAACAGAAGGAATGACCAGGCGGTGAGCACCTCCAAGGTCAAGGGAAAAATAATGAATGAGAAGGAAAACTGATAGAATCTTCAGTGCTGCATGGAAAACTCCATTTGCACTAATACATCTCCAGAATCATCTTTAAACTCATTAACTCAAATTACTGAATAAACTCAAATTGTAGCCTTTCTTTCTCTGGCTGTCCACGCTATAATAAAATTTAAAACACAAACAAGGAAATGTCTTGATGATGGCCACTGAAGAGAAAGGAGAAGAAGCAGTAATGATTGCATCCACCAGTTCCCAGAGCACCCACTACAGACTGTAGACTTTACGTATGTCAGCTTACTGAATATGCGCTGTGACTGGGCGATGCAGGTTTTGTAAAAAGAGAGACTAGGTGCATTCAAGGATTCTGCCCCAGGTGAGGAGCATCTGTGTCACAGCATAGCATGTTAAGCCACCACTTGGATGCACACATCCCATAACAAAGGGCTGCTCTACTTCCAATCCAGCTTCCTGCTTATGCATCTGAAAGGTCAGTGAATGATGGTCTAAGTGCTTGGGTCCTTGCCATTCATCTGGGAGACCCAGTTGGAGTTCTGCACATTTGGGGAATAAACCAGCAGATGCAAGATATCTCTCTGTCTCCCCCCTCTCTATTAATCTTTCTTTCAAATAAATAAGTAAATCTTTTAAAAAAATTTTTAAAACATTTTTAAGTAAATCTTAAACATATTTTGTTCAAGATCAAAGAGCTTTAAAGAGATGAATTCAGATTCCAACTGTGGAAGGGTCCCCACTTACAAAGAGCTGGAGTCAGTTATAGACTATAGGTCAATTTAAAATTAATCTCTCTTGGGCCACGCATTTTGGTGCAGCAGGTTAAGTCTCCACCTGCAATGCCAGCACCCCAGGTACAGGTGCCAGTTCTTGTCCTGGCTGCTCCAGTTCTGATCCAGCTCCCTGCTAATGCACCTGGGAAAGCAAGGAAAAATGGTCCAAGTTGTTGGACCTCTGCATCCATGTGGCCATTTGGAGAGTGAACCAGCAGATGGAAGATCTCTGTCTCTCCATCTCTCTGTCTATAATTCTGACTCTCAAATAAATCCTTATATTAAGAAAATTAATCTCTAGTCCATTTTTAAATACAGCACCAGAGAATCAATAGCATAAACAATATGAGGGAAAGGATGTGAGCAAAGCAAGTGAAAGTAGATTTTATTGAGAAACAGAGACTACCGCTTGGCCAGGAGGGATCCACAAGTGAGGGGTCCAGGCTGGGTATTGAGAACTTACATAGGGAGTGCACATCAACTGATCAGTTCTTCTAGATAGCTCCAATATGCCAGGGGTCCACTTTGTTTTGTTTTTGTTTTTTTTCTATTTCTCTCAAGTAGCAATCACTATGGTTGCCAACCATTTGAGTAGTGGTTGGGAACATGCTACTTTGTGGTGTGTTCTGCTCAGTTACCTATGGGCAGGGACCCACTGTGTTCTTTAAGCATCAATCTTTGCATTTTCTTGAGAGAATGTCTTTTGTCTGGTCAGCGAAGTGCAAATACCTGGTTCTCATTCTCACAGAGTCCTTTCCTAACTGCCTAGTAACCTTCTCATGCCTCACAGTCTGACTTAGGATTTTTTGACTGTATCATGATACGAAATTGTACACAAGCAACCATTATGTTTCTTCTAAATTTTTACTTGTTTTTGAAAATTGTATTTGAAGAAGTAGAGAGACATAGATAGAAAGAGATTTTCCATCTGATGGCTGGGCAGGCCAAAACTGGAAGGCTAGAACTCAATTCAGGTTTCTTACATGGGTGGTAGAGACACACGTGCTTAGGCCATCACCTGCTGCCCTCCCAGGTGCATGTTAGCAAGAAGTTGTAATAATGAGCAGAGGCCAGACATAAACCCAGGGACTCCATCTTTTTTTTTTTTTTTTTTTTTTTTTAATTTGACAGAGTTATAGACAGAGAGAGAGACAGAGAGAAAGGTCTTCCTTCCGTTGGTTCACCCCCTTAAATGGCCACTACAGCCGGAGCTGCGCCGATCTGAAGCCAGGAGCCAGGCGTTTCTTCCTGGTCTCCCACGTGGGTGCAGGGCCCCAAGCACTTGGCCATCCTCCACTGCACTCCCTGGCCACAGCAGAGAGCTGGACTGGAAGAGGAGCAACCAGGAATAGAACCCGGTGCCCATATGGGATGCCAGCGCCGCAGGCAGAGGATTAACCAAATGAGCCGTGGCGCTGGCCCCATCCTTTTTTTTTTTTTTTAAGATTTATTTTATTTATTTGAAAGGACTTTTTAGAATTATGCAACTCTTAGACAACTGTTTTATTTCCTTCCTGTGCCATGCTATGATCAGCTGCCTTTTAGCACAGAAACAGAAAACCAAGGTTGGGAGTGGGGAGCAGACTCCCCTCTTCAAAGCAGCAACAACATACCTTGGTTAACATGTATTCTGAGAACTAACCCGCAACGTGGAAAGGTGACTATATATTGGAAATTTGGCAATTTAGAAAGTATTAGCTTCCAGCTAGACTGATGTGAAGCTGGCCATTTATGCTATGTTAGGGAGCCACTTCAGCTTTCTACATTTGTTTATATTTCATATCCACATTCTAGGTTGTGCCTATGCTCACAGCTTGGCTAGAACAGAATGAAAGATATCCCAACTTATACTCAGCCTGTGTAACTCAAACATTCTACAAGGGCTCATTGTTCATAGCGTGCGGTGAAAAGATGGGCTTGCCTTTCATTTCTGAAGCACTTTATCTGAATGATGACTTAATCTGAAAGCCTCTGTCAAGAATGAGGAAAACTGGAGGGGCCGGCGCTGTGGTGTGGTGGTTGAAGATGCCACCTGCAGTGCTGGCATCCCATATGGGTGCTGGTTCTAGTCCCAGCTGCCCCACTTCCAATCCAGCTCTGCCATGGCCTTGGAAAGCAGCAGAAGATGGCCTAAGACTGTGGGCCCCTGCACCTGCACAGGAGACCTGGAAGAAGCTCCTGGCTTCAGATTGGCCCAGCTCTGGCTGTCGAGGCCATTTGGGGAGTGAATCAGTAGATGGAAGACTTTTCTCTGTCTGCCCTTATTATTATATTATATTATTATATTGGGCCTTACTTTTTAGAGTAATCTTAGGTTTACAACAAAATTGAGAGGAAAGTGTAGAGATTTCCAACACACTCTTTTCCCTTGCACATGTACAGCCTTTCCTGTTAGCAACACCCACCAGTGTTACATTTGTTTCAGCTGATCCACCCACATTGACTATCGTTATCACCCAAACTCCACAGTTTTACATTAGCATCAACTGTTAGTTTTGTTCATTGAGTTTGGATGATTCAATTATTTATTTTTATTTATTTATTTTCATTTGATTTGAAAGGAAGAGGTATCTTCTATGAACTGGTTCACTACTCCTCAAATGCCTGCAAAAGCCAGGGCTAGCCCAGGCCAAAGCCAGGAGCCCAGAACTCAATCGAGGTCTTTCATTTGGGTGGTGGAGATCTAACTACTTGAGCCATCACTGCTGCCTCCCGTGGTGTGCGTTAGCAGGGAGCTGGATTAGAAGTGGAGAAACCAGGCATTTGGATGTAGGTTGTGGGCTCCCCAGGAGCTAACTGGTGGGCCAAATGCTCACACCCAGAGTCCTTTTTATTACAAGCTCACTACGCTTGTGGAAATGCGACCTGTAGCTGAGTTAGGATGATTTCCAGTTTTAGTAAAACGAGCTGGTATTCCAGAAGTTCAGGCAAGAGGGGCAGACCTCTTACCTAAAGCAGTAATTGTTTAAGTCCTAGGGCCTCAAGCGTTTGCATTGCTGTGTACTGACTTATAGCTTTTACTGTTTAATACATTACAACAGCTCTGGCCTTCGAAAGTAATGAAATGCAAACATGAGTGACAATTGGAAAATTTATTTTTACTGATGACCTAGAAGAAAGAAAACTGCAAATAATATGTTTTAGACTTTGACCCGTGGAGACCAGCTTTTACTCAAATGAAGTAAGCAAGTAAAGAAACAGCTGTTTTTCCCAGGGCCTGCTTCAACAGTTCGTACAGTTAGTGTATTTTAGGTAGATTACGTATGTATTGCAATGGATTAAACTAGAACTTTTGAATTTGAGGGCCAGTTTTGAAAATGCAGGCAATTTGCATATATATGTCTGACACAAAATTATTAGTATTATTTAAATTCTGATCATACTTTGCGTGACTCTTAGTTTGAATAAAAACAAAGTAGCTTAAAATTCTTGCACAATATCATATTATATAAGTGTGAAGAACTGGAATATAGGGTCTCAAAGTCCCCAAACATGAAGCAATAAGGAAATGGAAATGCTAATTACCCTGATTTGATCAGCATGCCCTATATACAAGTTTTGAAATACCACCCTATCCACCCCCAATACATGCACTTGTCAGGTGTTAATAAAAATATGAAAATCAAAATATCTTCTTGCACATGGCCTGGTAGGCAACATTTTCAAAAGAGAAAAATTAAACTTGATTTGAATTTAAGAAGGTAAATAGCTAATATGGTCAGAAGGAGACCACTATTGTTGTTTTTCATTTTTCAAAAATCTTTTGAAAAGATCTTTTTTTGTACTGAGCGCTAATAATAACTCAGTTAATTACTTTGGGAAGAAATGTTCCCAAAGTAATAAAATTAGCAGAAGTTATCTACTCCAAACTTTGAGGCTAAGATTTTAATGGAATGGACTCTATATCCAATAAAATCTTAACTTTTTAAAAATGAGAGCAAAATGATTGATGGCTGCAAAAAAGCACCCCCTCTTGCCCACTGCCCTTCTTCAGCTCAAAATAAAATGCATGTTCAGCAAGCTTTTGTCCCTCTGAGACCTTTTTTACAGGGACTCTTCCCGCTTGGCTGTCTGTGTCAGAACACAGCTCCTGGCCTCACCTGGCCAGTCACAATTGTTGTGACCATTTACGGAGTGAACCAGCAGATGCAAGATCTGTCTCCCTCTCTTTTTCTCTCTCCCAATCTCTCTCTCTCACCTCTACCTTTATCTCTATCACCTCTGTTTCTATCTCTATCTCTGTCTCTGTCTCCCTTTCAAATAAATAAATGAAAATAATAAAAATAAGAACAGGTTGACTTAAGGTATTTATATATAAAACACAGATGTATATATGCAACAAAACATCCCATATACAGTATAAATTTGTACCTAAAGAAGAAATCTGGACTTAGATATAGAATTGTGGGAACTTCTATTAGTTTTCTAAAAGTACCATAGTGAAATACCACAGAATTGGTGGCTTAGAAAGCAGACATTTATTTTCGGAACTTTGTGTAGCTGGAAGTCCAAGATCAGGTGTCAGCAGGTTTGCTTTCTTCAAGGCCTTGCTGCTTGGCTTGTGGATGACCACCAATTGCTCTGTCCTCACACAACCTTTCCTCCATGTGCAGGTACCCCAAGGTCTCTCTGTGTGTCCAAATATCCTTTTTTGGTAAGGACACCAGGCAGATTGGATTAGGATCCACCCTCATGACCATATTTCAATTTATCACCTTTTCAAAGGCCTTATCTTCAAATACAATCATAATGTGAGATACGAAAGGGAACATAATTAGCCCATAACAAGAGCCATCAATAAATGGGAGAGCAATCAAAATGCAAAACCCAAGAGTGGAAATTTGGGTGCACTGACACCTAAAGGTTGATAAAGCACTGGGAACTCATGACAACAGAAGAAAGATCAACAGAAGGGTGTACAGAGAGCCAGAAGAGCGAGATTTAAGAAAGTGAAATTCTGGGAATTGGTGCTGTGGCAAGGGTAAGCCTCTGCCTGCAGTGTTGGCGTCCAATATCGGCACTGGCTCGAGTCCTGGCTGTTCCACTTCCAATCTAGCTCCCTGCTAATTCACCTGAGAAAGCAGAAGATTAAAAAAAAAAAGTGTAATTCCCTTTTGACGTAGAAGCCATGTTCAAATTCAATAGTGACAAACAGTAACAGAAGCAGTGCGGAAGTCAGTCTTGATTTGGAAGCTAGAAATTGCTGAAAATCTTTATGAAAGCGGATTCGATTGAGTGGTGTCGAGAGTCAGATTGTGCTGGGTTGATAGCTGAATTGAAGGCAGGACAAATAAACATAACCTATTCACCAAACTAAGAAAACAGTAGTATTTGAGAATTATAAGATGTCATTTTTGTGGAACTTACACAAACGGCTACCCTACTAGATGAGAGGTGCCTTCTTCAGTTTGGTCAATTATAACAAATTCATGTTGACAGAGTAGCTTAAACAACAGGAATTACCACACTTTTGGAAGCTCAGAGTCTGAGATTGGGGTACCAACATGATGGGGTTCTGGTGAGGGCCCCCTTCTTGGTGGCCATCTTTTCCATGACTTTATATGACGGAGACAGAGGTAGGAGAAGTTTTCTTACATCTCCTACTTATCCGGGGCTGGCAATTGGTGTAACAATGAAGTTGCCACTTGGGATGCCCACATTCCATATCAGAGTGCCTAGGTTTGAGTCCCAGCCATGCTCCTGGTTCTAGTTTCCTTATAATTTCCATGTGTGGCTGCAAGTTCAAGTAGCTTGGTCCCTGACCCTCATGTGGGAGGCCAAGACTGAGTTCCTGTCTCCTGGGCTGTTGCCAGTACTGGAGAAGAGAGCAGAAAATGGGAGATCTCTCTCTCTCTCTCTCTCTCTCTCTCTCTGTATTCTCTCTCTCTCTCTGCCTTTCAAATAAATTAAATAAACAAATATGTATTTTTTGAAAGTGCTATTCCCCCATCTTGGCCAATTTGAACAGTGCTGCAGTGAACACAGAGGACAGACATCTCTTTAATAAACTGATTTTTATTTCTTTTAGATGTATATCCAGAAGTAGGATAGCTGGGTCATGTATAGAAGTATTTTTGATTTTTCGAGGAACCTCTCTATTGTTCTCCATAATGGCGAAATTTATTTACATTTCCACTAGCAGTGTATAAGAGTTCCCTTATCTCTGCAACATCACCAACACTTGTTGTTTTTGTTTTTGCTTGTCAATCAATGGATGAATAGATAAGGAAAATGTGTATATACTTATGTATATGTACATATATATACATCTATGTGTATATACATATATATATACACACACACATACTCAACAGAGTATTATTTAGCCACAAAAAGAATGAAATCCTGTTATTTGTGGGAAAATGGATGGAACTGGAAAGCATTATGTTACGTGAAATAAGCCAAACACAGAAATACACTACTACATGCTGTCATATGTGACAGCTGAGAAGTAGGCCTTCACACAGAAGAGAAGAGAATAGTGATTATCAAGAAGGGTAATGGAGAGGGAGGGTGGAGGAAGGTTAGACTTCTGGTGTGAAAATACAATTAGGCAAGAGTAATAAATTTTAGTTTCCTACTGCATAGCAGGGTTACTATAGTTTTCAATAACCTCATATATTTTATGAACAACTAAAAGAAGCTAGAAGACATCAAGCATAAAGAAATAAAGAGATGAAAATGCTAATTAATCTAATTTAATCATCATGCATTGTATACAGGTATTGAAATATCACACAACACCCCATCAATAAGGACAATCATGTGTTAGTTAACATGAAAAAAAAATTCTAAGTACAAATCCCATCATGAGGGTTAGATTCTCCTGACCTTATTACTTCCCAAAGTCTCCATCCCCAGATACCTTCACCTTGGGGATTCGCATTTCAACACAGTCTTTTTGGAGGGACACAAAGACTGAACCCATAGCAACACTAGAGATACAACATCTGACTCATTATTTACTGGAAATATAAACTCAAGACACAGCCTTCAGTGCAGAAGGAAATGGATGAGTGTGGGATTTTTAGGAGCTTAGATTGAGGAGACTTACGTATTCTTCCATAGGAGTCCCCTTGATGTTACTATTACATGAACCAATAATCTGAGACTTATTGTCATCCTAGCCTTTGCTTGTTTTCTTCTCAATGTAAGACAGCATTGAAAAGCAAGTGAGCGATTAGTGATCCCTTTATCCCCCTCAAGTGTCTTCAAAAGTTAGAACCTAAACATCAAAAGAGTCCTTTTTATTGAGCATGATTTGATAAAAAGAATTCCATTAACAGATTTAGAGGAGGGTTTGGTCTTACAAGGACAGAGTACTGTAAACAAATCAATACTGGGCTCAGCCACAAGTGGATATGGTTGCTGTTGTAATGGGTGAGCTGCCAGTAGTCCCGTTGATAGCAATTTTGGTTCTTCTGTCGTCACAATTTATATTTTGAGTACCTCATGATCCTTAGTCATGAATTGCAATTTTTTTCTCTGTGTTCCCAGGTTTGAACTTATGGTATTAATGATACTGTTAGCACACTTGATATTAGTGAATATTAAAATTTTAGATTATTATAAGGAAAAATATTCACATATGCCAGCTATTAAATGGTATCATTCTTATGTATTTAACTCCAGGCATTCTAAAAAGCAACCTATTTCTTTTTTTTTTTTTTTTTTTGGACAGGCAGAGTGGACAGTGAGAGAGAGAGAGAGAGAGAGACAGAGAGAAAGGTCTTCCTTTGCCGTTGGTTCACTCTCCAATGGCCGCCGCGGCCGGCGCGCTGCGGCCGGCGCACCGCGCTGATCCGATGGCAGGAGCCAGGAGCCAGGTGCTTTTCCTGGTCTCCCATGGGGTGCAGGGCCCAAGCACCTGGGCCATCCTCCACTGCCTTCCCGGGCCACAGCAGAGAGCTGGCCTGGAAGAGGGGCAACCGGGACAGAATCCGGCGCCCCGACCGGGACTAGAACCCGGTGTGCCGGCGCCGCAAGGCGGAGGATTAGCCTAGTGAGCCGCGGCGCCGGCTAAAAGCAACCTATTTCTATAACAGATTCCTATGGTGAGGTCAGCTTTCTTTTCTTAATGCAACCATCATAGTGGTTGTCATTTTTTTAAAAATTATTTTCATATACTTGAAAAGCAGAGCATAGAGATAAAAAGATCTTCCATCTGCTGGTTCAGTATCCAAATGCCCACAAATAGGCAGGGAAGGGTCAGCCTGAAGCCAGGATACCATGACTCCATCTGCATCACCCACGTGGGTGGCCAGGGCCCAAGGACCTGAGCCATCATCTGTTGCTCCCTAGGATGCATTATCAGGAAGTTGGATCAAAAGCCAGCTGAGATGGCCAGCGCCGCAGCTCACTAGGCTAATCCTCCGCCTGTGGTGCCAGCACACCGGGTTCTAGTCCCATCGGGGCGCCGGATTCCGTCCTGGTCAATCCTTTTCCTGTCCAGCTCTCTGCTGTGGCCAGGGAGTGCAGTGGAGGATGGCCCAAGTGCTTGGGCCCTGCACCTGCATGGGAGACCAGGAGAAGCACCTGGCTCCTGGCTTTGGATCAGCGTGGTGCGCCGGCCACAGCGCACCGGCCTTAGCGGCCATTGCAGGGTGAACCAATGGAAAAGGAAGACCTTTCTCTCTCTCTCTATCTCTCTCACTGTCCACTCTGCCTGTCAAGAAAAAAAAAAAAAAAAAAGCCAGCTGAAGATCTGGTGCTGAAATTGGCATTCAGGTATGGCTTAATCCTCTGCACTACAAAACAACAAACAAAAAGTCCTTTAGCAATTCTTTTATTTTCTTGTTATTGTCATTTTAAAGCACACCTAATAATTACCAGGTTTTACTTTTAGTCAATAATAATATATGACTGATAATTATTAAAGTTTTAGAGCATCAAGGGATGCATTTTTAAATTGTTAACATTCACTAGCTAGTAATGACTTTTCACCTGTCTCAGGAACTGTTTAAAATACAATTTGAGCTTGAAGCATATTTTTAGGCACTCCATATCCATGGTGAATGGGTTTGAGGATCTCACAGAATACCACAATCTGCAGATTCTTTATTCCCTTTAGAGGGTGACGTGGTATTTACATACCACCTAAACAGTCCTCCTGTATCTTTTAGATCATCCCATCATCCCTATATTACTTATAATACCAATAGATGTAAATATTATATAAATAGCTGCTACTATGGTATTACTTAGGGAATAAAGACAAGCAAAACAGTGTGTGCCTATGGCTTTTTTCCCAAACATTTTTGATCTACAGTTGACTGAATCTACAAAAGTGGAACCCATGAGTATTGAGGACCCTTATATTTGCTTCATTGTATTCTGCAATCATTTGTTTACTTATAATCCTTCTCTAAACTGTGAATTAAAGGCCTAGGAGAGGGTATTTGCTGTGACACAGTGGATAAAGCCACCACCTGCAGTGCTGGCATCCCTTTTTGGCGCCGGTTCGAATCCCAACTGCTCCACTTCCAATCCAACTCCCTGCTAACAGGGAGTGAACCAGCCAATGGAAGATCTCTCTCTGCCTTTGCCTTTCCTTCTCTGTAACTCTAACTTTCAAAATGAAAGAAAAAAAAAAAAACAAGGACATTGTTTAATTTAGAGGTGTGTATTTCAGTGATTATAAAATATCTGGGACACCAGCCCTCAATTAGCTGTCGGATAAATAACTGAATTCAAATGGAACAATTGAATCAGTGTCACCTTGCATCCAATGCAGGTCTTGAGGGGGAAGTCAATTGCAGCTCAAATGGATACTAAAAAATGTGGCTCTCCCTTAGTTGAAAGATGGGATTAAAGGAAACACTCATTTTTCACTAAGGGATGGAAGGTCAAGATATAGGTGAACTGAGTTACGCACTAAGTACAGAAACAATGGCCTCTTCTGAGAAGAGAAAAACCGATGGCAACTATTGCAGTTTTCTTCTTTACCCAAGAGTTCCATACTCATTTCAAAGGAGGAAGAATCCAGTCTTACCTGAAAACCAGCTGTCATTCCACTTGTCGTCTTGGTAAGCATCAGTCACAGAAACAGATCCATTCCGAAGAGCGAGACTGCATGGATGGTGCCTGTGGTGCACAGGGACCACGTGAAACATTCCATAGGAAAGTCCTGGAGGTCATTTCTGTTTGTGAGAGGACTTCTGGAGCTAGGCACTGAGGCTCCTGGACAGTGAAGACGCAGAGTGAGGAAGGGGGCATTCAGGGAGGGCTTACAAGGACGGGGGAGCCCAACCCTCTCACTCCATCCTGTGCTCCCCAGGGCAGCCTTTGGGGATGGAGATGGACCCCATCCAGATATGAGTCTCTAATCTCTCTTTGCATGCTGTTTGCTATCCTTGCAAATACCTTCTAGGGTTATGGTGAAGAAGTGAAATTCCTTGTTCTGAGTTCACTTTTTGAGTCCTTGAGTTAGGACTGAAATCAGAAACTGTCATCAGATTTGGTGTATTTTTTTACTTGTGGATAATCCATTAAGGCTTTATTAACAAGGAGTCAATGGTAATTTTCTACCCCAATTAGTTCTGTCTTTTGTGGAAGAAAATTGATTTTCCTCATCTTAATGTGTGAAACCCCACGGTGTCCTGTTTCTCGTTCCCAGAAGGGGATGAGCACACTTGGATACCAGCAGTATCCAAGGAATGGGCTGCTTTTGAGGAGCACATGAAAATGCTTCATTGTTTTTCTTCTCCAACTTGAAATTATCTTCATCCTTGAACTAATGTCTCCATATTGTTTCTCATTCTTAAATTTTTCAGGCTGCAGACTCATTGCTATTTGGTTCATTCCCCAAATGGCCACAATGGCAGGGGCAGTGTGAAGCCTAAGCCAGGAGCCAGGAACTGCTTCCAGGTCGCCCACCCCAAAATTTGACTACACTATTATCTTTTTAAGAGTATTTACAGAGCTGGTGCTGGGATGTAGTGGCTTAAGCTGCTGCCTGCAGCACCAGCATCCCATATGGGCCTGGTTGGAGACCCAGCTGCTCCACTTCGGATTCAGCTCCCTGCTAATGTGCTTGGGAAAACAGTGGAAGCTGGCCCAGGTGCTTGGGCCCCTGCACCTACATGGGATACCCGGAAGAAGCTCTGGCCTCCTAGCTTTGGACTGGCCCAACTCCAGCCATTGTAGCCTTTTGGGATGTGAAAAAGCAGATGGAAGATCTCTCTCTGTCTCTCTCTCTCTCTCTCTCTCTCTCTAACTCTCCTCTCTCTTTCTATAACTCTTTCAAATAAAATAAATATTTAAAAAAAGAGAATACTTACAAATAAATATATTTGAAGTTGCTCATCAAGCTCACACTCAGCCTATGAATGAATACAAATTATTCTGCTGTGTACTTAGAGGAACTGCTGTTGAAACTCAGGAGCCTGGACTCCTTTTCACTCCAGAGAGAAGTCCGAGACAGTCTTTCAACCCTGCCCCGCTCCCATGTTCTTCCCTTGCCCATTGCTTTTCCATATGTCACCTACTTCCCATGGCCGCGGGACACCGCTGGAGCTCCAGCGCTTGCTTACCCATCACTGTGTGACTCCAACAGACATGACTCTACTTCCTCTTGCTCTTTCAGCTCATCCTCCTTGAAAATGCCAGTTATCTACTCAAAGCAGATCGCAGACAGTTAAATCATTGATTTTGATTTTCTTTGGGTTATTGATTTCCATTTAATTCAGAGATGTTAAATGGCGAGAATCTGTGTTGTATTTTCCATTACATAGAAGTGTAGCCTTGATTGGTATAGAGGGGATGACTGGAAGAAGTGGGTCAAAGCCTCTTACCGCAGCTCATGGGCTGGTGCTTGCCTGGCTCCTGCGCTCCACCTGTTTAACTGCTAGAAAACCTTCTAGCTCCCACACTGATCTCAAGAAATCTGGGCTTCTGATTCGATCAGAGCCCTCGGACTCAGTGCTTTCTTTAGAAAGCTCCCAACATCCTTCTGGCACAGAAAATGCGAGGAAAATGGAAATTAGAGCATTGGTCAAATGGTGCTAGTCTCCTCCTTGTAATGTCAACAGGTTATAAATCTTATAGTCCTTAATTTCTTTGTAAATGAAAGAGCAGGACTAAACAGATGTTACTCAGTGTTTCTTTCTGTTTTTTGAATTTGTGGTCTCGGTTTAGTCCCTCCAAATGATGCTGTGGGACCCATGATTAAAGAACAGGAGGAAAGATGGAGCGGAATAGAGGAGCGAGTTAGACTGCTTGAGTTCTCACTCTATTTAACCTCGAGCGAGTCTAAGTTTCTTTTCCCATAAGATGGGACTTGTAATAATCCTTCCATCACAGAGCAGCTGTGAGAAGTAAATGTGTAGTGCATAACAAATGTTAAAAATTTGCTGCTTCTCTTATTTGTTACTTGTATTGTTGTACGCGGAGGGAAGGAAGCATTCCCTCTCTTCTATGCACTCTGCTGAGCTCTAATTTCATCTTGATCCCTGACTCGCTGTGTGCCTGGAAAATCATGTAATATTGAGGCTGGTGTTATGGGGTAGTGGATTAAGCTGCTGCTTTGGACTCTTGCATCCCTTATGGGCACTGGTTTGAGTCCCTGTTGCTCTGCTTCCAATCCAGCTCTCTGCTACTGACCTGAGAATGCAGCAGAAGATGGCCCAAGTGTTTGGGCCCCTGCCACCCACGTGGTAGACCTGGAAGAAGTTCCTGGCTCCAGGCTCCTGGCTTTGGCCTTGCCCAGCCCTGGCGGTTACAGTCATCTGGGGAGAAAACCAGTGGATGGAAGATATCTCTCTCTCTGTTTCTCCTTCTCTCTGTTTGACTTCCAAACAAACAAATACATCTTTTTAAAAAAGAGTCATATAGTATCACTGGGACTGCATTCCTTGGCCTGAGAAATGAAAGGATTTAGATGAAATAACCTTCAATCTATTTTTTAAAGTAAAAATTCCATTCAGATGTAATTCTGATAATTTTTTCATGTACTTCCCTTGTAATGGTCACAGTGAATATGGAAATTGAGCGTACTACTCTTTTTGCTTTGTTACTACTCTTTTTGCTTTGTTTTCTAACTTAGCTGAATGGCGGATTTGGGACCCAACTTAAGCAAGAGTGGACGACTTTTTTTTTTTTTTAAGATTTATTTATTTATTTGACAGGTAGAATTATAGACAGGAGAGGTCTTTCATCTCCTGGTTCACTCTCCAAATGGCTACAGTGTCTAAAGCTGGACCAATCCAAAGCCAGGAGTAGGAGCCAGGAGCTTCTTCCAGGTCTCCCAGGTGGGTATAGGGGCACAAGTACTTGGGCCATCTTCCATTGCTTTCTCAGGTATATTAGCAGGAAGCTGGATCAGATGTGGTGTAGCTGGAACTTGAACTGGCGCCCATATGGGATGGAGGAAGAGGCTTAATCTACTACACCACATCACTGGCCTGGAGAGTAGAAGATCCTAGCAGTGCAGGCGTCATTGATGTGCATCCTGTGCAGTCACACAGGACTCCTAGCAAGGAGCCTGCACTTGGTTCAGTGCTCTGCTATGGCCATCCTGAAATACTTAGATTTTTTTTTTTAACAGACAGAGTGGACAGTGAGAGAGAGAGAGAGACAGAGAGAAAGGTCTTCCTTTGCCGTTGGTTCACCCTCCAATGGTCCGTGCGGCCGGTGCACTGCGGCCGGCGCACCGCGCTGATCCGAAACCAGGAGCCAGGTGCTTCTTTCTCCTGGTCTCCCATGGGGTGCAGAGCCCAAGCACTTGGGCCATCCTCCACTGCACTCCCGGGCCACAGCAGAGAGCTGGCCTGGAAGAGGGACAACCAGGACAGAATCTGGGGCCCCGACCGGGACTAGAACCCGATGTGCCGGCTCTGCTAGGCGGAGGATTAGCCTATTGAGCCGTGGCGCCGGCCGAAATACTTAGATTTTAAAGCAAGAAATCTTACAATTTTGACACTGTACCCTACAAGTTATGTAGCCAGTACTAAATATCAGTATAATTTTTTGCTATTATAATTTTATCTTTCGCTTAATTTTTTTTACCATTCTGCTCAAATTTCTGATTCATCCTGTCTTTGTTATCTATTTTTTTCTAATTGTTCTGTGTGTATTTTGAGAACCAATGCATTTCTACTTGGTAAACAGGCAGAGAATGGATAAATTAAGTCATGACTTCTGTGAAGATTTGTCTCCCCAAACTCCCAGCCACATGTCCCTCCTCATCTCAAAGCTAAAAGCATTTACTGTCTGTGTTATTCACTTTGGCACTGAATGACCTCTTACCTTGAATAATTGTCTAGCTTTGCCATGCAGAAGTCTTCATTTTTCAGATTCTAACCCCTGGACTCCTATCCCCCACAGTGCCCATCTTCATGGATATTGCGCCTAGCAGCCTCCCCAGAAATAATTGTTAATGTAATTTAACAATTGATTTAACTAGCTAAAAGCAGAAAGGAGAGGTTTTAGCTAAGAACAGGAAGGCTGGTAAAAGGCCCCAGAGGATGGCCACAGAAGATAATCCTTTATCATGCTTAAATTCTGCTCTTCAAAATGCCAGTGGTGCAGTGCCTGTCAATGGTTTTCAGTCATGAATAATCTTAAATGCCATTTTGGACCTCATGTAGTTTTTGCTTATGTTGGTGATACCTATTGCTATTTATTTGGGGAAAAATGAAAACTGCAAAATTTTTATAAAAATTACTTGCTTGTACAACTTTATTTTTTTTTTGAAGATTCATTTATTTATTTGAAAGGTACAGTTACAGAAAGAGAGAGATAGAGAGAGGGAGATGTTCCATCTGCTGGTTCCCTCAACAAATGGTTGCAACAGCTGGGGCTGGGCCAGGACAAAGCCAGGAGCCTGGAACTCCATCTGGGTCTTCCCCATGGTAGCAGGGGCCCAAACACTTAAGCCTTCTTCTTCTGCTTTGCCAAGCACAGTAGCAGGGAACTGGATCGGGAATGGAGCTACTGGGACCCAAAGCAGTGCTGATATAGGGTGGAAGCTTAACTCGCTGTACCACAGTACCAGCTTCTGCTTATACAATTTAAAAATAACAAAATAAGTACATTTCAGGTTAATAATACATTTTATGGAAAATATTATTCCCAAACACAATTTTATGACAAATAGCAGTCTTTTATGTTTTGTATATCACTTTAGTATTTGGCTTGATAAAAGACTGCTGCTTCTAATTCAGTCTGTTTCTATAACACCTGGTATGTAGCTTCTGCAAAACTCTACTGCACACATGTGAGAAAATGAGCTTACAAAGTGTAGATCTCAACTTATAATTATTTTGACAATAGTCTTTACTTCATGGACTCCTTGAAAATATCTCAGGGTGTCTAGGTGGTCCTTGGACCATACTTTGATAACTGAATAGAGTAACATCTCCCTGCCATGCAGTTTTTTCAGAATCAAGATACATTTTTTTTTTCACAGGCAGAGTGGACAGTGAGAGAGAGAGACAGAGAGAAAGGTCTTCCTTTGCTGTTGGTTCACCCTCCAATGGCCGCCGTGGCTGGCGCGCTGCGGCTGGTGCACCGTGCTGATGTGAAGGCAGGAGCCAGGTGCTTCTCCTGGTCTCCCATGGGGTGCAGGACCCAATCACTTGGGCCATCCTCCACTGCACTCCCGGGCCACAGCAGAGAGCTGGCCTGGAAGAGGGGCAACCGGGACAGAATCCAGTGCCCCGACCAAGACTAGAACCCGGTATGCCGGCGCCGCAATGTGGAGGATTAGCTTACTGAGCCACGGTGCCGGCCATAGAATCAAGATACTTTTTACAATGCTGTTATCTCCATCCCTTTAGCTGAGATGAGTAGAAGTCTGTTCTGAGTGTCAAAAAATAGAATACTCTCTCTTGATATTTGCCAGCCTGAGCTGTTCATTGGTTTACTCCAAGGTTGTAAAAGCATCAAGGGATTTGAGGGTTACCTAAGATTCTTCTTTCCACCTACTTGGATGTCATGAATGATGAGCAGATACTGGATAGGCTCCCTCACTCAGTTGAACTTAAAGCCATTGTCCTTCCCATACAATGTTCAATTGCTCAATGTAGGTGATACTTTTTTTTGTTAAGATGTATTTATTTATTTATTTGAAAGGCAGAATCACAGAGAGAGAGAGGGAAAGAGATCGTCCTTCTGGTTGACTCCCCAGATGGCTGTAACAGCCAGGTCTGGCCTGCTGAAGCCAGGAGCCAGAAAGTTTACTTGGTCTTCCACATGAGTAGCATGGGCCCAAATACTTGGGCCATCTTCCACTGCCTTCCCAGGCACAACAACAGGAAGCTAGATTTTAAATGGAGTGTTAGGGATTCCAATAGCATTCCTATATGGGAATGCAAGTGGCGGCTTAACACATAGCACCACAATGCCGGGTATGATACATTAACTTTGTTACTTTAAATTTGATGCTGGAAAATAATGGGTTGTGACTCTGAATGAAAGCTTTGGTGGAGGAATAGGCATTATTAAAATAATTACTAGAACAAATTACTGAGCCATTCCAGGTGTGATGTTTTGTGTTTTTAATGCATATTTTAATTACTATAATTTGAAAATATGTACCATGCACTCAATTTCAGTTCATTTCTATTGGTAGCTGTGAATTAACAAATTTAGGAGCAGCAAAGTTGAGGATAATTATGCAAGATAAAGTTACTGACAGACTTTTATTATGAGCTATATTTAATTTTGGAGCCTAGGTAAGCTAAATAAACAAGTAAAGTTCTTTGCACTTTCTTTTTGCCTCTAACTCGAGAGTTTTCAGTGTTAACTTTTCAGCTAATCTTTAGAAGGCCTGTTTCAACCAGGTATTTGTAACCAAGTGTCATCTCCCAGTGACAGATCAACACCTAGAGATGGGAAGAAGCATTCAGAGAGTAGGATTTCCGGTTTTCTGTGTTGAATAAATTTGTCTCCTGGAAAGTTTTGAGGTTAACTTTAGGAAACATTCAGGTGGAAGGTTTAGCTCCTTACACACCATCCAAAGCATTTGTCTGTACTCTGTGTGTGTGTGATCTTTTAAGACAACTTTCTTGCTCTGTCCAAGTGTGGTTTTCCCCAACCATTTGGAAACGTGGCTTCTGCAGAGATTGTGATCTGGGACCCAGAAGGTGGGCCTTGGACAGACAGCATGGGTTAGTGCAAGGGGGTAGGATTTGCCCTGGTTGTATGGTCTTGGGAAAATGATTTTACTCAATCTGCCAGAAACAGCTTCCATGAAAACCTTACATCTCAGGATGAGCCTTTGGTCAAGGATGTGGGAGAATCCTGAGATCCCAAAACTGATTGGTTTGCTGTTTAGTAGTCAGGAGATAAGAACTTGAACTAAGCTGCTTGTGGGACTTGGAAAGTGGAGCAGACTGGAGTGATTGTTCTTAACCACACTCAGTAAGTTTAGATGACCAATCGGAACAGGAAGTAAGGGAGAGGGAAGAATCTCAGACATGCTCAGGTTGCCGAAGCTGGTCAGCTGATAGCATTTCCCAAGGAGTCAGAGAGCAGGGGGCAGTGTGGTGGTGTGGGGCTTGGTGAGTTTTACCTGGGCCTTTTTGAGCTTTGGTCAAGAAAGGGGACAGCTGGGGAGAGATGGAAAGGTGTAGTTTGAGTTTAGGCATCTTGGCCTGGGGCTCAGGAGAAATTTGGGAGTCATCTATTCTTTATGTGACAGAGGAAGCCGTGAGAGTAGATAAAGTCACTTGAGGGAAAGTGCAGACTGGATTGGTTTAGATCCGGGAAAATGAGCCCTCAGTCTTAAAGAAATGGAAAGGGTACAGGGACCGACAGCTGCTTCTCCAGGAAAGCCAGAAAGCACACAGACCCAGAACTTTGTTGTGACCTACAACTCTGATTCACATTAGTTTTCAGTACATGGCCACTGGGAAAGAAAATTCAGGAACAGGTACAGCAATGGGGCTGCGCCAACACAGATCAGTCTTTAGCGCCAGACACGTGTGCCCGGCGTCCTCTGGGGACAGAAAGCCTGGGGCTCAGAAGAGCTCCCCAGGGGAGCGCTGCCTGAGTGTGAATAGTGCCCTTTGGGCTGCCCTTTCCGTTTCTTCAGGGAAGAAAACCAGCTTTGAGTGTCAGCAGGACTGGAAGGCTGGGCCTCTGCGCCAGCAGATGAAGGTGGCAGCTTGGAAGTAATCACGTGTGATAATCCCCGCGGGGGAGCCGGCCTCCACGAGGCAGCCGGCAGAATCTGTTGCCTCCGGATGCCTGCCTGAGCAGCCCGAGGTGGGGTCTTTGTGGTCGGTGGGCTGCTCCCCAAGTCAGTTTTTCTCCATCTTTCTCCCCTCTCAGAAACTGCCTGAAGAGAGAGATTTCAAAGTTCTGACTGCTGAGTGTCCTAAATATTAGGCAGAACACAAATTGAAATGATGAGAAAAATGTTTTCTTATGAAAAGTGACTTCAGTTATTTTAATTAATTAATTAGTTTATTTAGTGTGCACTGTTATGGTTTCAGCTTATTCTTCGTATACTTTTCTTTTTCTTTCCCCTTGATTTCTTCACTTCTGCATTTCTGGCATTGTAAGCCAGTTATTTTTCAGAATAAAGTGACAAAGCAGTACTACTTATATTCCTATTTCATTAATACTAACAATGAAGCTAACATTGTGCCAGGCTGTGAATTCTCTTTTGTTCCTCCCAGGCACTGAGAATAGGTCTGCCTGTACCCCTCATTTTAGAGGAACGGAGACATTACATGTTGAGTGATGTGCCCAGCATTCTTTTTTTTTTTTTTTTTAAATTTTTGACAGGCAGAGTGGACAGTGAGAGAGAGAGACAGAGAGAGAAAGGTCTTCCTTTGCCGTTGGTTCACCCTCCAATGGCCGCCGCTGCAGCCGGCGCACCGCGCTGATCCGATGGCAGGAGCCAGGATCCAGGTGCTTTTCCTGGTCTCCCATGGGGTGCAGGGCCCAAGCACCTGGGCCATCCTCCACTGCACTCCCTGGCCATAGCAGAGAGCTGGCCTGGAAGAGGGGCAACCGGGACAGAATCCGGCGCCCCAACCGGGACTAGAACCCGGTGTGCCGGCGCCGCTAGGCGGAGGATTAGCCTATTGAGCCACGGCGCTGGCGTGCCCAGCATTCTGACAGCTTGGGAAGAGAGTGGCTGGGACTTGAGTCTGTGCAACCAGGTTCCAGAATTTGCAATCTGAGCTCTGTCCTTTAGTGACCAGCTTGTCGTTCAATCTGCTTTGAGCTGAAGTAGCCTAGCTTCACATTAGAGACTCCTCAGGGAGTTAGAGCTAGACTAGCACCCCACGTTCCTTTCGCTCAACTTGTACCCTTTCACTTAAATTGTCTCTCCCGTCTAACTTTGCATATCCTTGCAGAAGAATGGTGATAAGGCTTCTTCTGTATGTATGAGTATTTCATGTGTAATTTTCTGGTTTGTATGTGGAAAACATTTCTTAAGCCTAGAGAAAGACCAATATTCTTTTGTTCTTGAGACTGGATCTTTTCAGCTTTTTAAGGCAGTCACTTACTGGAAGCTGTTGCCTCAACCACTATTGATGAGTACAGGAAATGGTAGGAAAAATACCAAGTCACATTAATCATGCATCTTCTAGTCGTCTCACAGGTTGAGCATGTTTGGCAGCTAATACAAGCACATCGACCCTTAGAGAGCCTTATGAAAGATTAATTTGCCAAACTGCTATCTGCTAAGTGGTTTTGTGAAAATAATTGAAAATGAATTTCAAACCTTAGTCCAGCTAAGATATTTTCAAATTTTCTTTTTTGAAACTGCCAGCCTATTGAGAGAACAGTATACTTACAATAACACAGGCTTTTGTCTATTTCCATATAGGTAAGACAGTTGTTTGATGAAAATTAAATACTTCTTTTTTTTAACTGTTAGCAAAACTTTGCAAAGATTAATCACAGAGACCAAAATTACTTAATTTTTTTTGCCTCATTCAGTTCTTCTTACCACTACTGTATTTCAACGAAATGATCTTTAAGAATCAAATAATTTTGAAAATATTCTGCCAGATTCTTTCTACTTATTATACATTTATTAACTTAATGAAACCAGCTCACTAGGTACCATGACTTTTTTTTGAAGTCTTTTTTTCTTGGGGTGTCTTAGAGTCACAGAACAATTCAGAGGAGGATGCAGAGAGTTCCTGTATATCTCCTGCCCATAATGATTTTAAAAATCAGCATATGATTATCACCTTATATGTACGAAAGATTGGAATAACATGGGTCATTTATAGCATATTATGTGCATTTTAAGAAACATTAAAATATTTCTGAAATTCCTTTCTCCCTGTTATAGCACGTATGTACCTATACCTGGATGTATGTATCTGTTGTTTACTTGATTTTATCAAGTGAATGCTATCATGGCCTAAGCTTCTAGCTAGTATTTTTTTAATGATTCTGAGATATTTTCAATATGTGAGTGAGAAGGAAGGGCAGCAAATTGAACTTTATGATACTGTCATTTTTCCTAACTAAAGGAAATCCAGAGGAATAATGCTTATTGATTATGGTTGTGTTTTGGACACTCTATTAGAATTTGACATTATTTTAAAATTTGATTGCTTATTTCTCTTAAATTCTCACAGTGGTCATATTAAGTAGATGATGTTACAATCATTTTACAACTGAGGAAAAGAACAGCTCAGAAGATTAAGTAGCTTGCCTTTGATCTCTTTTCTGCTAAGCAACAGAGTAGAGTTTCATTCATTTTTTTTTTAGATTTATTTATTTTGAAAGTCAGCATTACAGAGAGGGAAAGACAAAGCGAGAGAGACACATATCCTCCATCCACTGGTTTTCTCCCCAGATGGCTGCAATGGCTAGCAATGGGCCAAGCTAAAGCCTCAGGAGCCAGGAGCTTCATCCAGGTCTCTCACGGGGTGAAAGGGACGCAAACATTTGGGCCATCTTTCGCTGCTTTTCCCAGGCCATTAGAAGGGAGCTGGATAGCAAGTGGAGCAGCGGGAACATAAACTGGCACCCACATGGGTTGCAGGCTTTGCAGACAGCAGTTTTACCCTCAACATCACAACGCAGGCCCCAGAGTAGAGTTTTAAACACAATCTGCCTGCTAGTTGGGCTTTTTCCCACTGTGCTTGCCGTAGTGTGTGTGTGTGTGTGTGTGTGTGTGTGTGTGAAAGCTGAAGAATGGTTAAGTCTTTGCTTCGATTAATGTGTAACAACCTTTAAAGGCATAGTCTTTCTATTGAAACTCATTCACACCATGTGCCAAGTATACCAAATAGGTTACTTGTGTAGGTAATGGGAGGAACTAGTTTACATCTTAAAAATCGCTGCTATCTGCCTCTCCAGCTTCATCTTTGGGCCATTCTTAACCCCCAGCTTGGAGTGCTCCTTGGACGTGGGGTTTTTTTATTGCACCATGGAAAGAGCTCCCATGTTGGCAGCCAGTCCTCTCCCTGTCTCCAAAAGTTCCCATCTATATCTGATGACAAAATACTGTTTGCTCAATTTGTCCCATGCTTTGCTATTTCATCCACTGGACTTTTACTGGAACTTGAAGGGCAACTTCTGGTTACCAGCTTGTTTTAAAATAATTATTAATCTGGCATTCCTGATCTGCACCAATCATAGCATACAGCCTTGAGGGGCTAATCTTTGCATGCTGTTATCTCTTCGAGTTGCTGGGGCCTTTGCTTGTCAGGAGAGTGGAGAGGAATGGAAAGAATAAACCTTTATGCATTGTTCAGAAGTGGTTCGGGAGCCGGCGCCGTGGCTCAATAGGCTAATCCTCCACCTTGCGGCGCCGGCACACCGGGTTCTAGTCCCGGTTGGGGCGCCGGATTCTGTCCCGGTTGCCCCTCTTCCAGGCCAGCTCTCTGCTATGGCCAGGGAGTGCAGTGGAGGATGGCCCAGGTGCTTGGGCCCTGCACCCCATGGGAGACCAGGAAAAGCACCTGGCTCCTGGCTCCTGCCAGGATCAGCGCGGTGCGCCGGCTGCAGCGGCGGCCATTGGAGGGTGAACCAACGGCAAAGGAAGACCTTTCTCTCTCTGTCTCTCTCTCTCACTGTCCACTCTGCCTGTCAAAAAAAAAAAAAAAAAAAAAAAAAAAAAAAGAAGTGGTTCGGAGTTACACAGATTCAACATTAGCCACATCACCTACAGTTCACAGTTCTCATCGGCTCAGTCTGAAAAATAAGCAGGCACTTGCCTAGTGTGAAGGAGGACTCTTCCCCCGCTAAGGAACAGGCTGTGCTCGGCACTGTTGAATTCCACTCAGGGTGCTCGAGGGTTGAGCTATTGAAGAAGGAGCCCAGCCACTCACTGATCAGAGGCCACACTTGTCATGGCCTGCTTCCCACAGAGAGTCCTTTGTTCCTGTTCTTCCCAAATCACAAGCGACCCTGCTGGGATATCCGAAGGTGCAGATGTAAGGACAACTCAGGACATGTGAACTCAAGGGACGATGAGATCATCCCAAATAAATCCATAGTTTTGATTTTGTAAGTTTCTAAGCTGTGTTAATGGTAGGTTGCTGGAAACTTCAATAGATTACTTACGCTTAATGGTAAATGCCCTTTTACTCTTTCCAGAATAGAACTCTTTGAATTTTAAAACATCCAGGCTGTAAAGCACCTCCACAATCACCTAGTCTAGTCCCATTAATTCTACAAATGATGAACCTGAGGCCAAGTGAGGTCCTCATTGCTCTGGGTGCACATTGCAGCAGCGCCAGGACTGGTGTTTGGGACTGTTATCTCTGCTGTTTCAAGTCCAGCGACACGATCACTGGGCATACATTTTATCTCTCCAAAAAAAAAAAAAAAAAAAGATGATTGTTCACTTGGAAAAACCTATGAGCTTTCAAATATGTGCAGTACTCAGCCCATCTCATCCATGGATGAATGTAGTTGTCGAAAGGCCGACTTACGGTTTCAGTGGCAGAATAACTGAATCCACTTTGATAGGCATCACTAAATGTTCAGCACAGGGAACCAAGTCTCCTTTTCTGATTCCATGTTCATTAGGAAACCGTCTCTATAATTTGGCCCATCTTTTAGATCTGCCCCCAGGAACACTGATAGTGGTGAAGGAAATCTTCCAGCCTGTATGGTACTTAAATTGCTCAGGATATTTTTAATATGCTGGTATTTGACTTTCATTTGACTTTTTAGAAGGCATCCTAGCCCAGGAAGTCCTCCTCCCAGCAATATTCCAGACGGGGTGTGTGGGAGGAGAAAAGGAGGACTCACATCCCCAAGTCCATAGCAACTCCAGCCTGAATGCAGACTCGGCTCTCAGTTCTTTCCTGGGATGTCCTTCAGCTCCGTCAAGTGTACTTCTTTTCGTTGTTTGCCTCAATATTCATTTGCAAAACAACAACAACAAAGAAAACTAAATGAAACAAAAAGGCATCGTAGGGCAAGAGTATATTTTATGAAGGAAAATGTACTAAAAGTCCTGTGTGTGTAGTCAAGGACCATCGTTTTGGCAAGGAGTATAAGTGAGTCTGAATAATAACACCCAAATAGTAGAAAAAGAATTTATATCGAACACTGAAATGTTTCTTGGAAATCATGATTTCTTTTTTAAAGATTCATTTATTCATTTGAAAGTTAGAGTTACACAGAGAGAGAAGTAGAGGCAGAGAGAGAGAAGTAGAGGCAGAGAGAGAGAGAGAGAGAGAGAGAGGTCTTCCATCCGCTGGTTCACTCTCCAATTGGCCGCAACAGCCAGAGCTGCGCCGATCCGAAGCCAGGAGCCAGGAGCCAGGAGCCAGGAGCCTCCTCCGTGTCTCCCACACGGGCACAGGAGCCCAAGGTCCTGGACCATCCTCCACTGCCTTCCCAGGCCACTGCAGAGAGCTGGACCGGAAGTGGAGCAGCTGGGTCTCAAACTGGCACCCATATGGGATGCCGGCACTGCAGGCGGCGGCTTTATCTGCTAAGCCACAGCGCCGGCCCCAGAAATCAAGATTTCCTAGAAAATATGTTGTTGTCATCTTACATGGATGTTGGAGCCAAAACACAGGTCATGAAAATAATGCTACACTGGGGCTGATGCTATCGTGCAGCGGGTTAAGTTATGGCCTGCAGTGCTGGCATGCCGAATGGGCACCATACCAGCTGTTCCACTTCCGATCCAGCTCCCTGCTAAGGTGTCTGAGAAAGCAGCAGAGGATTTCCCAAATCCTTGGGTCTCTGCACCGGTGTGGGAGACCAGGAAGAAACTCTTAGCTCCTGGCTATGGTCTGGGTTTGGCCCAGCCCTGACTGTTGTGACCATTTGGGGAGTGAACAGATGGAAGATATCTCTCTCTCTTCATTAAATAAATCTTCAAGAAAAAAGAAAATAATGCTACACATATTTTAAAGATCAACAAATTTTATTCCATGCTGTTATCCAGAGAGCTAAAGTATTTTTGAGGTATTGTTATGCAGATTTATAAATTTACAAATGTATAGCACCAACATCAAGGTAACAAAGGTTACTAGGAGGTCTCAAACTGGCATCTAATCAGATTCCAGGAGAATTTCATTATTTTTTGTGAAAGTTCTCCTAAGAACATTTATTTCACTGTTTCAGGTTACCTTTGGTCTAACATCCACTTTATTGGTATAGAAAAAAGCCAGATAATTGCAGTTAAAAATTCTCTAGTAATTTCACTTTTACTGAAGCGACTATATAGGCAATGACTGTTGTAATTTCAAATAAGCTTCAATAAACTTTCATGGAAGCAGCTTGCCTTTCATTACTTGGGAAATGGGTAAACTTTGAAGTTGAAAAGATGAGGTTATGAAACATATGTACATGTACCATTAACATTTCATAAACGAGTATCGAACTGGGAAGAGCAAGTTGTAATGTCTGGCCTCGATGAGAAAATGCTTCATGTATTTATTTCAGTTGGTCTTAGTCTGCTCAGGCTCCCATAACAAAATACCATTGATGAGTGGTTTAAAAAACAGAAATTAATTTTATCACAGTTTTGGAGGCTTGAAGCCTGAGATCAAAGGATGAGCAGCAGGATGATGTCTGCTCTATTCCTGGCTCCAAGGACAGCTGCCTTCTTGCTCAGTGCTCACAAAGAAGTTTTCCACTCTTCAATGCTGTGAATCCCGTCAGTCTAGGACCCTGCCTTTTTGACCTCATTAGCTTTAATTACTTCCTAAAAGCCCTGGTTCCAAACACAATCACATTAAGGGGTTAGCACTTCAGCATATGAAAGGGAGAGGGAGGTTGATCAGTCCTCAGCATGTTCTTTGCTGTGTAAACTCTGGTTGTAATCCTTCATAATCCTAGAACTCATTACACTATATGGCATTGATTTTAACCTCTCAATTTATATTTCTCAAGTATCTTTTCCTCATTTTTCCTCTGGAAGATTAGTTTATAATTCTTTTTTATTTATTTATTTTTCAAAGGTTTATTTTATTTATTTGAAAGGCAGAGTTACAGAGAGGCAGAGAGAGAGAGAGAGAGAGAGAGAGAGAGAGGTCTTCCATCTGCTAGTTCACTACCCAAATGGATGCAGTGGCTAGAGTTGGTGGTATCCAAAGCCAGGAACCAGGAGCTTCTTCTGGGTCACCCTTGTGGTTGCAGGGGCCCAAGGACTTGGACCATCTTCTGCTTCTTTCCCAAGTTCATCAGCAGGGAGCTGGATCAGAAATGGAGCAGCCAGGACACAAATCCAGGCCCATATGGGATGGCAGCGGAGGCTTAACCTACTATGCCACAATGTTGGCTACAAGGAATTATAACATATTTTTAAAAACATTGGAAGCAAAAGTATATAGGTAAGTTCTATTTGTGAACTTGCGATGTCCATGTATAACCCTTTCTCAAAAGAATATTACAGGTTTCAATTGCTACCTTCACTTCATGTAACAAACAGTTATAAAATATTAAGAGCAATTTTGCATTTAAATTAGGACATAAAGAGGCCTTGAAGTGAATATTTTTCATCAATGCTTCTTTTTTTGAAGTTTGCATCTTTCAACTCTATAATGTACAAAGAGTCTTCAAAAAGTTCATGGAAAATGCATATTATGACTCAAGTAACATGGATTTCAAATTTTATGCACCAAAATTAACTTATCTTTTATATTAACTGTTCCATGAACTTTCTCAAGTACAATTAAAGAGTTATTTTCAATTAAGATATGAAGTTGATCCATTCTCTTCTCTCCATTTCTTCTGCCTCCCTCCCCTGCTTTCTAGTCAGCCTAATGGTTAATACAACCTTCTCTTCAGAGTTCAACTGAATTTTCCTCTTCAAGCATGGGTTCCCTGAGCTCTCAGATAAAAGTTTACCAGAAAGATAACAGGAACCTAGTTAAATTTAAGCTTCTGAAAAGTAGCAATAATGTTACAACTAATATATATCCATAACACACTTCTACTAATTTTTTTCATTCTTCTCCTAAAAGTCAAATTGACCTTGGATATCCTGTATTATATTTGCTGAATGACAACCTTCCCTGGATATACTGTTTCATGGACCCTGTGCTTTATTTCATTGCCCCCAGCAGATTTTGTAGTTTAATGTTGCTGGGTCAACTGGACTCTGTGTATCTCTAAAAGGTCAACATTGTGTTTTCAGCTTTTAAAAAAAACTTCATCATTGTGTCCTTGATGCCTAATATCATGCCTCACCTACACAAGTATTTGTTGAATCCAATAATATGTAGATGGATGATAAACACATAGTTGGTAATCTTTGCTTATGGTTCATATGTGTTTTATTTTCTACATGCATTCTGGCCTCAGTTTACCAACTCTGGTACGAATTCTTCTTTCTGGCATTTAAACCTTTCCATAGTTCTGGGGCCTTTTTTTCCCCTGAGTTAGCTCCCATGTTATCTGAATGGCTCAGCATTTCCTCAGTTAATGTTACAGCATTCCATATCATTTTCTTCCTTTTCCATCATTATTTAGGTTTATCTCATATGTTACTTCCTTCTTATACACTTTCCTGATCATCAGTTGTATAATATAACCTCATTATACCTGTTAGTTCTATTCTGCTTCTCTTCTTCCCTGCATCATTTTTTTTTTCATGCTTCCTATTATGATCAGTGTTTTTAAACGTGAGTGCAGTGCTTAAGCTGCCTTTGGGATGTTCAGATCCTAGGTTAGAGTGCCTGGGTTCAAGTCCCAGTACCGTCCAGAATCCCAGCTTAATGCTAATGCATGCACTAGCAGGCAGCAGGCTTAGGTAATTGGGTCCCCGCTACCTTTGTAGGAGACCCAGATCAAATGCCAGGCTCTTGGGTTTCTCTTGGGCTTAACCCTGCTCCTGTGGGTATTTGAAATGAACCAGTAGAAGAAAAATTTCTTTCTCTTTCTCTATCACGTTCTTTATGCCTTTCAAATTAATGAAAATTTTAGAAGTTATCTTATAAATAAGAAAATAAGAAAACTTGAGTGCACTGGGAGGTAATGTTATCTTAAAAACTTATTTAAATCCTGTAAAGACAAAGTTTATCTTTTATCTCATGTCAGATATGTTTTTGCAGTGACCTTTTGTCTTTTTCATCTTGCTTTTTAATTCAATGAATGAGGGACTGAAAATGGAAGAATATCATTCCTTTAAAAGCTGAAATCTATGTAAAGATTATATATTGGTAGAGTGACAGTAATGGGCAATGCAGATTAAGGTGCAGACTCCTGACTTCAGCTTGGCCACACCCTAACTCATGTGGGTGTTTGGGGAATGAACCAGAGGAAGGAAGATTTCTCTGTGTCTCCATGTGTCTCATAAAATAGATAACAGACAGCACTTTTAACTTGTATAATCATGTGTGTATGTGTTTGTGTATGTGTATATGTGTGTGTGTGTGTTTATGGAAAGGGAGGGAGGGAGAAAAGGTGGAGGGAGAGATTCATACCACGACTGCAACTGTAGCAGCTCTAAGCATTGCCTCAGAACTTTTTGCATTCTTTGATTTCACTTCACTCTGTCTGTAATGTGCCCTTTATGTATTACTGCAAAACACTAACACTGAGATGTATTCTGAACTAGCTACATTAGAGACCTGTGTCTGTTATTTGAATGACAGAAACCAGTGATACTAAGACTATTAGTACTTGCCAGCATATAATTCATAATTTTGGTGCTTAATTATATTAGCAGTGATATATATCTATATTCAAATATTAAGTTATTGGTAATATGGCATATTTCCTAGTTTGTTTCTTATCTAATCTAATTTAATCTGCTGTCCTGTATTTTATCTGGCAGTTCTACTCCTGGTGAAGCTGTGATGTATTTTTGAGATAGTACCGCTATCCCTGACCAATACATGAATACAGTCAATGTATATACAGTTTAAAAAAGCTTGGTAGAATGCAGAAACAATTTTATGGAAGGAAATATTTAAGATGTTGTTGTATGGTGATTATAATCCACACACCGTGAAATTCTGGTCTTTATCCCAGCTCTTTTGAGAACATGAGAATTTCTAGATTCTAATATTTGGGAGTGTAAAATATCCTTTGCTGTTGAATGCCTTTTTTTTTTCTTAAAAATTCAAGCACAAAAACATTTTAGGTAGTCTCTTCATATTTGTCAAGTGTGACAGTACTGTCTCCAAAATTTGAAAAGCAAAGGTGCTCTGTCTATACACGTCAGGCACAACTAAGATGATCTGTTCGATGATATTTGATTTCTCTCAGTATAGTCAGTTTTCTGGAGAATGACTGGCCTGATCTTTAAACTGATGGGCGTATGGTTAAAGAGTGTAGAAGTTACCTGGGTTTAGATTCCATTTGGAGACCCCAGTGCTTTAAAATAGGAGAAGCCTTTAATGAATGTTTGCTGAGAGCTTTGAGTTTTTAAACCACGTGGTCCAATTACGCATGGTACACAAGCATATTTTTCAGAATATACTAGCACAGGTTAACTGTTTCAATTAATGGTCTTTGAAATATGAGCTGTAAACTTTAAGACAGATTGTCTTAAAGTAAGTTTAAAACCTGTGAGTTGTTTCCTTTAGTGAGCAGCATGGTAAGGGTTGCTTTCCATGAGGTCCATGAATATTCTCTGAATTTGTCGTTTAACACCCTTATTTTGCTATTTTGATCATTAAGGATTCTCAGTGTTCTTGTGAACCCCTAGGCTTATTGTAAAAGGAACCCTCTAACCGTGGATGAGAAATCCTTTTTGACCTCACACAGCCATTATCTCCTTCCATTCTTTGGACCATGCGCTCTGACTGTCTGATTTTGTCCATTCTCCAGGTTCTTGACTCTTCCCTTACTTTGCATATGACTCTGACTCCCCAGTGAAAGTATTACTCAGTGACTCTTTCCTGCTCTAGCCTGGTCCCTGGCATTGATTTGGAGCTAGCTCTGTAAGTGGCGGGCAAACCTCAGTTTTCCATCTCGTTGGGTCCTGGACTTCTCTTCTGCTCCTGTTGCTGCTTTTGCTCTGGGAGTACAGTTCATCTGTCATTCAGTGGCAAGCAGGCAATTAACGTGCTCATATCCATCATGTGCTAGCTGCTTTTCATTTACTTTCTTCAACAACTACTTACCCAATGGGTAGCTTAAGTTTATTTTACACAGGGTGATGGAGAAGTGTACCAAGATTGAGTTAAAAAGGACCCAGGCGAATGTGGTTAGAACCCAGATCTTCCTGCATTCAGAACAAAAATAGGGCTCCTTACCTTATGTGATATATCATTTGTTTGTTGCCTTAATTTGTCACCAGCTGATATTAATCAATATCATCAGTGCTATTTGGATTCCCAGCCAGATTTGCAGAAGTAATATGCCATGCAAAATGGTCACTGTCACTGCCCTTTGTCATTCAAATCCATCTTAAAAGTGACTTTTAGGTTAGCTCCACATTAAATCCAAGTAAGTATTTAAAACATACAAGTGTTAGCCTTGCATTTTGTGCTAGTTTAGGTCAGCCACCGGCAAATGTGCAGAATGCTTGAGTCCCTCCCATTGCCACCAGGAAAGACACGCTGAATTAGATGACAATGTCCTGGCTTCCCACGGGCACTGGTATGATGAGGCATTCACCTTGCAATGTTAGCCCTCTCAGTTACACTTGGCAATAAAGTCGCAACTCTATAAAAATAATGAGAGAAAAAAGAAAAAAAAATTCATCAGTTGCTGACGCTGATCTCTGTCTTTTCCAAATATGGATTAAGAGCTAATTTGATATGTATTGAGTTCGTGGATTTTAAATTTGTGAACTGATTTTCAGATCCTTCTTGGCTCTGAGATTTCAAGCCACTGGGTCCATCCAGAAGCCACTCACCTGTTAACCTGTGTATTGACCCTGGGCACTTATGGGGAGGATGGCTCAGTTTCACATGCTTCTCCAGTACTAACCGTCTAGAGAAAGGATGGCTCACAGACCCTTACTGCCTTGTATTATCTGTCACTGATAGCAGTAAAGCGGTTATTTAGGGTTGAAATAGGGTTGGAAGGCAAATCTTCTCACTGTCTCTCCTGGGAAGCAATCCTCTTAGCAGTTTAAATCTAAGTCATTGGAAGTTGAAGATTTGTTGTGAAAAATGAAAACAACAACAAAACAAATTCAGAAATATCCCAGCCAATATCTTGCCTTATAACCTAAGTAGTTTTTTGTACAGTTGATCAGATTTATAGCTGTCTTTGGGTAGAAATGTAAGCCAACTTTGTCAAATTTAACTTCACATTTGTGGTTAAGTAGAATCTTGAGAGTTTTGTTTTGTTTTGTTTTAGCTATCCATTCATTTATTTATTTCACTAGAGTTCTTTATTGCAGATTAATGGATTCTGAAATAATAGATTTGTATTTTCACACATTAGCTTTCTTAAGTACAATTTTTTTTTTTAAAAAAATTCATTTATTTATTTGAAAGGCAGAGTTATAGAGAGAGGGAGAAACATACACAAACATACACTCGCACAGAGAGAAAGAGAGATTTTCCCAGCCCATATTGGCCTGGGCTCGGCCAGGATGAAGCCCCAAACCAGAAGCTTCTTCCGAGTCACCTACATGGGTGGCATGGGGCTATATGTATGTATACATACATGTTAAGAGCCTATTACCTCAGTTTTTTCTTAACAGTCTACTAATGGCAAGAAAGAGAAAAATTTTGCAACTATTCTAGCGTCATGTATAAACTTTTTTTATCTTTTCAAAAATAAAGGGCTTATTTATTTTGTTTGAAAGGTAGAACAACACGGTGGAGTGGTGGGGAAGAGAAAGAGATCTTCTATCCCCCAGTTTACTGTCCACATGGCTGCCATGGCCCAGGGCTGGGCCAGGCTGAAGCTAGGAATTTAAAACTCTATCTGGGGTTCCCATGTGGGGGCAGGTGCTTGTGTACGTGGGCCACCTTCTGCTTCTTTCTCAGATGCATTAACAGAGGCCTGGATGGGAAGAAGGGCAGCCAGGACTCAAATTGCTGCTCTGATATGGGATGCTGGTGTCACAAACAGTGGTTTAACCTGCTGTGCCATACATTAGCCCTGTCTAAACTTTTAAAAACAAAGGTACGTTAAAAAATACTTGTTCAGTATAGGAAGCTGTGATATAAAGTGACATATACTTATCACCAATTATCCCTTTTATTATAAATAAAGTAACCAGTTGTAATCATTTTAGTCATTATCTGTGTATGTGTATAATAAAAATGAGATGAACTAGTTTTATAGTTACCTTTTGTCACTTAATATATTGTAAACACCTTTCTAGAGTCTTAAAACTAAAATAATGGTTTTCATTTTAATGTTATTAGTATACTTTCTACAAACAAAGGCTTTACTTGGAAGCTCAATATATAAAATTGATAAAGAACGAGACTCATGTGGCTGAGACAAGGTCAGAATCTTCTCTGGTTGGTCCATCATGCTTTTCTTCCAGCATCACCTAAAGCCTTGCAGAGCACAGCCTGAAGGATGCCTACCCCACCTCGGCGGCTCTTCTGCAGTGTGCGCGTTTCATTCAGCCAGTTGACTTTTGTTTAACATGCCATACATGTTTCGCGAATCATAGTCTGACTTCCAGTGTTGGTGCTCACATTGGTTTGTTCTGTTGAGTGCTTACCTTGCATATAATGTAGTTTCGTTTTGTTTCAACTGTCATTGTCTGGCAGTAAACATGATGGTGATTGAGAGAAGTTGAAGCTTCAGGGTTAAAACTCTGTCTCAGATAATTAGAGTATCAATGTTTCTTTACTCATATGGTTGCTTAGAGAGAAGTTTTCAGTCGTTAGTTTTTCTTCTCTGAAATAAGTTATTCATTTAGTAAATATATTACTGGTGTTTCCAGAAATACTGTCTTGGAGGTGAAATCAGAGAGATTATGAAGAGGATCTATGGGAACCTATTATTTCAACAATTATGTCTTCGTAACACAAAGCATTTGCTGGGTACTCCTGCGTTGATGGAGACTTCTTTGTCTTAATTCTTTCTGTCTTTAATTACATTTTTTAAGTTTTAAAATAACCCTTCTACTGAGATCTTAACTTTCAGTCAACCTCTCTTAACTATCAGTGGAGCCTGTGCCTTCCTTTTTGTTATGGTAGAAATTATGGTTATCCTTGTTGTTGTTGTTGTTGTTAAGGAATAAGTGTCCAGCTGAGTATTCTATGTATTTCAAAGTGTCTGGCTGTGTAAATGGGTTTCCACGTGGCTTCCCGCCGGCCAGTCTACTTGAATGAGCTTTGTAGAAAATATATTTTCTGGTGTAAACCCTAAGGCACAGCTATGATGTGGGAAACATTTATCACTATGAAGTGAAAAAATGGCATTTTGATGCTTTCAAAGGAAGTATTGTTTATTTGCATTAGTGTTAAACTGTTGAATGTGGAATGACTGTTTTTTTAAAATACATTTTTCTGTATTTGTTACTATGCACATCCTTATATCTTAAAAAAGATTATTTCTCATAACATAGGAAATATTGTCCTTTAGATAACTCATTAAGCTGTTCAAATATCTGCTTACTGTAAAGACTTTATGGCTCTAGTGTTTCTTTTAATTTTTTTTTTTTTTTTTATATTTGAAATGAAGAGAGAGAGAGAGAGAAATGTCGTACCCTCTGGTTCACTTCCCAGTTGCCTGCAACAGCTAAGGGTGGGCCAGGTTGAAGCCAGGTCTCACCCATGGTGGCAGGTCCCAACTATTGAGTCATCGTTTGCTTCTTCTCAGGGTACACATTATGAAGCTGGAATCAAGAACGGAGCCAGGATTGGAGTCCAGGCACTCTGATACGGAACATGGGAATCCTAAGGCATCTACACCAGATGCCTACCCAGCTCTAGCTTTTCTATGATGTAAACTGGATATAAAATTTTCATTCAGCTCAAATAGCATTACAATTTGAATATTAAAATATTGCATTTGGAAAAATATTATTTATTTGAAAGGCAGAGCAGCAGAGAGTGTGGGAGAGAGCTCTTTCATCTGTTGGCTCACTTTCCAACAATCTACAACAGCCAGGTCTGGGCCAGGAAAAAGCCAGGAACCAGGAACAGGGGGCCCAAGAACTCAGGCCATCTTCTGCTACCTTCCTAGGCTCATTAGCTGGGAACTGGATCATACATAGAGTATCTGGTTCTCAAACCAGCACTCCAATATGGGCTGCTGGTGTCACAGTCAGCGGCTTAACCTGTTGCACTACAACACCAGCTCCAAAAATATTTTTTCATATTAAATATTAAAGAGAATTTTCCTTGAGTTAGTAGTTTTATAGAAACAGATATAAAAATATACTGTTATGTCTTAGGGATTCAAACCCATGGTCCTGGTGGTAGATAAGTATATTTCAAAGAATAGAGACTAAGGAGGCATATTGAATGCGAATCTTCTAGCTCACCATAATATCTTACAGGGATATTGGTCATCCATGAGATCTGGAATTACTGTTAGGATCTATGGATTTCTTCTAGGTGTTAGGCTTCTCCTCTGGATAACAAATATGAAGGTAGTGTTGTTACCCTCATGTGGATGTTTGGGCTCAAGATAAGGCCTTTTTGGACTGTTTACTTAAGAGATATAGATGTATTGGAAAAAAATCCAACCATTGATTGTCTTTGAAGGTATCGTTTTTAATCTAATAATACATTCAATTAGCCTTAAGTTCTGCATCTAAAAATCTAATGGATAAATTGCAAAATGTCATCACACAAATCATGAATGGTTACTGTAAAATCCAGCAGTTATAGTAGTGGTGATGTTGACTTCTTTTACCTGGGAGTGTATGGAACATTTCCACTGTCCCTGATTTTTCATGTTTCAGCTTTTTTCTGATATATTCATTGGAATGAAA
This sequence comes from Oryctolagus cuniculus, assembly GCF_964237555.1. Taxonomy (NCBI): domain Eukaryota; kingdom Metazoa; phylum Chordata; class Mammalia; order Lagomorpha; family Leporidae; genus Oryctolagus; species Oryctolagus cuniculus. Next base: position 44,803,258 of record NC_091446.1, read on the forward strand.
GAGTGACCCTTGCCTTCTTAAAGCTGCTTTTCATTTACATACAGTCTTTGCTCTCTCTTGATCACCCCTTAAAGACCATTCTTTGTATATGCCAGCAAAAGCTACTCTTTTGAGCTCTTAATTCTTTCTTTTCAGCAGTGTCACACTTTGGAGGACCAGTACCCTCATAATGGTGTATGCGAAGCTACCTTTATTTTTCTGTCATATTTTTAAAAAGTAGTTGTTGTGGCATGGACAGATTTATCTTCCGTCCCTGGCTCTGTAAATTACTAGCTGTTTTACTTTGGATGAATTACTTGGAATAATAGCTAGGTATAGTTACAGAGGCATGTATGCCATTGTGAAACCATCTTTAGGAAGTTCATAATCTATATGGGAATAAGATGATAAATCAATAAAATGGACTTTTTGCATGCTTCTTAGAAAAAAATCTAGATCATGTTGCCCCATGGTTCTAAGGATATTGTTAATATTATGTATTTTTAAATGATGTTAAGTTTGAAAAGCATTGATCAAATGCAAAATGAAGTAAGTATTCTTTCCAGTACTTTTGATTACATACTCATGCACACAGGAGCACTTGGTTAACACAACTTACTTTTCCTTCAAGGCAACGGACTGTCCCTTAGAACAGAAACAAGACAAAGCTCTCTCCTATATAACATAAAACAGATTCTAAAACACATTTCCACTAAAATTTGGAATATTGTCTTGTAGGTCCATCACAACTCAGTTCAATCAAACTTTGCGTGAACTGTTCATATCATCAGGAAAGGGAATCTCTCAATGCTGGAAGGTTTAAGAAAGGAAAGGGGTTGTATTTAGTGCAGTCTTTAAGTCATTGCTTGGAAAGCCAGCATTCTGTATTGGAGCCCCTGAGCTCAAGTATCAACTCCACTTCAATCCAGCTACGTGCTATTGTGCAACCTGGATGGCAGTGATGAAGGCTCAAGTACTTGGGTCCCTGTACATGGGAGAATTGAGTTCCTGGTTCCTGGTTTTGGGCTCTGGACCAGCCCAGCTGTTGCAGGCATTTGAGGAATGGACCAGTAGATGAAAGATCTCTCTCTGGCTCTGTCTCTGTCTCTCTCTCTCTCTCTTTCAAATAAATACAATTTCTTTTCTTTCGTTCTTTCTTTTTTCTTTTCTTTTTTTTTTTTTTTTTTTTTTTGACAGGCAGAGTTAGACAGTGAGAGAGAGAGAGACAGAGAGAAAGGTCTTCCTTCCATTGGTTCACCCCCAAATTGGCCACTACAGCCGGCGTAATGCGCTGATCTGAAACCAGAAGCCAAGTGCTTCCTCCTGGTCTCCCACGTGGGTGCAGGGCCCAAGCACTTGGGCCATCCTCCACTGCACTCCCCAGGCCACAGCAGAGAGCTAGACTGGAAGAGGAGCAACTGGGACAGAATCTGGCACCCCAACTGGGACTAGAACCCGGGGTGCTGGCACCGCAGGTGGAGGATTAGCCAAGTGAGCTGTGGCGCCAGCCCAAATAAATACAATTTCAAAAGCAGAAGTGGAAGGTGAGATTCTCATGCCCTGGCTTTTCTTCGGGTTGCATCAATTGCTTACCTTTTGTGCTTTCTTTGCTTTGAATTTCTGTGAAGTGTAAAGGTTAATCCTGCTCTATGAATGTTTTCATTTTAAGAAAGAAAACTGTCAATCTGGTCTAGACTGAAGCAGAATTGTGCAAAAGATGTGGTATGATTTCCACCTGGGTACCTTTGGATGAGGTCCACAGATCCTTGAATCTAAATTTCTCCGCAGACTCTAACGTGTCATTAGGGGCTTCCGATAGTGTTGATGTAGGCATACTCCTTATTTCATCTTTCTATCAGCCAGTCTGTCTCCTAAAGTGATAATTAATGGACTAAGTTGGTTCTTGCTTGCTATGGCCTGAATGTTTGGTACCCCCACATTTCATATATTGAAATCCTAATTCCCAAGAAGAGAAAGTAAGACTTTTGAGGAGATCATTAGGTCATGGAGGGAGGAGCCCTCATGAATGAGATGAGTGCTCTTTTAAAATAGGCTCTTTCATCCTTTTCATCAGAAAGCAGCCACTGCCCAGAAGCTAAATTTGTAGGTACCATGACTTTGGACTTCCCAGTCTCTAGAACTCTGAGAAATAAACTCCTCTTATTTATAAGTCATCCAGTCTAAGAGATTTTGATGTGTTATCCCAAATAGATGGAGGCAATACTACTATGTATTAATGGGGAAGATGGCAAATGCAGTCAGATCTGTGAATTCATTTCTAGGTAGTACAGATTTTAAAATCTAAACTAGAGAATGTTCCTTAAGACAAGGAATGAATCTCTTTGAGAGAATTTCAGATACCGTGGCAAGCAGTGAAGAGGATCATGAATCTGCTCTCATCAGAGCTATTTTCACTGATTTTAGACTTCCTCCCACACAGAATTTTCTTAACTCAGGGAATCAAAGAAATTTGGACAAATTAAAAAAAAAATTTGTATGTCTATTAGACAGGTACTTGAGCTGTTTGTCCTTTTCCTTTTTCTAGTAATCAGTCTACAATATGATTTTATCTTAATTCCTCAAATTAACTTTCTGTGAGCTAAATGATTCTCCTTGCTTGTTTTATGCTTGTCTTGTCAAGAATTGAATACCTGGGGTGTTGGCGGCGTTGTAGCATAGTGGAATGAGCTGCTGCCTGCAGCCCTGGCAACCCATATGCACACCATTTGGAGTCCCTGCTGCTCCACTTCTGATCCCTGCACGTCCGATACCACATGGGTACCTGCATCCATGTGGGAGACCTGGAAGAAGCTCCTGGCTTGTGGCTTTGTCTTGGCCTAGCCCTGGCCATTGCAGCCATTTGGGTTGTGAACCAGCAGATGGAAGACCTCTCTCTGTCTTTTTCTCCTTCTTTCTCTGTGACTCTGCCTTTCAAATAAATAAAATAAATCTTTAAAACAAAGAAAAGAGTTGAATATTTAGTGTGTGACACAGAGCCTGGCTCATAGAGAGTGTGCAGTCAATTAATGGATTCATGTGATATATTTCCATAGCCCTGACTCTTGGCCCATGACAATAACCCCACGTGGAATGCATTTCCTTTCTGTTTGCATTTTATGTAACGTAATTTTTAAAAGTAGATTGCAACTTTCGTTGATATGAGATGTGGACACACACAAACACACAAACACACACACACACATACACGCTCAGCTCCCATCAACTGGTTCACACCCCCAATACATGAAACGGCTCAGGAAGGTCCAGACCAAAGCCAGGAGTTGGGTTCTCTCATGTGGATGGCAGAGATCCGACTACTAGAGGACATCACCCGCTGGCTCCCAGAGTGTGCATTATCAGGAAACTGGAGTTGGAAGCAGAGCTGACTTTTGAATCCAGGTACTCTGACATGGGATGCAGGTGTCCCACCTGGCATCTTAACCTCTATGCCAAATGCCCACTGCCCCTTCTCCTTCTTCTCTATTTATGCTCATAGCCAACTGAGTCACCCTTGGATGAAACCCTCTGCACTCTGCTCTGGTATTTAAGTCTGTTTCACCCCCTTGGTACCAAACATACTGTTGCTTTACATTGTTGTTTTTTTTTTTTTTTTCTTACTATATAGAGAATGGGCTGCCATAATGAAATAACATGGATAGTGTATCTTGAACGACAGAATTTTGTTACTCCCAACTGTGGGGTCTGGGAAGTTCAGTACCAGCTGGCTCACCAGTGAGAACACTATTCCTAACTTGCAGAGCACCACATTCTCAATTTGTGTTTCCAAGGTGGAGAGAGAGGAGAAAAGCAAGCTTTTTGGTTTCTCTTAGAGATTCTAAAAGAATCCATCATGAGATTTCACACTTACAAACACATATAAATCTTTGTACCTCTCCATAATTTCCTATTGGAGGTTGGGCTTCAGCTTAAGAATTTTGGGGAAACACATTCAGTTGATAGCACTACACAGTGTGTTACTTTGTTCAGCTGTTTTCATTTTCAAGCTTTTGAGGGCCAGCACCATTTCTCTGTTCTGCCAGATACTGCTATAGAGCGGGCACTACTTGATTCCAAGTAGTGATTGATTCATGTTCATTTTCCATGGTAAATGTGGCATCAACTGTTCTGAAGTTTCATTTAAAAGAACTTTTTATTGGAAATACAGAATCGTTAAGATTCCTTGAAGTGGTTCTCATGTAATTGCAATGAAATGAAAAATCGATAGGAAACTTTCAAACCGCACATAACTCCTCCTTCTTGGCTCTCCAAACCACAAAATTCTTACTGGCTCAGATCAGGATGTGGGGGGAGATCGGCCTGTGTGCATGCATGTTTACTGCAAGTCAGCACTCCCACCCCGTACCATGGGGAACTAGTTGAATTGAATCTCAGGAAGATTTCAAATGGTGTCTGAAACTTACAAATATATAATACAGGGCAGATGTGTTAATCTAGCAGTTAAGATGCCAGTGAAGACACCTGTGTTTGACTCTGCTTCAGCTCTTGATTTCAACTTCCTGCCTATGCGGATTCTGGGAGGCAGCAGTGGTGGCTTAAGTAGTTGAGTCCCTGCCATCCAGATGGAAGACCTAGATTGAGTTCCCAGCCCCTGGCTCTCGCCATGACCTAGCCTTGGCCTTTGGGGGCATTTGGAGAACAAACCAACAGATGGGAGCACTTTCCTTTTCTCTCTCACTCTGCCTCTAGAGTAAGTAAAAATTAAGTAGATATGTAGGTATAGGTTGAACTGTTGTAGCCAGGTAATACTATTCTTAAATAATGATCTTAATGGCAAGAAAGAAGTTCTGGCTTAATATTTTCAGAACTAAAATTTGGTTTCTTAAAGTTTACAGATAAACTGACATCTGATGGCTTTGTTTTATCTTCCTCAGTTATTTTCTTAGAGGTAAAGGTGTATTAAAAATAAATTTGAGGTATCTCTAGTTTCATTTTTTTTTAAAGATTTACTTATTCATTTGAAAATCAGAGTTACACACAGAAGGAGAGGCAGAGAAAGAGAGGTCTTCCATCCTCTGGTTCACTCTCCAATTGGCTGCAACAGCTGGAGCTGTGCCAATCCAAAGTCAGGAGCCAGGAGCCAGGAGCCAGGAGCCAGGAGCCAGGAGCCAGGAGCTTCTTCTGGGTCTCTCACGCAGGTGCAGGTTCCTAAGTACTTGGGCTGTCTTCTACTGCTTTCCCAGGCCCTAGCAGAGAGCTGGATCGGAAGTGAAGCAGCCAGAACTCGAACTGGCGCCCATATGGGATGCTAGCACTGTAGGCGGCAGCTTTACCTGCTATGCCACAGCACCAGCCCCTTCATTGTTTTTTTTGTTTGTTTGTTTGTTTGATTTTTTTTTTTTTTGCTTACTGTTTAGTAGACATTATAAACCCTCCAGGAAAACTAACTGTGGAGGTGATGTAGAGAAGATAAAAGGGACAGATAATAAACCACCTAATAATTAGGAAGTGTCTATATATTACATTTCAGGCTTAACTCAAGTATAAGATTCATTTCTAGGTAAATGCATTTTACTGCTGATTTTTCTTCAGAGCTTTTTTAAATGCATTAAACTATTGTCCTAGCAAAACCATCTCTGAAATTGAAATCAGGTTTTATATAATTTCACAGAGTATAATATAAAAGGTAGTTGTTGTTCATGAAATGCAGATTTGTGCTGCTTCAGGGAAGATACATCAGATTTCCCACATATATGCATGAGAGACACTATTACAAATTGCTTCTTTAGATAAAGCTGGAGGCAGGATTTTTTAGTTATTAATTTATTTAGGAAGCTTTCTGTCAACTTTTATAAGCTAAGTGTTGTGCTAGCTATTTTTATTGCTTTCACATTCTCAGGAGTTAGCCAAAGGTTCTAAAAAATTCTTCTATCTCTTTTATACAAACCTTTGTCTATATATTTTTACATTTTAGAATATTGCTAGAATATATATTTATAAAGGCCACATGCAAAAACAAATTGACATGTGGAATAGCAAAACAAATGTTTTGTCCACAATATAAATATTGAAATTTTGGAAGAAATGTTGATTCTCTCTAAATTTAAAACTTTATCTGAGCTGATCTGCCATTGGTCTTCCAATCAATAGGTGCTAGGAATGAGCACTAATAACATTTATAAGGCAAATACTGATTTTTTTTTTCCAAAAATGTTTTATAAATCCTTTTCAGGTATCCTGGGTAGATTTAAAAGGAATTGGGGAAGGAAAGAAAATGATTGTGTGGAATCTGGCTTTAGAATGCACAATAGCCTTAGTGAGGTTAACTAGCTCAGACAGTATTCAGCAGAGTATTGGAGCATCACAAATCAACAGGTGATGTGATTCACGGAAACTTAATGTTATGCCATGCCTTACATTTATGGTGGACAATTTTGGATGTAAGTGAAAGTGTTTGACCATTACAGGATCAACAGGATGAAGATTCAGAAGGTTTGGAGAGTCCCTGTTCTGGGAGATCTTTCACAAACAACAGTGTTTGTTCTGGGGGATGATTCATTAGAGCAGTGCTTCTCAATGGGCTCTGAAAAGTCAGTGCAGAAAAGCATTCCGTGGTGGTCCGGCGAGGTTAGTTTCCTGGTCACATTCATCACACTGAATCAGAACCCTGCAGGGTAAGGCTTCGAACTCTGTATCACATAGGCTCCCTGAAAGACTCTGACACTCAAATTCTACAATGGCTGTGCTTACAGACAGGGAATAGGAACAATGACATTTTCAAGCCTCAGCTGTCTAGCATATTACACATGTATGAAATAAAGAAGTAGTTATTTGGGGTTGGTGCTGTGGTGTAAGTCGATAATCCCATGGGGATGCCTGTTCAAGACCTGGCTGATCAACTTCTGATTCAGCTCCCTGCTAATGGCCTGGGAAAAAGCAGTGGAAGATGGCCCAAGTGTTTGGGCCCCTGCCACTCATGTGGGAGACCTGGCTTAAGCTCCTGGCTCCTGGCTTCAGCCAGGCCTAGTGCTGGCTGTTGTGGCCATCTGGGGAGTGAATGAACCAATGGATGGAAGATCTCTTTCTGTCTCTCTCTCTCTCTCTGTAACTCTGCCTTTCAAATACAAAAATAAATATTTTTAAAAAACCCTTAAAATTGGAAATAATAAAGCAGTGAGTTATTGGGAAGCTACATAGTAGAAAGCAAGCTAAAATTAAATGTTTGAGACAAGGTGAAGTATGTATATAAAACTGCATATTTTTCTTTGAGTCATTTACAATTACTCCCAGTGATCTTTCTAATCCCATATTGAGAGGATTCTTGCCCTCTGTATTTGTTCCTTTCAGTGGGATATTTCACATTCCAAATATTCTTCGATCACCATGTGCATGTCACATTGCTTTGACCTAGACCTTTTAATAAAAAGAAGAAATTATGCCATATTATATCCACTTGGCAATTACTGCCTTTTTCAATCTTGAAGTTTTCACTTTTGACCATTTGGATGAATCCTCATAGCAAATAAACTTTGGTAAGCTGGCTTCATCTGCGATGAATTTGATGGCTTTCATGGGGGAAAAATGGGCAAGATTTGAAATCCCTTTGTGTCACCCTTTCCCAAATAAACATACTGTTGTACAAGACTTTCAGCTCCTTCAAAATGCCTCTTAAAAGATCACCTCTCAGTAGACACTCCTAAATAGACTAATTTCTTGAGCAGAAAACCTGGAACATTCAAGAAATCTTGGACAGCCTCTAAGAAATCTGACTGACCCGTCAAAATAATTCCAGAGGGCCATGCCTTAGAGCTTTGTGTTTGTTGGTTTGTATGATTTAAGGAGCCCTTCTTCATTTCCCAGGAAAAATCACCATGTGAGCAGCAAGCAGTATGCTGCAAAGCAGATGTAATCACCATGAAGGAACACGTGTGTTGCTGCAAAGGACATGGCACCAGCAGTCACTTGGCAGAACCGTCAGCAGTAGAGCCCTGAAAGTTCTTAGTTGATCTGGATCTGTTGTTTGGGAAACTCGGCTCTAATTCTCACCGTTAGTCAGATGCCAAATGAAGCTACAGGGGCAGTTACTCGGACAGCAGCTGCTTGTTAGACAAGGGCTACTACCCCAGTAACTCCTCCTGCTCTTCCTTTTCTCCTTCTTCCCCTTAAGAAAAATGGATTGTATTTGGGGACATTTTCAGAAATTCGTCTCTGTTTTCTGGGTCTGGGGAGATAGCTGTCGGTGAAAGGCACTGGAGTGGACAGAGCGCTGCCTTTTCTCAAGTTTTACGCATTGTTTTAGGATTTCCCAGAGGCGCCTCACCTCTGTCCTTCTAATTGCCTGTCCAGTTCTTGTTGTTACCTTGGAGACTCTTTTGCTGTTACTCCACACTGGACTTGTAATCTCAGTGTTTGAAAGGTCTATCCATAGCCCCTAGTACTGTCTCAGATAACACCAGCAAATAAGTAAGCTGTACAAGTCCTGATTTCACATCAGAATAAAGAATGGGTGTGTAGAGCAGTATGATAAGAAGAACAAACTTATCTTGTGGATTGCGGGAACGTTCGTCCACCCCTAGCTTCTCAGGCAACAGCAGGCATGGAATATTGGATGCAGAACTCATGACCTTGGTTTCTCTCTGTCCAGCCTGTGGAAATACCTTTGGTCTTTCCCGGGACTCTGTATATGCATGTAACTGTAGTAATGTCCCAAGTTCCAAGCAACTGTCTTAAGGATGGTTTTCCTTTCTCCAAAAAACAGAAATATTAGAAATTGTGAAGTCAAATATACTGTTACAGTATTTTTTTTTACCAACTAGTACTAAGAAAATTCCCATAGGCTTAAAAGGCCCCCAAACTGATTTGACATTTGATTTTTCAAGTTATCCCCAAATATAAAATAAATAGTATATTAAAAAGAATTATAATATCCAGTGTTGGAGATGAGTTGATGAAGTGAGCTCTTTTATAAGTCTATGACTGGCTTTTCAAATTGGCTCAAGCTTTCTAGAAGACAGTTTGGCAATTTGTATTAAACTCTTTAAAATAGTCCTGCCCTTTTGTGTGGTAATTCCATTTTGAGAATTTTTATTCTAAGAGGATCAATATGCAGGGATATATATTGAGGAAGATTCATTACAGGTTTTGCTTTTTTTCTAATAATTGTAAATGACAAAAATATAGAAATAAATAGTACTTACATTATGGGACAAAGAAATTAAAAGCCATCATTGTGTGAATTAGATAAAAAAATTCACATTGAAACATATCAATCACATTAAACAATTTTGTGAATATGCATATATAAAGAGGCTTCACAATGTTTGTGGAAAAATACTATTAAAAAGTAAGTTTATTTTGGTGAAAACATTTTTTTGAAATTCATGCATAGTTTTTTCATAATGTACATTTTCCATGAATGTTTTGAAGACTCCTCATGTTTGTATAAATGTGTGGATATGTACATACAGAAGAAAAGTTATAAATCACATAAAATCTTTAGCATTGGTTGTTTTCTATTGATTTAAATCATATTTTTCTTGTAAGTTTGCTTTCTTTTTATTTTTTTTTTGCAGAAAGCTTATATTACTTTTGTTCCTTTCATTTGAAAGACTTTTCCTTAAAAACATAATTATGGCCAAAATGATTCCAGTAATTGATTGCATTTAGTGGAAACATATCCTCAAATAAGGCTAGAGGATGCTGGCCATTAGGTTAATAATACTTTGAAAAGCTTAATTTGAAATTAAGTAGGCAAAGAGATTTGGTAGCTAAAACTGCATTTCTTCTGTTCTATGGAATGATTCACAAGGAAAGCAAATGTCAAAAAAGTACTTAGCTGGGTGTCTACCTTTGATCTCCAGTCTAATGTTCCTCCTTATGGGGACTCCTATGGCGTGTGATATTAATGAGCAGAGTGAGGATGCATCACTTAGTAAACACTGTGTTTTCCACAGACCCCACAAGAGAAAAAAATCATTTTTCATTCAATACATAGCTTAGTGGTTTTTACTGAAATGAATGTTCCAGTCATAAATTACAATTCAAGCCTTGGCATAGAAATGCTATTCTGTTGCGTAGTTTTCCTGGTCATTTGCCCTGTGTTAGTTGCTTTGGTTCTCTGTACTTACCCTGATTTATGCTACATTTGGCTTCCTCCAACATTTTATCTCATTTTTATAACTTAAAATGTACTCTGTAATATGATGTAGATGGACTCTTTAAAATATCCTTGGATTAAAAATCTCATCAAATCGATATATAATTTAACTTGTCAGTATGCACAGGTTTGCATAGACCCATGGAATCTTTCTTAACGAGAATGCTGGGTCAAATTCAGGATACATGAAAGCATTGGTTTGTATAATTGCTGAAGAGTGCATCTGGGATGCTCTGGGAAGGGAAGTTTGTGGTTGCTATTATAACTTGGTGCATTTGTATGAGAGCTTTCTGTGTACAGGCTCATGGTGATGAGCTCTATGGAGATGTTGAGGTTTAGGGACCAAAACCAGAAGAAGAAACCTCAAGCTTTTTTTTTTTTTTTTTTAATGTGATTTACCTTTTTCCTATAAAATTGAATCTCCTAAATCTGTTTCAGCACATGGTTCTATTTAAAGTACTGATAAAAGTTATAGCTACCCACATACTTGTACGCTGTTTCAAGTTCTGATAAAAGCTGTGTATGCACATATCCACACATCCATACATATTTAAGGGCACTCCAGAAAGTTTGTGGAAATGATATGAAGAGATTAGTTTGGGTACTGATGCTGTGGCGCAGCGGGTTGAAGCCCTGGCCTAAAGTGCCAGCATCCCATATGGCCGCTGGTTCTAGTCCTGGCAGCTCCTCATCTGATCCAGCTCTGCTATGGCCTGGGAAAGCAGTAGAAGATGGCCCAAGGACTTGGGAGACCCATGTGGGAGACCAGGAAGAAGCTCCTGGCTCCTGGCTTCAGATTGGTGTAGCTCAGGCCGTTGTGGTCAATCGGGGAGTAAACCAGCGGAAAGAAGACCTTTCTGTCTCTACCTCTCTCTGTAACTCTTTCAAATAAATAAAATAAATCTAAAAAAAAGATTAGTTTGGTGCAAAAAAAAATTGAAATTCATACATATAAGGAATCTTCAGAAAGTCCATGGAAAATGTGTATTATTATTTTTTTTTTGACAGGCAGAGAGACAGAGAGAAAGGTCTTCCTTTGCCACTGGTTCACCCTCCAATGGTCGTCGCGGCTAGTGCGCTGCGGCCGGCGCACCGCGCTGATCCGATGGCAGGAGCCAGGTACTTATCCTGGTCTCCCATGGGGTGCAGGGCCCAAGGACTTGGGTCATCCTCCACTGCACTCCCTGACCACAGCAGAGAGCTGGCCTGGAAGAGGAGCAACCGGGACAGAATCTGGCACCCCGACCGGGACTAGAACCGGGTGTGCCAGCGCCGCAAGGCGGAGGATTAGCTTAGTGAGCCGCGGCGCCGGCCAGGAAAATGTGTATTATTAAAATCTCTGCTTAAATGTCAAGTTCTTTTGCACTAAGTTAAATTTATTTTTAATTCCATTTTTTCATGAACTTAGGGAGGTGACGCATTCATGCTGACATTTACAATCATGTGATACTTAATCACAGATACATGTTCTGAGAAATGAGTCTTTAGGCAGTTTTGTCCTTGTGAGAATGTCCTTGCTACAGTGTCACTAGGTAAAGAAATCTCAGGGCACCAGCATTGTGCATGTGATCTGTCATCTGCTGAAGCATCATTTTGTTGCACTGATGGTATTTATATATATATATATATAGAGAGAGAGAGAGAGAGAGAGAGAGAGACATACATACACACACACTCATATATCACATATGTGAACATGCAACACACTCCAATATACAAAATGTTGTATTAAATCATATATCAGATAGTTTACAGAGTTTCTCTGTACTTTATTATGTGTATACCAGGAGCCACAAAACCAGTCAGTTCCTATATCTCTTAGATTATTGATGTTGTAGTCTCAGTTATTTAACTATCATACAGCTAGTGTGACAAAGAGCTGGGGCCTCCTGACTAAAAGCCTTAGTTCTCCCTCTCCCTCAAAGATTTATTTATTTATTTATTTATTTGAAAGGCAGAATTACAGAGAGAGGGAGAGAGACTATTTTCCATCCACTGCTTCACTCCCAAATGGCCACAATGGCTGGGGCTGAACCAGGCCAAAGCCAGGAGCCAGGAGCTTCATCTGTGTCTCCTATATGGGTGGCAGGAGCACCCAAGTACTTGGGCCATCTTCCACTGTCTTCCTAGGCTCATTAGCAGGGAGCAGCCAGGACATGAACCAGCACTCGTAAGGAATACTGGCATTGCAGGCGGAGGCTTAACTTGCTGTGCCATGCCACCAGCCCTGAAACCTTACTTCTAAACAGCTAAATCACATTCACCCTCAAGCTGATCTATAAAGCCCAGTTTAAGAACCTCTGTTTTAGTAAGCAGAATATGGGGGTAAAGCAAAGATAGTACAGTCTTCTTACCTAAGGCTTTGTTAATAAAGTGGAAGGAGAGCCAATATTTGTTCAGCTGTTAACGTGTGTGAAGCACTTTACTTTGTCTCAGCTCTTCCTAAAAACCTGTTGGAGGGTCAGAGCCTATCAGCTGAGTACATGGGTGCAGATAGCTTCATTTACCTACTCATGGTCGTGTGGCCAGTAAGTAGCCACATCAGATTTAAACCCCGGTTTCTTTGGCTCTGTGTTATTTTCTACATTTTTTAAATGTCACTGCCTAATGAGATATATTGTGTTTTGTATTTTTCACTTCAGAGTATCCATCAGAAATAGGTTAAACACATGGAAATTAGGTGGAGGAATTTCCATTTTTTTCCCTTGTACTATATTCTCATTAAATGTTGTAGAACTAGTTTCTTTGGCCAACCAAATTCTTAGTATATCTCCCCCATTCTTTCCCAAGTGATTTAAGTTCAAAGACCAAAAATTAAATTCAACTTAAAATTCTCACAGAATATAAAATTTCAGAAATATGAGTTTTTTTAAAAAATTACAGTTTGCTTACTGTTCACACATATGTATTTATTTGTTTATTCTTTTTGCAAGTGGGTGGATGTTTTGCATATGAAAGAATATCAAGTAAATCACTGATAATTGCTCAGTCCTTGGATTCTAAAATGTTACTCATTCGTATTTAAGTAGTTATAATTTTTAAAATTGCAGTTGACACAAAAACTACTTGGTGTGGGAAACTGTCCCCAAAGATTTTCTAAACAAGTGTTTTCATGAAAAAGGTCAGTGGAAAGCACTGCAGGGGACAGCGATGAGATGCATATTTCATGTTCTACGTAAACAGCTCATAAATTATGTGCAGATGGGGATACACAAACCTGAGATAAACCTTTTAAGACATTTATGTTTGCTTGGTTGGTTTTGCGAATGAAATTACCAATGAGCCAGTATTAAATTTATTTAATTTCTAGCTATATTAGTGTCTTAAAATATTCATTTTAATCTTTATACCTTCCCCCCAGAAGAATATTCCAGTATGACATATTTCTTTACATAATTAAAGAAATCTGTTTCAGAGGAATTTTTTATTTAAGCAACTGGAACTCTATTACTCTGTAGCAAGAAAAGCTGCCTGTGTTACAGAGCTGCTCCCAGGAGAGAGTATTAAACTCTATGATTTATAGCAATACAATTTCAAATCTCATCTTTCATGCGAAATCCATCCTGGTAGTGACCAAGCTATCTTGCAGTAACTTGTTTAATTTTAGTTATCAATACCATAGTGGTTTAAAATAGTCCATAGGTCTTCATAGACTGCTTCGCTTCTCCCTTGAGAGTAGTTCAGGTCAAAAGGAGGTGCTGACTCAACTTCATTTCCATCAATTATGTTGATGTTTAAAATGCACGCTCCAAAACGATAAGTTTCTTCCACTGTGAAAGACCTTACTGTAGGGACATTGTTAATGTGTGAGTGTAATATGTATTGCAAGATTGGTGCAAAAAGGAGTAGGTGATTTTCTGCATAGAACATCCATCTCCTTTTTTACTGCTGAGGCTCAATCCCTTAATTTTTTTCTTTTCCATTCCTTCCCCTCCTCCCTTCATTATCACTCTATCTTATTTACTCATATTTTTTTCTCTTTTCTTGCTCCTTTCTTTGTTTTTGTTCAAACCCCACCTGCACCCTTATTGTGTGACCTTGAGCAAAGTTTTTGATGTTTCTCAGTGGACCTCCACACTGAAACAATAGCAATAAAATACTGAGTCTATTTCAGTGGATTGTGAGCAAAAAATTAGATAATCCCCAACAAGATGTTTATGTCCTCACAGACCCTTGGTTAATACTCCAGGAATGGCCCGCGCTGTGGCTCAATAGGCTAATCCTCCACCTTGCGGCGCCGGCACACCGGGTTCTAGTCCCGGTTGGGGCACCGGATTCTGTCCCGGTTGCCCCTCTTCCAGGCCAGCTCTCTGCTGTGGCCAGGGAGTGCAGTGGAGGATGGCCCAAGTGCTTGGGCCCTGCACCCCATGGGAGACCAGGATAAGTACCTGGCTCCTGCCATCAGATCAGCACGGTGCGCCGGCCGCAGCGCACCGGCGGCGGCCATTGGAGGGTGAACCAACGGCAAAAGGAAGACCTTTCTCTCTGTCTGTCTCTCTCACTGTCCACTCTGCCTGTCAAAAAAAAAAAAAAAAATACTCCAGGAATGACAAATACTATTTTCTGAGATACCTAGACATTAAGGAAAATATGTCAAATATCTTGGTTAAATATATTTTTCAGAAGAACCACAGCATATTTGCCTTGTTGTTGTGCCTATGTAGAATTAAATTTAGCATACTCACCTTGTTGGCTACGATGCTTGTATCCCAAAATTGAAGAGGTAGCCATAAATACAGGAATAGTTTCTAGAAACTGCAGGGTCCCCAGATAGTAATGGGGTTGGGTTGGGAAGGGCGGTCTGATGACTAGTTTCACTACCTTAAAAAACACAGTATAAATTACTACATCATTAATCTTAAATGAGAAAGCAAAATGAAGACTTTTGTTGAAAACATCCTTTAAATTCAGGGATCTGTATGTTGGGGTGAGAGTAAACATGATCTTAGGTGTTTGGAAACCCTTTGCTACAAAAGATGTTTGATGTTTTGTGGAGGCTTTCCCCTTGACAATTTAACTGAAAGAATGTTAATTCTTTTAAAAACAAGTATTAGAATGCTAATCCAATGGATCTTGTAATTTGCTCATTTAATATTCCCCAAAGAGCAAGTAGAATAATGTAGTTTAATTATAAATTAACTAATTTATAATTTGTACAACTTTGCTGTAGACTGATAAATAATCATCTGATTTGCTCTGTAGTAAGATAAAAATTAGTACCTTTCTGTGTCCACTGCTTTTGGTGATCTGTATACACTGTGTTTCATAATCACTTTCTATGACCAATCTGAATTGGTCATATTCAGATTGGTCATAGAAAGAACACATAGAAAGTTCTGGAAGGACTCTATCCTCCTTGATAGTAATAAGTACCTTCTTGGGCCCACTGTTTCATAGGCTACGTTAGGTGAATTTTGTATGCTGTCTTTCATCATTACCTTAATGGGCAATATATGCATTATTACAAGCATTATAAAGATTGGCAATAGAAAGTGACTCATACAGAATGTAACTCATATAGAAAGTGCTGGAAAGACTCTCTTCCCTCCCAAGACAGCATCCTCTCATCTCCACAGAACAGGATGCCCATCTTACGTGATCATGTAACACTGTGTGCTTCTATGATTAGATTGTTCAATTTTAAATAGACCTTGGTTTTTTTAGCATTTGTAGATTCACAACAAAATTCAGAAGACGACACAGAGATTTCCTGTTGTACTCCTTGTTTCCACAGGCACAAAACTTCCCTCACTATCAAAATCCTTCATGGGGATGGAACTTGGGTCACAACTGAGGGACCCACACTGTTAGATCATTGTCACCTGAAGTCCATATTTTACGTTCAAGTTTGCTTCTGGTGTTGTGAATTCTATTGGATTCAGCACATGGGAATGGCACATTCATCATTATGTTATCACAGAGAAGGTTTCACTGCACCAGCCACCCTCTGGGTTCTGTGTTCATCTCTTCCTCCCATAACTCCTAATTGTGGGGAGCAAACCGGACTAGACTGAGTTACTGGAATTAAGACTTATTCTATGCATCTGCTCTCCCACAATATGGCGCTGGGAGAGAAGTAAACAGCTTCCGCACAGCTGCCTCCAGTTCAACCAATAAACTGTAGGACTTGCTACTGATTGGAGGAGAGCAGCGTACTCGGCGTGTGGGCAGCCGAGTTGGGATTGGCGGAGGAGGACTATAAAGGAGGAGAGAGACGGCATGCACCAGGAACATCTATGAGGAACATCTAAGGGGAACATCTGAGGGAACGCCTGTGCAGCCCCCGAGAAAGCTGGCCGGCGGTGTGCCGCTCCCCTGCGGAAGTGGGGAATGTGGCCAGGGGGAACAGCCCTTCCACGGAGGTGGAAGGGATAGTAGCCAACCCGGGAAGAACCAGCAGCAAACCCGGGGAGGGCCGAGCAGACGAAAGAACAGCGCAGGGTCCTGTGTTGCTCCTCCACGAAGAGGGGGAGCGACATAATGGTGCCGTGACTCGGATAGGAAACCTAGGACGGATGGGAAACTTAGGAGGGAAGAAACGGGAAGAACTGGGAAAATATCGAAGAGAGAGACTAGCAAACAGCCTAGGGAAAATATCGGAGAGAGAGACTAGCAAACAGCCTAGGGAAAAGCCGGACGAAAAAGGTGCCGGAAGAAGCTATTGAAAGCCTAGGCATAGACTCAGATACGGACTACGGACTACGGGGGGAAGCTGGGAGAAATCTCTAAGGTCGAAAGCGAAAGTGAAAGCTAGAACAAACAGACTCGGATGCGGACTGTGGGGAGAGGCCAGGAGAAATGAGGGAGGAGTATTGTTGGAGGAAAGTTTGGGGAAACATACCGGGTAGAGAAAAATGTTAGGGAAATTGAAGCCGCGGGGGGCAGGCTGAGGCGGATACGAAAGCCACTTTGGGGTTCTCAAGTTAGCCCGGGAATAGGGGGCGAAAAGTTGAAACCAGAAGCTGAAACGTAAGCCAGATTGGGATCCGTCTGATTAGCCCGGGGAGCAAAGGACGGGAAGCCAAACTGTGGGGCGGAGATGTATGCTGGGTTGAATTCGCCAGGCTAGCCCGGGGAACTTAGATTGAATGCTAGTGGCGGACACGTAAGCTACGCTGTGTTACTCGCGGAAGCCGCCGCGTGCAGAGAGAGCACGGGGCGTGAATAGATAGGGAACGGGGCTGGCGCGAGGCTGTGGTGCAGACGCGAAGGGCGTGGAGACCGCGGAGCGCGCGAAGCCAAGCCGCGCAAAGCCGGGAAGCTGCGCAGATGAGAGAGGCGCGGGCTGAAGCGGCTCAGCCGGGAAGCCGCCGAGAAGCAGCCTCGGGGCGGGCAGCGGGAAGCTGCGGGGATAAGAGAAACAGAAGTTTAGAAGTAAGATGAGAGAAATAGGAATGCTGGAAGATAGAAGTAAAATGGGAGAAATAGGAATGCCCGGAGATAGAGAAATAGAGAAATAGAAAGGCCTCCCTACAACATGACAACGAGAAAGCTTGGATTCGGTCTGCCTGATTAAGTTAGGCGATAAGCACCAGCAGGCAGCTCGACCAGAGTATGAGCTGCAGGTCACCGAAGATAGGCACGAACCAACACTAATAAGTCTCCCCCACAATACGGCAATGAGAAGGCTTGGATTCGGTTTGCCTGATAGGTTTTGTAAGCACCTGCAGGCAGTTCTAGCAGAGTAGAGCATGCACTGCAGGGCACCAAACACAGGCATGCATCAGTGCCTAGAAACCTCCTCACAACATGGCGAAGAGAGGACCCGGATTCGGTTTGCCTGATTGATAGGACTTGTAAGAGCCTGTGGCAACTCTAGCAAGTAGAGCAGAGTGTGTGCCGCGGGACACCGAAGACAGGCGCGTATCAACGCCAAAAATAAAAAGAAAGGGGGATCTGTGGGGAGCAAACCGGACTAGACTGAGTTACTGGAATTAAGACTTATTCTATGCATCTGCTCTCCCACAATATGGCGCTGGGAGAGAAGTAAACAGCTTCCGCACAGCTGCCTCCAGTTCAACCAATAAACTGTAGGACTTGCTACTGATTGGAGGAGAGCAGCGTACTCGGCGTGTGGGCAGCCGAGTTGGGATTGGCGGAGGAGGACTATAAAGGAGGAGAGAGACGGCATGCACCAGGAACATCTATGAGGAACATCTAAGGGGAACATCTGAGGGAATGCCTGTGCAGCCCCCGAGAAAGCCGGCCGGCGGTGTGCCGCTCCCCTGCGGAAGTGGGGAATGTGGCCAGGGGGAACAGCCCTTCCACGGAGGTGGAAGGGATAGTAGCCAACCCGGGAAGAACCAGCAGCAAACCCGGGGAGGGCCGAGCAGACGAAAGAACAGCGCAGGGTCCTGTGTCGTTCCTCCACGAAGAGGGGGAGCGACACTAATCCTTAGTGTCATGCAAGGGTACTTCAAGGAGTCAGTGGAAAATGCAATTAAGTTTATTTTGGTACATTTTTTGTAACCCATGCATAATTGTTTCATAGTATGTATTTTCCATGAACTCTTTATTATACAATTGAAATAGTACAGTATGTACCCTTTTTTTTAAGATTTTATTTGAGAGGTAGAGTTACAGACAGTGAGAGGGAGAGACAGAGAGAGAGGTCTTCCATCCGTTGGTTCACTCCGCAAATGGCCGCAACAGTGGAGCTGCGCCAATCTGAAGCCAGGAGCCAGGTTGCTTCTACCCAGTCTCCCATTTGGGTGCCGGGGCCCAAGGACCTAGGCCATCCTCCACTTCCTTCCTGGGCCACAGCAGAGAGCTGGATTGGAAGAGCAGCAGCCAGGACTAGAACCAGCGCCCATATAGGATGCTGGTCCTGCAGGTGGAAGACTAACCTACTGTGTCACGGTGCTGACCCCAGTATGTAGCCTTTTCATACAGACTTCTTTCACTTAGTAATTTGCATTTAAGTTTCCTCCATATGTTTTCTTGGCTTGATATCTGATTTCTTTTTAGAATAAAACAGTACTCCATTACCAAAGTTTATTTATCTATTCACCTACAGAGGAGTACTTTGATGGCTTCTAATAACTGTTCTGATTCTGTTTCCTTTGCCTTTTCCTCCACTATACTATTCCTCTTCACAGTAAGACCTCGGCTTTTCTTTCAGAGCCTGTGAGAGCAACCATCTCATGGCTCTACCGCAACTAACATGACCTGAGATGCCCCAGAGTTTGCTAGTCTGGGAGGATTTATGAGTTAACACCAGGCATGAAAACCCAGATGTTGATGGTGTTTGCTCCATTCTGTGAGTTCCTAGGAGTGTAGCTTTGCGTGTAGGATGCTCTGACCTCCTGCTCAGTGCAGGCTTATTGCCAAGTTGTGTGAATACAATATCTACTGTGCTGTGGTGCCACAGTGCAGCAGTGGAGGCTGTGTTACTCTGATGTGTGGGTGCCTCCAAGGCTGGATTGCCCAGGAAACGCTGTCCAGTGCTTTGTTAGGCTCAGATGACTTTTCGCTTTTCATTCTATAATAGGAAATTAATTTTTAAAGTAAAGGAAAAAATGTGCAAATTGTATTTAAGTCTTTTTAATGGCTTAGTCTTGCTCACTTTTTCTGTTTTAGAAACATTTATTTATTGAAAGGCAGAATTACAGAGAGAGAAGCAAAGACTTCTATCTGCTGGTTCATTCCCCAGATGGCTGGAATGGCCTGGGCTGGGCCAGATTAAAGCCAGGAGCCAGGAGCCAGGAGCATAATCTGGGTCTCCCACGTGGGTGCAGGAGTCAAAGGACTTAGACCATCTTTTGCTGCTTTCCCAGGCATGTTAACAGGGAGCTGGATCTGAAGTGTAGCAGCAAGGAATCGAACCAGTGCCCATAGGGGATGTCAGCACTGCAGGTTGTGGCTTTTACTCACTGTACCACAGCACTGGCCCTGTTTAAGTATTTTTTTTTTTTTTAACTTTTTTTGAGAGAGAAAGCTCCCATCCACTAATTCTCTCCCCAAGTGTCCTCTGTGGCTGGGACTAGGCCTGGCCCAAGAAGCCAGACCAGGAAGTCATCACCACTGCCTCCCAGATCTGCATTAGCAGGAAGCTGGAGTCAGGAGCAAGAGCTGGCAATCAAAGCCAGGACCTCCAGTGTTGGACGTGGGTGTCTTAACTCCTAGTCTACATACCTGCCTCTATGCTTAGTTTTCAGTTCCTTCAGAACCATGTGGTGGGTTTATGAGACTAGACTTCCATTTTTCTGAATCTGCTGTGCCTGGAGGCAGGAAAAACAATAATTTACAAAAATTTCCAGAGGGAATCTTGCAGTTGTAAAAGTAGATGTAATATTTATGTGTGGGAAAATTTTTCCTTGTTCTGGGACCTCTCAGAGCAAGCAAGATATCCAATCTTTGCTCCTGAGATAGTGATGACCATCATAAAGTCATGCAACTGTCAGTCCTTCCGAGGGGAAGGATCTATCGCTAACTTAATAGCATCAACAGATATTCTGTTAGGGAGTGGCTGGTAATATTTTTAAAGTTTTTGTTCTTTAAAGTGAATATGAAGAGATGAGGCGTTTGGGGCTCTTTAGAATGAAGATGAGAACAGAGAGAATTAAGCAAAGGTGAAGGTTGTTAAGTTCCATGTTTTAAGCGGACAGCTCATAGCTTGCTTGCCCTATACTTGTGTTTCCGTAAAAGGACCACCTACTGATCGTCATGTTTCTGAGTACCTGTTTCCTTCACTAAGCGAGTACTCTTGATCCTGTTAGGCAGTTGGTTACCAGATTTCTTTACATGATTTGGTATTTCAGTCTGAAGTACATGTTATTCCTATGTGGACAATACACCCTTCTATCTTCCCCAACTTTTAGGCAACAACGCACAAAACTCTTTCTTATCACCGCCCCCCTTTCTGCTATGTTAATCAGGTCATCTTTAGATACCCCTGGGAGACACAAGTTAAAGCCAGACTCCAAGTCCTGCATTAGGCTGTGCCTGGGCACCCTCTCCTAGTATATGTAAATAATTGATCCATGCAGTGAACCTATGTTATAAAATGATCATTTTCTATCCTAACACAATGTATTTGTTAGTCAAAAGGTTTTTTAAAATAAAACCCGAATCATATGTTATCATTAACTATACCATGTAACTCAAAGTTCTCGGGTGAACAGAAATGGTTGATGACTCTCCCTTTTGGCCAGCTACTCTATTTATTTGTGATGCTGCCTGGCTAATGACCTCAGCTGTTGCCTGCAGGGTTCGTTGCTGTTTGTAGTTGCCACCTGTCTTTGGGTTTGGGCTGCTTTTTAAAGAGCCCCTGGTAACTATTCCTTATTTTTGGTTGCCTACTCTAGTAATTTCCCGGCTATTGATTTTGATGTTTTACTTTCTCCAATTATGTTGCCCAATGTCTATGAGTTGAGCTGTCAGGGGAATGACTACTGTGGTCTTTGAAATCCTTTTCCATCCAAGATCCTGATTGGCAGAAGAGGTTGGGGTCTGCACTGAGCCAGGCTTTGATGTCCCCTCTATTGGTAGACCTTGTTGGGCTAGCTTAAATCTCCCATTTTGAGTTTGGCATAATTTACTCTTTCAGATACAGAAGAGTAGAAAAATTGAATGTATAATCAGATTCTACAAAATAGTTAGTTGTGGTCTCTTAACATACTCTGCTGATGGGGCTAAGTTTTTAGTTAATAGTCATTTGTACCTTGTTTGACCTTTGGGCTAAGTAGAGTTTCAGCTGAGCTGCGGATTCATCACAGTGATAGCTGAACCTTGGGTGTAGAGTTTTCTGCCTTTTACCTACATGATTTCTTTATAACCCACCTCCCTAGAGCAGCATTTGTCAAGGGATGAAATTGTCTATCAAGTCTTATGCTAGAGTAAAAAAAAAGCTGTCAACAAACTATGAAAATTTGGATGTTCTTCTCAGTGAACCATGGGCAAATCACATACTTTTTAAATCTTCAGTTGCTTAGCTACAAAACAAAATCAGGTGTTACCTTTGTGGCCCACCATCAGAGGTATGTTGAGATGACAAGGAAAATGTGTGTGTAAGAGAGCCCTATGTAAAATTAAAATCCAAGGCAAATGCAGTGTTAGCTTTGCAGAATGTTAACAAGTTTGTAAATCCTGTATACTTTTTTGTATATGTTAGTTTCGACATGCTTTTGCATTCATCTTCTCATATAACTGAAAGAAATGAGGCTGGTATCATGACTCCCTTTCAACACGTGAAGGAAATAAAGTGTGAGAGTTTGAGTGGTATGTCACAGTGGAAGAACCTTTGCAGTCATGTAGAGGAGGTACTTGGGCCATCTTCTACTGTGTGCCCATGTGGGATGCCGGCACTGCAGGCAGCAGCTTTACCCGCTACGCCCTAGCGCCGGCCCCAGCATTCAGACTTAAAAGGGCAGGTTTAGCTGGAAATCTTCCATGGCATTCTGTGTGTCCTGAAGACCCTGGACCTGGCTTCTGGGGAAAGTAACGTCTTACCGGGTAGAGTGGTATTTCAGATATTCATAATAATGGCTTTGTCCTATTTAAATGTCACTAGCTCAAATTGAAAATTTTTCCCCTTTTCATAGCACTTTTATCTTTCAGACCCAAATGCCCTGCTTTACAAACAATTCAGAAACAGACATCTCAGTCATTTCAATCATCAGTGTCTTGGTGTATCTATGTGTTGATACTCTTAGTCTCAAATATGAGTGGTGTACATTCAAAAAAGCTGCAGGTAACAAAGCTCTGGTTGTCCTTTTCAGAGAAGCTGTTTCCCCAAAGCCAAGAGTGAAATTAAAGCAGGTGCATGTTAAAGCACCTACAATTATCCCAGATTACCTTTTCAATAAAATGTTGACAGCCTCGCAAAAGTCTTACTATGCTGATATTTGGAAACAGATAGGTATTGCCAAGTGTATTGTCATTGCAACCATGGTTTGAGTCCCTAAAAAACCTGTTTATATGGTGAGTGAAAAATTATTGTTTTTCTCAATTTATAAATATTTAGCCAGAACTTTATATTTCCCATCGGAAAACAAAGTAGAACTCTTAAGTAGTCTCAGTTTGACTTAACAACCCTTCTCTCCACTGAAGAAAAACAAGTGAAGTTGGTGGGTGAGTGTTTCTGTGTATCTTTTTTTTTAAAACTTTTATTTAATGAATATAAATTTCCAAAGTACAGCTTATGGATTACAATGGCTTCCCCCCCATAACGTCCCTCCCACCCGCAACCCTCCCCTTTCCCACTCCCTTTCCCCTTCCATTCACATCAAGATTCATTTTCGATTCTCTATATACAGAAGATCAGTTTAGCATACATTAAGTAAAGATTTCAACAGTTTGCTCCCACACAGAAACATAAAGTGAAAAATACTGTTTGAGTACTAGTTATAGCATTCAATCTCAATGTACAGCACACTAAGGACAGAGATCCTACATGAGGAGTAAGTGCACAGTGACTCCTGTTGTTGACTTAACAAATTGACTCTTGTTTATGGCCTCAGTAATCACCCTAGGCTCTTGTCATGAGCTGCCAAGGCTATGGAAGCCCTCTGAGTTCACCAACTCTGATCATATTTAGACAAGGCCATGGTCAAAGTGGAAGTTCTCTCCTCCCTTCAGAGAAAGGTACCTCCTTCTTTGATGACCCATTCTTTCCACTGGGATCTCACTCACGGAGATCTTTCATTTAGGGTTTTTTTTTTTTTTTTTCCCCCCCAGAGTGTCTTCACTTTCCATGCCTGAAATACTCTTATGGGCTTGCAGCCGGATCCGCATGCCTCAAGGGCTGATTCTGAGGCCAGAGTGCTGTTTAGGACATCCGCCATTCTATGAGTCTGCTGTGTATCTCACTTCCCATGTTGGATCGTTCTCTCCCTTTTTTTATTCTATCAGCTAGTATTTGCAGACACTAGTCTTGTTTATGTGATCCCTTTGGTTCTTAGTCCTATCATTATGATCAATTGTGAACAGAAATTGATCACTGGGACTAGTGAGATGGCATTGGTACATGCCACCTTGATGGGATTGAATTGGAATCCCCTGGTATGTTTCTAACTCTACCGTTTGAGGTAAGTCAGCTTGAGCATGTCCCAAATTGCACATCTCTTCCCTCTCTTATTCCCACTCTTATATTTAACAGTGGTCACTTTTCAGTTAAGTTTCAGCACTTAAGAAGAATTGTGTATTGATTACAGTATTCAACCAAAAGTATTAAGTAGAACAAACAAAAAAAATACTAAGAGGGATAACATATTAAGTTGTTCATCAACAGTCAGGGCAAGGGCTGATCAAGTCACTGTTTCTCATAGTGTTCATTTCACTTTAACAGGTTTCCTTTTTGTTGCTCAGTTAGTTGTCACCGATCAGGGAGAATATATGATATTTGTCCCTTTGAGACTGGCTTATTTCACTCAGCATAATGTTTTCCAGATTCCTAACAGGGATCACTTTTCAGTTAAAATTTAAACACCTAAGAATAATTGTGTGTTAATTACAGAGTTCAACCAATGGTACTAGAACAAAAAAATACTAAAATGGATAAAGTATTACATTGTACATCAACCATCAGGACAAGAGCTGATCAAGTCACTGTTTCTCATAGTGTCCATTTCACTTCAACAAGTTTCCCCTTTGGTGCTCATTTAGTTGTCGCCAATCAGGGAGAACATATGATATTTGTCCCTTTGGGACTGGCTCAATTCACTCAGCATGATGTTTTCCAAATTCCTCCATCTTGTTGCAAATGACCGGGTTTCATTGTTTTTGACTGCTGTATAGTATTCTATAGAGTACATGTCCCATAATTTCTTTATCCAGTCTACTGTTGATGGGCATTTGGGTTGGTTCCAGGTCTTAGCTATTGTGAATTGAGCTGCAATAAACATTAGGCTGCAGACCGCTTTTTTGTTTGCCAATTTAAATTCCTTTGGGTAAATTCCAAGGAGTGGGATGGCTGGGTTGAATGGTAGGGTTATATTCAGATTTCTGAGGAATCTCCAGACTGACTTCCATAGTGGCTTGACCAGTTTGCATTCCCACCAACAGTGGGTTAGTGTCCCTTTTCCCCTACATCCTCTCCAGCATCTATTGTTGGTAGATTTCTGAATGTGAGCCATTCTAAGCGGGGTGAGGTGAAACCTCATTGTGGTTTTGATTTGCATTTCCCTGATTGCTAGTGATCTTGAACATTTTTTCATGTGTCTGTTGGCCATTTGGATTTCCTCTTTTGAAAAATGTCTATTGAGGTCCTTGGCCCTTCTCTTAAGTGGGTTGTTTGTTTTGATGTTGTGGAGTTTCTTGATCTCTTTGTAGATTCTGGTTATTAACCCTTTATCAGTTGCGTAGTTTGCAAATATATTTTCCCATTCTGTCGGTTGCCTCTTCACTTTCCTGACTGTTTCTTTTGCAGTGCAGAAACTTCTCAATTTGATGCAATCCCAAATATTAATTTTGGCTTTGACTGCCTGTGCTTCTGGGGTGTTTTCCAAGAAGTCATTGCCGGTACCTATATCTTGCAGGGTTTTTCCAATGCTCTCTAATAATTTGATGGTGTTGGGTTGTAGATTTAAGTCTTTAATCCATGTTGAGTGAATTTTTGTGTTCGGTGAAAGGTAGGGGTCTTGCTTCATGATTCTGCACGTGGAAATCCAATTTTCCCAGCACCATTTATTGAATAGACTGTCCTTACTCCAGGGATTGGTTTTGTATCCTTGACCAAATATAAGTTGGCTGTAGATGTTTGGGTTGATTTCTGGTGTTTCAATTCTATTTCATTGGTCTATCCATCTGTTCTGTACCAGTACCATGCTGTTTTGATTACAACTGCCCTATAGTATGTCCTGAAATCTTTAATTGTGATGCCTCTGGCTTTGTTTTTGTTGTACAAGATTGCTTTAGCTATTCGAGGTATCCTGTGTCTCCATCTGAGTTTCAGCATCATTTTTTCCAGATCTGAGAAGAAGATCTTTGATATCCTGATTGGTATTGCATTGAATCTATAAATTGCTTTTGGGAGAATGGACATTTTGATGATATTGATTCTTCCAACCCATGAGCATGGAAGATTTTTCCATTTCTTGGTATCCTCTTCTATTTCTTTCTTTAAGGTTTTGTAATTTTCATCATAGAGATCCTTAACGTCCTTGGTTAAATTTATTCCAAGGTATTTGATTGTTTTTGTAGCTATTGTGAATGGGATTGATCTTAGAAATTCTTCCTCAGCCATGGCATTGCCTGTGTATACAAAGGCTGTTGATTTTTGTGCATTGATTTTATATCCTGCTACTTTGCCAAACTCTTCTATGAGTTCCAATAGTCTCTTAGTAGAGTTCTTTGGGTCCCCTAAATAAAGAATCATGTCATCTGCAAAGAGGGATAGTTTGAGTTCTTCCTTCCCGATTTGTATCCATTTAATTTCTTTTTCTTGCCTAATAGCTCTGGCTAGAACTTCCAGAACTATGTTGAATAGCAGTGTTGAGAGTGGGCATCCCTGTCTGGTACAAGATCTCAGTGGAAATGCTTCCAACTTTTCCCCATTCAATAGGATGTTGGCCATAGGTTTTTCATAAATTGCTTTGATTGTATTGAGGAATGTTCTTTCCATACCCAGTTTGCTTAGAGTTTTCATCATGAAAGGGTGTTGTATTTTATCAAATGCTTTCTCTGCGTCTATTGAGATAATCATGTGGTTTTTCTTCTGCAGTCTGTTAATGTGGTGTATCACATTGATTGTTTTGCGCACATTGAACCATCCCTGCATACCCGGGATAAATCCCCCTTGGTCTGGGTGGATGATCTTTCTGATGTGTTGTTGCATTCTCTTGGCCAGAATTTTATTGAGGATTTTTGCATCTATGTTCATCAGGGATATTGGTCTGTAATTCTCTTTCAATGCTGCATCTTTTTCTGGCTTAGGAATTAAGGTGATGCTGGCTTCATAGAAAGAATTTGGGAGGACTCCCTCTTTTTCGATTGTTCTGAATAGTTTGAGAAGAATTGGAGTTAGTTCTTTAAATGTCTGGTAAAATTCAGCAGTGAATCCATTTGGTCCTGGGCTTTTCTTTGTTGGGAGGGCCTTTATTATTGTTTCAATTTCTGTTTCAGTTATGGGTCTGTTTAGGTTTTTGATGTCTTCCTGGTTCAATTTAGGTAGGTTGCATGTGTCCAGGAATCTATCCATTTCTGATAGGTTTCCCTGTTTGCTGGCATACAAGTCCTTGTAGTAATTTCTGATGATTCTTTTTATTTCTGTGGTGTCTGTTGTTACATTTCCTTTTTCATCTCTGATTTTATTGATTTGGGTCTTTTCTCTTCTTTTTTTAGTTAGTTGGGCCAATGGGGTGTCAATTTTGTTTATTTTTTCAAAAAACCAGCTCCTCGTTTGGCTGATTTTTTGTAATTTTTTTTTTTTTGGATTCATTCCTGTTGATTTCTTCTCTGATTTTAATTATTTCTCTTCTCCTACTAGATTTGGGTCTGGTTTGCTGCAGATTTTCTAGATCCTTGAGGTGAATTGAAAGCTCATCTATTTGGTGCCTTTCCAATTTCTTGATGTAGGCGCCTATTGATATAAACTTTCCTCTTAACACTGCTTTTGCTGCATCCCATAAGTTTTGGTATGTTGTGCTCTTATCCTCATTTAATTCCAGAAAATTTTTGATTTCTCTTTTAATTTCTTCTGTGACCCATTGTTCATTCAGGAGCATGTTGTTCAATCTCCATGTGTTTGCCTATGCTCTAGGGATTCCTGAGTTTCTAATTTCCAGCTTCATTCTGCTGTGGTCTGAGAAGCTGCATGGTATGATTCTAATTCTTTTGAATTTGCTGAGACTTGCTTTATGGCCTAGTATGTGGTCAATCCTAGAGAAGGTTCCATGTACTGCTGAGAAGAATGTAAAATCTTTAGCTGTAGGATTGAAAGTTCTGTAGATATCTGTTAGATACATTTGGGCTATAGTGTTGTTTAAATCTACTGTCTCCTTGTTGATCTTCTGTCCGGATGATCTGTCTATTTCTGAGAGTGGAGCATTGAAGTCCCCCAGTACTATTGTATTGGGGTCTAAGTCTCCCTTTAAGTCCCTTAACAAATCTTTTAAATAAACCGGTGCCATGTAATTAGGTGCATATACATTGATAATTGTTATATCTTCCTGTTGAATTGAACCCTTAATCATTATATAGTGCCCCTCTTTGTCTCTCTTAATAGTTTTTGTGGTAAAGTTTATGTTGTCCGATATTAAGATGGCTACGCCCGCTCTTTTTTCATTTCTGTTGGCATGGTGTATCTTTTTCCAGCCTTTCACTTTCAGTCTGTATGGATCTTTGTTGGAAAGATGTGTTTCTTGTAAGCAGCAAATAGATGGGTTTTGTTCCTTAACCCAATCAGCCAATCGGTGTCTTCTAACTGGACAGTTCAGGCCATTAATTTTCAATGTGACTAATGATAAGTGGTAACTTTGCCCTGCCATTTGCCAAAGATAAGTTCTAATATATGCTTTGAATTCCCTGTGATCTTTTTGCCTTCTTTCATATTGATGACCGTGTTTCTGTGTTTCTGTGTGCAACACATCTTTAAGCATCTTTTGCAGGGCTGGACAAGTGGCGACAAATTCTTTCAATTTCTGTTTGCTGTGAAAGGTCTTTATTTCACCTTCATTCACAAATGATAGCTTTGCACGATATAATATTCTTGGCTGGCAGTTGTTCTCTCTTAGTACCTGGGCTATATCTCGCCATTCCCTCCTTGCTTGTAGGGTTTCTGATGAGAAGTCAGCTGTGAGTCTGATTGGAGATCCTCTGAGAGTAATCTGACATTTCTCCTTGCACATTTTAGGATCTTTTCTTTATGTTTCACTGTGGGGAGTTTAATTCAACATGTCGTGGTGAGGATCTCTTTTGGTCATGTTTATTAGGGGTTCTGTGAGCTTCCTGTACTAAGATTTCTCTGTCCTTCTCCAAACCTGGGAAATTTTCTGCTAATAGCTCACTAAAAAGGCCTTCTAATCCTTTCTCCCTCTCCATGCCTTCAGGAACTCCTAGAACCCGAATGTTGGTTTTTTTAATAGTATCCTGAAGATTTCCGACAATATGTTTTAGATTTCTAATTTCCTCTTCTTTTCTTTGGTGTGACTGTATCCTTTCCTGTTCTCTGTCTTCTAAGTCCGATATTCTCTCTTCTGCTTCACCCATTCTGTTTTTAAGGCTCTCTAATGTGTTTGTCATTTGATCTATTGAATTCTTCACTTCATTATGATTTCTCGTCACTATCACAGTTTCCTGTTGTACTAGTTGTTTCATTTCATTTTGGTTCCTCCTTAATATTTCATTTTCACGAGAGAGATTTTCTATCTTGTCCATTAAGGATTTCTGTAGTTCAAGAATTTGTTTTTGAGAACTTCTTAATGTTCTTATCAATTTTTTGAGATCTGCTTCTTGCATTTCTTCTATCTCATCATCTTCATAATCTTGAATTGGGGTGTGTTTTTCATTTGAGGGCGCCATAGTGACTTCCTTGTTCTTATTACCTCGGTTTTTGCGTTTGTTATTTGGCATATTGGAGATATTTGGTTTCTTCACTGTGGTGCTTTTTCTTGTTATACTATGACTCTAGATTAAGTGGACTGTCTGTTTTTGATGGAGCCTTAGAGGCTTGAGATGGGTGTGGCCTGAGAGCTCTGTTTGGTGTGCCAAAGGTGACTCTCCCAGGTTAGGCATGGTAGATCTCTCTCTTTCTTTCTTTCTTTCTTTCTTTCTTTTTTTTTTTTTTTTTTTTTTTTTGATTCAAAAGGGAAGTAATTCCGCACAGCTGAACGAAGTTGGAGGTAGTTAGCAGGCAAATAATATACCCACAGGAGCCAGAGATCAGAAGCTCTTTCCCAAGGACCACACAGGGAATCTGTACTGCCCTCAGTGTGGGCTCAAATTCTCCTTCAGTCTCCCACTGGGTTGCCAAAGTTACGGAATTGTAGCGTCTCTGGAGAGTACTCACGTGAATTCCGTGAGTTTTCTCCCCCACCGTCTCTTTTTTCACAGTCTCAGTTCAGTAGCACCACAAATTCACTAGGTCCTAATCTCCTGTTAATTCACACACACACACACACACACACACCCCGAATCAGGTTTTTCTGCTAGGCTCAGGGCCGGTGCAGACCTGAGGTCCTGTTTCTGTGTATCCTTAAGAACTGTGGACTTGAAGAAAATTAGAGTGGAAGGCATCCAAAGTCTGTCCAGTTTCCTTCCGCAAACAAACCCAGAAAGTATTTAAATGTGAACATTCACCATCCAGGAAGTCTGCAATGTGACACCAAATACTCACTTCTTTGCTCATCACTGTTAACTTCTCTCCCACCCCTTCACACACATTGGGCTTAGTTCAATATTGCCTTGGAAGGAAAAAAAAAACTCCTTGAAATGTGAAAGGGACAAAGTTGTTTTTTACAGACCTTTAGGTATAAACAGTGCAACAGCAACCATTGGACAGATAAAGATTCTGTTAGATCAAGTGTTTATTCTCATATAGACCCTTACTTTACAAACCAAACAAGAACTGATTAATTTGATTATCTTTAAGCACCTGTAAAGAATATGTCACACCAACCCCTGCTGTCTATTTTTACAGGTAATTCTTATTGAATACTTAGCCATGCAAAGCGCTGGGCTTCTATGTGTTTTAACCTTGAAGACACCGTATGATGTTGGTATTCTGTTTATTTACTGATTGGAGAGAGGGAGAGGGAGAGGGAGGAGAAGGAGAGGGAGGAGAGGGAGAGGGAGGAGAGGGAGAGGGAGGAGAGGGAGAGGGAGGAGAGGGAGAGGGAGGAGAGAGAAAGAAAGCACCTATCTGCTGGTTTGCTCCTTGATGGCCTGACAAGGCTAGGACTGGCCGCATGGAAGCTGTTAGACAGGAATAGAGTTCAGCTCTCTGATCTGGGTTTCAGGAACCCGATGACTTGATCCATCACAGCTGCCTCCCAGGCTCTGTACTGGCAAGAGTCTGGAGTAAGGGGCAGGAGCCAAGACTCAAACCCAGGCCCCACAATGTGGCATGCAGTTTTCTTGGCAGGCATATGAACTGTGGTAGGCCAAAGGTTCACTTTTGAGGTACGTGCTCTTTTTTTTTATTTGACAGATAGAATTAGACAGTGAGAGAGAGAGAAAGGTCTTCCTTCCATTGGTTCACCCCCCAAATGGCCGCTATGGCCAGCGCACTGAGCCAATCCGAAGCCAGGAGCCAAGTGCTTCTTCCTGGTTTCCCACACGGGTGCAGGGCCCAAGCACCTGGGCTATCCTCCACTGCCCTCCTGGGCCACAGCAGAGAGCTGGACTGGAAGAGGAGCAGCCAGGACTAGAATCCAGCGCCCATATGGGGTGCCAGCACCGCAGGTGGAGGATTAGCCAAGTGAGCCTCGGTGCCGGCCCTTGAGGTACATGCTCTTAATAATCCAACTTTACCACTGAAACTGTGGCACAGTGGGGTCAAGTAACTTGCCTCAAATCCTAGAGCTAGTGAGAAACAGAGCCTGGATTTACATCCATGCAGCATACTTGTGGGTCTTTTTTATGACCTCTGAGCTGCATGGCATCTCTTAGCACAGTTGCACAACTTGGTGATTCAGAGCGACCTGCCTGGAGCAAAGCATGAGCCTGCTGAGGAGTTGTCAGAAAAGTGACCCCTGAGGTCCTGCTCCAGTGTTGCAGTCTGCATCCAGCATTACCAGGTGATCCAGACACTCATCTAAGTATGTGAAAGCAGTGATCTAAGGCCCGCACTGACACAAAGTAACCTGACTCAGAAAAACTAAAGGTAACAACCGCTACCCTAATTCTGTTACCTTCTCATTTCTGCTCCAGGTTTTGAATGAAAATGCTCAAGTATATAAATAAGTACTCTGAGTTCTTGTCTCCCTGGTCCAGTTGGAAACCTTGGCTTGAATATAAATATGTGCCTCCATTTTCCTTAGACCTGTAATTCTTAGATGTGGTCCAGGGACCAGCAGAATGCACCTGGGAATTTGTTAGTTATGCAAATCTTGGGTCCCCAACTAAGACCTGTTTGGGGAGTCGGGTCCAACAATCTGTTCAGAAAGCTGTTCAGGTGTGTGTGTGTGTGTGTGTGTGTGTGTTTTCTTCTAAGATTTATTCACTTGAAAGGCAGAGTTACAGAGAGGCAGAAAGAGAGAGAATTTCGTTTGCTGATTCACTCTCCAAATGGCTGCAACAGCCAGGACTGAGCCAGGCCCAAGCCAGGAGCTTTTTCCGGGTCTTCCACAAGGGTACAGGGGCCCAAGCACATGGGCCTTCTTCCTCTACTTTTACAGGCACATAAGCAGATAGCTGGATTGTAAGTGCAGCAGCCAGGGCTTGCCCATATGGGATGCCAGCACTGTAGGCACTGGCCTTACCTATTACGCCACAGTGCTGGCCCCTCCAGATGATTTTTGATGCTCTGTAATTTGAGAACGACCGCCTTAGTTCTTCTGACTTGCTGTGCTGTTTGAATATTAATTACACTTCTCATAGAGCCTTCATTAAAAAGATTGGTCTTTTATTTTGCAAATTAGACAGTTGATAAATATGCAGAAAAATGTTTGGTGTGAACTTTATTTTCCTTGAAAACAAGCCACTGTCCTAAAAATAGGAACACAACAGTGTGTTGCCAGAGTGGTGAATTTTTTGTTAAGGGTCGGCTCTGGTGTTTGCCCTCTTGTCGTCATGGTTAACTCTTCCTCCATCCTTTTTGACATTTCATTATATCTGGCTGCTGCTTTTAACACTGTCTTTGTGAAAGGCCTTCCTTAACTTGTTTGTCTGATGTATTCTCCCCCTGCTGTGGCTGGGTTTGCCCCTTGACTGGCCTCTGCCTTCCCAATATTCCCAGCAATCATTGCCTGGGCTGCCCCGCGGAGTCTGCTAGTTGTGTCCTAATAAAGATTAAATGCATGCTGTGCGTGCGGGATTGCGTCCTTCACCTCTCCCTTGTTTCCCTGCCTTGTATGACCATCGCTTCTGACATGGAGAGGAGTAGCCTTCTTGAAAACTGCTGATGAAATAAATGCCTTTTCCCCTCTGTGGTATTTCAATTTCACATGCGTGGATGGCTCTGATCTCGAGCGCCAGCAAATGTGAGTTCTGGTGGTCTCGAACCGGAAGCCCAAGATGACCATCTCTTTCAAAGATAAATCAAAAACAGAACGATGTGTACGTGCTATGGGAAGGCTGAATAGTTTCATCTTGGGACATTTCTGGGAAAGCCAGATGTAGCCCAGTAGATGGGAGATGGCTCTAACTCTGCCTTTGAAATAAATAAAATACACAACAAATTTTAAAATCGGTACCAGTGAATTTTCTATCTGACATAAGTGTGGAAATGATTGTCACTTGGCAAGTTGTTGGAGCAACCTGAAGGAGCAGTGACTGTACCCCAGGGCTTGTGTCAGATTATGGGCAGGGGAGGTGCAGGTAATGTCTGCATCTCTGTTTCTGCTACACCATCCTTTTTTCACATGGTTTATTCAGGGATTCACCTGCGTGATAGGATTACAGTATTGAACGCTCTTCCCTGAAGAAGTAAGGAGCAATATCGCTGTATGATTTAATTTATGTCAATTGGGCTGCTATTAATTGAGCTTTTAAAATAGTCAACGCTTTTGGAATTGAAAACTATGTCCTATTTTGTTTTTTTGTTTTTTTGTTTTTTTTTGCCTCTCCTCTTCCCTTTTCAATGCTGAAAGGCCAAGCACTCTGTTGATAGAAAAAGGCTAACTTATGACAGGAGAGCAATTAGTGTGAAGACCGTGACTAACGGAAATAAATGTGCTTTTCATTCCTTAAAATCGAGCTTGCACACTGGGGTTGTTATTCTTTCTTACTTCTTCAGGCCATAAAATTGTAATTTGATTAGTTCTATATGAAAACATTTGGGAAAATATCAACTTTTCTTCAAAAATAGCTTCTTTATTTTTTAATCTGTATTTTTCATTAAATCCTCTCTCCCTCCCCCCAAAAATGCGTACTCTGAAAATAGGTGAGTCATGCATGAAAAACCAGTGCATGAAATGGGAGGGGGAACAGGAGTGTTTGGAGTGCACACTCTGATGTTTGTCAAGTTGGCAGAGTTGCTGTGAATCTCTCTCTGCTTCCCCCATGGCGTGATCTTGACCATTAGTGTTTTTCTTTTCCTTTTTACTTACTGGAAAAGTGAGCAAAGAAAAGAAAAATGCATTCACATTCCTGACAAGGGAAGGTGAAGAGCCAGTGAAAAGAAAATGTAAACGGTAATATTTAAATACTAAGACCTATTCCTAACTTCCAACTTAAATGCAACTTGTAACAGTTCAATGTCTATGGAGCGTTTCACTGATCCACAGTGAATCTATCAAATTTCTGTTTGACAGTTCAGGGTAGAGACAAGATACCAGTAGTGTTAAAGACTGAGGAAATTCTTTTCATTATATCAGCTCTGCACCCTATGTTGTAGGGTCCACAGTGACCTGAGTTGTCTCTCAGGAGGCTCCTGTCAATCTGATGCAATGTTCACTGCACACTTGTATTTCAGCAAATGATGTGCTCGTGCCTTGCTTACATGCATACATAGAACAACATAGATGGAGACAATGAAAAGGACACACTTGGTTACTTTTCCAGAGACTGAGACATTATCACATTCAGTCAAGATAGATAAATAAACCACTAGTTCCCTGAAGATTACCTGTACTTGGATTGTCTATACAATATAATGGCTAGCAGTACCACCTGAATCAAAGAGCTTGAGCTGTACTTGATCTGGCTCTCTTGGTTTCTTCCATCTTAGAAGCAGGTAGCATTAGTTGGAACTAAAAAACTAGATTTGCAATCTCTATAAGCTTGTGTGTGTTGTGGTGTTGAGGGGGAACTAGTTACTTGAGATTAGGACTATCACAATAGAATATGTACTGTGAGGAGAGTAGGACACAAAGGAGGGTTTGTTAAAATCTCATTAATGTTGGCTAAGATCTACTTGAGTGCTGGATAGATGACATAAAATCTGGCAGTGGAGTAATCTAGGATCATAAATCTGCTCTTGCTGCAAGGAGGGGTGAGGGGTAGAGTGATTTTGCATGTTTTAGGAGCTGATGGCCTTGAGTCATGCAGAGTATCATCATTCTGGGGATAGGGCTCAATAAAAGGGAAGAAGAATTAGGATTTTTTAAAAAAAATTCCTAAACTTGTAAAATCTGATTTTGCTAACTTTGCTGACATTTGGAATGTGGCCACTCTTGTCTTTGTTCATTTGGGTAATTGCTCCTCCTGGCATCACACTAACACTCTTCCCTTGGGAAACTCTTACATTGAGGGCTGATTGAGAAGCTCCTGGAAGGTTCCCCACATAGACCTGTGAACTTGGTGGGGGAGCCTGGCACTCAGCACACTGTATTTATATTACTTGGCTTCCTTTTCTGTCTCCTCCCAAACCACTGTTAACTCCTAGAAGACGGGAAACATATGTATCCTGTTTGCTATTGCATCTAAACTAGTTGGCATTTAGTAATTCCTGAATGCTTGTTATGGAACAAATAATTTATTAAATTTAGGCCTCACTTATTGTTTAAGTACTTTGCATTTTTCTTTATATATCATTAGGAGGGCACTTCAAAAAATTGTGGGAAAATGGAATTAAAAACTAAGTTTGAATACAAAAATTAAAAAATGGATTCATGGTTTTTTTATAGTATGCATTTTCATTAACTTTTTGAAGATCTCTTGTTTCACACTGATAGACATTTTTTTTTTAAAATTAATTTCCTTATTTGAAAGTCAGAGTTGTAGAAAGACAGGAAGAGACTGAAAGAGATCTTTGGTGCTGATTCACTTCCCACATGACTGTAATGGCCATGAGTGGGACAGGCTGAAGCCAAGAGCCAGGAGCTTCATCCAAGTCTCCCAAGTGAGTGGCAGGGACTCAAGGATTTGGCCCATCTACCATAGCTTTCCCCACGCCATTAGCAGGGAGCTAGACCAGAAGTAGAACAGCTCATATGGCTTGCCAGTGTCACAAGTAGTAGCTTCACACACTATGCCACGTTGGTCCCCCCCCCCCCAAAAAAAATTTAATTCTATTTTTCCATGAACTTTTTGAAATTATCTGGTATTTCCTAATGACTTCGTTCCATGTTTTGAGATTGTTACTGCTCCATCATGAATTCCAAGAAAGTCATCTAGACAAGATGTAAAGAAATGTCAGTTACTAGGTAGTTTGTCTTTAATTTGCTCTCTCTAAAGGTCATGCATTCCAAATTTACAATTTGGAAAATGTGAATCTTGAATCAGTATCATATTGATCTGAACATTTTTGGTGTTTGTGGTTAAAATTATGGTGATGTGTGAGTTGTGAATATCTTCGAAGGGCAGGAGATGACCTATGAAGATGTGAGCCTTTGCCTGATGTTTATAAAATCACTTAACCACTCAGAGCCTTGTTCTGTTCTATTGATAAAATGGAATCATAACTTTTTAAAAATTAACTTTATTTATTTCATAGGCAGAGTTAGGAGGCACTAGCTCCCATTCGCTGATTCACTCCTCAGATAGCCACAGTGGTCAGGGCTGGGCCAGGCTGAAGCCAGGAGCTTCACCTGCATCTCCAGTGTGAGTTCAGGGACTCAAGAACTTGGGCCATCTTCTGCTTGTGTTAGCAGGGAGCAGCATCAAAAGTGGAGCAGCCAGGACTCAAACCGGCACCCATATGGGATGATGGCATTTCAGGCGCCAGCTTAACCTGTTAAGCCACAATGCTGGCCCTGTAACTTGTTGTTAATCTCAGTATTGTTGACAAAATTACAACCATTTGTGCGGAAGTCCTGGGAAAACTGTAAACTTCTATTCAAATGGCTTGAAAATCTCAATTTAATAACCTTTCTGCATTATGATTTGAGTCAGAGCCTGGTGATCTTGCCAGAATGATCAGTTTCTAAAGCATTCCAGCTGACCTTTTCTGTTTATGTTGCCATGTAAGTTGGTAGGTGGGTGCATTGCACTCGGAGTATCATTGGGTCCTGCATTCAAAATTGGTGCATTGTGTGGGAATGATGCTCATTGTAAGAAAAAAGAGCGTGCTTACTGTGTTCCAGCAGAGAATCTTCTTTCTAGAGATCATTCAGATTTTTTTCTCTTGAAGAATTCGTAGATCCTCTTGTAAAATGTGGGCAATACTGTTTGTTTGATCTGTGTAAATATAAGAAAATACTGCTTTGTAGCCCAACCAACCTCTGCACTCATGTCAATTGAAGCTCATTTCTCTAATTGTTTTCAAATGATCAATTTTCTTGCAACACTGTGCATCTTCAGATGAGAAAAATCACAAGAAGGAAAATGGCATTCTCAAACTGTGCCAAAAGCAGACAATTTTGAAAATGTAAAACAGCTGAGCTCACTTGACATTTCTTGATGTCATCTGCCAGTGGAGAAGACTGTTAGAGAAATCCATTTCCTGGTGTGTGTGTGTGTGTGTTTTAAGAATTCTGCCAAAGTTAGAGAATTACATATAATAATTTACTGAAGAGGAGATGGGCCAAAAAGGGACATTTCTATTTCAAAGTCTAGTAGTGCCTAGAAAATCAGTGCCAAGTAGTATTGCGTCTGTTTTCTCTTAACCATCCTTGTCATGTACATTTTTAATGGGACCCAGATGGGAGCAAAGGTTTCCATCTTGATGTGAGGACTTGGAAGGTTTCATAAAATTAGGTCTGTTGAGCCTAGCCTTAGGGTGGCAATGAACAGAGGTGATGTAGGGGTAAGAGCGAAAATAGAAACCTGTAAGGCATATCAACAGTGAGGTCTGCAGGGGAGGTACGATAGGGGGCTGATAGACATAATCTTGAGGCTTCATTTTCTCTTCAAGAAATAAAGATTAAGAATACATGAAATATATGGCTTCTGGCATAAATAACACCATTTGCAGAAAGAGAATCAGTATGACAATAAGAGCTGACTAGGAAAAGGGAAACACTTCTTTTGGGACAATAAACTAGAACATTTCTGAGCTACAGTAATGTAGTTCAACTTGTAAAGAAAAGTTGTTAGTATGCCTTTTCTGAGTTGTTCCCTTCAATTTCAGCAAATACATAAGCATATGTTTTCAACATCTTGGTGTAGTATTTAGGGATGCAGCCAGTCCAGCTGACAAAAGGACTTACAGATGTAATACCCATTTCCTTAATGAATTTCAAGAAAAATCTGTTGTTATGCACAGATGTGCAGTGACATTTACCAAACATATGCTGAGATTTTTGAATTAGGCACACTGTTCAAAATGGTCCAACCTGCAGGAAATGGTGTCAGTGTAAGAGGGCTGCCAGCAAAATCCATCCCAGGACCTTGTCACAGAAGAAACTTAGCATTGAGGCCTTAAATGTGACATAACTCAGGCCTCACTGAGTTGAGCCCTTAAGTGTTGGAGAGGCCATTGAAAATACCTCATCAAAGTCAGTGACTACCACCTCCTATTTCCTTTCCTAAAGAATAAAAAAACCATCTGTTTAGTAATTTTTGATTGTGGAACTTTCCTGGGGGTTTCCATCTATTAAATTATATGGGATGTGCTTATAAGAGAATGAGGTTATCCTGAAATGAAGAGTTGTAAAGCATTTTTTACCTAATATAACCCAATAAGGAATATATACGACTTATTCATTTAGCAAATATTTATTGAGCCTTTATTAAGTGCCGAGTATTGGGAACCCAAAGATCAAGCTCTTTTTTTTAAAAGAACTGTGTTGCTTAAGCTGACTGACTGGACTTGCCACATTTTAACACATTATCAGTGATTCTTAGTCTTAATTTTCCCTTGTAATCCCCCAGCCTTTCTTAACGTATGTGTTGTTTACCAGAGTGCATCCTTTTATTCTCCGTGAACCAATTCCATGACTACTCTCAACTTAACTCTTTATTTGTTAATGTTTTTGCATTCATTGTCACTACTCTCTAGGTTAGTGCTCGTTTGTTCTGTTTTCTGTATTCTTGGAGTTGCACCATTGAAGTACAGTGATAGATGGACTAATAGGAAGGGTTGTCATAAAGTTCATGAAAAAATGGATCTAAAAGATATGCTTATTCCAGCGCAACCAGATTTTGAAATCCATGCACAGTTTGGTCATAGCATGTATTTTCCATGAAAGTTTTGAAGACCCCTGTGCTTGGATTTCGTAACTCTTTGCAGTGAAACAAACTTGTCTGTTAATTCCATTTTCCAAGAACATTTTTGAGTGCCCTCATATTATAGGTGCCAGGTACCACACTGAATATCTACCGTAAGTTACTCCTTTCATTTCTGACAACAGTTTTATGAGATATACCTTGTTATTTTCACCTCCTAGAAAAGACGGATGAAAGCTTAAATTAATAGCCCAAGGTCGCACCCCCCCAGTCGATGAAGGTAAAATGCCCACACAGGCCAAATTCCAAATTACTGTTCACTGAGGCATGCTGTGTCCCTCCTCAATTTCTTTGGAATCTCTCAAGCCTTTAACTTTGTGATAGCATTGACTGAAACCTCATTTCCTTTATTAAAGTTGACAAATGTCATCATTTTTCCCTTAATGTTTGACCTCTGGCTTAGTCTGTCTCTTAAACCATCACCCTTTTGATAATGATGCTCTACACCAGAAGGATATTACCTCACAATAACTCTATACTCAGCCATGTAGATCTTTGCCTCATATCTCTGTACAGATACTGCAGCTACTGTAAATTATGGTTTCAGGGCCCTTGGCGATGATTCGGTTCCATTTCTGATCCAATTCCATAATCTTTTCCTCTATCATTTTGTCAGCTAGTCCACTTGAATATTTTCTATGGTGGGTTAGCACAAGATAAAGCTATGGGGGCCAGCATTATGGCATAGCAAAAGCCACTGCCTGCAATGTCGGCATCCCATATGGGTGCCTGGTTGTGTCCCAGCTGTTCCACTTCCAAACATATTCCCTGCTAATGGCCTAGGAAAAACAGTGGAAGATGGCTTAATTCTTGGGTCCCTGCCACCCATATGCATGACCCGGATGAAAGCTCCTGGCTACAGTCTGGTTCTGCCCTGGCCATTGCAACCACTTGGGGAGTGAACCAGTGAATAAAAGATCTCTCTCCCTCTCTGCGTCCCTCCCTCTCTCTAAATCTTTAAAATGAATAAACGAATCTTAATGATTCAGCCATGGTTAAACTCCTTTTGTCTTTAAATTGAGTCAAGGTTGCCAACCTATATAGTCTTATTACTGGTCTTAGTTCTGTCCTTGGCAAGTAGAAATTGAGTTTTAACCCAGTTATTTGTGTACTTAAGACAATGGTGTCTCAGTCAAAGTTGTATATAAAAATTTAAAGACTGAGGCATCCAAAAGAAATAAAGACAGGAGGCAGCATGATATGAGTTTGGATTGCTTGTTCAAATTTAGCTTGAGATTGAATAATTAGAGGTTTTTAACTTATGAATTAATGAAATAAATGAATGTGTAAACAGGGTATGAAAAGCAAAACAAGTTGTTCTGTAGGTTACCAGAGAGGAAGTCTCGTCCTTGTTTATCTTTGTATCACTGGTTCCCAGTGTAGTTCTGGGCACGTTGTAGAGGCTCAGTAATGCTTGTAGAATGTAAGAAATGCCTCCCGACTCCTGATGTCTGGCTAACCCTCAATTCTCTTATAAACGTCTTCACTAAATTGACTTGAGGCTAATATACTTCAGATATTTCAGTGTAGATACTGAGTTTCTCCTTCCTCTTATCCAGGCAAAGGAGCCTCAGTTTTTTCATCAGTTTCAGACAGCATTTCCCCTTGATAACCTAGTCATGTATTTACCCAGAAAAACTCATGAATCCCATGAAAACGTCTTAGGACTCAGAATAGAATATGGTGCCTGATAGAACTCAAGTGCACGAATTACTGTGAAGCAGGTGATTAAAGCCCTGAGTGGGACATAGGAGACTCTGGACATTTAAAGAGAAAAAACCCTGAGTTGAGGTGAACTGTGATGTCCTCATGGATAAAATGGTTTTTGAACTTGGCTGCAATACAATATATGTGTATGGAAATATAGGAGATGAAGCTGGAAAACTCTTGAAGCTGGAAATGTGGAATAAATGTAAGGATGAATAGATTGGCTTTATTTATGGCAGCAGGGAGCTATGGAATGTTTTGTGGGCAGAGTAGATTAGAATAATGCTTTGAGAAGATGAATCTTGCTGGACTGCTTGAAATAGTGTTATTTTCTTAGCTGATTATTTTGTTACGGTACTCAGTAATTATGTGATCTTTACTATTCTTCACAGGACAGGACTTTGAAAATTTCAGTCTTCATGACTCACTTTTATCTGTGAACCTGTTGACTTCTCTTGTCCGCAATTTGTTCTGAATTATGCAGAAACCCATATATTTCCTTAGAAGTAAATTCCCTCTTCCATCTTGATCTTTGTGTCATGCCAGGGTCATTTTAGATGACCTAAGATTCAGTTTCTTTGTTCATTTTCTCATTCCTACATTTCTGCCTTAGTAAGCCAATCCTGAGCCTCTGATACCAGTTTTTTTTTAAAAATAGAATTAAGTATACACAATTGACCAAGTAACTTAATTTTGGTTCAAAGTATATGACAATACAGTGTATTGTGAACAAGGACTATGGGGGAAAAACTGGGACACCTGCTTCCATACTTCTGTTCTATATCCCCAGAACCCATTACTAGCTGGCACCTGCATTTTGATGCCATTGGGCTTCAAGCCAACAAGAAGGGAGAGGCATGATTATGGTTCTGGATGAGTTGTTTTCTCTGGCACATGATTCCTCACACACATCTGTCCTTGCTGTCTTTGGTGATTGTCATCAGCCAGACTTGGGAAGGTTCACATGGCTTTGACTTCTGAGAATAACTTTTTTAGGCTGAGCATTTGGTATAGCAGTTAAGATGCCACTAGGGGCGCTCTTCACCTTATATCAGAATGTTTGGATTTGTGTCCAAGCTATGTTTCCAGTTCCAGCTTCCTGTGAATCCACACCCTGAGGGGTCAGCAGGTAACGATCAAGTAGCTAAGACCCAGGTTGAGTTCTAGGCTCCTGGCTTCACCGTGGATCAGCCTCAGCAGTTGCAAGTATTTGGGAAGTGAATGAATGCTTAATGAAGAAGCTTCCTATCTCTGTGTTTGTCTTTCTGCCTGTCAAATACATTTTTTAAAAATGACTATTTCAATTCTATTGGAGTTACTTAGTACAAAAAAATGGATCCTTTAGAGTGAAGCACAGTTCTTCTTTTGGTGACTTACAGTGAAAGAAACTGAGAGGGCAGTGTGGTGGGGGCATGGCTGTGTGTGGCCGGGCTGCTCTTCCACAGGATGCTGTTGCTGTGGGGCCAGACCATCTGGGAGTGGGCTTGAGGCCAGCACTCCTATGACCTGGCTTGAACCCAGACACTACAGTATGGGACATGGGTGTCCTAACGCTTGGCTTAATCTTAAGGCCAAACATGCCTGAAGAGCCTTTGTTGCAGGCTCTGGGCATGCCCAAGAGGATGAAGCTGTCAAGATGGTTGGTTAGTCCACTGTTTTTTAATGATGTTGGGGACTTGGTATGCCCTGCACTTGGTGCACACATCAGCATTGGCAGACTTGCCCTGACTCCTCCTCCCAGTCATCCCTCACACTCCAGGGTATCGTCATGATTTTTATTACATGGTGGGGCGGAACAAAATTATTTGTAAAATACACACCCCCAACCCATTTGTGAAAGTTACCATTTCCTGCAGGGTCTCCTCTGAACCCTCACTGATGGGAGGACACTGTCATGTGCCAGGTGTTCTCTTTTTGCTTTTCTGACATAGGTTTGTATCACTTTTGCGTGTTTGCGTGTTTTACACAAATGGACTCATACAGAGTTTACACTCTGGTGACATGCCTTTTCATTTCCTGTTTTGTTTCTGAGATGTATCAATTATTGTGTTTGGCTGTGGGCCATTCCTTTTCCCTGCAGTATACATTGACCCACTGAATATGCCGTGATTAAGTTTTCTCTTCAGTTCCATGGATGATCTTAGCTACCTCTGTTCCCTTCCCTTTGAGAATGACCCACTAAGATCTATTCTTGGCCCTTGCTGTTCCATATAAATTTTAGGATCAGCTTGTCTTCAACTTCCACCAATAAAATCCCCTCTGAGATCATAATGGAACTCACTAGAATCTATAGATCCACTTGGAAAATGGGTATCTACATGGAATTGAATTTTCCAGTTCATCAGAGTGGTATATCTCCACATCTAATGTTTTCAATAAAGTTATATACATAAAAAAGAGAGGAGGGCCCTTTGGGTGACTTTGGTTGGGGGAAGTGAGCCTCCCAGGCATGAACCAGTGTTGATTGTCAAAAGAGAGAGACAATGGATAGAAGGTGGAAGGTCAGGAGGAGCCTGCCTTGGGTGTAAAATAGCTTTGAAGCTTGCCATTACACTAAAAATTTGGGTAAAATTTCCAAGCCACTGTGCTTTAATTCAGAGAAATCCTCTCCACCTCAAAGATTGCTGTCAAATTTGTATTATTTATTCCTGTGGTCTCTGAGCATGTTGTAAAAAATGAGTAGGCTGGTAATATAGGCCAAAAATGAAGGGAAGCAGAATTTTAAACCATGTTAAGAAGCAAATATTAGTAAAGAGAACCAGGCTTTGAGTCCCAATGGAATTGACTCTAATTATATGTGTGACTTGGGCAAAAAGTTAGCCTTTAGAGAGTTGCTATATTGTAGAAAGAGGGTAAGGATAACTCATGGGATTCATTGAAAATGCCTAGTAAGAAAACTATACATGAGTTTTAAAATTTTGCACCAAAATACTTTAAATTCCATTTTAAAGGATTTATTTATTTACTTGTAAGGCTGAGTTAGAGGGAGGAAGAGGAAGAAGCAGAGAGAGAGAGAGAGAGAGAGAGAGAGAGAGAATCTTCCATCCGCTGGTT
This sequence comes from Oryctolagus cuniculus, assembly GCF_964237555.1. Classification (NCBI taxonomy): domain Eukaryota; kingdom Metazoa; phylum Chordata; class Mammalia; order Lagomorpha; family Leporidae; genus Oryctolagus; species Oryctolagus cuniculus. The sequence continues at coordinate 44,847,257 of NC_091446.1, forward strand.
TACTCCCCAAATGGCTGCAATGTCCAGGGCTGGTCCAGGCCAAAGCCAGGAGCCAGGAGCTTCATCCAGGTCTTCCACATGATTGCAGGGGCATAAGCACTTCGGTCATCTTCTGTTGCTTTCCCAGGTGCATTAGCAGGCAGCTGGATTAAAAGTGGATGAGCCAGGACTCAAACTGTCACCTGTATGGAATGCCAGCACTGCAGGCAGCAGCTTAACCTGCTGCTGCACAGTGCCAGCCCCATTAATTCCATTTTTACAAACTTCATGAAGTGTCTGTCTCCTGTATAATAAACAGATACTAATAAAGCAGATACAACATTCCTGTCATAATGTAAATATCCAGACATACAAAAATAGTTATCTTTGTACTAAAATAGACCACCATCCACTTCATCCTTCCAGAATCCTTAATATTTGAAAGTAAATTTACATTTTAAGATCATTATTTTGATCATTTTCTAATTTTCAAAAGTCGCCACTTGGCCTTTACAAGTTAATGGTGCAAGATAGAAAGTTGAGCAGAATTTAGAGCAGCAACTATTTCATTTCTGTCTACTGCATTACAGAACGATCAACTACACCAAACCCTTTCAAATATATAACACCATGACAACTTGGGTGAGTTTTCTGTATTTATTTATTTATTTTTTTGACAGGCAGAGTTAGAGAGACAGAGAGAAAGGTCTCCTTTTTCCATTGGTTCACCCTCCAAGTGGCCGCTAGGGCTGATGCGTTGTGGCCGGTGCACTGCGTCGATCCGAAGTCAGGAACCAGATGCTTCCTCCTGGTCTCCCATTCAGGTGCAGGGCCCAAGGACTTGGGCCATCCTCCACTGCCTTCCTGGGCCACAGCAGAGAGCTGGCCTGGAAGAGGGGCAACTGGGACAGAATCTGGCTTCCCAACTGGGACTAGAATCCGGGGTGCTGGCGCCACAGGTGGAGGATTAGCCTAGTGAGCCGCGGTGCCGGCCAAGTTTTCTATTTTTACATCTATAATGATGATTCTTACCTGTAATTTCTAATTTTACAACTCATTCCCTTCATATCACGTAGATCATTAAGATGTACTTTTGTAGGCAAGAAAGGTTAAAGCATACCCTCCCAACCAACAGAGAAGCAATTTGCATCAGGAAACATGGTGTGTTCCAGATGAATAGCTAACAGCAGATGCTTTTTCTAAATCAGAAGCATTTGTCACAGAACATTCTGGCAATTGGGATTTTGCTTAAGGCTAACATATGCCTTAATGATGCTGGAAAGCAGTTGTGGACTCAATGGAGCCCCGTAAGTTCTCTTCTAGGCCTCTGACTCTGTCTCCCTAAGCATTGGAGTGATCACAGACGATTCACACATCATGGAAGGCAGGGTGGGATAAAACTTTTGGAATTCTTTGGGTGTGTATTAAGGGCTGTTATGGAATAAGCTGATTCTTTAATGTTGAAGGAGAGGGAGGATAATAAGCTAACGACACCCTGGCTTGTTCTTTCTCGTGTGTTATGAAAATTACCTAATCCATTTAGGGAAAGTAGATCAGCAAAAATGTTAAAGGAGACCCACATACTATCTGAAAATGTTCCTGAAAAATAGGAGTTGACTTGAGGAAAAAATAAAGTACTTTGGAATCCTTGTCGGAAGACTCAAGTAGTGTTGGGGAGAGAAGTTTGGAAAACCAGTGTTCTCCTTAAAAGGACGATAGGGATCTGTGGTGATTTCTCAGTGAAGTATAAGAATATAGGGTTTTATTGAGACAGATACACACTTCAGTATTTAGGCATTCACACACACTTCAATTCAGGATACATTTGATGTGTTCTTACTTTGTGCCTTTCCAGCAAATAAGAGAATGATATAGCAAAGACAGGATTACATATGTATACTGTTTTTGAGTAGCACTGATATTTAGAATTATGAGCAATAAATATAACTTTATATTATTTGGCCATGTGTTTAAAACTGAAGAAAAATTTTTCAGAATTTTTAAAAAGAAGATTTATTTAGTTGAAAGGCAGAATAAGAGAGAGAGGGAGAGAGAGAGAGAGAGAGATGGAGAGAGATCTTTTATTTGCTCTTTCATTCCCCAGATGACCTTAATGGCCAGATCTGAGGACAGACTGAAGCTAGGAGCATGAAACTCCTCTGGGTCTCCCATGTGGGTGGCAGGGACCCAAGCACCTCCATCTTCCACTGCTTTCCCAGGTATGTTAGCAGGGAGCTGGATTGGAATTTAAGTAGCCAGGACTCCATTATGGGATGTTGGCATTGCATGTGGCAGCTTAACCCACTGTATCACAATGCCAGCCCTTGGAATATTTTTATTTAACCTGTTATATCCAAATTATTTTTCCATGTAACCAATCTAAGATTACTCAGAAGGTGTTAACATACTCTTCATTCTGTCTTCTGAGTCTGTTATGTAATTTATACATTGTATCAGTCCATACTAGCCTTGTTTCAAGTGCTCAATAGTCACATATGGCTTCAGCTATTATTTTGGATGGTGTAGATTTAAAAGTGTCAAGCATGAGAAGAATATAATAAACAAGCTTGCAAGAAGTTCTACCTGCCAAGTGAAAATAGTATTTCAAAGATGCTATTATGCTTAATTTTTTTCAGTGTTACTGGGATAAGGGATATCAAGATATTTGGTAAAATATGATTCCTGAATAGTGTAATTAAAGGGGGTAGCTTTTCAATCAGTAGGCTGAGTGAGGAAGATCCACCCTCACCAATGACAGCAGGTGTCATTTAATCCACTGAAAGAGGAGATATAACAAAAGGCAGAAGAGGGATAAATTCACACTTTTTGGATTTATTTATATTTTATTGGTTATTTGTTTTTTGGCTTCCAAATTGTATGAGCTAATTCCCATAATAAATTTCCTTATATATCTACTTACATCTTACTGGTTCTGTTTCTCTGACAAAAACTGATTGACACAAATATCTTTGATCTGGGTCTTGTGAGAAAGTTTGGGAGTTACAGTGGATCAGTGTATAGGAAATTATCATAGGTTTAGCGAATATCCTTGGCAATGGTATGGGGTCAACACGTTGTAATCTGAAAGGGAAGGGGCTGGCTCGTGGCTGAAGAGGAAGCTGGGGATGAAGAGGGATCTGCCACAGAGCCTGTTCGTGAGCTGTGCCTCGCATATGCTAGGTATCTGGGACTTGTTTTATACATACAGATGTGAGGTTCATGGAAAACCAAAACAAAGGAAAATATGAAATCAATCCATATTGTCAATTTTTTCTTTTTTATGGTAAAATGCATAGCCTAGGACTTAGCCTATTTTAAAATGTACAATTCATTGGCATGAAGTACATTGACACTGTTGGGCAACCATGGTCATTGTCTCTCTGTATTAGGTTTTCATCCTCCCAACCTGAGGCTCTCTTAAACAATAACGTCCTCTTCTCCTTACCCCTGCCCCTGGTAACAGTGAGTTTGGTTCTTCAAGGTACCTCATTTCAGTGTCGTTGAATACTTGTCCCTATGTATATGGCTTATTTCACAAAGAACAATGTTTATACACGTTGTGGTATGTATAGGAATTATATTCCCTTTCCTATCTGTTCCTCCCTTAAAGGACATTTAGATTGTATCAAGCTCTCAGCTGTTGTGAGTACCACCAGGTATTGGTGTGAAAACACCTGCTTAGGTCTTGGCTTTCATTTATTTGGGGCATATACCGAGAAGTAGAATTGCTGGACCATATGTTAATTCAATGTTTAATTTTTTTGAGAAACCACCAAACCATTTTCCACAGCAGCTGCACCGTTCTGTTTCACACGGGGGTTCCGGCATTTCCAAATCCTCACTACACTGGTTATTTTCTGTATTTTTAAGTAATAGCTATACTAGTGGCCGGGAAGTAGAATCTCATTGTGGTTTTGATTTGCATTTTCATAATGTTGAGGGATGTTGAGCATTTTTTCATGTCCTTACTGGCCATTTGTGTACCATCTCGATTGACTTTTATTAGAGGAGAAATTGTCCCCAAAATGTAAAATTTACTTGTCCTCCTTAACATGCCCAAAGCTGAGTGTTAAAGTGTTTGTTCAAGGATTTACGGCAACTTGGCAATTTATTTCTAGAGTGTAAATATCTGTTGAATCAAGTGAGTCCAGAATGCTGTGAAGATAATTAATTTTTTTTTGTTACAGTGAGGATGATTTAAAAGTATGAGAAAATAGTTGGCAGATGTAGTTTTCTATTTATAATGAAGAAGAAAAGAGCTCATTTGGCTCACTACAAATCAATTTAGGATGTACATGGTTCTCACTCTTTTTTTTTTTTTTTAGGATTTATTTGCAGGCAGAGTTACAGAGAGGCAGAGGCAGAGAGAGAGTGAAGTTTTCCAGTCTTCCATCCGTTGGTTCACTCCCCAAATGGCCGCAACAGCTGGAGCTGTGTTGATCCAAAGCCAGGAGCCAGGAGCTTCTTAGGAGTCTCTTATGTGTGTGCAGGAGGCCAAGGACCTGGGCTGTCTTCTGCTTTCCCAGGCTGTAGCAGAGAGCTAGATTGGTAGTGGAGCAGCTTTATCTGCTATGCCATAGCACTGGCCCCAGGTCTCTTTAAAAAGGTTATTTTTGTAGCTGGCACTGGAAGTAGCAAGCTAAGTCTCTGCCTGTGTCTCTGGCATTCCATATGGGCGCTGATTCAAGTCCCAGCTGTTCCACTTCCCATCCACCTCCCTGCTAATGTGCCTGAGAAAGCAGCAGAGGATGGTTCTGGGCCCTGGGCCCCTGGCCCCTTGCCCCTGTGTCCATGAGGGAGACCTGGATGGACTTGCTGTTTCCTGGCTTTGGCCTGACCCAGTCCTGGCCGTTGCGGCTGTTTAGGGAATGAACCAGTGGATAGAAGATTGATCGCTCTGTTTTGCTCCCCACCCCTCCTTGTCTGTCTGTCTCTCTCTTCCCTTCTCTCTCTCCTTGTCTCTATAACTTTACCTTTCAAATAAAATCATAAGTCTTTTAAGGAAAGGCAGCTATTTACAACTTCATTGGCATTTATACTTTTGAACAATATAAACACAGCATTCCTTATGAAGCTCTATTATTTCACTTCTGTGTCTGGGCTAGAAAGTTGAGTGTCAAGGTCAGGTTGTTTTTCCTTAACCTTTGGTGTGTCTTTAAAGTCCCTGCTGCCTTTCACATTCAGCCACCTCTGAATTCCTGGCTATTGCTGGAGAATGCCAGCCGGGATAAATAATTGCAACAGCTGCTACCTACTCTCTGTCTCCATCTCTCTCTCCCCCTCATCTCTCCACCCAGGTCCTGTCCTCCAGTGCACCATTAGACTACCACCAGTCTACTCTCTTTGAAGGGAATAGCCTGCTTTAAGTCCTCCAGGGCCCCTCTTCACTGACAGCAGGATCTCGTCCCAGCTTCGCAGCAAAGCATACAAAAACCTTTGCTTTCTGTGCTTCCCTTTCCACCTGAGTTTCACATCTGATTACCTCCTAGTTATCCAGGATCTCAACCTTACAGTCTCTCCCCAGAGTCACTTTGTCTTCTTTATACCTGCAGACTAGATCTCTGTTTCTGCAAAGTGCTGAAGGTGGCTGTGGAGTCGCATTAAAAGTATGAAGCAGCTCCGTTGGCGTGCTTTGTTCTGGAGCAGAGTCCAGGAGGCTTCTGTTTAGCTTAGTGTGAACCCTTTCATTGCTGAACTGTGGAGATCATACGGGGTCCTGAGAATCAATTGAGAAACTTGGGAAAGTGTGTATTAAATAGCTAGAAGTATTTTGATTTTCTAATCCCTGTGGATTCAGACCAGCTAAGTATCAGCCCTGCCCTTACCCCTCCCTCTACTTCCTTCGCCAACCTATTTCTTTTTCTAGGTTTATTTGTTTGAAAGTTAGGAGGAGATGGGGGGGAAGAGGAGGGGGAAGGGGGGAAGGGAGGAAGGAAGAGGTCTTCCATCTGCTGGTTCACTCCACATGACCACAATGGCAAGGCTGGGCCAGGCCAAAGCCAGGAACTTCTTCCAGGTCTCCCACATGGGTGGCAGGGACCCAGGTACTTGGGCCATCCTCTGCTACTTTTTCCAGGCTGGTAGCAGGGAGCTGGATTGCAAGTAGAGCAGCTGGACTTGAAGCACCAGCCATAGGGCATGCTGGCTCTGCAGGCAGCAGCTCTACTTGTGCCACAACACCGACCTAGAGCAGTGGCTTTGAGTCTTCCTCCTGCCATGAACCTTTTAGTCAGTCTGGTGAAGCATATGGACTCCACCACAATTAATGTTTTAAAAGCATATAACATACAGGATAATAAAGGAAACCACTTAAGTTCAATGTATTGTAAAATACTTTAATAGCATATTTAATAAAATATGAACCTGGCAACTTAAAAAATACAAAGGTAGCTTTTGTAATTCCTGTAATTTCAAAGTAGTAATTACTGTAAATTGTGTAGATATCTGTAGAAATGTAGGGTGATACAAAAATAGCCATGGTTTCTCTTGGAGACAAACTGTAAGTGTGACTTGTTGCTTATGTTCACAATGGAGAGAAATGCTAAATTTCAGTTATAGGGTAGTAAAAATAAAGGTGGTGTGTTTTTTTTTTCTCCTCACACTCAAGAATCCCTTGAGTGCCATCTGCATACTTCTTAGGGCTCTGTGGAAACCTGGATTTTATATCAAATAGGCCACTGAAGATGCTGGGTGCCAGAGGAACATTTTTTTGTTTTTTGTAGGCCAGAACTCTAAGATCAGAGTGCCATCATGGTCAGGTTCTGGATGGTACCTCTTGTCCTGGTGAGGTCCTCACGTGGCTTTTCTTTGGTGCATATGTACAGAAAGGAGTTGACTCACTTACCTTCTTCCTCTTATAAAGACACTACTCACGTAACGTGGACACCATTGTATGACTTCATCTAGAGATCATCACCTCCCAAGGGTCCCACCTCCCAACCTCATCATCTGTGGGGTTACAACTTCATCTCATGATTTGGGAGGAACAAAAGCACTCAGTCTACAACACCAGGTAGAGAAAAAACCCTGCTGAGCTAATGGCTTTCTGCAAAGCCACCTTCAAGCCAGTGCCTCCCCTCTGCAGATAGTGAGTATTGCTTTTTCTGTGAATTCACAGCTCCAGAAATTTTCCCCATGGTAGCAATTATCCCTTGATTTTTTTCTTTATTACACTAGACCATGGATAAGCAAGTACTTTCTGTAAAGGCTGAGATAATAGAAAATATTTTAGGCTTTATTGTCCGTGTTGTCTCTTTTGTAATTAATCAGTTCATCCAGAGACAGTATATAAATGAATGGGCATGGCTGTGTTCCAGTAAGACTTCTATGGACCTTGGAATTTATTTGTGGATGCTGAAATTTGTTCTATGTAATTCTTAAATGTCAAAAATATGCTACATTAAAATTTTTCAACTGTGTAAAAACACAAAACCTCCCCTTAGCTAGTAGACTACAAAAACAGACCACACTCCAGGTATGGCATAGACAGTAGCTTGTTGATTTCTGAACTAAATCACGTGTTCACAGGGTAGGGCATATAAGTTTGTTTCCATCTCTTATTTGTAGGGTCAGTGTCTGCCATATTTGTGTTAAATAGGACTGAATAAATACTTGAGTCTGTAAGAACTTAAAACTTACATATGCTTTCTCAATATTCTTTGAGAATTTGAATTTGATACAGATATTTATGATGTTAAAAAAAAATTAAACCAAGTCTAGAATCATGGTCTCTTAGTCTACTGGGATTTTGTGGCTTCTTCCTCTCTAATCTCCTAAATGAAAGCTGTTCGCTGTTGAAGGTTTTTTCAGTATACTTGTGTGTTGCTGTGGATTCATTCTGAGAGGAGGAGCGTGGTGGGGGCAAGAGGCACGGAGTTACCACACAGACCCCAGGAGTAGGGTGAAAACAGGCCAGAGGCAAGCAGCCCTCAGACTCGTTTATTTCAGTTGGTACAGCAGCTTATATAGCCAAGGCAGCCAATCCAGTCAAGGGGCAGTTTATGCCCTAACCAATTACAGCCTATTGCCAGGCAGTTTCCAAAGCCATCCAATCACAGCCTGTTGCCAGGTAGGCTCTGTTGCCATGTGGTTTCCAAAGCCATCCAATCACAGCCTATTGCCATGCAGGCTCCATTACCATGTGGTTTCCAAAGCCATCCAATTACAGCCTGTTGCCAGCAGCCATCTTGGCATGGCCTTTTTATTCCACCACACTTGTGCACACAGATCTGCCAGTAATGGGAGTTTCTATTTTCCACTGAGTAAGCATGCAACCTGAACCTGAAAAAATGAGGTATGTTCCAGCAAAGAATTTTAGATGCACACTTGAACAGAAGAGAACATTCCCTTCTGAACACTGTCTCTGCTTTATGTCCTTCAGCTGTAAATGTTCAACAACAGTTATCATGGAAATCACAGGAATTTTATTTGTGAAGTGCTTATTCCTAACAGAGATTAATAGGCCATTTAATATCAAAAGTACACGAAGAGACTTTCTTTTCTTTTTTTAAGGGTCTCTTGAAGTTCTGGAAACAACAGACTTAGACTCCAGCAGTCTCTTTAAGAAGCAAGATGTTATTCACAACTCGAATATACCATGTTTTTAATAGGAATGCAGGGTAATGATTAGTCATGCTCACCCACCCATGAAGTGCTGAGTTGGCTAATATGTACATTGGTTGAACATAAAAAGTTTTGACATCTTTCCCAAGGTCATGTAAAAGCTTGCAATCTCATCAAGCCATGTTCATTATCATGTAGTGCTGTTATCTGGAATGAAGTTTTGCTTAGAGATAGTCAATAGCCCATGTAAGCAGGGAACAAAAAAAATGAAATGAAATTATTAAATTCTGGGAATGACTGCTTAAGAGTCATTTTTTAAATACAGTGATAATCTCAAATTCAGGCAGTATACTTTAATGCAACCATAGAAAAACTTAGGCTTACATTCTTATGTAGGTGCTTTTATAGGTGAATTTCATGTAAATAAATTTCATTTAATAACGAAAGTACCTATTGGTTATTGAATAAAAAGCTAATTTCTAGTGGGAAGGGAGACCCCTGCCTGGATCCCTGAGATCATTCTCAGCTGTGCTCTTTTTTAATTTACCTGTCCAGTTCCCCCTTATACACCTCTTATCTAGTTCAACTTTTGCTACTTTTCAAGGTCCCACTCCAGTTCTATTTCTTAGGAATCTTTTCCTGATTTTCCCAGTCCTTTGTGGCTATCTCATCCAATCTTAGGATTTGTGTCAAGTCAATGGGCATTCTGGAAAAGAACCTGAAGTCAGCAGAGGAACTGGAATATGGCTGAAGAATACCTATGATAGCTTTATGTCTGAAGAAATGGGATTTTTAAAGGCTATTTAGAATGAAGCCATGTGCACACCACTTTTTGCTGTTTCGTTCCTTTGCCACTTAACAGAGTGTTTTTTCCCTAGTGAAGAACTAGCCAAGGAAGAAATATGATTCTAGTTTGTTAGCCTCCAACAATTTTGCAAAGAATAATTACTTGTCTATGGTTCAAATGTAGGTTTCACTGCGTGGTACAATATTCCTTTTATTTAGCATGTTCCCTCTACCCTAACCAATCAACACACACACACACAGACATTGTATTGGTAATATTTTCTCCCTGCCATCCTCAGTCATGAACTCTTGAATTCACTGGGCTCAGTCTGAGAACCAAGAAGAAGAAAGAATGGCATCTTTCAATGTTTCCATGTTTGGCTCATTAAACCATGTGCTGGTCCCATACAGCAGCCATATTCAACAACCCACACACCTTTTCTCTACTCTTAAAATCTTTTGTATTAGAATCTGAAGACATTTTATATACATTCGTGTGTGTGTAAAGGGACTAAGAAACCTCTCATAAACCCATCACAAAAATTAAATTATGAAGATTTTTAGTGTGCTTATCTTATAAAACGTAAGTTTGTCTTGTTTTATTATTCTGTTATACACTAAAGCATCTGTCATTTTTTAAAAATTAAACTTTTTTGTTAGCTATGTACTTAATAGCTCAAATAATGCAGTTCTGTAGTTTTTGACTTCAACACCTGATTATGCATAGTCAAATATAGGGATGTGGGAGGGTAGAAATTAAAATTTAACTAAAATTTCTAATAGAACTTCCATGCTGCAACTTTGGGCACAGATTATAATTTGTGAAGTAAGCTTTGTATAGAAAGTATTGTATAATGGTTATTATACAATTATTGGAGAACTCCCCCTAAACCTTAATGTTGAGTTTTTAATGTGTATTTTTGCAATTAATATACGGTTCTATGAGTCATATAACTCTGTAATTACCAGGGAGTTTTAGTTCATGTCAGCCTCGGTGTCCCTCCATGCCATTTTCTTCATAATCTTGAATGACTCAATCCTTTCAATGTGTGCTTAGGCACTCTCATCCCTTAGGGACATACGGGCAACAGAAACCTTCCTAGTAGGCAGTAACACTAGTAGAGAAAACGATGAACTAGATTTGCCTGTAAGCATCCGCACCGTTTTAATGAAGTAGAATAACATTATAATAGCAGCTTTAAACGGGTGAGAAAGGTTAATAATTTCCAAACCTCTCATGAATAACGTGGCTCTTTTGCAAGATGTTGTTCACAGTTGAGATTCTTCAATTAATTTTGCCCTGTTTGTTTTCCTTTTCCTCTAGCTCTTGTAAACGTGAAACTGTGGGCCATTGATCGACAATGTTTCCAGACGATAATGATGCGGACGGGACTCATCAAGCATACCGAGTATATGGAATTTTTAAAAAGGTAGGGTGCTTGCTTTCTCCTTTCTGAGAGTGTTGGTAGCCTTTCCAGCCCTGTCACCTCAAGTACAGCACGGTGAAGATGTTTTACCTCTTTCTCATTCTCTGAATATGTAGTAGTGCAAGAGCAAATCAGCTTCTCCGTATCTCTGATGCTAATTTTCATAGCTGTTTAAATTCGAGTGCAGCGTTTCATCACGTGTTCAGGCATTCAGAATAAGTAAGAATTGGCTTGAATAAGAAAAGATGTTGAGTTCATCTCTGACTATTGTTTGACATGGTTATGGCACCTTTTCTCAACTGACCTCTGGAAGTCTGAGTCAACTGTTGGGTGACTTTCCATGTGAAAGTCAAATGACAAAGATGGGAAGGTTCCAAGGATAAGTTTATCCTTTAATCCTGAGTTTGTCTCAAATGCATTTTATGTTGCAGTTCTGGAATAGAGAGTGTCTCTCTTTCTCCTAGGTATTATATATCATCATAATAACTCAATTTAGGATAAAAAATAGAATAAAAAACAGCTTTTGATTACTTACAAGTGTACTGATATGCACTGAAATGAATTTATCTTTATTTTAAAGGAAATATGTTATTGCAAAGGATATTGACGATTCTGGTGACACTTTATAAAGTAGTCATTTTGTGTAATTTTTTTGAAAAACAATCAGTAATTAGTGATGAAGAGATTATGTGAACTAAAGCTAGAAGCTAGAATATTACGCTTGTTTCATTTTTACTTTTGATGAAGAAATAGTTATAATGGAGCAAAAAAGACAAAATCACATGTTTGTAAGTTTTTAAGGGTTTTATTCAGTGAGCACATTTTGTTTTAGAGATCCATATTAACAGAGATGTATAGAATATCATTAAGATGTAGTTTGAATATTCATTACTTGTGTATTATTTGGTTTCTGCTTCATCTTGTTTTTTTTTTCACAAAATCTTTTCATTACATTCCGATGAAAGGGACAATACCATTCTAATTTAATGTAAATTATATATTAAAATTTTATGTAAGTGGAGCTTTTCTTTTTTTCTCAATGTGATTATATAAAACATTTAGAAGAGGTGGAAATGTAAATTTCAAATTCGAGTTAGATACACTTTGCAAGGAAATTAAGTAATTTGGGTGCCATATATTCATACATGAGTGCCCAAGGGGAGTTATACTCACATAATCATGTGTATGAATGTGTATGTATATATGCAGAGGTATTATGAAAGAATGAATGAATATTCAAGTGAGTTATTGATTTCTGCTGATGATGCCCTGAAAAAGATTCCAAATGGTAAGCAAAGGCATTGTTGTCTCATACACATTAGTGCTGGGCACTTTTGAAGGCACCAGGCGTACAAACACAGTTGGCCTTTTCTAAGTTTACTTTCTTTTTTCTTTTTTTTCTTTTTTTTTTTTTTTTTGACAGGCAGAGTGGACAGTGAGAGAGAGAGACAGAGAGAAAGGTCTTCCTTTGCCGTTGGTTCACCCTCCAATGGCCGCCGCGGCCGGCGCGCTGCGGCCAGTGCACCGCGCTGATCCGATGGCAGGAGCCAGGAGCCAGGTGCTTTTCCTGGTCTCCCATGGGGTGCAGGGCCCAAGCACCTGGGCCATCCTCCACTGCACTCCCTGGCCACAGCAGAGGGCTGGCCTGGAAGAGGGGCAACCGGGACAGAATCCGGCGCCCCGACCGGGACTAGAACCCGGTGTGCTGGCGCCGCAAGGCGGAGGATTAGCCTAGTGAGCCGCGGCGCCGGCCTAAGTTTACTTTCACAAGAAAATGCACTGAGTGCCAGTGCTACCTCAAATGACCCTAACGGGAACTTTTTCTAGTAGCAGTATTTTAGAAAATGGAGACGTCTAGCTGTGTGTGTGTGTGTGTGTGTGTGTGTGTGTTCTGGATGTAGTTTTTCTTGGGTAATACTTACAGGTGTGTCTTTTTGGTATTTTCATCTTAGTTTGTGTTACCTAGTCTAAAAGTTGACTCTTGAGAGTGAGTGACTCCTTGAGAGTGAGTGGGCATTTCTTGTTGGTCAGTGGAACAGGTAGATCATAACTACTTGATAAAAAGGAGGCAGGCATTGACCTTGATGTCACTTTCCATCTGGCCACTCCATACAACATCGAGTTGACAGTGTTTGTGATGGTCAGACTGGGTTTTGGAGACTGGAGCGGGTGTACAATGCCCAGTATTGCCAGAGGCTGGCTTTAACCTTCCTAAATTACAATTGTGCATAACTGGTTCTCAAAACCCTTCAGTGGCGCATAGTTCCTTTTGAATTATTTATAGGTTCGTTGGCTGGACATTCAAAGAACGCCTATAACTGAAGCCAGCCAGCTTTTTTCAGCCTGGTTTCTTCTCGCCCCACACAAATGAAGCGATTCCATGTGCCCATGCATTCATTCTCTCTGCTTTTCCATTTACTACACGCATCTTTGCCTTTCCTGTTTACCATCAATGTTCAATGCTGCTTTTATAATCCAACTAAACGCTGCTTCTTCCAAGGGTAGAGATATCCTTCCTCCAAGAAGTCACCTCTTCATCCTCTGAAGCTTCATGTGTACCTGTGGGCTTTTTTTTGTTGTTGTTGTTGTTTAGTCCACTTTGTTTTATTATAATTTGATTGCTGGTGCAGGCATTTGACCTACGACTTTTTTTTTTTTAAAGATTTACTTACTTATTTGAAAGGCAGAGTTAGAGAGAGGCAGAGAGAGAGATAACAGTCTTCAATGGACTGGTATACTTCCTAGATGGCTATGAAGGCCAGAGCTGAGCCGATCTGAAGCCAGGAGCCAGGAGCTTCTTCCAGGCCCTGAGGATTTGGTCCATTTTCTCTTGCTTTCCCAGGCTATAGCAGGGAGCTGGATCAGAAGTGGAGCATCTGGGCCACAAACCAGTGCCCACATGGGATGCTGGCACAGCAGGCGGTAGCTTTACCTGCTATGCCTCAGCATCGGCCCTTGACCTACTAAAGATGCCCCTGTCCCATTTTGGAGTGCCTGGATTTGCAACTTGTCTCTGGCTCCTGATCCCACCTTTTGGCCAGTGCAGATCACCTGGAAGCAGCAGGTAATGGCTCAAGTAATAGGGTCCCAGCACATGGAAGAACTGGGTTCAGTTCCCAGATTCTGGCTTCAGCTCTTTGAGGTCCCAGCTATTGTAGGCATATGGGGAATGAACTAGCAGTTGGGAGTTTTGTCTGTATTTTAAGTGTGTCTGTTTATCTCTCTTCCTCATAAAGAAATTAAGTAATTTGACTGCTAAGGTTTTTGACTACTCTTGCACTATAAACTCTTCAGGAAGAGGATCATTTCTTGACCATCTTGGTATCATCCTTAAACAAATAACTCATGTTATTTGTAGAAGGCTTTGTAGAAGGGTGGTTTGTGGGATCATCAATGCAGTACCAGTATGTAAGTTTCTGAGCCCATTGCAAACCTTATGCTCCTACATAAGTTACATACTGATGAAGCTAAAAGTATGAATTACAGTCTTCCTTCAAGATGCTAGGTAAACTATGTTTTTTTTTTGTTAAATTAAATTATACACACCTTGTATATATTTCATATATACAGATTCAGGAACATAGTGATACTTTCTAACCTCCCTCTCACTCATGCTCCTACCCTTCCCCTTCCTCCCTCTCCTATTCCCATTCTTACTTTTTACAAAGTTCTATTTTCAGTTAACTTTGTACTCAAAAGATTAACATTACACTAAGAGTTGAATGAGTAGTATGAAGAAAAAGAAAACACTATTTCTCAACAGTTGAGATAAGGGCTGTTAAAAATCATTGCATCTCAAAGTGTAAACTTTACTTCTTTTTTTTTAAGATTTATTTATTTATTTGAAACTCAGAGTTAGACAGAGAGAGGAGAGGCAGAGAGAGAGAGAGAGAGAGAGAGAGGCGTCTTCCATCCACTGGTTCACTCCCCAAATGGCCACAATGGTCTGAGCTGCACCGATTCGAAGCCAGGAACCAAGAGCTTCCTCCGGGTCTCCCTCATGGGTACAGGGGCCCAAGGACTTGGGCCATCTTCCACTGCTTTCCCAGGCCATAGCAGAGAGCTGGATCGGAAGTGGAGCAGCTGGGACTAGAACCAGCACCCATATGGGATGCTGGCGCTTCAGGCCAGGGCGTTAACCCACTGCGCCACAACACCGGCCCCATCAACTTTACTTCTATGAATTACCTTTTAGATACTCTATTTACATTAGCTATTCTTGGTATCATAAATTTTTCAAAGTTACTAAGAGATGGCAAAATATCTCCAAAGGAAATAATGAAGCATGTCAAAAACTTAGAAGACCAAAATTACTTTAATTTTTCTACAACAACTTCACATTGTATTTCCCTATTCATTTGTTCATTTTTTAAAATGTTGCCTTTTTTTTACTTCATATGCAACTTAAAAGTTTCATATAATCAAGGCATTCCCCTTAGTCTTTGAAGGCTTCATTTACTTACCTAAATATTACAAAAATGTAGATTTAATACTTGATCAGTCTATAGCAATCTGTGAAGGGAGGATATTTTTCTATTTTGCTAAACAAACTTCCATTTGATTTTTTTTCTGTTCTGGATATCATAATTTTATAAAATATTTTTCTCCCCCATAACCTCCCTCTCACCCACACCCCTCCCATCTCCTGCTCCCTCTCCCATTCCATTCACATCAAGATTCATTTTCAATTCTCTTTATATACAGAAGATTGATTTAGTATATATTAAGTAAAGATTTCATCAGTTTGCACCCACACAGAACGTAAAGTGTAAAATACTGTATAATTGTATAAAATATTTAAAGTGATAAAAATTGTGGTTCTACCAGAAAAATTATAATTTTAGCAAATGATAATGCAGATCGCCGTAATTCTTCTTAGTAGATGTCTTTATTGTACATCTAAATGCCGTCTGAATCGGGGAATTTCAGAGACTGTAGCAGACTAAAAGGAAAGTGATCTTGTGTCACTGCTCATCTCCTTGTGCCACTCTTCCTCCTCATTCTCTTGATTGATCACATATGTTTGGAGGGCTGGAGAAATGAGGGCACCAGGCATACACACATACATACTGCTAGTATGAAAGGATTTTTCTTTACTGTCACAGTTGTATTTTATTTTGCTCCCATGTCTTTACCTATTTTGTAATTTCCAGTCTTGTGGTTTGCTATTGGATGACATATCTAACTATGATTCTAACTCTTTAATCCTATTTAGTCATTTCTCTTTTGTGCCTGTATTTTACATTCTCTCATGTAAATACAGATGTTCCCATGCAAGCATAGCAAAAAAAATTAAAAAGAAAACACAAAAAACGAATCTCAAGGGGCAGTGCTATTAAGCATAGCTTAATTGCTATAGGTGCAGCAACAGTTCAGCCAGTTGCCAGCATTTCCCATCATTATCAGCCATTGAAAAATGTTGTTTGTAAGATGGATTCTGAAACATCCAAATAACTGCCAGTGTTAATTTGTGTTGCTTTTTTCTGCGTGTACTCTCTGTCATTGCTGTTGGCCTTGTTCTGTGTACCAGAGGAGCATTAGAATATAGCCGTGTTGGCCGGCGCCTTGGCCCCATAGGCTAATCCTCTGCCTGTGGTGCCGGTACACTGGGTTCTAGTCCCCGTCAGGGCGCTGGATTCTGTCCCGGTTGCCCCTCTTCCAGGACAGCTCTCTGCTGTGGCCTGAGAGTGCAGTGGAGGATGGCCCAAGTGCTTGGGGCCTGCACCTGCATGGGAAACCAGGAGGAAGCACCTGGCTCCTGGCTTTGGATCAGAGCAGCGCGCCGGCCGCAGTAGCCATTTTGGGGGTGAACCAACGGTAAAGGAAGACCTGTCTCTCTTTCTCACTGTCCACTCTGCCTGTCAAAAAAAAAAAGAAAAAAAAAAAAAAGAAAAAGAATATAGCCGTATCACCACTGGGTTGTTCTCACAGGAACCAGTTCCCTTTGGTTCCAGATGATGAAGATAACAATGATGATGATAGTAATGTTTGATCCTGGTTTTTATTACTTGCTTTGTTGACAAATTAGAGACACAGCTGGAACTTTTTGGAACATAAGGCACTAAATGGATTCTACTGACCCTCAGAAAAACTTATTTATCCACTGGAGAATGTTTCGATCAGGCAAATATGTTCATATCATCCTTTCACGAAACTTTCCATGATTTCCCATCACTTCTAGAAGGCCTAGGTCTTTATAGTTGCCTTCAAAGTCCTGTCTGCTCCAGACCTTCCTCTATCGTCTTCTTCCTCATTCTTAGCACCGATTAGGGAAGCTTTTATTTTTTTACGTGTTCTATATTTACTTCCTGTAGAGATTATCCCAGGAGACTCATGTCCTTTTTGCATGGACAATGTTCAAGAGTGATAAAGGTGTTACATACCATCTGTGTCGGCTGTGGCAGAATACAGAACCTGGTAATGCTGAAAATAATTAAGTATTTCTGATTTTTGTTTACTGAGTTGAAAGAGGGGGCATTAATAGTTTTAGCTCTTTCACATTACATTTTAAGTGATATAAATAAATGTTTTCCAATTCATTATTGTTTTAAAAGTTAATTTGCAAGGCAGAGAGATTTAGAGGGAGAAAGAGAAAGGTATTATTCTATCTTGCTGGTCATTCTCCAAATATCTGCAGTGGCTCTTGCGATGGCTGGGACTGGCCCAGACTCAAGTAGGGAGCTAGGAACTCAAGTGATAAATGTTTGACAACTTATTAATGTAAGAAGAATAATATATGTAAGTTATCTTATAGAGAAGAGAAAATATTAGAAACCACCATTATTTAACCCACACCAACACTCCATAAATAAGTATTAACATCATTTCCATTTTACAAATGAGGATACAGAGGCCAAAGCCTTAAAGTTACACAACTAGTTAGGTGTAGTGGCTGTAGCTTTCAAACTGATAGTCATAAACTCTGCCCTATACTGCCTAAATGTCGAGTCCTCAGATACTAGTTCCTGCACATTTCTGCCCCGCTCATCATGATGGCATTTACTCTGCCTGGAAATTTCAGCAGTGAGTTGGCTTTCTTTGGTGTTTATAGCAGTGTCTTTCTTGGAAACATCGGTGGTATTTTCCTTCCTTTGACTACTCTCGCTGGATTGTTTTAAGAAATAAATGCTCAATAAGAGCATAAAGCAATCACTTTCAATGTTATTGAGTAAATGATAATGTCTTGGAATTGCATCTGTTCGAGAGGGAATTTCGGTAGTTTGGAGATCCACAACCTGAATCAAGGGAGGCATGATTACTCCTAATATTGGCATTGAATGACTTACAGCTCAGCGTCAGTGTCTTCTGAAGCTGTGCATGCATCATGCTGGAGTCTTTTCTTTGCCCTCAAGTCCATAAGCTCCTCAAGCACAAGTGGTCTGTAAGCAGGACCACTTTTATATACTTTTACAGCCTCTGTTTTATGATCTTCTTATTTAATTAAGAGGTAGAGTTGCAGACACAGAGAAGGAGAGACAGAAAGGTCTTCATCTGTTAGTTCACTCCCCAAATGGCTGAATGATCAGAGCGGGGCTGGATCTGAAGCCAGGAGCTTCTTCTGGGTTTCCCATGCTGGTGCAGGGGCCCAAGTTCTTGGGCCATCCTCCACTGCTCTCCCAGGCCATAAGAAGAGAGCTGTATTGGAAGAGGAGCAGCTGGGACACAAGCCAGTGCCCATATGGGATGCTGGCACCGCAGGCGGAGGGTTAGCCTACTGTGCCACAGTGCCGGCTCCTTGTGATCCCCTGCTAAGAAATTGAACTATCGGTGTTTAAAGAATATCTCTTGTGTACTTTAGCCTGAAGAAATCAAAGTTTATACCTTTTGTGCACAAATTTTGTAAGAGGCAACCATACAAGCTAATTGACTTGCTGAGAACACATTTCTAGAAAATAAAAATCACGATTCCTCTTTGCCCAGCTTTTCCTCTTATAATTGGCAAGAGAAGATGGAAGAAAGAAGTCACATATAAAAACAATTTTAAGCATTTCAGATGTTTTTTAAAGAATAAGTGACAGACCTATTAAGCTCTTAAGCTTTGAGCTTTAATAGAGCCTTACTAGGAGATTGTGAAAAGTGAATTAGAATTCAGCTTGACAAAGCTGGCATGGTTTTAATTTGAAGGGAAATACTGTGAAGAATAAATAAAGAGGCATTTTCTTAGCCCATTTTTAAGTATGCCTGCTCACAGACCATTTTGTGGTGGAAGATCCATTCTCATTAATGATGACACAGGAGCAGATAAATTTAAAATGGCCATTAATTTCATGTTGTCCTCTAACATTTGCACAAATGTCTCCATATTGATTCTTTTTTTAAATAAAGATAGTATGATCTCAGATATTTGCATAATTGGGTGTTTTTTTGAAAAAACTATGCATTTTCGCATTTCATATACTTCTATAGACACTTTCACCTCCATGTGTTATTTTTTCTAATCCATGCAAATAATAAAGATACTCAATTTATTTAGTTTGTGGTTAAAATCTCCCCTTTGAGTCAGTAATGAGTCCATGCAAATGAGTTTTGTTTGATCCATGGGAAGAAGACACGGCCCCAGCTAAGGGATTTAATACTCTGATTCTTTATGCTGTTTCTACCTGGGCCTGGGATGGAAGGAAAGAATTCCTGGGGATCGTGGGTTAGTTTTCCCTTGCTGTGTCTCTGAGGATGCTCTCTCTACACCGTGGGGTTCAAAAACCAAAAGCAATGTGATAAAGTGGTTTAATATTCCTCTGTTTTGTTGTCATTTTGAATCTTGTAAATTGTTCCTGTAGGAAGGCTTATTTGATTTCTGCATCATTCAGATTAAGCCTCCTTGCAGCCCTATGCTTGTAAAATGCTTTCAACGCAAAGAAATGGTGGGACTGAGTTACTCTCCGTGAGGGAAACTGTTGTGTAATGGACACATTTAGAAGGAATCAGAAGATTCTTGGGGAAATTAAGAAAGTGGGGTTGCTGGTTTCCAACAGCCTAGATTTCTGTACTTGATGTAGGAGCCCACTTCCCCACAGCTGGGGAGAAATCTGAGAGAGAACCTGGAGTGACTGTGAAGAAATACTGCCAAGGGACAATGTAAATATTAGGGTGATGTAGAAAAAGTGTCTTGAACCTTTTAGCTGCCCTGGAAGTGGGGAATTCCCACAGCAGTTTATGAGTTCAGAAAAAGATGAAAGAACTGGAATGAGTATCACAGGTCCTGTTTCTGTTTTTGTTTTGTCTAAGCTCAAAATAAAGTTGATCACAGTGTATTTACCAATACAATTTTAGCAAGGTTCTTTTTTTTTTTTTTTTTTTTTTTTTTAAGAACTTAGAATCTAACAGTTTGGCAGCATGGGTTCTTGGGTTCTTGGGAATTAGTTGTGATTTTTCTGCCTGTGTCTGGGATGCAGGAAGAGT
This sequence comes from Oryctolagus cuniculus, assembly GCF_964237555.1. NCBI lineage: Eukaryota > Metazoa > Chordata > Mammalia > Lagomorpha > Leporidae > Oryctolagus > Oryctolagus cuniculus. Next base: position 44,867,410 of record NC_091446.1, read on the forward strand.
ACACACTGAAACGGAAAGCCATTAGTGGGAGCAAAGGCTGGGTTCTCTATGGCAGGACTATAGGCTTCCTTGTACACGCTATGGTTGGTGGGAGTGTTTTTAAAGGAGACAGTGAGATCAGAGAGAAAATCAAACAACCTGCACCTACCACTTGATGTACACTATCTCATCTAATTTTGGCAAGATGCTTTGAGGAAGTTGTTGTTACTAAAGTCATGAAAACTAGTAACTCACATACCTTAGGTTCAAAAGTAATCACAATGCCCCAAGTCCTTATTCTGCCAATTAAGTCAGGCCAAATTGCTGTAAATGGGCAATGTCAGAGGGAGGTCAATATAATGGTATTAATAATTTGTTGGTTCTGGCCGGCGTCACAGCTCAATAGGCTAATCCTCTGCCTGTGGCGCCGGCACACCAGGTTCTAGTCCCGGTCGGGACGCTGGATTCTGTCCCCGTTGCCCCTCTTCCAGGCCAGCTCTCTGCTGTGGCTCGGGAGTGCAGTGGAGGATGGCCCAAGTGCTTGGGCCCTGCACCCCATGGGAGACCAGGAAAAGCACCTGGCTCCTGCCTTCGGATCAGAGCAGTGCGCTGGCAGCAGCGCTCCAGCTGCGGCGGCCATTGGAGGGTGAACCAACGGCAAAGGAAGACCTTTCTCTCTCTCTCTCTCTCTCTCTCTCACTATCCACTCTGCCTGTCAAAAAAAAAAATAATTTAGGCCGGCGCCGCGGCTCACTAGGCTAATCCTCCACCTTGCGGCGCCGGCACACCGGGTTCTAGTCCCGGTCGGGGCGCCGGATTCTGTCCCGGTTGCCCCTCTTCCAGGCCAGCTCTCTGCTGTGGCCAGGGAGTGCAGTGGAGGATGGCCCAGGTGCTTGGGCCCTGCACCCCATGGGAGACCAGGATAAACACCTGGCTCCTCCCTTTGGATCAGCGCGGTGCACCAGCCACAGCGCGCCGGCCGCGGTGGCCATTGGAGAGTGAACCAACGGCAAAAGGAAGACCTTTCTCTCTGTCTCTCTCTCACTGTCCACTCTGCCTGTAAAAAAAAAAAAAAAAAAAAAAAAAAAAAAAAATTTGTTGGTTCTATAGGATGTATATCTATATCTGTCTATCTATCTATCTATCTATATATCTATATAGATAGATAGAGAGATGTCAGCTGGAGAATATGTGAAAAATTCATTGCAAGTATGATGAACAGCCAGTTTTTTTTCCTTGGAAATGCATTTGTTGATATATTTTGCCATTGGACAATTGTCCTAGCATTTCTAGTGTACAGTTTTGGCATTACTGTGTATGCATGTATATTTTTGTTATAATAATCCACATTTGAAAAGAATCTAAGATTGTTAAAAATAACGAATAGTTGGAGGGAGAGGATTTTTTTCTTTGAACTCTCCTGACAGTCATGTTATTTTTTATTTACTTGGTATATGTGTAATCAGTGCCAGAATATTTATGCTAAATCCTGGGAGGATTCCAATTAAGCAGTACAACTTCAGTTATCCTATAAATACATATAGGGTGCTTAAAATTATTCAGTACTTCTGAAGGAATTAAGTAAATTCTGTTTTTTTCCATTGATTGGAAGATGTCCAGTGGTTAAATATTGCCTGCTATGTTTGGGAAACCTACTAAATGTCTGGTCTGTTGTGCAAACAAAGATAATCAAAGTTGCCTTGGAGGATGGATTGGCTTGTTTGACTTTTAGAAAAAAAGAAATTAAATACATGAGTAAATCTAACACAAACAGGGCCAAGATTTAAAGAAATAAAATATATTAAAATGCAGTGACTTTAATTCCAGAGAATTCAAAATTCTTAAAAATTGCAACTCCTAGTTGTATGGAAGTATTCACATATATAAGAAAAAATTTAAGATATCTCAAACTCTTAGAAGCAGCATTGCTTCTTAAAATTATGTTTTGTTGGGCGCAGAGGGGACTGGGGGAATGAGAAATTTTTATTGTTTGAATTTATGTCTCAGTCTTGTCTGGATAAAAGTACTGCACCATATATCAAGAGTATTGGAAAGATGAGTGGGAAAGTAGTTAAACTGTAGCTATCCAGAAGTTACTGACTTCCTGTCAATTAAGGTAATCAGTATTATTCTAAATGATACTTTGTTTCCTTTCCTCTTTTCTTTCCTCCTCCTCCTTCCCTTTCTCTCTTTCTCAATAAATGAATGCATTCATATAGAGAAGTATAGCTAAAAGCCCTGAAGGGTGAAATTTGAGATTAAACAACATGTGATCAATTTTTTTTCATTTAAACTAACATTTTGTAATGTTAAATGTGTCCAATTAATATTTTCAGTTCTTTGGACACTTACCAGTTGGAAAAGGCTATGCTCTAAATGTGGTCGCAATGTTTGGATGACCTGAAATAAATCAAGAATTCTGTCCTGGGCATTCAGAATTGGCCCAAAACAGGCTTGTGCAACACATTTAAACACATGAAGATTAGTTTTTGTATTGGATAAGAAATTAAACCAGTATATGAAAATTGGAGTTTCTTATATTGCATTTTTCATTTCTTGAACTCTGAGTAGAGATACTTATTTTTTCCTCAGTGATGCCTCACCTATAATTTTTACTCCTTCTGACTTGGAGAATTCTAGTGAGTTGAAAATTCTAGCACTAAAGAAATTCATAATGTAGTTTGAAGCCGCCTAATATAATTAGACAGGAAATGTTTTGTGTGAGTACCAAAAACAACAAATTTGGGAAGAGATTTCCTTTCTCATAGAACTAGTACTCCCTCACAGCCCTGGTTAAATTGCTCTGGTGTCTTGAAATACACAGCTGATGGCTTCAGCCAATGTCTACATAAATTTAACCACAACCTAATGATTCTGCATCTCTTTCAATCATTATGAATTTAATTTGACTTCAGCTGTCCTCAGTTTACAGCTTTTGATGGGTCTAAAACTTTATAATACTATTCGAATGTGGCTCGCTCTGTGCTTCTAAAGCGCAGATCCTAAGCTTTACATAAGCTCTAGCTCTGTCCCAGTGTATGCTGAGGCTGGAGGGCTTATTTCCCCGTCTTGTATTCTGGCTCGCTGATCAGCATTACATTCCAGCTTCAGGGCTACTAACTCTCACAGACTATATTGTTCTTTCCTGGCTTCCCACAACACGATCTGTTGATTTGTTGCGTTCAGCTTCAGCTAACTCTAGAGAGGACACATTAAGAGGTGTTGCTGGCAGTGAGACAAGATGAGTCAGGTGAGACCAAGATAAGGAATATGGCAGGTTGGTAGACCAAAATAATGAGGGATACAGAAATGTGCACATAATGGAGCTTGGTGACAAAGCCAATATTGAAGGGAAGCTGTGTGTATGCAGTGGTTTCCAGAAAGCAAACATCTGAGGCTTGAAAATATGGATCAAACATGGCTCTTAGAAAAAAAGTTCGGAATACACAATGTCAGCCACCCATGGAGCCTTAAAGTATTCCAGGTCTACTCTGTAGTATCACCACCTGATCGTTAACCCCCAAACCTGCCTTGAATGTCCCTGTCTTCATTTGTGTGAATAAAGAACCTTCTTAAATATGCATGAAGGCTACCAGACATTTTCAGAAAAGGTAGATTAAGGTACACATACCTAGAAGATAGGTATACTCTTGAGAGTCCTTGTAAGATCCAAAGAAAATAATTGATAGCCTAATAATTAAATGATAGAAACTTAGTATAAGATAAATCATTTTTACTTTATTTCCTCACTGATAATATATAGGGATTTTTAAAGTTTTCTGTTTGGATACCTGGGTTGTTTTGTTCAACAGTGGAATAATACAAATGTTTATTTGAAAGGCAGAGTTACAGAGAGAAAACAGAACTCATACATGCATTGGTATACTCCCCATATTATTGCAATGTCAGGGGCTAAGCCAGGCCAGGCCAAAGCCAGGAGCCAAGTATGCCATTTGGTTCTCTCACATAGGTGGCAGGAGCCCAAGCAGCTGGGCTATCTTCCACTGATTTCCCAGGCACATTAGCAGGGAGCTGGATCAGAAGTGGAGCAGCTGGGACTCGAACTAGTGTTCATATGGGATGTGGAATTGGCAGCAGTGGTTGGCCTCAATGATTGAAAATTAAAAGCATCATCATCATGGCAATAAAAGCACAATCTAAAAAGTGACAGATATACTTGCAATGTCAAAAGATGCATTATGCAAGATACCTGTTGATACATATTTCAGAATTTTACCCATTGTATTTCCTGTTTATGTGTAACTTTTTTTTTTAGGATTTTATTTGTTTGAGAGATAGAGTTACAGACAGAGGGAGAGACAGAAAGAAAGGGTCTTTCCATTGGTTCACTCCCCAAATGGCTGCAATGGCTGGAGCTGTGCCAATCTGAAGCCAGAAGCCAGGTGCTTCTTCCAGGTCTCCCACGAGGGTACAGGTGCCCAAGCACTTGGGCCATCTTCTACTGCTTTCCCAGGCCACAGCAGAGAGCTGAATGGGAAGAGGAGCAACCAAGAGTAGAACTGGCACCCATATGGGATGCTGGTGCTACAGGTAGAGTGTAAACCTACTGCGCCATGGCGCCAGCCCCCATTATGTGTAACTTTGACCTAATTATATGTAATTATAAATTATACATTATTTGTCCTAATTATATGCTTCCAACATATATGTAGTTCTTAGTGCCGCTATTAATATTATGTCTGTCCATGATCCTTAGTATTAAATCTTTCCAAATTTTTTTTACTGTATTATGGTGTCACCATCTTGTTTATTTGTTTTGAAGATTTTATTTATTTATTTGATAGTTACAGACAGTGACAGATAGAGAGAGAGAGAGACAGAGAGAAAGGTCTTCCTTCTGCTGGTTCACTCACCAAATGGCCACAACAGCCAGAGCTGCGCTGATCCGAAGCCAGGAGCCAGATGCTACCTCCTGGTCTCTCATGGGGGTGCAGGGACCCAAGCACTTGGACCATCTTCCACTGCCTTCCCAGGCCATAGCAGAGAGCTGGACTGGAAGAGGGGCAGCCAGGACTAGAACCTGGTGCCCATATGGGATGCCGGTGCCACAGGCGGAGGATTAACCTACTGCCCCATGGCGCCGGCCCCAACTGTCACCATCTTTTTTACCTTAGTTTAAAGGACTAAGTTCTGAAGACCGGGATATGGAGCAGGTGTAAGAAAGAACATTAAAAGATGAAAAATGGCGCAACCTTAACCTGGTCATGTGTGCTTGCTGACATTTCAGAGCAGGGTTTTTTTTTTTTTTTTTTTTTTTTTTTTTTGACAGATAGAGTTAGTGAGAGAGAGAGAGAGAAAGGTCTTCCTTTGGTTGGTTCACCCCCTAAATGGCTGCTACAGGCGCACTGGCGCTGTGCCGATCTGAAGCCAGGAGCCAGATGTCTCCTCCTGGTCTCCCACGTGGGTGCAGGGCCCAAGCACTTGGGCCATCCTCCACTGCCTTCCCGGGCCACAGCAGAGAGCTGGACTGGAAGAGGAGCAACCGTGACTGGAACCCGGCGCCCATACGGGATGCCGGTGCTGCAGGCAGAGGATTAACCTAATGAGCCATGGTGCTGGCCCAAGAGCAGGGGCTTTTGTAATGTTTTCAGACAATGGAAAATGGTCAGTGTCAAGGAAAGATACTGGAGGCAAATGAGACTTCCTTAACAAGAACGCTTGTGGTTTAGTTGTGTGTTTTGTTTGTTTGTTTGTTTTATGTGTGTGTATGTGTGTGTGTGGTTTAGTCTTAGGCTTATGGTCCACATTGGGTTTTCATGGACATGAAAGATTCTACAGAATCTTTGTAGTATCTGTGTGAAAAAAGATTGTCAGATAACGTTTTAATTTGGTTATAACTTTAAAAGTAATTAAAGTTATACAGTACAGTACATGAAATACATGTACTGTAAAGCGCGCAAATCTTAAAGGTGCAGATCCTTGGATAGTTACATATTTATACACTCACGTGAACAATTTCCAGATCAAGATGCAGGGCCTCTATGGTTCTTCAGAAGGCCCTCCTATGCCCTCTCTGTTAACTTTTTTTTTTAATTTATTTATTTGAAAGAGAGAGAGAGCACTCTTCCATCTGCTGGTTCACTCCCCAAATGGTTGCAATGGCCAGGGCTGGGTCAGGCTGAAATCAGGAGTTGCTTCTGGCTCTCCCACATGCTAATCCAGGCTATTAGCCAGGAGTGGATTGGAAGTGGAGCAGCTGGGACTTGAACCAGCACCCGTATGGGATGCAAGCTTTGCAGGTGGTAGCTTTACCCACTAAGCCACAGTGATGGCCTCTCCCACCTAAACTTCTCTGCCGCAGGGAACCACTGTTCTAAGTTTTACCTTCATAGGTTAGTATTGGCTGTTACTCTATTTTAGATGAGTGGAACCATTTATTATATACTCTGCCGGTTCTGGTTTTGTTTTGCTTAATATTATGTCTAGAGTTTTCTCTTTTGATGTATGCATCAATAATTTTTTTATTGCTTTATAATGTTATATTGTATAGATTTGCCAGTTTATCCATTTCAGTGGCAATGAGCATTTGGATTATTTCCAGTTTGAAGCTTTGATAAAGTTATAGGGAATAATCTAGAACATATCTTATGGTGAGTGTCTGCTTTTCTTTTCTTGAGTATATACCTGAGAATATAATTTCTAGGTCATAAAGAATGCATTCATTTAACCTTTGCAGATAATGCCACATAATTTTCCACAGTGGTTGAAATATTTTATGCTACTACCAAAATGTGAAAAAGCTATGTACCAGCTCCTCACAAATACTTGACATTTTTTAAAAGATTTATTTTATTTATTTGAAAGACAGAGTTACAGAGAGAGGTAGAGATAGAGAGAGAGGTCTTCCATCCGCTGGGTCACTCCCCAGATAGCTGCAATGGCTGGAGCTGCGCCAATCTGAAACCAGGAGCCAGGAGCTTCTTCTGGGTCTCCCATGCAGGTGCAGGGGGACTTGGGCCATCTTCTACTGCTTTCCCAGGCCATAGCAGAGAGCTGGATCAGAAAAGGAGCGGCTGGGACTAGAACCAGCACCCATATGTGATACCGGCGCTTTAGGCCAGGGCATTAGCTTGCTGCGCCACAGTGCTGGCCCCTTGATATTTTTAATATTCTTAACTCTATTTGCCTAAGGCAATGAACTAAAATAGAATATCATGTAGTCTAATCATTAGTACATTTTTTTAATCACCTTGCCTGATAACATTTATATTCTTTTATAAGTTACATTCTGCTTTTTAATTGCTTTTGAAGATTTATTTATTTGAAAAGCAGAGTTGTAGAGAGGTAGAGAAAGTCTTCTATCTGCTGGTTCACTCCATAAATGGCCAAAACAGCCAGAGCTGGATCGATCCAACGCCAGGAGCCTCTTCTCTGTCAAGTGGGCACAGGGGCCCAAGCACTTGGGCCATCTGCTGCTGGTTTCCCAGGCTTTGGCAGAGAGCTGGATCAGAAGTAGAGCAGGCAGAACTCGAATCAATGCCCATATGAGATGCTGGCACTGCAGGTGACAGCTTTGGCTATTAAGCCACAGCACCAACCGTTTTTTGTATATGTGCTTTTGAACTAATGCTTTCACAAAATAAGATTTATGAAAAGGTAAGATGCTGAGCATAATAGAGAGCCCAGAAATAAATCCACACATTTTCAGTCTGTTGATCTAACAACAAAGGTATCAAAAGTCCACAGTGTTTATAAGGACAATTTTTTCCATAAATAGAGCTGGGAAAACTGGACTCTTACTTTACACCATATATAAAAATAAATTAAAAAATGGGTTAGAGACTTAAATATAAGATCTGAGATTGTAAAGCCTTTACAAGAAAACAGGGAGATAGATTCTTGACATTGATCTGGTCAATGAATTTTTGTAGGATATGCTGTCAAAAGAATTATAGATAGTTGGTAAGGATATGGAGAAAAGAAAACACTTACATACTGTTGATGGGGATATAAATTGGCATTAGCCATTATGGAAAACAATAGGAAAGTTCCTCAACAAATCAAAACTAGTACTACCATATGATCTAGCAATCCTACTTGTCTGTATTGTCCAAAGGAAATAAAACCAATGTCTTAAGAGATACATGCACTCCCAAGTTGATTTAGCATCATTCGCCATAGCCAAAGTGTGGAATCAACTTTAAATATCCCTCAAGAGATGATTGGATAAGGAAAGTCAGGATATATACATACAATGAAATAATATATATATATATAGACACATATATATATTTTCATGTTGACGTCTTTATAGACTCTTAAAAAGTTGAACTCATAGAAACAGTAGAATGATGGTTTACTTGGCACTGGGTTGGGGAGAATAGCGAGATAATGGTTATAGAATATTAAGTAATGGAGGGGGAGGTTTGATAAAAATAAATAGAATTAGCAATAATTTCCTTAATCAGATGCATAGATTGTCTTTTATAATTTATGCAAGGACATCTCTGCCCTAGGAATACACAAATCCCATGGGTCATAATGAAATCAGTGATTGACAGATGGAGTGACTAATGTTCTGTGTGCCACTGGAGTTTCTCCTGGTCTAGTTTTAGAGTTACTCTAAGTTATATAAAACTGCAATTTGCATTGACCTAAAATTAAGATGTGGAGAAGATACAGTAGGCTAATAATTGTGAGTCTGTAGCTATGTGTTTTTCCTCTTCAGTGCATTAGGTTAATGAATCCTTCCCAGTGGACAACTAGAAGGCGTGTGAATGTACACAGAATGTGAACCATTTTTCCTTGTTTATTTTTCTCGTAGCCTACTGTTCCATTATTAGTAGTGGTTCTTCTAAACTGTGGACCTCAAAGTATGATGTGAGTAATTGGGAATCCCTTCTTGACAGTATTTAGGGAGAATCTATAAGGATACATTTATTTTCATAATACCAGTGTATTACTTGCTTTCAGTTTTTTAGAGATATATTTATTTGAAAGGCAAATTGACAGGAGGAGGAAGAAGGGAAAGAGAGAGAGAAAGAGACAAAATTTCCATCTCCTGATTCACCCCTCAAATGACTGCAACAGCCAGGATTCAGGCACTTCAATGTGATGTTCCATATAGGTGGTCAGGGACCCAATACTCGGGCCATCTTCTGCTTTCCTGAGCACAATAAAATGAAGCTGGGCTGGAAGTGGAGTAGCTGGGACTTGAACCAGCCCTTCAGTGTGGGTTGCCAGCATCACAAATGGTATCCTTAGCCACTGAATCGCAACACCATCCCCTTGGTATTCGCTTTTTTTTCGTTTTCATTCTCTCAGTGGATGTTTTGCTGAGCCTCAGATGGTAAGTGGAATGCCTGCTTCCAGATGTTTCTGCTTCAAGTATGTCTCAGTTTTACTATCTAATTGCTAAGTGTGGATGGGTGTAACCCTTTTAAACAGCAGTTCTTGGGGATCCTCAGTAACTTTGAGTACAAAGGAGTATCAAGAACAAAATATTTGAAAATCACTCTATGAAAACCAGATAAAATGACGCTAAATATATCAGAAGTTAGATGCAAATTTTTTTTTCTAGTACTAGTGTTTGAAAATCAAATATGTTTATTTGAGAAGGGCTAGTACTAAAACCTCATAAAAACAGAAAAGTCTTGTTTTCAAATTAAATTTTTATTAGACTGTCAGACTATTATGGGAAAAGAAAAAAAATTAAGCTTCCTGTAGCTTTGCAGCATATTTCAGATAAACTTGGGTTTTATGTTTCTCACTGTACTTTCATGGTAACATTTTCATTAAAAGTTAAAAACTTTTGAACTGATAGTTTTCTGGTGCGTAGATCTATGCTTATTGAAAGAAATGGATGTTCTGACAATAGGTCTGATCTGATTTCATCATCATTTAAAAAAATCATCTATTCTTTTTCACTTTATGTTTCTGTGTGGGAGCAAACTGTTGAAATCCTTACTTAATGTATACTAAGCTGATCTTCTGTATATTAAGATAATCGAAAATGAATCTTGATGTGAATGGAAGGGGAGAGGGAGTGGGAAAGGGGAGGGTTGTGGGTGGGAGGGACGGTATGGGGGGGAAGCCATTGTAATCCATAAGTCGTACTTTGGAAATTTATATTCATTAAATAAAAGTTAAAAAAAATTAAAAAAAAATAAAAAGAAAGAAAGAAATGGATGTTCATTAAATAACAAATTCTATCCATTTCTTCTGTATGTCATGCAAGATAAAACTAACAATAAGATCACTTTGACATAGAAAATGATAACCTTGAATTATCAGCTACTTTTTTTTTTTTTTTTTTTTTTGACAGGTAGGGTTAGACAGTGAGAGAGACAGAAACAGAAAGAAAGGTCTTCCTTCCGTTGGTTCATCCCCAAAATGGCCGCTACGGCCGGTGCCCTGCGCTGATCCGAAGCCAGGAGCTAGGTGCTTCCTTCTGGTCTCCCGTGCAGGTGCAGGGCCCAAGCACTTGGGCCATCCTCCACTGCACTCCCGGGCTACAGCAGAGAGCTGGCATGGAAGAGGAGCAACCAGAACAGAATCCGGCGCCCCAGCTGGGACTAGAACCCAGAGTGCTGGCACCACAGGCAGAGGATTAGCCTAGTGAGCCACGGTGCCGGCCTATCAGCTACTTTCAAATTCAGGAAGCTACCTTGAACATAAGCCATGGGTCTTCCAAATTTTACCAGTGGAAGGTCATTTCTGCTGTCGGCAGCATTATCAATTGTTGGCACTTCTGACACATGTCAGAGAATCCATCCTTGAATTTATGTAGAAACTGTTGAAGTTTCCTGAAATACTTTGATGCGTGAAAGAGCAAAGTTAAGGACCAATGTTGGTTATCTATATCTTTAAGTTTTTTAAGCTCTGTCTTGGGATAGGTAGAGCATCAGTATCAAAAGTGCCTGAACTGTGATAGTGGTCCATAGAAATGCTGAAATGCTTTTAATATCAGTAATTTGTGTATAATTATCTTCAGATAAATGCATGGGAGAGCAGCTGTCATTTATCTCTTAATGGGCATGAATGCTTTCGTTAAACCACATTATTGCCTTAGTTCACTGAAATTTAGTCTTAAATCTGATATTCAACTAGAGTAATTTCAGTGTCAAGAAAACTAATGGGCATTTTTTCCCTCCTGGAAAAAAAAGTGTTTTTCATATTTTAAATTTTTTCTAATTTTACTTATAATTCCTTATCTTTTGTGTTCCAGTCATGACATATATATATAAATAAATGCTCACATTATTGGACTAATGTTTATACTACAATGAGGAAAATCAAGATGTTCAATGGATTAGTAGTTATAATTGGGTTAAAAAGACTTTTCTCTAAAATTCTTAGGAATCTATTTTTACAGGTACTGCAATTTTTCTATATGAATATTTTTCACCATTTTCTTTCTGTACCAACCCCCCCCCCCCCAAGAATGTTGATTCCTTGATTTCTCAGAATAGGTCATTACAGCCATGCTTGTCAGTTACTAATTTTTGAAATAGTGAAAACTGCTTTATGAATGGAGTACATATGAGCAATATATATGGAGCAGATTAATAGAAACCATCTAAATGGATGTAGTTTTTAACACTGAATCATACATGCTTGGTGTGTGTATGTGGCAGAGATTTTTAAGTTCTACAACCTCTTTCATCTTCCTGTTATTTGATCCTTGATAACCAGCAGAGTAATGAAGCAACAGCAAAAAACTATGATATATGAATAAAATAAATCCTTTGAGAGCAAAGTAAATACAAAGTAAATGCTCTAACTGGACAGAAAATCAAGATTAAATTTCACATTGAATTTTTATTTACAGAGTTGAGAGGATCCCAGGTAAAGAAACACTCTGAGCAATAGCAGAGAAGGGGGCATTTTAATTGCTTATGTCTTGAGATATTCTGTGGTCTGTTCCTGCCTGGCCCCTGTGCCTGCGATGGACTGCTCTGGCTGCCTGACATCCCACCCTCAGCCAACAAAATTCCTTTCACAGATTTTCTATGGACATTCCTAAGGGGGTAATCTAAATTTAAGTTTGAGATGATGGATTTTACAAGTCTTTGAGCAGGTGGCAGAATTTTAGCTATACCTTCCTAAAATTAACCTGGAAGGAATACTAAACAAGGCTTGCATTGTAAGACAAGGGTGGAAAAGCATCAGTCATCAAGGTCCAAAACTGTCCACCCTTAAAACCTCAAAAACTGAACCCTCAAGTGTCACCATCAACTGTGATTGATGCTGTAGGAAAGTAAGGATGAGAAATCAGAAAAAGAGAGCACATGTCTATCATAAACATAAATCATATGTCTAACATAAACCAGTGCCCATTTAGTGTAGCAGAGCTGTTTGTGAATAGCTATTAGGGTAAGATGTGCTTTTAGGAGCCATCAGGAATTCTTTATCTCATGGTGTTTTAGTTAGATGGGTTTACTAGGCTACTGGATGGAGAAAATGCGTAGACACCATGGATTAGTCCATGATGGTCTGGTTAATAGTCTGTGAAATTGCAGATAAGATACAACTATTTAGGCTGAAGATAAGGGCAGTCTCAGCACATTAAATGCAACCCTTAAAATTTCCAACAAAAGAGACTAATAGCTTTCTTAAAGCATTAGAACTGCCCTGACAATTCCATGCCATGTGTAAATTTTTAAAAATATGTTTAAATAAAACATGTCAAAGAGAAAATGTGAGTGACTACTCCATCTGGGAACTAAGAATCTTTCCATTAAAATGTAGCAAATGCTGCAGGGATTTGTGGAAGGGTTGGCGAGGGCTCAGTTGATAACAAAATCTCTCAAGTTGAGTAGTTTTCTTAAGCACTTAGACCTTCCAAAATGGTCGAAAGCTGAAAGCCATTAAATGCTCATCTTGTCTCAATGAACTCCCAGGCCTTTCTCATTTGGAATATGGGGATTGGCCTACAGGACAAATTGGCCCTGTGCCCTTGGGGCTTCCTTTCAAATGATAGAACCCTAAGTGCCAGAGGCTACTCTTCCCAAGAAGAGAACAAAGGAGAAAGGAAGATGGCTCTCTGTATCTACTCTTTACTTCTTCATCATCAAAAAGGAGAGATTGAATTATTTGGAAAGAAACTTTCATGTTCCAAACAAGTTATTGGATAAGGTTAAAGAATTTCAATCTTCCTGTTGCCTGTGAAAGTAGATTAAATAGACTTGTAAGTAACAAGTTTAGTTTTCCCTGAGGAAAAAATAAACCAGCATGACAGTAGTGGTGAGACAGCTTCTGTATTGTACAGTTCATTAACACTAAGGGAAATAATTAGTTTTGTGAGCAATGACTGATGAATTGTTTCAACTTTTTGATAAACCTTCAGGCTACATCAACATAGCAAAATTTCCTAAAATAATCAAGACAAATGACAAGATCATATCCTGGTTGATTATTTCACTATTCAGTTGTTTGCCCAAAATAGTTTCCTTAACTCTATACCGCCGTTTCCATATATACCCATCAACTTTTAGAACTGTTATACAAGTAAGTAAACTTATAAAAAATTTGGAAGGTTAAATATGAATTTAATATCTAACAAGCACAAATCATAGCTAACAATCAACAACTTAAGGGCTTCTGGACTCTGGAATGGTTCTACAACATGTGTAATTATTGGGGTGTAAAATGGGGGTACATTTCATCATTGAACTACTGTAAATACTACTTCTTTAAATTTTATTTAAGGTATACAAATTTCATGTATTTTATATACACAGATTCAGGAATAGTGATATTTTGCACCCTACCCTCCCTCCCACTCACAATCCCACCCTTCTTCCTTCTCCCTCTCCTATTCTTGTTCTTATTTTTTTACAAAAATCAATTTCAAGTTTACTTTATACTCCAAAGATTAACCCTACGCTAAATAAAGCGGTAAACAAATAGTATGAAAAACAAACAAACAAACAAAAAAACGCTGTTCCTCAACAGTGCAGACAAGGGCTGTTCAAAATCATTGCATCTCAAAGTGTCAATTTCATTTCTATAGATTACATTTTAGGCACTCTATTAGTTACCATAGAACAGGAAGAACATACGGTATTTCTCTTTTTGGGACTGGCTTATTTCCACTAAGTGTAATGGTTTCCAGTTGCATCCATTTTGTTGCAAATGACAGGATTTCTCTTTTTTTTCCCACTATGCAGTATTCCATAGTGTATATATACCATAATTTTTTTTATCCAGTCTTCAGAGTAACTATTTCTAGGGAACTGAAATGGAAGACCCTATTTGCTACCAAAAGAAAAGTTATAGTGATTCTACATCCTACAAAGAAAAAATATATTACTTTACTTTTTGCTCTTATTAATAGCATCCTGTAAATTAAGAAACTGGCCATATTTCAGATAAATTCTATTGTTTGGAAGGTTGAATTTCTCCATTTTTACTTGTAATTTCTGAGATACCAGAAGCTCAGATTTTCTCTGGTACCTGAGAAATTTTTTGCTTCTGAGATATTACATGAGCTTGTAACATATACCATACTTTTAATTATCTGGAGAATAAATGAGTTATTAGAAAAACCTATGATGACTTCTCAGTTTACATTAAAACTTTTTTAATTTTTTTAAAGATTTTATTTATTTATTTGGGAGGTAGAGTTACAGACAGTGAGAGGGAGAGACAGAGAGAAAGGTCTTCCTTCTGATGGTTCACTCTCCAAATGGCTGCAATGGCTGGAGCTGTGCTGATCCGAAGCCAGGAGCCAGGAGCTTCTTCCTGGTCTCCCATGTGGGTGCAGAGGTGCAAGCACTTGGGCCATCTTTCACTGCTTTCTGAGGCCACAGCAGAGAGCTCAATTTGAAGAGGAACAGCCGGGACTAGAACCCGGCACCCACATGGGATGCCATCGCTGCAGGCGGAGGATTAACCTACTGTGCAACGGCGCCGGCCCCCATTAAAACTTTTAATATAATTTTTAGGGTATGTAGATAGAATAAATTATGACAATTGCTGAAAGATCTCATTCCCAATGCAGTTTGAAACCTTTGATTGCCAAAATCTTTAGTTTCCCTTCATATATTATATGAAGAATTATTATTTTTCAATGAGTAAATATACTTAATCATCCTTCTGTGAAAAGATAAGGCACATTTTAACACATTGGTTATGGCTCTTTTGTTATTTAATATTTACTTATTTGTTCATTTATTTATTTGAAAGATAGGGTTAAAGAGAGAGAGATTTTCCATCGGCTAATGCAAACTCAAATGGACACAATGGCCAAGGGCTGGGCCACACTGAAACCAGGAGCCAGGAAATTCATCTGGTTCTCCCGCTGCTTTCCCAGGCACATTAGTAGGGAACTGAATGGGAAGTGGGACAGCTGGTACTCAGACACCGTTGTGGGATGCTGGTGGTGTATTCAGCAGCATATATTACGTTATCTTTCTCTCTCTTTAATACCATCCTATAAATTAAGAAACTGGCCCTATTTCAGATAAACTGTATTTTTGGAAGGTTGAATTTCTCCATTTTAGATGGATTTCTCTGCATGAGCTGCAGTCCTGGTTATTGCTTTTTGACAGAACAACCCACTGGTGCTGGGCCTTGTCTCCAGACGAGATGGTGTTCTTACCTGCGTTACTGAATATAACACAGCATTCAAAGCTGTATTAGGGAATTTCTTGCTAAATGAAAAATGGGAAGGAAGAGTCTTTGTATTAGGTAACTTATAGTCACCACTTAAGGCAATAGACTTAGCCTCCCTGATGTGGGGCAACCTGACATACAATATGTATCAAGTGCATAGCATCATCCCTAATATGCTCTTGCCAACATTATTAAACTTGTACGAAGTCTTTTGACAAAACCTGTGGTTTGTAGGAAAGATGAGGATAAAGGAACAAGCTATATGGCACTACAAGGAGCAAATGATGATGTCTGTATTAAATATTTTTTTAAAAGACAAATGTACAATGAAAAAGACCATTCAAGATTAAAAGAAAATAGAGACATTATAAAAAAAAAATGTATCATCTTTAGTGGTGTGACAAATTACACCAAAACAATGTTGTGTGTGTGTTTAAATACACTTATCTGAGGGGCAGAGTTAGAGACAGAGAGAGGGAGGGACAGAGCAAGAGGTCTTCCTTCTGCTGGTTCACTCTCCAAATGGCTGCAACGTCTGGAGCTGGGCTGACCTGCCTCCAGGAACTTCTTTCATGTCTCTCACATAGGTGCTGGAGCCCAAGAACTTGGGCAGTCTTCTGGTGCTTTCCTAGGCTGTTAACAGGGAGCTGGATTGGAAGTGGAGCAGCTGGGACTCCAACTAGCTCCCATTTGGGATGCTGGCAGCACAGGCAGAGACTTAACCTATTTTACCACAGCACTGGCCCCAACATAGTGGTTTAAAGCTGCAAACATGGAGGATAAAATGTTAATTTTGTTCATATACATTCCTTTTTTTTTTGTACTCTGTATATTGCCACAAATCAAAAGACCTATGATATTTGTTTTTTGGGTACTGGTTTATTTCACTAAGCATGATGATCTCCAGTTGCATCCATTCTGTTGCAAAAGACAAGACCTCATTTTTTTTAAGGCTGAGTAGTATTCTTATTAAGTATATGTACCTGAATTCATTATCCTGTATTTTGAACATCTTGGTCTGTTTGGGATGTTTTTAATAAAATGCTGGGTAAGATGATGTGTTATGTCAGCATTACTTTCATTTTGTTCCAGGAAGGCCAGAAAAGCAGATTGCATAGAATATACAAACTTAGACGATTTTTAAGGGCTATTCAAGATACTATGGTAAAAATCTCATAATGATGGGGGGGGGTGCATGGCATTTGATGTGGTATTTAGTTGCTGAATGGGATCCCTGCACCATCCAGTGTCGGACTCCCTGTGGTTGAATCCTAACTCTGTTTCCCATCCAGCTTCCTGTTGGTGCAAATATGTACTCTGGGAGGCAGCAGATGGTGGCCCAAGTCCTTGGGTTCCAGCCAGCCCTATGGGAGACCCACAATTAGTTCTTGGCTCCTGGCTCTGGCTTAGCCCAGCTCCAGCTGTTACCAACGTTTGGAGAGTGAATCAGTGGAGGGAAGATTCTGTCTCTGTCTCTGTCTATCTCCTCTCCCCTTATAAAATAAAACATAAATTTAAAAATCTCACAGTGTTGATGAGCCAAGCTTTACCTAGGTCCACTACCACTACTCTAGGATATTATGTTTTTTAAAACCTATGTTTGTGTGGTGACCATTATGGGAAAGTGTAAAAAGTTTTTGTTTTTTTTTTTAATGAGAATAGGGATTCTAGAATTCTCACTGCAATAGATTTGTAGTTTAATTTAGTACCCAGTTTGCTACCCTTTTTATATTTTTCTTCAAATGTTGTATCAGTTTTATATGGAACTTGACATATTGTTACCTCCCTTCTACTTCAGTGTCTTTCTTTACTGTCTGAGCAGTTGGATGTAGGTTGTCAATGAGGTATGCATCTGCTGATCAGCTGTATCTTACCAGAGATGTGTTTTGAGCCAGCTACCCTTCACCTGAGTGCATAATTTGCTATATTGTTGGAGATACTGGGATTTTTTAAAAATCAATTTCATGTTTTTAGTATTTATTTATTTGAAAGGCAGAATTAGAGAGCAAGAAATAGAAATAAAACTTTGGCTGGTGCTGTGGCTCAATAGGCTAATCCTCTGCCTGCGGCACCAGCACACTGGGTTCCAGTCCTGGTCGGGGCGCCGGATTCTGTCCCGGTTGCCCTTCTTCCAGGCCAGCTCTCTGCTGTGACCCAGGAGTGCAGTGGAGGATGGCCCAAGTGCTTGGGCCCTGCACCCGCATGGGAGACCAGGAGAAGTTCCTGGCTTCCTGGCTTCGTATCAGCGCAGTGCAGCGGCCACTGGGGGGTGAACCAACTGAAAAGGAAGACCTTTCTCTCTGTCTCTCTCTCTCACTGTACACTCTGCCTGTCCAAAAAAAAAAAAAAATAAATAAATAAAAAAAAGAAATAGAAATAAAACTTCAATCTGCTGATTCACTCACTAAGTGGCCACAATGGCTGGGGCTGGTCCAAGCTGAAATGAGGAGCCTGGAGCTACTTCCAGGTCTTTCACATGGGTGCAGTAGCCCAAGCACTTTGGCCATTTCCTGCTGCTTCCCAGGTGCATTAGCAGGGACATGGATTGGAAGTGGAGCAGATGGGACCTGAATCAGTGTCTATATAGGATGCCAGTGTTACAGGTGGCACTTTAACCTGCTGTGCACAACGCCTGTTTTGAGATACCATGCATTTATTTTTTCCCCCAGTTTACTTAACTTCATACATTTCTTTTTTTCTTTCTTTCCTTCTTTCCTGATTTATTTATTTGAAAGAGTTACACAGAGAGAGAAAGAGAGGCAGAGAGAGAGAGGTCTTCTATCAGCTAGTTCACGCCCCAGATGGCCGCAGTGGCTGGAGCTGTGCCAATCTGAAGCCAGGAGCTAAGAGTTTCTTCTGGGTCTCCCACATGGGTACAGGGGCCCAAAGACTTGGGCCACCTTCTACTGCTTTCCCAGGCCATAGCAGAGAGCTGGATTGGAAGTATAGTAGCCGGGACTTGAACCGGCATCCATATGGGATGCCAGCACTGCAGGCAGCAACCTTACCTGCTATGCCACAGTGCCGGCCCCTTGTATATTTAATAATTACAACCTTAGGAACCTGGTGATTCTTCCCAATGTACCCACGATCCCACCCACTTTTCCATGCCTCCTCTTCCTCCCACTCTTATTCCCATTCTTATTTTTTCTAAGATTTTCAATTAGCTTTATACACATGTAATTAACTCTATATTAAATAAAGAGTTCAACATATAGAATGAAAAAAAAAAGTTACTCAACAATTGAGACATGGGCTGTTCAAAGTCATTGCTTCTCAAAGTGTCAGTTTCACTTCTATATATTACTCTATTAACGTATGTCAGGGAGAACATATGGTATTTATCCTTTTAGGACTGCCTAAGTATTATGTTCTCCAGTTGCATTCATTTTGTTGCAAATGACCAGATTTTTTTTTTTTTATTTGATAGGCAGAGGTATAGTGAGAAAGAGAGGGAGACAGAGAGAAAGGTCCTCCTTCCATTGGTTCACTCCCCAAATGGCCGCCACGGCCGGTGCTGTACCTATCCAAAGCCAGGAGCCAGGTGCTTCCTCCCGGTCTCCCATGTGGGTGCAGGGGCCCAAGCACTTGGGCCATCCTCCACTGTCTTCCTGGGGCACAGCAGAGAGCTGGACTAGAAGAGGAGCAACCGGGACTAGAACCCGGCACCCATATGGGATGCTGGTGCCACAGGTGGAAGAATTACCAAGTGAGCCACAGCGCTGCCCCCCCCCCCTTTTAAACCTCTGTTATGAACCCCATGGTGTACATATCCCATAACTTCTTTATCCAGTTTTCAGTTGACAGGCATTTGTGTTGACTTCAGGTCTTAGCTATTGTGAATTGAGCTGCAGTATATATGGGGTGCAGATAATTTTTCATATGCTGAATTTGCTTCCCATGGGTAAATTCCCTGGAGTGGGATGGCTGGGTCATATGGTAGGTCTATATTCAGATTTTTGATATATCTCTGTACTGTCTTTGACAGTGGCTATACCAGTTTACATTCTCACCAACAGTGGATGAGAGTACATTTTTTGCTATATTCATACCAGCATTTGTTGTTTGTTGATTTCTGTATGAAAGCCATTCTGACTGGGGTGAGGAGAAACCCCATTGTAGTTTTTTTTTTTTTTTTTTTTTTTTTTTTTTTTTTTTTTTTTTTGACAGGCAGAGTGGACAGTGAGAGAGAGAGACAGAGAGAAAGGTCTTCCTTTGCCGTTGGTTCACCCTCCAATGGCCGCCGCGGCCTGCGCGCTGCGGCCGGCGCACCGCGCTGATCCGATGGCAGGAGCCAGGAGCCAGGTGCTTTTCCTGGTCTCCCATGGGGTGCAGGGCCCAAGCACTTGGGCCATCCTCCACTGCACTCCCGGGCCACAGCAGAGGGCTGGCCTGGAAGAGGGGCAACCGGGACAGAATCCGGCGCCCCAACCGGGACTAGAACCCGGTGTGCCGGCGCCGCTAGGCGGAGGATTAGCCTAGTGAGCCGCGGCGCCGGCCTCCATTGTAGTTTTGATTTACATATCCCTGATGGCTAGTGATCCTAAACATTTTCTCAAGTGTCTGTTGACCATCTGGATTTAATCTTTTGAAAAATCCCTGTTCAAGTTCTTAACTGGGGTGTTTGTTTTATTGTTGTTAAGTTTCTTGATCACTTTATAGATCTAGATGTTAACCTGTTATCAGATGCATAGGTTGCAAATATTTTCTCCCATTCTAGCGATTGCCTCTTCACTGTTCTGAGTGTGTCTTTTGCAGTACAGAAGCTTCTCAATTTGAAGTAATCCCATTTGACAGTTTTGGCTTTGATTGCCTGTGCCTCTGGGGTCTTTTCCAAGAATGTAGGAGGATTCCCTCCCTTTTACTGTTTTAAATAGCTTGAGAAGAATTGGAGTTATTTGTTCTTTAAATGTCTGGTAGAATTCAGCAGTGAAGCCATCCAGTCCTGGGCCTTTCTTTGCTTGGAGGGTCTTTATTACTGATTTGAGGTCTGTCTTGGTTGTTGGTCTGTTTGGGTTTCCTATGTCTTCATGTTTCAAATTAGGTAGATTCTATATATCCAGGAATCTATCCATTTCTTCTAGGTTGCCTTGTTTGTTGGTATACAGCTCTTTGCAATAATTTCTGATGATTCTTTTTATTTCTGTGGTGTCTGTGTTTATTTCTGTGTTGTTTGTTATTAAATTTCCTTTTTCATCTCTAATTTTATTTATTTTGATCTTCTCCCTCTTTTTTTGGTTAGTTTTGCCAATGGTATGTCAATTTTGTTTGTTTTTTCAAAAAACCAGCTGTTCATTTTGCTGATCTTTCATATTGTTCTTTTGGTTTCAATTTTGTATATTCTGTGATTTTAATTATTCCTTTTCTCCTACTAGTTTTGGGCTTGGTTTGTTGTTTTTCTGAGTCATTGAGATGCATTGATAGCTCATTTATTTGGTGCCTTTCCAATTTCTTGATATCACCAATTGCTATAAACTTTAAAAGAGTTATTTATTTGAAAGGCAGAGTTACAGAGAGGCAGAGGCAGAGGCAGAGAGAGAGATTGAGATTGAGAGAGAGCAGTTGGTTTTCCACCCTCTGGTCTGCTCCCCAGATGGCCACAATGGCCGGAACTATGCTGATCCGAAGCCAGGAGTCGGGAGCTTCTTCTGGGTCTCCCACGTGGGTGCAGGGGCCCAAGGACTTGGGACATCTTCTACTGCTTTCCCAGGCCATAGCAGAGAGCTGGATCAGACCTGCAGCAGCTGGGTCTTGAACCAGTGCCCATACGGTATGCCGGCACTACAGGTGGCAGCTTTACCTGCTATGCCACAGTGCCAGCCCCTAATATTTCTTCTTAACATTGCTTTTGCTGTGTCCCAAAAGTTTTGATATGTTGTATTGTCATCTTCATTTGTTTCCAGAAAATCAGAGGGGAGGTTTGTTCTGCTCTGTTGGCATGGTCTCAGGCTCACCTCCTTTGCTCAAAGGAGATCAGTGCCTGGGTGCTAGCACCAGTGGGTGCAACATTGGCCTGCACTATCACAAGAACCATACAAAGGATCTACGCCATCCTTTGTGTAAGCATGGATCGCGCAGCAGTGACCCTCACCAGCGAATCAGGGAGCTCCGTGCATGTGGAGTTGCCCATAGTGACTGCCCAAAGTCCCTGCCACAACCTGCTTACTTCCACATAGCCACAGTGTTTTCACGGTCCAGGCACAAAAGCCTCCCACAGTCATGAGCACTCAGCCCTCTGTCAATTTTCCCAGCCATGGTAAGGGGTCTCTTCTTGGCTGGTTGCTGGGAGCACAGACATGAGCTGCCACAGCTAGTAACATATGTCCAAAAAGATGCCCGCCCCTCTTGGCTTGTTCGAGGATGCCAGTGAAAGGTGGTCTTTAGTTTGGCAGGTACACTGTTCCCTACAGGGCTCCAAACCTGATTGTACCAGGCTCTTAGCACAGCTTTATGGTCAGTGACTTGGGCTACTGCAATCTGGTCTCACTTCACTCTCCAGAGCTGTTGCAGAGGGTCTTGGCTGCTGGGGTCCTGGGTTGCACATGTCCACACTCTCCATGCAGGTCCATGGTGTCCCTCTAATTTGTGTGGAGTTTTCTCTGCTGTTGTCTCCCTAACTCTTCCCTGACTCTTCACTTTTTAAAAACTGCCTTCCCCTAAATTAGAGCAGTAATCTCCTTCCCTATTCTACTATCATGCATCTTGATACCATGCTTTTAAAATTGTATATGATCTAACTGAATTTTACTGTAAACTGTAGCACTGCACATTCACTGCTATTAAGACAGTTGGCTTATTTATTCTTTCCAGTATGGTTGCCGTATAATTGTGATTCTACACAGTATAATCATTTATTAAACCATCAGAAAGCTGTTGATAATAACCTTCGACACTATTAACTGTCAGATTATATCCCCAGGAATAATTATTAAATCTGTGTTAAAGTTTTCTGTTTTTCTTTTTTTTTTCTTTCTTTTTTTTTTTTTGGAAAATTTAATTAAAAGTTGTTTATTTTAGTGAAAAAAATTTTTAAATCCATTTATATAAGAGCTCTTCAAAAAGTTCCTGGAAAATGCATATTATGAAAAAAAAATTGTGTGTGGATTTCAGAATGTTTTTGCACCAAAATAAACATCATTTAATTCCAGTTTGGAAGAACTTTTTTTCAACAGTTGAAAATTGTGTAAATTGTAGTTCATGAACAGTGCAAAATTAGGTGGCAGGCGCTACTTTGCTGACCTCCATTGTAACCAACCCCGTATAATTTAGAGTGTGAGTTGCTCCTTGCCAAAGAGCAAATAGTGACTTGGAAGGTTGGCCTCTGCCTATATAACTGATAAATAGCATGGCTGCAAATATAGGCATGTTTACCTAATTTTAAAACCTTTGCCCTTTCCACTTGCTATGCCATGGACCATATAAATCCTCATAAAAAAATACCAACATTTCTAGTAGAAGAAAAAGTTACCCAGGGCTCAGTGCTTTGGCATAGCAAATAAAGCCATCACCTGCAGTGCCGGCATTCCATGTGAGTTCCAGTTTGAGTCCTGGCTGCTCCACTTCCAATCCAGCTCTCTGCTATGGCCTGGGAAAGCAGTAGAAGATGGTCCAAGTCCTTGTGCCCCTGCACCCACATGGAATACCCAGAAGAGGCTCCTGACTACTGGTTTTGGATCGGCACAGCTCCAGCCGTTGCAGCCATCTGGGGAATGAACCAGTGGTGGAAGATCTCTCTTTCTCTGTCTCTCTGCCTCTGCCTCTCTTTAACTCTGCTTTTCAAATAAACAAATAAATCTAAAAAAAAAAAAAGTTATCCAAAGAAAGGGTTTTTCCAGGCCAGACTAGGATCACGTGGGTTTTTATTTCCTCATCTGAAGGAATTATGTATTTTCATTGAGTTGAGGACCCATTTATGAAGCCATGAATAAGCTCTTGAAAGAAAGGAGGGTATATGAAGTTGTAGGATATTTTTGACTTCAAGTGAAACTGGTCCTGTCATTTCTATTTGTGTTCAAAGAGGAAAGAAAGGGAGTTAGTGCTGTAACTTAATTTAAAACAGAGATTCTGAGAGGTTCTAAATGGTGTTTTCATTCTCTGTTAGATTTATATAATATTGTGATTATCTTTTTTAAAGAAAAGTCTCAGAGGCCTGGATTATCATGTAAAGGGAAAGCATTGATTACGGTGTTTTCATCACAAACAGCAGCAAACCTGCCCCCATGATAGGGGCCTGACTTGCTGAATTGGGCACTCGAAAACCAAGAACAGATAGACCACAATCGGACCTGACAGGGACTGCCTTGCAGGGAAAGTGTCTTGTGAGCTGAGCAGGAAGGTGAGGGACGCTGAGTGGCTTCAAGGTTCCTTGGCTCTCAGTAGCTGGGGCAGTTTTTGAGCATATGTTAACCATAACTCAATTCTGTTACGCTCTGCTGACTTGCCAATCTTTTTATAAGCAGCTAGTTGTGAAATTCCAGCTTTCACAATAACCCTGATACGAATGTATTGTCCTAACTTTACAGATAAGGAAATTGAGGCACAACTAAATGATTTGTGGGGTCACCAAGTTACAGGTGGTAGAACTGCATTCACACAGAGGTCTTTAACTCAAAGCTCATGCCTTTCCTGCTACACCATCTTACTGCTTACGCTGCTGAGCAGTGACCCAGGGGTAGCATATATATATGATCTCATTCTTGGAATATACATATGTATACACATATATACATACATAACACATGCACTTTATGACTGGACCCAAAACCGAAATACAGGTATTTGTGATCCTTGAATTCATTAAGTATACTTGGGAAATGGTGTGGATTCTTGAAGTTAAAGGTCAGATGTTAAAATAGTAGAAAACTACTGACATAGTAAGTTTTTTTTTTTCTCACTGTACAACTTGATTGAAGACTTGATGCCTAACTGCACTGAAAGAGAGGAAGTAGGTTGATTTTTCACTTCATATGATTAAACAGCACAATCCAAGTAGAAAGCTTGTCAAGTATCGGCTACAGATATGATTTGCTGTGACGGTAGAACTTGCTTTGAGATGAAAGTTAGTAGGCTGAATAAATTTATTCTATATAAGACATTTAGAATAAACTTCTCCAGTCCTTTTGAAAAAATTTTTATTTATTTGAAAGTCAGAGTTACACAGAGAGAGGAGAGGCAGAGAGAGAGAGCTTCCATCCACTGGTTCACTCCCCAGTTGGCCGCAACAACCAGAACTGCACTGATCTGAAGCCAGGACCCAGGAGCTTCCTCTGGGTCTCCCATGTGAGTGCAGGGGCCCAAGGACTTAAGCCATCTTCTACTGCTTTCCCAGGCCACAGCAGGGAGCTGGATTGGAAAAGGAGCAGCCAGGACTTGAACCAGCGCCTATATGGGATGCCGGCACTGCAGGCAGCAGCTTTACCCACTATGCCACAGTACCGGCCCCTCTCCAATCCTTTTGAATACAGTAAAGAGATTAAACAGCAATGCTTTATTGGGCGTTGAGGAATACAAGTGGAAATATGAACAGCATTTTATTTGAAGCATTTTATGTTCTGAAACTGTTTACCTTTTGAATTTTTTCCTGTTTGCGACCGCCATTTTTTAAATTCTTGGTTTAAATCTTATTTCCTCAAATACTCCTTTCTTCTGCTCATTGGTTTGCCTTACTTGTCCTGTCGCCCAGTCGTACCTTGCTCATCTCCTTGGAACCAAGATCCACAGATGATTCATCTACCCTGGAAATTCCCTGTGGCTAAAGGGCCTATCTTTGATGGCTTTGTAATCTACCTGGATTTCTGTCTGGTAGTCCGCACCATATATCCTGGCTTTTGCTTCTGTTTTTGCTTCTAGGCTGCGTATTCTTTGGGGGAAGGGATTCTGTCTTTGTTGTTGTTGTTGTTGTTGTTTTTTTTCCGCGTCACCTCAAGCTTGTTCTCTAAAACCCTCGCATCAGATACTGATGAAATGTTTTAATGTATAAATGCTCATTTGACTTGCCTAGTGAGGTGTTTTCACTTGTGATTCACCTGACTTGTTTGCTTTTGGACAAACTTTAAATATCATACTATTCACAGTGGGGAGGGAATTTGCTGCATCAGTGGTTCAGACTTGGAAAATCTGAAAACCAGTTAATTCACTTGTCAACTCTTTTCATGGCCAACATCAATATAATTCATTATAAATAGTTTAAAATATTTATGATTAAAAAATCAATTGAAACCTGATGAAATGAAATAGAATATTTTAAATAGAATTAATCCAGGAGGTTACCCAAATTTTTATATTATATGTGCTCATGTACAGTGACCTCATGGTTTTCTTTTTTGGACAAATTTTTTTTTGTGGTTGCTTTGTTTTTGTTTTTGTTGTGGTTTTGTTTGCTCTAAAAAAATAAAATAGAGTTAAATAGAACCAGTATATATCATTATGTGTTCTCTCACAATGTAGAACTTATATAACGTGTAGAAAAATAGTTAGAAACGGGACTGGTGCTGTGGCACAGTAGGTTAATCCTCCATCTGTTTTGCTGGCATCCCATGTGGGCACCAGTTCTAACCTGGCTGCTCTACTTCTGATCCAACTCTCTGCTGTGGCCTGGGAAAGCAGTAGAAGATGGCTCAAGTGCCTGGGCCCCTGCACCCAAGTGGGAGACTTAGAAGAATCTCCTGGCTCCTGACTTTGGATCAGCCCATCTCTGGCCATTGTGGCCATTTGGGGAGTGAACCAGCGGGTGGAAGACATTTCTGTCTCTCCCTCTCACTGTCTATAACTCTAACTCTCAAAAAAATAAAATCATAAAAAAAGAAAAATAGTTAGAAGCCATACAGAAAGAGCCAGAAAATCTAAACATTCAGCTTTTGGGCAATTTTTGCAGCTTCTAAAGACGTAAGCTCTGACAATCAAATCTCCTATATCTATTTGTAAAGGGAACCTCTTCCTTTAAGTTATAGATGGAAACACTTTGACTTGGAAGGTGTTCTATAGCTGTCTATTAGCAACCTAACATTGGTATCCCAAAGTCTTACCTATCATCTCTTTATTTTCTGTATTTTTAATAACAAAAGCAGAGAATATTTTGGGAATCTTTGCCTCTACCCAAAATCTTGGAAAGCCAAAACTGAAAAGGTAGTAGAACTGGAAATTTTCCAAGTTAACAAAGGTAATGTTCTTGGGGCCAGTGCTGTGGCACAGCAGGTTAACACCCTGGCCTGAAGCCCCAGCATCCCATATGGGCGCCGGTTCTAGTCCCAGCTGCTCCTCTTCTGATCCAGCTCTCTGCTATGGCCTGGGAAAGCAGTAGAAGATGGCCCAAGTTCTTGGGCCCCTGCACCCGCATGGGAGACCAGGAAGAAGCTCCTGGATCCTGGCTTTGGATTGGCACAGTTCCAGCCATTGCAGCCAACTGTGGAGTGAACCAGCAGATGGAAGACCTCTCTCTCTGTCTTTGCCTTTCCTCTCTATGTGTAACTATGATTCTCAAGTAAAAAATAAATAAAAATCTTAAAAAAAAAGGTAATGTTCTTAGGGCTAGTGTTAGCTTAATCAGGAGAAGTAGGAGATGAAAATAGCAGGTTAGGTCTGAGGCAAATGAAGTTTTAAAGTGCTGAGATAGCCGATTTTTTTCTAGTCCAAACTGGGGTTCTTTACTGCCTGAATTAATGGCACATAAATTTTGGGGCTTGGTAAATTTGAAGGCGAATTCAAGAACGTGACTGAAATGAGAAGGTTCTGGTCAAATGGAGATAATCTTCCTTAGTGTAAATGGATTCTGTAGCACAAATGTATCATAAATGTGGATACCGACTTTTCGGGACTGCCCCCTTTGACCATTATTATAAAAAATACATTTTTTTTTCAGTTGGTTGAGGAGAGCTTTGCAGAATTGCACTGATGCATGGAATAAATAAGGTTAAAAATGCATGGTGATTTTATTAAATGCACGTTTATTTCTGGCTTCTTTTAGCTCCTTTCTGCACTCATTTAATTTCCTGTCACCATGCTTCTCAGAATTTTATATTTAAAGTGTTGTTGGAAATATTAAAGACAGAAACCAACAGATAAATATACCTTCTGTTTCCCACTATGCCACCCTGCCCCCCTTCCACCTCCCCACATTATGTTTAGTGGAAACATTTAATTCAGACATTTGTCCAGGGAGGGATGTACTTCTGTTCTTAGAATAAAAAAAGTGACTGAAACGGAAATGTTATGGTCTGTAGAACATTAGGATTCCCTGATTTTATATTCAGGTGACACTTTTGGATGATAACCCTTTTTATGGGAAATCTGTGAAACTCGCGGTGATTAGAATGAAAACTGGCCAAGTAGTCCTGATAAATGCAGGTAATGATGACTCTGAATAGTGGTGATTTTCTTTTTTAAAACATTTATTTGGGAGAATTACAGAGAAAGAGGGAGAGACAGAGGGAGAGAGATCTTTAATCCTGTGGTGGGTCACTCTCCAAGTGGCTGCAATGGCCAAGGCTGAGCCAAGTAGAAGCCAGGAGCTTCTTTGGGCTCTTCCATGTGGGTGGCAGGAGCTCAGGTACTTGGGCCATCCTCTGCTACTTTGCTCGGACTAGTAGCAGGGAGCTGAATAGGAAGTGGAAGAGCCAGGATTTGAACCTGCACCCATGTGGGATGCCAGCATCACAGGCAGCAGATTAACCCACTGTGCCACAACCTGGTGATTGTCTAACAAATGCTCCAAAGGAAAGAATTGCTGGTTACTTTCCTGAGTAGCATGGAGCCGTGTCTTCCTGTGGAGGTTAAATTGCATGGGTTCTCTAGAACAAATAGCAGGAATATTTTCCTGTGGCTTCTCACTGGCCCAATTTCATGAGATGAGCCCCAAGGTAAGGAAGGAATCATTCCCCAACATTAGTTAGCCATTTGAGCATAATTCATATCAACGAACAGCGGTTCCCCCTATTTTTCCAAAAGCATTTTGTTCTATTTTATAATCGAGATGCAGTATCTAAGTTGACTTCATGATGACTGCATTTTGACTAATACAGTTCAGTCAATGACAGCCCTTTCTCCGACGCATTTCAAATCTAGTTTTAATTTACAGCAGTATTTCGGGAACAAAGTATTTGCTAAGTGCAGGTGGCTGACCGCAGCTTTTCTGCCTTATGTTGTCCATCAGTGTAGTATTTGAGACTTTGCTCAAATGATGAATGGATATGCCTGGTGGGAAACAGCTTGTTTCCAGCAGCAGTGGGGTATGTACATGGGAGCCAGCACCCTGCAGCAGAGACCACAGGTGGTGGCGCATGAGAAGGCATCTGTGGATGTTAACGATTTTGGAAGCTGTTTGATTTTGTTTTCTGCTTTTCTCCATTCAATCAAGAGTTTTCTTGTTAAGCTAACACCTTGTTTCCTAAAAGATTTCTTACCTGATTAGAGGTAATGCCTGTACGTTTCACATATGTCCAAGACTGCTTTCTGTTCTGACACTTGTGATCATGAATTGGCTAATGATGGCACAGATCATGCAGCTCCCTGGGAGGCTCAGAACGTATTGTTTCTGTAATGTTATCTAGGTCTTTATTGAATCTGCTATTTTAAATACAAATAAGTACTAAAAGGAGACACACAATGAACTTTAGTCAACATGCAGAGTGATTACAATAAAAATGCATGGCTTTATTTTCTGTTTTAATTGTACATAATCATGGAGCACAGTGTGGTGAGTCAACGTACATATTCAGTGTGGGAAGATCAGACCAGATGAGTTTAGCATTTTTGTTTCTTTAAACATTATAATGTTTTTGTTTGTTTGTTTTCTGATTTGTTATTATTTTATTATATAGTCATTTATCACATAATCATGATGTGATGTCTTATTATTTTCATTGTACAGTTGACTCTATACATGTGGATTGCATACCCACAGGTTCAACTAACAAGAATTGAAGAAATTTGGGGAAAAAGTGTGTCAATTTTCTTCTCATTATTCCCTAAACAATACAGCACAGCGATCTATTTCAAAGCATTTCCATTGTAGTAGGAATTATCAGTAACCTAGAGATGGTGTGCTTAGGTTGAACATCTGCAGATTTTGGTGTCTGAGGTAGGTGCTAGGACAATTCTTCTTGGATGTGGAGGGACAACTGTATCGTGGTTTCTCCAGGGAAAATCCCGAGTTGGTATACAATAAATAAATGGCAGGGGTGGTAGGGTCTTGCACAGCGTTCCTGCTGTGTTTGCCAGACATTCTTTGCTTCCAACAGTTTGCTCTTCCCCTGCAATATTTTTTTTTATTTCAAACCATTGCTTTTTCTTTTTTTTATTTTATTTAATGAACATAAATTTCCAAAGTACAGCTTATGGATTACAATAGCTTCCCCTGCCAAAACTTCCCTCCCACCCACAACACTCCCCTCTCCCACTCCTTCTCCCCTTCCATTCATATCAAGATTAATTTTCAATTATCTTTATATATAGAAGATCAATTTTGCATATATTAAGTAAAGATTTCAACAGTTTGCACCCACACAGAAACACAAGGTGTAAAATACTATTTGAGTACTAGTTACAGCATTAATTAAACACCTAAGAGTAATTGTGTATTAATTACAGAGTTCAACCAATAGTTTTAAGTAGAACATAAAAAATACTAAAAGGGTAAAGTATTACATTCTTTTTTTTCTGTTTCTTTTTGTTTGTTTGTTATATAGTTATTTTTTATTTAATAAATGTGAATTTACAAAGTGCAGCTTTTGTATGTGGCTCCCCCTGCCCCCCGCCAACCTCCCTCCCTCCCGTGGCCCTCCCCTCTCCCACTCCCTCTCCCATCCCTCCCTTCATCAAGTTTCATTTTCAATTACCTTCATATACTGAAGATCAACTTAGTATATACTAAGCAAGGATTTCAACAGGCTGCACTCACACAACCGCACAAGGTATAGGGTATTGTTCGACTAGTAGTGTTGTTTTTAAGTTTCATAGTAGAACACATTAAGGACAGAGATCCTACGTGGGGAGCATGTACCCAGTGACTCCCATTGTTGATTTAACAATTGGCACTGTTATTTATGACGTCAGCAATCACCCGAGACTCTTGCTATGAGCTGTCTTGGCTATGGAAGCCCCTTGAGTTCACCGACTCTGAACTTGTTTAGCCAAGGCTGTATCACAGTGGAGATTCCTCCCTCCCTTCAGAGAAAGGCGCCTCTCTCCTTGATGGCCTGTTCCTTCTGCTGGGGTCTTGTTCACCAGGATCTTTCATTTAGATTGTTTTTTGCCACTGTGTCATGGCTTTCCATGCCTGTGAGACTCTCATGGACCTTTTAGCCAGATCCGAATGTCCCAAGGGTTGATTCTGATGCAGGAGTGCTGCCATTCTATGAGTCTGCTGTGTGTCCTGTTTCCCCCACAGGATCATTCTAATACTCTCTCTCTGTTAACTGCTACAAATGAAAATAAGCCTTTCTGTGTTTGGTTTATTTTACCACGAGTAATGATCTCCAGTTGCATCCATTTTGTTGCAAGTGACAGTATTTCATTCTTTTTTATGGCCAAATAATTGTGCGTTGTGATATACCAGATTTTCTTATTCAGTCATCAGTTGGTGGGCAACTAGGTTGATTCTATATCTTAGTTAATGTGACTTGAGTTGGTATAAATATGGGCCTGAAGATGTATCTTTCATATACTGATTGTATCTCCTTTGCATATATATTCCCAGGAGTCCATGAATGGCAGAATTTTAGAGTTGGAGGAATCTGAGTTCATCCAGTTGACCAATTAATGAATAATGTAGTTTCCTTGTCATAGTGCTGTTTGTATTTAAATTCCTATCATTGTGGAGAATTTTCTTTCTCTCTTAGTAGCTCATTATATTTTTGAATGCCTCCTGGCCTCTCTGTGACATTTATTGAGCCAATCTCTGTTGCTTAACAGTGGTTTCTGTGTGATTGAGTGTATTCACTGAGCTAACATTTAGTGAACATGGACTGTGTACCAAGGACTGAGTCAAGTTTCAGGGCCACACGGGGCTGAGGAAGACATGGTCCTTTCTCCACATAGTCCACAAAGTGGGGACACAGAAAAGGAGAGCAAGAGATGACAGTACAGTATGATGGATGCTATGTTCAGAGCTGGCAGATTAGTACAAGGACATATTCAGGAAATGCATAATCTGGACTAACAGAAAATGGGAGCATGAAATTGAAGGTCAGTCTTTATTGGAAATATTA
This sequence comes from Oryctolagus cuniculus, assembly GCF_964237555.1. Classification (NCBI taxonomy): domain Eukaryota; kingdom Metazoa; phylum Chordata; class Mammalia; order Lagomorpha; family Leporidae; genus Oryctolagus; species Oryctolagus cuniculus. The sequence continues at coordinate 44,899,170 of NC_091446.1, forward strand.
TAACAGTATAAGGTTTTTAAAGAGAATTTTGTTGTACTATGAGAATTAACGGTAAAACTAGTCCTCAAACAGTACTTTATACTGTGTGTATCTATGTGGGTGCAAACTGTTGAAATCTTTATTTAGTATATGCTAAATTGATCTTCTGTATATAAAGATAATTAAAAATGAATCTTGGGCTGGCGCCGCGGCTGGCTCACTAGGCTAATCCTCTGCTTTGCGGCGCCGGCATACCGGGTTCTAGTCCCGGTTGGGGCACCGGATTCTGCTGGGTTGCCCCTCTTCCAGGCCATCTCTCTGCTGTGGCCAGGGAGTGCAGTGGAGGATGGCCCAAGTGCTTGGGCCCTGAACCCCATGGGAGACCAGGAGAAGTACCTGGCTCCTGCCATCGGATCAGTGCGGTGCGCCGGCCGCAGCGCGCCAGCCGCAGCGGCCATTGGAGGGTGAACCAACGGCAAAAGGAAGACCTTTCTCTCTGTCTCTCTCTCTCACTGTCCACTCTGCCTGTCAAAAAAAAAAAAAATAAAAAAAATTTAAAAAATGAATCTTAAGAATAGGATGGGAGAGGGAGTAGGAGGCGGGATGGTTTGCAGGTAGGAGGGTGGTTATGGGGGGTGGAACTGCTATAATCCAAAAGTTGTACTTTCAAAATTTATATTTATTAAATTAAAGTTTCCTATAAAAAGTGAATTTTGTAAAATGTGCTTCCATGTGAAGTTGAATATTCCAGTTCAGTAAAAATATATTACTAACTTTGTGCTGTGACTGAATTTATTCAAGTGAACCAAAAGGAAGTAAATAGTCTTCATATTTTGAATTGAAGTGTCAACTCTGTGCTTCCTAACAGATAAATTCTAGAGAATTTGAAAATGTCCAGAGTCTCAGCTAACAGAAACTGGATGTGTTAGGTAGGAAGTTAGAAATTAGCCTGTGTGTGTGAGAGGGGCCTGAGGAAACCAGCATCTATAGAAACCCACTTTGGAAGCAGCCCAACATCTGTATTTCAAAGTTGTACCTAGACCCTGATACCCTTCTAGGTGGTCCCACCCCTCCCCTCCATGGGAAAGCTCTCTGCTCAGGACCAGATGGGTTGCCTGGCCTGATAACACTGACCAATAAAGCCTTTGTATTCTCCTCCGAGGCAGACACCCTAGGGAAACCCCTCAGCCTGGTGTCAGCAAGATTCCTCTGTCTGATAACACCAGTGATAAACTTGGGAAGGAATTTCTTAATTTACAATCAGCAAACCCTTTGTCCTGGAGGAGAGAAAGGGGAAGAGGTAGAGAGAGGTGTGAACAACTGGACCCTTCCTTTTTAAGTCCTGAGTCTAACAGACTGTGCTCTCTGCTCTCTCCGCTCTCTTCTGAGCCTCCCGCCTGGCCTGCCAGGTATATTCTCTCCATTTAACCATGTAACCTTGCTTTTCCCCAGTCTGAGTGACTGGTGGCATTCTGTCGCCTTCCCTTCTGACAGATGCCCTGTCCCCAATAAAACCTTGCTACTTTGCTTTCTGTCTCATGCCTGAATTCTTTCTTGTGCAAAGACAACCCCACTTCTCTCCCATGACAGATGTTGATTAGTTGGACTCCATCACTAGCAAAGTGGCTCCAGCCTTACTATGTGATGCATATTTGTGCTACGGGCATTGCTTATAGTATTTAATTTTATCCTTTTAGCAGTGCTTTGAAGTGACTACTACAATTAGCATTCTATGTCAGGAGTCTTCTGTACCTACTACTTAAAAAAAAAAATAAGTGAAAACTATGAATCGGAGATTACTAAAGTGGAGCTCAGTGCTGCGTGTTGTGTGAAGATCATGCCACCAGCTGATGACTGACTGCTATGATGACACATTGTCTGAGAGACTATCGAACTTGAACGTAGCTTGAACTACTGAAAATAGCTGACTTGTTGCACCAGAGGACAGTTGTCTGGTGGCATAGCACACTGTCTCATACAGCCTTCCAACTACTCCATCCTTCTAACCTTTATGTATGTTGTGGTCATCTTGGTCAGTGCTGTCAAACTTGTTTTATGGCTCATGATCTGTTACCTGTCCTTGTTATGAAAAGCATAGCTCCAGACTTGGTATCTGAGTGACATGGTAACACCCTTTTTAGGACTGACACTATAATATTTCTATTGGATGACAAAGTTATACATAGGTGTGTATTATGTGTTGTACATATTCATGTATACATAAGGGAATTTGTTTATTTTCTTCTGTCTCTACATAGTATATGGATATGCCATATAGCAGACATTATATAATACAGTTAAGGAAGTCATCCCTGCCAGGATGAATGTTTGGAACAGCAGTTAAGATGCCGTGGGGACACTGGTTTCTCATATTGGAGTACCTGGTTTGAGTCCTGACTCTACTTCCAATTACAAATTCCCTGGACACAGCAGGTTGAAGCCCTTGGGGTTAATCTGGATTCAGATTCAAATCCTGGCTTCCTCTTGGTCCAACCTCAGTTGTTACAGACATGTGGGGAATGGACCAATGGATGGAAGATCTCTATCTGTCTCATTCTCTCTCTGCAAGTTAAATAAAAATGAATGGAAATTTTAAAAAAATTCATACCTGCTATTTATGAGATTGTATAACATTTTAAGAAATCACCACTATATTCCAAAAGCTGTAGCTATGAAATTTATATTTATAAATCAAAGCTTTCTAAGGGCCAGCGCCGTGACTCACTTGGTTAATCCTCTGCCTGTGGCGCCGGCATCCCATACGGGTGCTGGGTTCTAGTCCTGGTTGCTCCTCTTCCCGTCCAGCTCTCTGCTGTGGGCCTGGAAGGCAGTGGAGGATAGCCCAAGTGCTTGGGCCCTGCACCCGCATGGGAGACCAGGAGGAAGCACCTGGCTTCTGGCTTTGGATTGGCACAGGGCGCCAGCCATAGAGGCCATTTGGGGGGTGAACCAGCAGAAGAAAGACCTTTCTCTCTGTTTCTCTCTCTCTCAGTGTCTAACTCTTCCTGTCAAAAAAATAATAAAAATTAAATAATTAAAAACAAATCAAAGCTTTCTAAAAAAAATCATGCCATGCCAAGTCCTGGCTCCTCCACTTGCAATCCAGCTCTCTGTTGTGACCTGGGAAAGCACTGGGAGATGCCCCAAGCCTTTGTGCCCCGGCACCTGTGTAGGAGACCAGAGGAAGCTCCTGGCTACAGATCAGCTCAACTCCGGCTGTTGCAGCCATCTGGGGAGTGAACCAATGGATGGAATACCTCTTTCTGTGTCCCTCTCTCTCTCTCTGTATCTCTCTCTATATGTCTGCCTCTATCTGTAACTCTGTCAAATAAATAAAATAAATCTTAAAAAAAATAGAATATTAGCAGAACTATATTTAACATTCTGGTTCATTTTCTAACCAGATTATCATTAGAAATAAAATTCTAGTACAAATCACAGAATAGCTTATACATATAAATCAATAAATTTTTAAATTTCAGTTTTAGGGGAATTAAGTTTTTAATATACTATTTGAGTAATTTAATTTTATGAGTAATTTTTTCTAGATACTAAAAACTTGTATCTATGTGTCTTGGAGAAAACAGAGAATTTGTTACAATCAGCATGAAGAGTGTCAGGATGGTCACTCCATTTGTGTTATTGCAAACCAAGTCAGGCAGCAGCAATTTCGTTGCCACAGTGACCATTGAGACTCTACACCGCTTAATATAAGAGGCTCATTTTCAACATTATGTCCTCAAAGTACTTTGGTGACTGCTTGAAATAAAGTTGGGGAGGAAGGGGGAGGTAGACTCTTCAATGACAGCAGTGATATCCTTAAAACAGTGCCCAGCTTGGAAGTTGCTCATCTCCCGTCTGCCACACTTAGCAACCGTGCCCACCTTTGAGTAGGCTTCGAAGAGCATGACATTGCCTGGCTTTGAACATGGAATCTCACCCTAATTCTTCATGGCACTACCAGCTCTCGATTTATATTGCAGTTTGTACTTTGAATGCATGCCAAATTGTTTCATTTTAGAAACATTAAAATACATTGTGATAGGGTACCTGTTACTTGGGTCCATCAAAGCCTCCTGATTTAGTTTCTACCTTTTCCAGTAATCCACTTAAACTGAGTTTCTTCTGCCATCTGAGAGGAGCGAGTCAAGACAAGGAGAAAAAAAGTTCAGAGAAGAAAACAGTCTTGTGATGGTTAATTATTTTCAGGGTTTTATTCATATATATACATATATATTCACTGTTTTTTGAGGAGAACAAATATATCTGGGTATTTCTTCAGAAACAGCTTTTTGTTGTTTAGTTTTTAAATGTACCATTTCCCCCCCAAAAAAAAAAAAAAAAAAACCTGGGATAAAGAATTTCCAAGATTCTGCAACAGTGCCAATGACATGATGAGCCATCATGCTAATGACAGATTTGGGGGAGTGAGGAAGAGACTATTAAATATGCTCAATGACTCTAAGGCAAATTCTAATTACAGAAATGTTGAAATGTGAATGAAGTGCTTCTCTTGAAAGTGAAAAAAATACAGAAATTAAGGAGCAAATTATAATACTAAGAGTGGAAAGAGGCGGAAAATGAAAACATAATTTAAGTCATCCCACAAGTGATATTATTATAATTTTGTCCTAATGATTAAATATATGGTTTTAAAAATACCTTCATAGATCTTATCTGGCTATTAGTAATTTTGATAGATTTGGTTTATACCTTAAACTAAGTTTACGAACTTTAAATCACATCACTTATTGCCCCTAACATAGAATCTGTATTTAAACTTGAAGTATATAAATGATCATTTGGCATCAAATGCTACTTTTCTTGACTTCTGGCATCAAGGATGGGTACAGTTTATTAACAGAAAGGATGAAAGAGATGAGGCATTAACACAAATTCTGGAGGAATTTCAGGGATTAAGTCTTAGCCAGGTCAATATTGAGGCAGGAAGTTAGCTTCAAGACCGGGTCTCTGTATTGAGCCAAAAAGAGGAGGCATCATATCAAAGATTAGAACAATAACTCACACATGGTCCAACTGCAGTAAAGTATGCTTAGCAAGTGGTGTTGCCAGTGTTTATAGGACTACATTAAAATATCTGATGGTGCTTGGTGAGGATGCCAAGTTCCACCAACATGGCTCTTAATGTTACCGGTTTTTTTCAGTGTTAACACTACTTGCCAGCTTCTTGTGCACACAGAATGCACTTCACTGCGTAATCTCGCTTCTTGTGATAATGCTGAAACCTGCAAGTGTGAATTGGCTGTATCTTGCTGGGGGTTGTCACACTTGGTAATTACAGTTTTATGCTATCTTTAGTGTCCATAGCACTTAATGAAATATTCTTCACTGGTACTAGTTTGAGTTAAAATCCCCACACGGTTGTTTAGAGAAAGTTGTGGGGAGCAACTGAGACTAGACTAAGTTACTGGAATTAAGACTTATTCTATGCATCTGCTCTCCCACAATATGGCGCTGAGAGAGAGAGACCAAACAACCTCTACGCAGCTGCCTCATCAGTTTGATAAGCTGCAGGAGCTGATCCTGCTCCTGATTGGAGGAGAGCAGCATGCTCAGCGTGTGGGTAGCAGAGTTGGGATTAGTGGAAGAGGACTATAAAGGAGGAGAGAGACAACATGTACCAGGAACATCTAAAGGAACATCTGAGCAGCCCCCGAGAGAGCCGGCCGGCGGTGTGCCGCTCCTCCGCAGAAGCGGGGAAAGCGGCAGGGGGTGCCGCCCCTCCACGGAGGTGGAGGGGTCGGCAGCTAACCCTGGATGGCGTCGTTCCTCCGCGAGTGAGGGCTGAGCAGACAAAAGAACAGCGCAGGGTCCAGTGTCGTTCCTCCGCGAATGGGGGAGTGACATAATGGTGCTGTGACTCAGATAGGAAACCTAGGAGGGAAGAAGTGGGAAAAACTGGAGAGAGAGACTAGGGAAGAGCCTAGGGAAAAGCCGGATGGAAAAAGTGCCGGAAGAAGTTAGGATTGAAAGCAAAAGTGAAAGCTAGAAAAAACAAACTCGGATATGGACTACGGGGAGAAGCTAGGAGAATTCTAAGGTTGAAAACGAAAGTGAAAGCTAGAAGAAACAGACTCGGATACGGACTGTGGGGAGAAGCCAGGAGAAACGAGAGAGAAATATTGTTGGAAGAAAGTTAGGAAAAGTACCAGGTAGAGAAAAATATAAGCTAGGGAAAATGAAGCCGCGGGGGTAGGCTGAAGCGGAGACATAAGCTAGGTTGGAATTCGTCAAGTCAGCCCGGGGAGCAAAAGACGGGAAGCCAAACCGGAAGCAGAGACATAAGCTAGGTTGGGATCCGTCAGATTAGCCCGGGGAACAAAAGACAGGAAGCCAAACCGAAAAGCGGAGACGTAAACTAGGTTGGAATTCATCAGGTTAGCCCAGGGAACTTAGACTGAAAACTAAACTGGTAGCGGAAACGTGAGCTAGGCCGTGATTCGCGGAAGCCGCCGAGTGCAGAGAAAGCGCGTGGGGCACAAGCGGGGAGAGCACACGGGGCGTGAGTAGATAGGAAGTGCAGGGCTGGCGCGGAGGCCATGGTGCGGGCGCGAAGGGCGCAGAGGCCGCGGAGCACGCACGAAGCCAGGAAGCCGCGCAGATGAGAGAAGCGCGGGCTGAAGCCACGCAGAGCCAGGAAGCCGCTGTGGTGCAGGGCACGGGAAGCTGCCTCGGGGCAGGCGCCGGGAAGCCGCGGGGATAAGAGAAACAGAAGTATAGAAGTAAAATGAGAGAAATGGGAATGCTGGCAGATAGAAGTAAAATAAGAGAAATAGGAATGCCCGGAGATAGAGAAATAGAGAAAAATAAGGCCTCCCCACACATGGCAATGAGAGGGCTTGGATTCGGTCTGCCTGATTAGTAAGGCGGTAAGCACCTGCAGGCAGAGTATGCGCCGCAGGTCACCGAAGATAGGCACGAATCAACATCAATAAGTCTCCCCACAATACGGCAATGAGAAGGCTCGGATTCGGTCTGCCTGATTAGTAAGGTGGTGAACACCTGCAGGCGGCTAGCAGCTTATGCGCCGCAGGTCACCGAAGACAGGCACATTATCAACACCAATAAGTCTCCCCACAACACAGCAATGAGAGGGCTTGGATTCGGTCTGCCTGATTAGTAAGGCGGTAACCACCTGTGGGCAGGCAGAGCATGCACTGCAGGGCACCAAACACAGGCACGCATCAGCGCCTAAAAACCTCCCCACAACACGGCAATGAGAGGACCCAGATTCGGTTTGCCTGATTGGTAGGGCTTGTAAGCACCTGTGGGCAACTTGAGCAGAATAGAGCAGAGTGTGCGCTGCAGAGCACCGAAGACAGGCGTGTATCAATGCCAAAGAATAAAAAGAAAGGGGGAACTGTGGGGAGCAACTGAGACTAGACTAAGTTACTGGTATTAAGACTTATTCTATGCATCTGCTCTCCCACAATATGGCACTGAGAGAGAGCGACCAAACAACCTCTACGCAGCTGCCTCATCAGTTTGATAAGCTGCAGGAGCTGATCCGGCTCCTGATTGGAGGAGAGCAGCGTGCTCAGCGTGTGGGTAGCAGAGCATGGTGGAAGAGGACTATAAAGGAGGAGAGAGACAACATGCACCAGGAACATCTGAAGGAACACCTGAGGAACATCTGAGCAGCCCCCGAGAGAGCCGGCCGGCGGTGTGCCACTCCTCCACGGAAGCGGGGAAAGCAGCAGGGGGTGCCGCCCCTCCATAGAGGTGGAGGGGTCGGCAGCTAACCCGGGACGGCGTCGTTCCTCCGCGAGTGAGGGCTGAGCAGACAAAAGAACAGCGCAGGGTCCAGTGTCGTTCCTCCACGAAGAGGGGGAGCGACAGAAAGTGATCTACATACATTAATTACGTGATACGGTTTTTCCATCTGACCAAGTATTTCTTAGAAAAGCTTCTAAAAGTACAGGTTCACTTTTCTCTTTCCCCTCTGTCTACCTGCAAATACTAAGTTGTGTCCCAGTGTATGTTCCCTTTGCTATGAATATCATCCGAGGACAAGCTCCCCAACAATAGACAAAAAGACCCTTCCACACATCCCTTCAAGAAAGTGTTCAGATTCGGAACATGTTCAGGGTGAAATGTCTCCTGTGGTTATTGCTAAGTTAACACCTAGACATAGCCATAGCCTCCTCATGTGTGTTAAGGCCCTCGATCCTCTTCCTAAGCCAAAACCCTGACCTGATGAACAAAATGGATGAACTGTTTCCCATTCCTGCCCTCTTGATAATGCACGAAAAAGCAGTAAAACAAGCAAAGAACAAAAACCCAATGATTTGTACAAATCCCTGAGTATGTGATTCAACTCTTTTGGGGGTTTCAAGTTGATGTTGACAAAATTCAACTAGTTTATTTCCCATGATCTTCACCGTCATTTAAGCAATGAAAGAAGAATGGAAATAGGCCAGTGACAGGAGTTTTATTCAATCTCAAATGCAACAGTTTCTGTAGTTCAATTCCAATCAATCAAAGTGATCAGAGGCTTGTGATTGTGTTTTTGTGTCACCATATTTACATATATGGATAATTGGATTATGTCTCTGAATACATTGACAGCCAAAGGGCATGAGAGCTGTGTTAAGTATCTGTAAGTGCCACTTGTGCTACTGCCCATTTTCCACAAAGAGACCCTTTCCCTTTTGATGGGTCTGAATTCTGTGACAGTTTGCATCTTTCTTATTCCATAAAGAAAACCAAATTAAAACTGATCAGGATATAAATTTCAAATCTGGAGGATTTAAAAACCTAACTAAATCTGGCTAGTATTAATATATGTATAAAACAGATAATTATAAATACATTGTCTACATCAGTTGATTTTTAAGCTATATTAATATGCTCCCAAAGTACTTAACACAAGACACAGCATGTGGATTGTGCTAGTTAAATGGTTGCTATTTCTTAAATCTAAAAATGAGTCAAATCTCTGAAATCAATCCCCTTGAAGAGCTGTTTTCTATTTTTTTATTTTATTATATCTTAATTTTTTAAAATAAATTATTAGAAGTAAGAATGTCTTTGCAGTTGACAGCTTCAAGGATGAATGTCTGGTGTTGAACAGCACACTGTAGGGCTTGGTTGCTGCTGACATGAATTGTTGCTGGCAAGTGTTTTTCAACTCCACTGAAAGTTGTATGTTCTTTTTCTGTGAAGCTGTTCTATTCCCTTTGGCATTGTTTTTAAATTGCTTGATGTTTTGAGGATACAAGTTCAAAATGAAGAATCTTTAAGTAGGGTTGTTGGGCAACAGTAGTCAGTTCAGAAGTGAATGGATTTGATCTCCAAGGGAAATAACTGCCTTGAAATCTGGTCATAATTTAGTTTTCAATAACGTTACCTGGGTAGCATAAAAGTAGACATGAGGAATGCTGCTAAAATCAGATACACATGCTGACTCCAGGGAGCTTGCATGTATCGTGTATGTATTTATGTAAAGGAAGTGTGAGAAGCGGGAGGAGGTGGAGTCTGTAGAAGTCATGTCAGACGATAACAAGTCTTTTCATAAAAGCCCTTCAGATGCTCATTAATGGCATTTAATGGTGTCTTGTACCTTGACCTCCCTGGATCTCAGGTTTAATGTTTAAATAGAGGGCAGGTTCTGATGGTCTGTGATGTTACCTCTACTCTACTACCCTGACATTCTCTAGTCCTAATCCCTAAAAGAATTGACTTGACTTAGAAATGCTTTGTTAAAATTTTCTTGCTGTTAGGAACTAAATAATGTCATTTGTCACTCAAATAGATGCACAACATTTTTTTTTGGTTTCAATTGGTTGAATACAGTGATAATTTTATGTTTTAGCGTGATAATCATAGTGTTTGCCTTTCTCCCTCACACAAGTAAAAGCAATGAGTTAAGTATCTAAACTTTCTTTGCTTAAAAATGTACCACACTTTTGTTAGTCTCTTAGTGGCACTATCTATAGTTTTTTCTGCATGTTTCATGATTTTAAAAACTACTGGTTAGGGGCTGGCACTGTGGAGCAGCGGGTTAATGCCCTGGCCTGAAGTGCCAGCATCCCATATGGGTGCCAGTTCTAGTCCCGGCTGCTCCTCTCCCGATCCAGCTCTCTGCTGTGGCCTGGGAAAGCAGTGGAGGATGGCCCAAGTCCTTGGGCCTCTGCACCTGTGTGGAAGACCCCTAGGAAGCTCCTGGCTCCTGGCTTGGGATCAGCGCAGCTCTGGCTGTTACAGCCAATTGGGGAGTGAACCATCAGATGGAAGACCTTTCTCTTTGCTTCTCCTACTCTCTCTGTGTAACTCTGACTTTCCAATAAATAAATGAAATCTTAAAAAAAAAAAAACCTACTGGTTACCCACATCCTTATCCCTCTTAAATTTGCTTTTGGCTTCAGCAACTGGCAGCTGGTAGCCAGAGAATGAATTTAGGAAGCTCCCCAGCAGGACAAAAGGAGTCATTCAAAAGTAGAGCTCAGGGAACAGCGAATGCGTGCATGTGGCTCCTGTTCAGTTCCAAGGGAAGATGTCTGTGTTTGTCCTAACATGTATTGCCAGAGTTGGTCTTTGTATTCATCTTTCAAATTGCAGTGATTGCTGTTCCTCGGACTGAAGCTGTGTCTATGCATTTGGAAGATGTGTGTGCGTCTCTGTGTGTGTGTGTGCCTTCAAACAGCTCATGAAAATGCATATTATGAAAAAAAAAAAAGGATTTCAACAACTTTCACCAATACACATTCATCTTTTACTTCCATCTTTCCAAGAACTGTAAGACCTCTCGTGTATGTGTAAAACATAAGGAGAGAAAGAGATAGTGAAATTCAAAATAACTTCCACTTTCAAACTTCAGTTTTCAGAGCAGCCTACTTCATGGTCTCTTACTTGTTTCTTTTCATTCTCGTGGTCAGAATGAACAGTAGTACTTGGAAAGCTTTAAGCTTGTGCACATATCAACAAAGCATATTTTCATTCTTTATTGCTTCTCAAATGCCAGCTAAATTTCTATATCAGATGTGTGTCGTGTGCATTTAGAATTATTTCCTAGAGACAGGAAAATATCAGTGTAGAGTTTTAGCTAGTGTGTGTATGGGTGTGTGTGTGTGTGTGTAAGTATATGCTCTATGATTTGTGTTCCTTTAGCATTTTCTTGATAATTTTTCTCTATTCCAGTATACTCCTTTCCAGTTAGACCAGTGGTTCTTAAATATTTATGTCATCATATCATTTTATTGCTAGAAAACTTTCATACAAACTCATAGTTAAACCCATAGTCTTAGTGTGTATAGCCATAAGCAATTTTACCTTCAAACGAGCTTATATTTCTTTTTCTTCCTGAAAATGCATATTTCCGCTGTATGTAATTGTAGCTAAATGTTCTTTGCAGTTTTTAAAAAAAGATTTATTTTGTTATTTATTTGAAAGAGTGAGAGTGAGAGTAAGAGAGAGAGAGAGAGAGAGAGACACTTGCATCTGCTGGTTTACTCCTCAACTTACCACAACAGCCAGTTCTGAGCTAGGAGCCAGCAACTCCATCCTGGTCTCCCACATGAGTGACAGGGCCCATGTATTTGAGCCATCTGCTGCCTTCCCAGGTGCATTAGCAGGAAGCTGGATCTGAAGTGGAGTAGGCACTCATGCGGGCACTCTGATATGGGATGCTTAAACTACTGCATCACAGCACCAGTCCTATTCATTAATTTCTTATCCTACCAGACCCCTTTGCCATTATCTTCTCATTATTTCCTTCTTCCATTTTTACTCTTCTTAATTACCATCTAAGGAAAGGAATATTATACTTAGAGCTAAGCAAACCTAAGTTTGAACTCTAGTTTTACCACACAATGGAGAAAACATTTGGGAAAGTTACTCAACCATTTAAAAAAGCCTTAGAAAGTTCATCTATATTAGTTATCTCATATAAATATGCCTTTAGAAGCCGACCTTCCAAAGTGAGTACACTCAGCCACAGAGAGATCTAGATCTGGTGGGGCCGTAAGCATACAGAATTTTTTTTTCTTAACAACCCTATCTCTGACAATTTATGTTTAAGATAGACCCATGCTCATGAAAAAATGGAAAGTTTGCAAGAGTATTCACTTTAATAGAGTTTATAATAGGAAAAGTTGGGACAAACTCAAAGTACATCACTACAGAATTAACTAAACTGGAATATGTCTCAGCTATTTAGAGGTACTGAGCATTTCTGCATCCTTGGTTGGGTTGAATTCCTTATACCATTATTGTTGCATCATTATGCAAGACACTGTCATAACACATGTGGTATGCTACCTTTCGAGTGGGAAAGAGAAAATTGTGAGAATGAGTGAGAAGTACCTGAAATTCTTTGTTTCCCAGACTATCTGCCCTGTGTGAAGTGGTTCAAGTTGGTGGAGCCTTAGAGTAATGAAATAGTAATCTCTGCTGGAGGAAGAAAAGGCCAAAACGGAGAGCTCAATTTCAGGGAGTTAACTGCAAATGTGAAGAAAGAACACCTTAGGAAAACAAAACAGGATACCCCTGTGTAACAGTGACTTAAAGTAGTGCCAAGGACTAGAAAGCATACCTGTCTATTGTTTTTCATCTTTGGTTTTCAATTTTTGAAATAATTTTTCACATGGCATATGTATCTTCACAGTTGTCTTTGAGGGAAAAGAACACTTGGTTAAGAATTATCACTTTAAATTTCCATCTTTCTACTGCATAATTATGACTAACAATATTAACCACATTTATTGACAGCTACATAGGTATATGAATTCCATTTAGAACTCTGAGGAAACAGTATTTACTCTTAAATTGTCTTATTACATGGGGATATAAACTAAAACAGAGGACCGAAGATATTTTATATAGATTTAATAGCAAAAGTTAGAATTGACATTATAATCCCAGTAGGATTCCAGGAATTTCTTTGCTATATCAGGCACCTAGAGCAAAAAAACGTCAAGACTGTGAATACATAAGATGATGGAATATTTTGGAGGTTTCAGGGGTGAATGGAGTAGAAAAAGTCAAAGTGAGCAACAGAAGGTGCTGCTTATCTCTTGCTAACACTTTAATGTTGAAATGTGATAGGGAGCCATCTTGAATAATACTTAGAGCTATTTAGTAGTAGCCTCATTTGCATTCTTCTGTTCAATGTGACAAGGTCAATGATTACTATAATGAACTTTGAGAACTTAAAGTGGGCAGCACCAAGTTATAAAGATGTTCCATTAAAGGCAGCTGATTAAAATTATTTGGATTACTATGACACTATTTCTGCAGATCCTTTTGTTGCTATAAGTATTTTAAATAAATATATTTTGCTTAGGAAATTTTACTGTTTTGTATGTTTAAACCATACCCTTGTTAGATTGTATTTGGTTTTTAAAGTGATTACATTGTGCTAAATATGTAACAAAGAATCAGTGATGGGTTTTTCTGATTGATTACAGTGTATTATCAGTCACTAGATTTACCAATAGTCTTTATTTATTTATTTTATTTTATTTTTTATTTATTTTTGACAGTCAGAGTGGACAGTGAGAGAGAGAGAGACAGAGAAAAAGGTCTTCCTTTGCTGTTGGTTCACCCTCCAATGGCCGCCGCGGCCGGCACACCATGCTGATCCGATGGCAGGAGCCAGATACTTTATCCTGGTCTCCCATGGGGTGCAGGGCCCAAGCACTTGGGCCATCCTCCACTGCACTCCCTGGCCACAGCAGAGAGCTGGCCTGGAAGAGGGGCAACCGGGGACAGAATCTGGCGCCCCGACCGGGACTAGAACCCGGTGTGCCAGCGCCACAGGCGGAGGATTAGCCTAGTGAGCTGCAGTGCCGGCCCCAATAGTCTCTTTAAATTTGACTTTTCAGCCAGGGCAAATTTAGTGACGTAAGATCCTGAGTTTATTAATAACTGTTAATTGGCAGTGTTCTGTAATGTTTTCTTGCTACTTGAGTAGAGACATTGATGCATCAGAGAATGGGCCGGGGGCGGGGTGGGGGGGAGACATAGAGGCTCACTCTTGAAGTTCCTTGATGGGAAGAAATAACCTCTTACTTATACGTGTCTGGGCTTGCTATAAAGGCAAGCAGTAGTTAAGATAAGTTTTGTTTTCATTGTACTAGCAAGTAAATTGGGCAGTGAACTTCAACTCTTGACTGACTTAAGAAAATATGGGACACGCATATGAAACCATCCTTTAGATAATACCTTTCATCTATCTCAAATACAATATATAGGGGTCAGCATTGTGGCACAGTGGGTGAAGTTTCTCCCTCTGATAATAGCATCCCGTATGGATATCAGTTTGAGTCCTGGCTACTCCACCTCTGATGCAGCTCCCTGCTAATGCATCTGGGAAAGCAGTGAAAGATGGATCAATTGTTTGGGCACACATGGGGGACTCATTGTGAGATCCCTAGGTCCTGACTTCAACCAGATGCAGTCCCAGCATTTGAGGCCATTTGGGGAGTGAGCCAGTGAATGCAAGTTCTGTCTTGGTCCTTCCCTCTCTCTGTCACTCTGCCTTTTAAAAAAGAAAGAAAAAAAATTGGTATAAAAAAGGTTGGGGGATGCCTCTGGTCTTTGGGGTTGCTGTTTGGGTCTGTTTTCTGTTGCTATAACAGACTACCTGACACTAGGGAGTTTCTGAAGGAAAGAGCTTGATTTCTACTCATGTTTCTGGAGGCAGAGAAGAGCAAGAGCAGAGTTCCATGACTGTTTGGCTTCTGGTAAGAAGGTGCATGTAAGCAGGTGCATGTAAAAGAGACAAAACCTGGGGGCTGCCTCGTTTGGTGACAACCCACTGTCTGGGTAACTAGTGCAGTCCCAGAAGAGCCAAAGTCCACTCCGTCTTAATGATAATAACCTCCTCAAACCATTCCAATAGCCTCAAATTGTGGCATGAGTTTCTGAGAAGGCAAATTATATTTTAAACTGCTGCAGTTGTCAGAGAATGTTTATGTATATTTCTTGATGAAGCTGTCTTATTCACATGTCTGAAATTATATGCCTTATAAAGCCTTTGCCTTAAGTGCCTGGTAATAATAATAGAATTAAAAAGGAGAGAATCTCCAACATGGGAAGCAGTCCACATAGAAAATTCAGAATGGCAATCACTTTAAGTAACATTCTGACCTCAGTATTGGTCCTTAAGGCTTCTTTGGCTGAAGAGCCTGTGAGAGCATTTTAGGCATGAAAAGCCAAGACATTGTGGTAAAAAATGATCTACATGAAGGATCTCTGTGAATGAGATCCCAGTGGAAAGAAGGGGCCATCAAAGAAGGATGCACTTTTCTCTAAAGTACACTTCCACTTTGCTTATGGTCTTGTCCAAATACTGACAGAGTTTATGGACTCAAAAGGCTTCCACAGACTAGGCAGCTCATTTCAACAGCCTCAGCTGGTCACTGATGTCATATATAAGAATGTTAATTGTTAAATTAACAACAGGAGTCACTGTACACTAATTCCCCATACAGGACCTCTGTCCTCAATGAGTTGTATTGAGAATTAACTATAAAACCAGTTCTCGGCCGGCGCCGCGGCTCACTAGGCTAATCCTCCACCTTGCGGCGCCGGCACACCGGGTTCTAGTCCCGGTCGGGGCGCCGGATTCTGTCCCGGTTGCCCCTCTTCCAGGCCAGCTCTCTGCTGTGGCCAGGGAGTGCAGTGGAGGATGGCCCAGGTGCTTGGGCCCTGCCCCCCATGAGAGACCAGGAAAAGCACCTGGCTCCTGGCTCCTGCCATCGGATCAGCGCGGTGCGCCGGTCACAGCGCGCCGGCCGCGGCGGCCATTGGAGGGTGAACCAACGGCAAAAGGAAGACCTTTCTCTCTGTCTCTCTCTCACTGTCCACTCTGCCTGTCAAAAAAAAAAAAAAAACAAAAAAACAAAAAAAAACAAAAAAAAAACCAGTTCTCAAACAGTTTGTGTGTGTGTGTGTGTGCACGAGCACAAATTGTTGAAATCTTCACTTAGTAGAGAGTTGGTTTTGTGTGTACAAAGATAATTGAAAATGAATCTTAGTGGAGAATGGGAATGGCAAGGGGTGAAAGTGGGGGAAGAGGGGTGGGAGGGCTGATATGGTGGGAATGATAACTATATTCATAAAATTGTACTTATGAAACTTGTATTCTTTAAAAAATAAAAAAAAAAAGCCTCTGCCTTGAGTGACAGTGGGTACCAGGGGCTTCCAGGACTGTGACTTGAATTAGGGGGAAGGGAACAGGTAATGGCATCAGGAGGGTTAATTGAGCATGAGCATGAGAGGTTTTTTTGTTTGTTTGTTTTTTGTTTTTTTTTTGTGTTTTTTTACAGGCAGAGTGGACAGTGAGAAAGAGAGACAGAGAGAAAGGTCTTCCTTTGCCGTTGGTTCACCCTCCAATGGCTGCCGCGGCCAGCGCACTGCTGCCGACACACTGCGCTGATCCGAAGGCAGGAGCCAGGTGCTTCTCCCAGTCTCCCATGGGGTGCAGGGCCCAAGCACTTGGGCCATCCTCCACTGCACTCCCTGGTCACAGCAGAGAGCTGGCCTGGAAGAGGGGCAACCGGGACAGAATCTGGCACCCCAACCAGAATTAGAACCCGGTGTGCCAGCGCCGCAAGGCAGAGGATTAGCCTAGTGAGCCGCGGCACCGGCCAAAGCATAAGAGTTTTTAACATGAGGCAGGATACAACTTTTTCTGACATTGTAATAGATTGTTTGTATGAAGGAATGACTATTTAGTCGAAATTGACTGTAAGCTCTGTACAGGTAGCAACTTTGGTCTATGTTTACTCACTGTTGTATTCTTAGTTCTTAGAACAGTGCCTGTTAGACAAATTAATGAAACAAGACAAACCTCTAGAGAGGTATCTTAACTGAAAATAAAGCTAAGGTTTATATAAGTACCCTATTATCATTGTTTTAAAATAAGAATAAGTATTATATTTAAACCCATTCCTCAGTCTTACAGAAATGAAAATTAAGTGTACTTTTCAGTACGAGATTACCTGTGTGTTCATTCTAACTTGAAAATGAAATTGAGAAGCTCAGTGCACAGCGTCTTTTGCATTCCATTTCGAGGATATATCCTGTAAGCTTTCTTGAGCTACATCAGCAAGGAGAGGTTGGGACAATTGCGTAAACATATTTCCTGAAGGTTTGTCTTGTTTCTCAGTTTTGCTATGCTCTTCTGAACATCCAGGAGCTGCATTAAAGTGTTAATAATGTGCTGGACACCCATATGTGATTTGTTACACTGATGCCAAGGTTGGCAAATGAATTTCATGGTAAGAACTGGTCTGCTGGATTAGTACACGCTGCCAGCAATGCTGCCTTGAGAAGCATTCTGAGGCCTTCAGTGCTCTGGGCGATAAAAACTACCATGATCAGTTAGAGACGTCTGCCAATGGCAGGGGGTGTGGCAAGGCAGAAACTTACGTCACAGGAACTTGATTGCCAGGATTGATGCTACCACATAGGTAGATGATTATTTTAGAGCATTGGGAAAATAATATCGAGATAGAGGAGAAGAGAGGAGAAACACGACGATACGGTTCTTTAGATTGAAAAATTGAGAAAGAGACTTTTTGTTAGGGCTCTGAATGTTGTATTGCCTACACATAACCATGCAGTTGATCTGAAATCCACCACAGCTCCAGCTGCTGGCTTGTGATAGGTGTATTTTAGGGATGAAGGAACCAGGGATCACACAGGAGGCAAACACCAGAGCTAAAAGTGAACTTCAAATTTGCCTGATCCTAAAAGGCAGTTCTTGTTATTATTCCTTGTGGTTAACTATGCACATGAACATATATAGGGATATGACATATGTGTTGTACAAATAAAAAAAATTTTAAATTGTAGGAGAATTAGGAACAAGTACTTCTATCAGTGAGTTTAACCAGACACTTTTTGTAGTTGGCTGCACAATTATGTTTCATATGCCCCTGAATTTGAATATTGTGATTTGTTTGTATGTCTAGATATTTCAATTTAAATGCATTTTAAGTAAAATAATTTTTTATTAGATGAGTTGTTACAAAAATGTTGTATAATTGTGTCAGTTCCTGCCGCACTGTTATATGACCTTTTAAACTTTTTTTTAAAGATTTATTTTATCAATTTGAAAGACAAAGATAGAGACAGATCTTTCTACTACTGGCTAACTCATCAAATGATCATGACAGTCAGGGCTGGGCCAGATTGAAGCCAGGAGCCAGGAACTTCATCTGGGTCTCCCACGTGGCTGCGGGGGTCTACGCTTTTGGATGAAGCTCTGCTGCTTTTCCAGGTGCATTAGCAGGGAGCTGTATCGGAAGTGGAACAGCTGGGACTTGAGTTGGTGCCCAGATTGAGTGCCAGCATTGAAGGCATTGACTTAACTCACTTTACCACAATAATATGCTGGTCCCAGCCTTTTAAAATCTTAAGTATTTCTGGAGTTTAAAGGAAATGCAAGATGGTGTGGACATCCCTTCTTACAAGCAATGTTAGCAGAGGCAAGGGATCCATTTGCTTGGCATGTCACAAAAACTTCTGCCTGAAGGAAATATTTCACAGAAGGAAGTTTTTATCTACTTAAAACAAGTAAAGAATGCAGCGCTAATGCATAGTCCCCTAAATAAACAGCCAGGACAGGTGTTGTGACTTAGCAGGTAATGCTACCGCCTGTGATGCTGGCAACTGATACCGGCTTGGATGAAGCTCCTGGTTTTGTCCTGGCCCCTCGCTGGGCATTGTGGCCATCTAGGGAGTGAACTAGTGAATGGAAGACTGTCTGTCCGTCTGTCTAACTCTGCCTTTCACAATAAATGAATAATCTAGAAACGAAAAGAAAATAACTACCTGAGAATGAATTTGCCAAGGCTTTCATAGCCAGAGCTGGGGGAGTGCCCAGGACATAGGAAAGAGTGAAGAGAAGCACCCTTCCTGCATGCAACATATATCTTTCCACATTGTAAGTTTCAAAAAAAAAAAAAAAAAATCTGACTCAGTGGGATCTGTTTGGCACAGTGATTGAGATGCCACTCAAGTGCCAACTTTATACATCAGTGTCTGGATGTGAGTCACTGTTCCACTTCCAATTCCAGTTTCTTGCTAATGTACACCCTGGAGGCAGTGGGTGATAGGTACCTGTACCTAGGCCTGGTACTTGGGTGCCTGTCACCCACGTGGAAGACCTGGATTGAGTTCTGGGATCCAGACCTGGCTGTTGAAAGCACTTACAGAATTAACCATAAATAATGTGTATATGTGTGTGTGCTTTTGAAATCATAAAAAATCTGACTCAAACTGATTTATTGTATTTGTAACCATTCCTTGTTTGTGGTTGGCTGATCACCTCTTCATACAGTGTTGCAAGGTAGCTTTCTAGGAAAATCCTCAGAAAACAAATTCAAGGCAACCAAACTGTATGAGATTCTCTACCCATATTCCAGCACCCTCTTCTCTGCCTTGTCTAAATCCTATATTCCTGGTTACTCCAACCGCTTCAAACAGCCACACATGGAAAAATGCAGTATGTTTCCATATTTTATTGATAATAAGTATAATCAAGGGCTTGTGATATGTGGTATCTTTTTCCAAATGATACTGCAAATTAAGATCAGAGAACCAACTGTTCTTTCTGTTATCCTCTGTGTATCTCCCCTTAGTACTGATTGATGTTTTAATAATTGTATCTGCAGCATCTACTATGTGCCAATGACTGCATATATGCTAAGTTGTGAATACGGTATAGTAAATGAGTGTGTAAACCTCAAAAATGAAACAAAATTATGGAGAAGCATCCAAATCCCAAATGGGAAATTAGTGTTTGGCAATCTGCTATGAGTAGATTTCTGTTATGTGTTTACATAAACCAAAACACCTGCAGAACAAGCGAATGTCAAGGAAACAGAAATGCTTTTTATTATGTATATAGCGCAAGTGGGGAAGTGCATTGTGCACCATTGGAATTTTGGGATAGTATGCTGTGTACTCTAACATAGTTAGAAGGATTTTCTTTAGACTCATCAACCTTTAGCAGTCAGCACTGACTTCATGCATCTTAGCCATCTTAGCAGTAATAGTTTATGCGTGTTAGTCAAGAAAACAATAACCATTCAAAATGCTAAATAACTGTACACCATTTCATGGGATTTGGTATTTTATATCTGTGCTCTGCAGGCAGGCACCATATACATTTATTGCCAAATGTGTGATCTGGGCATTGTAAAAGCCTCCAGGAAAAGGCTGATTTGGGAGAGAAGCAGCCTCTACTGTACTGAACACTCTTCCACAGCTGGTTATCTAATCACACACTGGTCTTTTATTGTCATTTGGGAGGTGTTTGTAAGTTTGCTGTCTTAAGCATTTGTCCCTTTTTCCAACTTAAAAAATTTTTATTGTTCAGCCAGCAAGTGGTAAAATGTAGACTTGGAAAAGTTGTTTTCATTTCAAAAACAATTGTTTTACTCAATCTCCCCATGCACAGTGTTTGGAATGCAGTTGTCAATTCCTCCTGACCTGTGTACATAAAACTTGTAATGTATGTGGCATATGGGGAAAAATGGGGATTTAATTTAACTTTATTTTTGTAAAGATGTCTGTATTTGAGAGACAGAATTACAGAAAGAGAGGGAGAGGGATAGGGGGAGGGAGAGGGGGAGGGAGGGAGGGAAGGAGAGAGAGAGAGAGAGAGAGAAGTCTTTATCTACTGGTTCACTCCCCAAATGGCCACAATGGCTGAATCTGGGCTTATCTGAAGCCAAGAGTCAGGAGCTTCTTTTGGGTCTTCCACATGGGTGCAGGGGCCCAAAGACTTTGTCCACATTCCATTGCTTTCCCACACATTGGCAGGGAGCTGGATCGGAAGGGGAGCAGCTGGGGCTTGAACCAGTGCCCATATGGAATGTCAGCAATGCAGGCAGAGGCTTAAACTTCTACACCACAACTTCAGCCCCTGTAGATAAAATTCTAAGAACATGATACTCCCTCCCTCTCTCCCTCTCCTTTTCTCCCTCCCTCCCTCCTTGTTTCTCTCTTTGACTGTTTTTATTTTTGAGATAGCATTTTAAATTTCAATTACAGTTTAACAAGTAAAAAGCAAAAAGAACCTAGTTTAGTGGGAAGATAGCCTGGATTTTTAAATTAAAGAAATAAATACAAGTATGCAAAGAAGTATACTGAGTGCAAGACTTAGACCCACCATCATTTAAACACAGTGCAGGTACCTTACTGAAACAACAAACCAGAAGAGATGGAGGGAAAACAGCATTATACCTGATCAAGTTAGTTTACTACAAAGAGAATAGTGTTAATTAAAGCAAGCAGCGATGGCAAGTAATAAATTGCTTTCTTAATGCAATTTCATTTGACTTAATCCTTCAGTATAATGTTGTCAGAGGTGATTACTTTTAGAAGTGTTAGGAGCTTATCTCTTGATTCTCGGGTTAAGAACAAGGGGTGAGGCCGGCGCCGCGGCTCACTAGGCTAATCCTCCACCTTGCGGCGCCGGCACACTGGGTTCTAGTCCCGGTTGGGGCACCAGATTCTGTCCCGGTTCCCCCTCTTCCAGGCCAGCTCTTTGCTGTGGCCAGGGAGTGCAGTGGAGGATGGCTCAAGTCCTTGGGCCCTGCACCCCATGGGAGACCAGGATAAGTACCTGGCTCCTGCCATCGGATCAGCGCGGTGTGCCGGCCGCAGCGCGCCGGCCACAGTGGCCATTGGAGGGTGAACCAATGGCAAAAGGAAGACTTTTCTCTCTGTCTCTCTCTCTCACTGTCCACTCTGCCTGTCAAAAAAAAAAAAAAAAAGGGGTGAGAGCCGGGCGTACTTTGAAGGGTTCATCTGCGCTCTCCATCTTTGGATGTGAATGAAGGTACCAGGCAAGTTTTGACTGAGACCTGGCCTGTTCCCTATCCTTCATCTGCTAAGTCTTCCAGTAAGTTGCCTATCAGACACTCTGGAGCTATTCTTGGGGAGAAGGGAAGGGGAAAACATTTTCTCACTGGCATCTTAAAGCTGAGTTTGATATTTAGGTAGCCCCACGCTTCAGCAGTTGGGCTGAGTCGAGTGCAGCTGTCACCTGCTACTCCATGTGAACAGTGGCTGCTGCCTTGTGCCATGAAGGATACAATTAGTTACATTTTTAGCACATCAGTTCTTTCAGTCCAAGCTAGACATTTTGCAAACATGAAACTCAATTTGCTTCTGTGTCTCAACCAATGAATCGCTTTCCCCTGTTCGTTTTATTTCTGATATTTTCACTTAGAAATAAGGTGACCAACTGTTCCAGTTTTCCCTAAACTGAATGCTTTCCTGAGAATTGGGAATTTCAGAGCTGCTATTTAGAAAACAGTGAAACATAGGCCGTCCTCATGATCAATTCCTGATGGCTCAGTGATGTAGAAAAAGATATTTATTGGGCCAGCGCTGTGGCACAGTGAGTTAAAGCCCTAGCCTGAAATGCTGGCATCCCATATGGGCGCTGGTTCTAGTCTCGGCTGCTCCTCTTCCTATCCAGCTCTCTGCTATGGCTGGGAAAGCAGTAGAAGAGGCCCAAGTGCTTGGGCTCCTGTACCCATGTGGGAGATCAGAAAGAAGCTCCTGGCTTCAGATTGGCACAGCTCCGGCCATTGTGGCCATCTGGGCAGTGAACCAGTGGATGGAAGACTCTCTCTCTCTCTTTCTGTATCTACCTCTCTCTGTAACTCTGTCTTTCAAATAAATAAAAATAAATCTTGAAAAAAAAAGGTATTTATTGGATTTCTGTACCCCTATCCCCCAAATAAAAAAAAATTTCCCAAATCTATTGATTCCCTACTACTGCTGTAACAAAGTACCAGCAACTCAGTGGCTTCCTAAATATGCATTTTTTACATTACCATTCTGGAGGCAAAAGTCCACCAGGTGTCATGCTGTAATAAAGGCTGCAGCAGGGTCATTGTCTTTCAGAAGGGCCCTCCAGGGGAGCCTTTGTCCCTGTCTCTTCCAGCTTCTGCAGCTGCAGGCTCCCTTATGGGTCTGGCCACATCCCTCTAATGTCCGCTCCCATTGCCACATCGCCGCCTTCTCCCTCACTGACTCTTGCTTTTCTCCCTTTAAGGACCCTAGTATACTCTTAGAACCCAGCCAGATAATCCAGGATAATTCCCATATCAAAATCCTTAATTGAATTCCTTCTATGAAGTCCATTCTTCTATGTAAGGTGATGGTTATAGCTTCTGGAGGGTAGGATGTGCATGTCTCTGGCAGGCCATTAATCAGCCAAACCACTCCAGGCTGGAATTCTGCTCTGCCGTGTACTCACTAGGCAAAGGTGAGACATCCTTGAAGTTGCAGAGTACGTGCTTGTTGATATTTACTACAGAGCTGCTTGCTGATATTGCATGGGAGGTCATAGACTGGGCAGTCACTCTACGGAGAATCCAATCCTGGTCCCATCAGTTGCTAGCTGTGAGAATTTTTCTCATATTCACCTAAACCCTTATGCTTCAGTTTCCCCTTCTGTAAGGTAACCGTTATAATGTCTTTGTGATTATTTAATAAAATATTATAAGTGAAGGGCCTAGAACAATTCCAGAAACATAGAAAGTGTTAAGCTAACCTTGGCAGCTGCCGCTGCAGGTGTAACAAGTGTTCCTTCCCGTGGTCGAGCTCGGAGTTGCAACATAGCTTAGCCTTTGCAGGTGTCATCTTAGCCTAATTTCCACACATTAATTTTTGGGGCAGCATGAAATTGGTTTGTTTTCTGGAGGGATCTCTCTGGGTTGCAGTGAGTAGTGGAACTAGACAGTTTAAGAAATGCCTTAATCCAGAGTTTTCTTTGTTCTAGCAATCCCCTACACAGGCAAGGGCCTCACTATATAATAATGGAACTAGTACCTTGAACTTGAGAGCAACTAATTATAGTAATGATGCTCATCTCAGCGTTGTGTGTTACTCTTTCCAGTGTCTTTGTATATCTATTACATTGTTTGGGGCCAGTGTAAATGCGTGCTTTATAAATCACCTTTAAACACTTCAGAATCGCCCTCCCCTCCAATTTCAGCAAACACTAAAGGGCAGGCCCACAGAATAAAAAGGCTGCCCCCCTTGAAGGGCCACATGTGCTAATCAGTGGGGTTCTGAGCTGTAGACTGTGATTTTCTTTTTCCTGCAGAGTGAACAGCAGTTGGGGATGAGGAGAATAGCTAATCAATCCTTGTTTTGTTTGTATGTGTCTTGATTTTGTCTTTTTTCCTGGGGCCATCAGGACGAGAGAAATAAACTGCTTATGAGAGTATGTAAAGCTGTGTTGAAAGCCTTTCTCTTTGGAGTCAGGTTGTCAAAGCTTTTTTTGAGGGTTTTGCACTTCTTCTCCAATGTAGCCACTTAGGTAGGACACGTAAAACAGGGTGCTGATGAAGACAGTGGCGAGGACATTCTTGTAAGCGTGGTCCCCCATCTCTAAGGATGCTGAAGATGTGCTAAACAGCAGACTGATTCTACTGAAGGAGAAGGAAAATGTTTATAGACGCCATCACCTAGATTCTCTGTGTTGTCGTGGTCACAAATGAGAAGTCTGTGTGTGTTTGAAGGTAGAAAAATCCAGATTGATGAATACTGGGGTTTAATGACAAAAAGGGAAGTACTCAGCATTGTATACAAAGAAAAATGAAAACATGTTTTTGTCCTGGTTATCATTACCTGATTAACTAAATTGAGGGTTTTCTTAAAATCTGACCAAAATATAAATATGATTTGATATGACTGTGTTTGGATCCCTAGACATTCCAACATGAAACTTCAAACTTTCAAAAATTTGTTTTAAAATACATTTTACATTGACAGTGTCATAGTCACACACCTGTGCATTTGAGCGTCTGGGTTCTTATTGGTAAATGTTGGGTGCCTGCCATGTTCCAGAACTGTAGTGTTAGGGGCAGTGTGAAATAGGCAAGACATGATCCTTACCATCAAAGAGCTTAGACTTTTCATTTAGTAAAAGCATTTTCAACCGACTCTGTGCTACAGGCCTTTCCCTTCATGTTGTAAACATTTTCCCACTAATTGCTTCCCAAGAAGCTGTTACCAACAGATAGCCCTAACACTGCCTTCCCGCCCCTTCTCCTCTCTAATGTGGCCTATTTGCTGGAACAAACGCTTCTGCTTATTTGAGAAAATGACAGACACTAAGGAAGAAATATTCTTGATAGTGCATGTTGAACTGGAGATTTGCATAATGACCTGGAATTGATTTAAATTCATAAATTTGATTCCCTTCAAAATTGGTGCTCAAATGTCTATGTACACAGATGTTCAGAGGCTCTTTTCAAAGACCCGGATTCTGCGTAGAATTATAGAAGTAATATACACTCACACCTGTGGAAACAGGACTGTGGGCTGAGGTGTTAAACTCAGGAAGACACATAAGACTTTCAGTGCTCTTCTGAGCTTTAACCCAAAACCCTTTTAAGTCTCACATCAAGAGAATAAGAGATCTTTAGGTTAGTAGTCCCCAACAGAGGTTACCAAGTGTTCCTTTATAATTTTCACTCTATTAGTAGATAATATACTTTTTTTTTATTTAATGAGCATAAATTTCCAAAGTACAGCTTGTGGATTACAGTAGCTTCCTCCCCCCCGTAACTTCCCTCCCACCCACAACGCTCCCCTCTCCCACTCCCTCTCCCCTTCCCCTTCACATAATGATTAATTTTCAATTAAGTAGATAATATACTTTTACAAATTAGATGCAGCTCTTGACCTAGTCATGATCGCAAGGAAAAGGAAGGCTGACGTAAGGATGGAGAGTTCAATGTGACATAACCAAATTGAAACTCAGCCCCAGATATTCTCACACAAATGCACATGGCAGTTACAGCATGCTGTGTCCATCAGCTGAAATATTCTCCTGGCCTCCACTCACCAATCCCTTTGATCATTATCTTTTACAACTTTTCCATTTTTGAATGAAAATGCCATGTCATTCACTCTGTACACTATTTCACTGGAAAAATATTCCTCTGAAATTCCACACTATTTTGCATGAACCTCCTTTCTTATACTTGCCATTGTGAATGATGGTGTTGGTTATGTATTTAATTTACCCTACTGCATTTTAAGTTAGGGGATGTTTTTGGTGTAGTCTCTCTTGCCCACCTCTGCCTCCACATCATATGGTGCGTAGTATACTAGTTCATTGCACATTGTGTTAGCCATTTTATCCTCATGGTGCATGAGTTGCATCACAGCACCACTATTTTGCTTAGATGAGAAAGTTGACGGAAACTTAAAGAAAGCTCCCTAAAAATAGGCTGAGTGAGTATTCTCAGGGCTTGCGTATGGGTGGCAGAGCTGGGGTGTTCACAGATGTGCTTTTAATTCAGGGCATATTTGTTTCAGTCAAAATAAATGAGGTTATGCTGTGGGGGAATTAAATGACCCACAAAGCTTCCGGCTCTAAGTTGGAAAGTGGATTCCTCTCTCTTGCTACATGACTCTTGTTGTCTTTCAAAGCTGACACCCAGCATGCAGGAGCAATTATCTGGAATGTTGCCAAAGGCTGAGTCAGCAGAAAAGAAAGCATGTAGAGTGAATCACTTAACATTTCTGTCCAGAAGAGATGTGGCTTTTTGTTGTTGTTGTTGGCATTTTACTTGCCAATGCAAATCACACGGCCACACCTAGTTTGAAGATCAGGCAGGGAGTACAGAACTAGCATTTCAACAGAACATGAAAAGCAGGAACTGACATGTGGCACTGACAGTTGCAACAACAATACCTGTGCTCATCACTGTTGCACCCTGAGACTCCATCCTGGAGTTGCAACTCTGCTGGGGATGAAGGTTTGTTGAGAAAGGTTGTATTAGTGGATTTCTCTTTAGTAGAAAATAAGGACTTCATTGAACTTGGTTGAAGGTCCCATTTCAGATGAGAATTGAAAGCAGGGATAGCCTGGTTTGATAACTGGGGCAAAAGCCAGAGGAAGCAAGATAATTGAAGGCATACAAAGCAAAGGCTCTGGAGTAGGACTGAATATTCATTCAACTCGGTGTCTGAATAGACTGCTAGGGTAAATTCTAAAGAAGTCAACTGATGTCTACAAATAATGTGAAAAGTGAAATAAACCTCTTGAAAGCAAGAATTCATTCATTAAGTTTTTTATGTGTTTGTTCACATGTACCTAGCAAATGATGTAAGTACTTTTACAAATGTTTCTGTTACTCTGTCTGAGCAAAGGAAATATTAGTAGACCCATTTTACAAGTGAGAAAAATGAGGCCTGAGGAAGAAAGCTGTGTTACTCTCCCAGGACCACACAACTACAAAATTAGAGAGCAGGCATTCTGATTCAGTAGGTCTGGTTTCTGAGTTCACCAGCTAAGCAAAGGCTCTCTGTGAGCAAATTTACTGTCCCATGGTAGAAAGACTAGAAAAGTAGAATTTAGGTAAAGGATCTCAATAGGAGCATTTGTTAATATGAGTAGAATGAGTTTCACCTTGAACTGGCTCATAGATATGATAAAATTTGATTGCTACTTCTTTTTTTATTTTTATTTTATTTTATTTAATGAACATAAATTTCCAAAGTACAGTTTATGGATTACAATCGCCCCCCCCACCATAACTTCCCTCCCCCCCACAACACTCCCCTCTCCCACTCCCTCTCCCCTTCCATTCACATTGATTGCTACTTCTATCATGCCTTTCTTAGGACTGTAACACGGAAGGTATCTATAAAAGAAATCATTGAAGTTGTTACTGTTTCTTATTTATTAGAAATCTTTTTTATTCATCAGAAATTACCCAGCTCTGTTGCATTAATTCCTTTTAATGCTTTATTTGGGTAGCAGTCTTAAGTGAATCATTCTGTCTATATTTTGCCATTATGGAATAGCTAATGACAGGTGGCTAATTCCACGTCTGACTGCAACTCCCCTATCTTCATAAATGTCTCAAATATAGCAGATCAGATGTAGAGTTGTAAATCATGGCAGGTATGCTTTTTGTTTTAAAAGTGGCAGATAAATCTTAGTTTGTGAGCTGTCTAAATAACCATAGTGATTTTACATAATCAATTTTGAAATTGTGATTTGTGAATTCACACAAATGTATTTTAACTCTAAATATTTCTGTAACCATATGGGTAGTGAAATCCTGAATACAGCAGTGAATGAGTTGTATGTTAATTCGGAATTACACTGACTGGCTGTGGAAGTGCTTCAATTCACAGCAGTGTCTCCAGTACAGTATCACTGACATAATCATTACACTGTGGGTACCATACAGATGCATCCTGTACTGAAAGTCCAGTGCCTGGGTGATTTGGAAGTATCTGAGATGATTGATTTCATAGCCTCTTTTCTCCTTTTACTTAACATCACTTTTCCACTGCTTGGTACCACCATCTTTTCCCCACCATTCCTTGCTATCCCCAGATAGATTACTTGGAACCAACCGTGCATTCCAGAGTTCATAAGATCTATCTGAATGATGTTCCCGATAACCTTAGTGTTCCAGAGAACTACTTTCTAGAGAGCAGTATGAGGGAAACCGAGGGCTAGAAAGATCTCCTGATGCAACCAGCACTACCTGGCAAGAGTGGGCCAACATTCACCTGGCTGCATTGCTGAAGTATGTGTCTCTTATTGGAGACCTTTGGTTCTACTTTGTACTATCTATGCCTGAGTCATATTTTAACCAACATTTTCATTTTCTTCTCACCCTGTGCCAACAGCTTCCACTCCTCTGTAGTCACCTTGACTTGAGCCTTCATGCTACTTGATATTTCGTTCACATCTTGCTTCATCTCAGTTCCTCCACTCTGTATCTCTGCATCTCAGCCATATGCAGAGGACTTCCTTGGACTCAAGGAGGTAATTCATATGCACCTGTCTTCATCCCTCAAACTGTGGCATTTCTTTGGAACTGATCCCAGATATAATGTCTGCATTTCTTCCCAGGATCCCATGGAATAGGGTGGCCCACTGTCCCAAGTGTGCCTGGGACTGAGGGTGATTCCTGGGACAAGATATTCAGTTTTAAAGTGGCAGTGTCCTGTTCAAATTTGAATAAGCCAGTCACCTCATATTACAGACAGCACTACCAGCTGTTTCAAGTTGGCATGAGAGATTAAAGCTATTTCCCACTATCGTATTGTGAGTTTCTCATGGGCTGTGCCATAGCAGGTCATAAATGTGAAGTTTACTGAGCTACTGTTGCCCTTGGCCTTGAGAGTAGCTGGAGCTTTGGGACAGTTGCCTTTCTTTGCAAGCCTACTTGTTCATTTACTTCCAGTCTTGATAAATATTACTGTAGTTCTGTATTTGCTGTGATGTTGAAAAAGCATTTAGAATGTACTGACTTAGATAGTATCAAACATGATATATCTCATATAAACTAATTCACCATCTCTCATGTAGTAATCACAGAATAATGGATTTTGTCTCAAATTCCTTAAGAACATTCCATATTAAAAATATTATATACAGTTACATAGATAAATGTCTTTTTACCAATATCCATTAATATCCATTTAAAATATGGCATTTTCCTAAAACTTGAAATGAGAATATCGAGTCTATTTATGATAGGATGGACATGACATGCTAATATCTGAATGGAAAGTTTATTTTTCCAGCAATAGAATGTTTGAGAAGACCAAACACTTATCTCTGCATCATTCATTTAGTGTGAGTGAAGTAAAAATTTTGGAATAACTTGTTGCCAGTCTGATTAGGAAATAAATGTCTTGACTGTATCTTGATATTTGTTTTCCATAAATCCCTGATGTTATTTAAGTATTTATTCATCAACAGAAAATGTTTTTCCTGTCACTTTATTCTTTGTCATAGATTACAAAGCTGTAAATCAGTTAATATGTACTGCTGATAGTCATCTCGGGCCAACAGAATTATGAAATATAAATGAAAGTTGAATTTGTTAAAGGCAAAGCATTCACATTGTATACCAACTATACTGATAAATTATGGGAGGATTTCACAGCCTTTGGAACATTTCTGAATACCTCTGGGGTTTTCTGCATTACCAGAGAACACTTGCATTTCTTCGAAATATAATCATTAATAATTTACATCATGAAAATATTGTGAGTTTTCAAAGTGCTATAGTACTACACCCTTAGTAAAATAAACCCATGATTAAATTAGTTTGATAGCATAAATGCAGAATTATGACTGCTTCCATTTTGTACTCTCATCTAAACATACCATCAGAGAGGTGCTTATTACCAATTTAAAACTTGATAAATTTATTGATTTATTAAATATTATAATCAATAAATAATATAATAGCAATCAATAAATCAGCTTATAATGAATCAATTTATAGTTTATAAAGCTGCACTATATTTTAGTGGAGGATATTTTTACATATATAAATACTGTTCCTTTACTTTTTAAATATTTATTTATTTCAAAGTCTGAATTGCAGAGAGAGAGAGAGAGAGAGAGAGAGAGATCTTCCATCTGCTGGCTCACTCCCCAAATGCCTGCAACTGCCAGGGCCGGGCCAAGCCAAAACCAGGAGCTTCATCCGGGTCTCCCACATGGGTGCAGGGGCCCCAGCACTCCGCCACCCTCTGCATTAGCAGAGAGCTGGATAGGAACTGAAACAGCTGGGCCTTGAACCAGTGCCCCTGTGGGATGCTGGTGCTACAGACAGCAGCTTAACCTGCTCTGCCCAGCGCCAGCCCCAGTACTGTTCCTTTAAAAGCAGGAGTATAGTTTTCACTTTGGTGAGTATGAAAGAGTTGAAAAGTTAAGAAGCTGATAAACGTATGATTAGGACTGCAAATCCATTTGGTTTTCACTATTTCATTCACGAATCTGCCTTATATTAGAGAAAAAATGTATTTCCTTTAAATATTGCTGAAAGATCCTCTCAGGTATGCCCATGTATATATTTTGGATGCCATAAAACTGCAGTTAAAGTACTACACAACACCTATATCTAAGGATCTTTTTCTTGGAACTCAGTTCTAAATGTTCAGAAATAATTTGGTGTAACTTGTACTGTGGAAAAATGATTTACAGTTGTGTTTTTGACTGAGTTCTATTTCAGTTGATATATTTCTATTTGTAAGTATTCTGTTCTTTTATCATGCTATTTGTGTGAATTTTCTAAAAATATATGTTTGTAAGAATATAGAACTTATGGGGCCAGCACCAAGGTACACTGGGTTAATCCTCCGCCTGCAGCGCCGGCATCCCATATGGGTGCTGGTTCTAGTTCTGGTTGCTCCTCTTCCAGTCCAGCTCTCTGCTGTGGCCCAGGAAGGCAGTGGAGGATGGCTCAAGTGTTTGGGCCCTGCACCCCATGGGAGACCAGGAGGAAGCACATGGCTCCTGGCTTCGGATCGGCACAGCACTGGTCGTTGCAGCCATTTGGGGAGTGAACCAGCAGAAGGAAGACCTTTCTCTCTGTCTCTCTCTCTCTCACTGTCTGTAACTCTGTCAAATAAATAAAACAAAATCTTAAAAAAAAGAATATAGAACATAATCTATAGATTAAATAGCAAGAGCACAGTATTAAGGATTTACAGGGTTGAAACTGGGATATTATTTCATTGCTAGTTACACATGTCACTGTCCCAGAAATTTGCATGAGTCACATCATTGTAATGTGAACTTAGATTTTGTTTGTCTTAAAGAGAACTTACAGAACTTGAGATAA
This sequence comes from Oryctolagus cuniculus, assembly GCF_964237555.1. Taxonomy (NCBI): domain Eukaryota; kingdom Metazoa; phylum Chordata; class Mammalia; order Lagomorpha; family Leporidae; genus Oryctolagus; species Oryctolagus cuniculus. The sequence goes on from NC_091446.1 coordinate 44,930,768, forward strand.
CTGTTGACTTATGTGTTGGCTACATGAAAAAAGTTTATTTATGGCTGTGAAATACATTAAATACTCTCTCTCTTATATATATGTAAATTGTAATAATAATTTTCAGAGATAGCACTGACATAGTATGAGAAAATTAAAACTACTGTTCTCATTTAAATAATCATAGAATGGTCTATAGATCACATTGGACTGTATTTAAGCCTATAAATTTATATGTCAACCTATAATTTAAAGAGGCATTAGTGTTTGTCATCCTTAGAATTAAGGAAGTATTGCTAAGCATAGTTGAAGATCAATATAATTACAACTATCAGAAAGGAATGATGAATATTTTAAAATATCTGCTGTTAGCTTACATTTTCTTTATAGAAACCTTGAATGAAACAAATCAGATGACACAGGCAATTTCTAGGTCCACTAATTATGGTGAGATTTGTAACTTCATCAACTTATTGTGAAAAATTCACCAGTAAGTTGATAATTTATTTCTGCTCATGAGGTATATAAAGTTAAAAAAATCTTACCTTGGTAAGTAAAGTGAAGCTTTTAATGAATACTAGAAAATTTTGTTCTGTTCAGAATGTGGTATCAGTTGAACAACAAATATTTAAATACTTAAACATGCGTTCATTCATTGATTAAGAAAAACTTTCTGCCAGAAGTGTGTTTTCAGGTAGGTGGACAAAGTTGGAATAGAATCAAATTTCTTTCCATAAACCCCCACCACCTTGGTCTAGTGGAAGATACAGGCAATTATTTTAGATTTTAATGATGATATACATAAAAAAAGAGGTGAAGAAAATGTAGCCAATCCTTCCTAGAGATTGAATATGAGGGATAAGGAATAGGTTGAGTTCAGAAAAGAGTTCTTAGAGAAGACTGTACACTTAGGGCACAATCATTATTAATTAAGTCTTCCAAAAACTTCAAAGGGGAGAAAAGATCATTTTGGACAGAGGAATAGAACACAAAAAGAGAAGTAAGAACACCAGAAGTTTAGGGAGTTTCAAGAGCTTCGACATCCCAGAATGTTGACACTATGAAAGCAGGTGCAGGTAGCCTGGAGAGGATAGTAGGGGGTTAATATGTGTGAAGGGCTGTATGTTCTATGCTAGGTCATTGGATTTTATTTAAAAGGTATCTAAGAACTACTAAACAGTTCCAAGCAGGAGTATAGTTGAATGTACATTTAAAAAAAGGCACCAAGGAAGCATAGAGAGAAGGAACTAGAGGAAGCGAGAGGGGTGGAGGCAGAGTGATTGACCAGGGGAGAGATAATGATGGCATGACCTTAGACCAGAGCAGAGAAAATGGAAGATGTAGATGAACTTGAGAAAGACTGGCAGGAAGCAAAATCAACTGGACATGGTGATTGAATTAAATATGGAGGACACAAGGCATCCAGGAAATAGCCCTGCTCTGGTGACTGGTTAAAGGTGACATTGCCTGGGAATTGGAAAACCAAGGAAGCAGCAGAATGAGGGGCAGGTAGACAAAAGGAGGAATTTTGGATGATCATACAAATTCTTCATAGAATATGGTACAAAAGTTCAAAGGTTTGAATTAGACATGAGGGGCCAGCGCTGTGGCATTGCAGGTTAAGCTGCCTCCTGCAATGCCAGCATCTCATATAGGTGCCTTTTTGTGTCCTGGCTGCTCCACTTCCAAACCAGCTCCCTGCTAATGGCCTAGAAAAATCAGCAGAAGATGGTCTAAGTGCTTGGGCCCCTGCTACCCATGTGGGAGACCCAGGTAAAGCTCTTGGCTCCTAGTTTCAGCCTGACCCAGCCCTGGCCGTTGTGGCCACCTGGAGAATGAAACAGCAAGTGGAAAATCTCCTCTCTCTCTCTCTCTGTAATTCTGCTTTTCAAATAAATAAATCCTTAAAAAAAAAGACGGACATGAGAAGTCATCAAATTCTAAGCAATCTGCTAAGAACAAGAGAGAATAAGGCAAAGTTAACATTACTTGAAAAATTTAGTGACTTTATTCAAAAAAAGAAATCTACAGTACAATTTCATTTGTATCTTACCTCTGTACATATAAATGGCCTTGAGTTTGGGGTTTTGTTTGTCATTGCAAACACACAGCCTGTGTGGCACAATGCCTTTTGAATCACTAGTGTTTATGTGATTTTTTTGGTGTGTGTGTGTGTGTGTGTGCGATCTGTGAAAGGAAAGTAGAATAGAGAATAATGTCTGTCAGTGGAATCGTACTCAATGGTTCTGCAGTATAGGCAGGCATCTTGGAATAGAAAACAAGGAGTTAGGCATGGAGAGAATTTTATTTTGAATATGAGGAAGCTGGCTTTGCAGGGGAAGACAGTGAAGGTGAAGACAGCAACAACCACGGTTGTCCATAGTACAGGAGGATGTGACCCTGATTAGAATGTGTGTGTGTGTGTGTGTGTGTGTAGAAGGGAGTATAAAAGAACAGAAAATTGAGGGGAGGTAGGATCTGTTTATAAAAGTGCCTTGAAAAAAACCAGAGGAATTCTGCTTTTGCATAAAAACAGTAAGAAGCATGATTGTGTCAGGGAGATATTGATAGGGAATATAAGGAAAAATGAATCTTACTATTTCCTTTAAACCTATTCAAGTTCTCTTCTTTTTTTCCCACTTGTAGAGTACAGAAAATAATTAGGCTGGACTTTTAAAAAAGGATTTATTTTATTTATTTGAAAGAGAGAGAAAGAAAGATGTTTTTCATCCCCGGATCACTTTCCAAGTGACCGCAACAGCCGAGTTGGAGCCAGGCTGGAGCCAGGAGCTTCTTCTGGGTCTCCCATGTGAGTGAGGGAGCCTAAGCACTTGGTCCATCATCTGTTGTTTTCCCTAGGCAATTAGCAGAGAGCTGGATCAGAAGTGGAGTAGGCAGGACAGGCACTGGTGCCCATATGGGATACTGGAGCTGCAGGAAGCAGCTTTACTATGCCACAGGGCTGAGACCTGTGTTTCCCTGCTGCTGCTTTTATTATCTCCCTAAGAATCAGTTGTTCATAGCTTTCCAGTGTCCTGCCCACCTCTGACTCCCTGGAAGATTCCCCTTTGTGGCAAGATAGTTGGAGGACTGCCTACCTTCTTCAAGAAATGTTTCTCTTGAAATAAGCTTGTCATACAACTGCCAGCTCCCTGCACAAATAACACAAGCTTCCTTGGAGATCCAGAAAGTCCAAATACCTGTATTAATGTTTATTAAAATCCTTGGACATGAACTTTAACGTGAGAATTCTGCTGCATACATCAGAGAAAAATTAGACTCTGTTATAATGAGTGCATAGAGAGGGGAGGGAGTTGATAGAGAAGGAATACTAGAATATGAGAGAAATTTCTGTTCTAATTTAAATGTGCTTAGGGCATTTTCCCAGGTTTGTTTTTCCAATGAATAATTTTATTGCTCTATTTGTATTTATGATATTTATTGGCTCTTTTTCTTTTATGGACTGATTATTTTCAAATGCTTTCAAATGAAAACTTGCAATCCAACCTGCATTTTATGAATATTCAGCTTTAGTAGTAAGCATTTCATTTTGATATGGACATGTTATGATTGCACCTTTCTTAATATATTTCTTTATTGTTTATGAAACCTGACACCACCTGTGCTATTTACTCTGAGCGACTTAAAAGGTAGTCTGTCTCCCAGTGTGTATTTGTAGGGAATGTTCTTTGCGTATCAGCTGTTATGGTTCACCTGTGTTTACTTCTTTCCTCTCCTGCTCCTCCTTGTTAAGTCTCTGTCCCTTCAGTCACTTTTCTGGCGATAGTCTCCCTTGCCTGTCATGTCCAAGCATAACTAGGAACCCAGCCACTGCATTATATACATTTTTTTAAATTTATTTTTTTGACAGGCAGAGTGGACAGTGAAAGAGAGAGACAGAGAGAAAGGTCTTCCTTTGCCGTTGGTTCACCCTCCAATGGCCGCTGCGGCTGGTGCGCTGCGGCCGGCTCACCGCGCTGATCCAATGGCAGGAGCCAGGTGCTTATCCTGGTCTCCCATGGGGTGCAGGGCCCAAGTACTTGGGCCATCCTCCACTGCACTTCCTGGCCACAGTAGAGAGCTGGCCTGGAAGAGGGGCAACCGGGACAGAATCCGGCGCCCTGACCGGGACTAGAACCCGGTGTGCCGGCGCTGCAAGGCGGAGGATTAGCCTAGGGAGCCTCGGCGCCGGCCCCATTATATACATTTGACCATGGCTTTAATGTTACTGGAATTCAGCATAATGTAAAATGTATTGTTTATCTTGGGCTATGTGATTCATTATCAATTTTGGCCCATTATGACCTTCCTGAATACCTGCTGCTGTTTTTTAAGTAGAGGTTGGGTTACTTTGTGATTGCTCTAGAGCCAAGAAAAAAACCCCAGCATTCTAAATGAAACTCGTGGGGAAAGTGGAAAGTATCAGAATCAAAGAAAGCTATGCACAGGAGATAAAAGGATAAATGCAGTCCTTAAGCTCAAAGATCTTACCTAGTTCACTATCATTTATTCACTCTGAATGATGTTCCAAGAGATGATAGAAGATGAAAAGAAAAATCTTTGGCATGAAGCAAAGAAACCATGTACATATTTATGTAGTGTGACCTATAACAATAATGAAGAGAGAAAAGAGAAAATGATTTTATATATTTAATAAAGATAAGTATTTATAAATTTCATATGAATCTCATTAGTACTGAGTTTGAATTTTGAATCAAGGATTTTGTTTAACTGACAAACTGTTACCCAACGTGCTTGAGAATAGGGTTGTGTTAGTTACGTTAAATATCACTAATTACTCTAGAAAACAACCTGGATGTTTTAGAAACATTTCAACAGTAAGACTGAAGTAAAGCAATACTCCGTCCTTCTGTTACCTTGCAAAGAAAATCAAAGCGACAGGTAAGACTTTCTCCCTGAACAACCAAGATCTCTGGTGGTTCTCCGAGTTCTTTCTTATACCTCCTCCAAGCAGTAGTTGTCCAGTTTAGAAGAAAAGTCAGTGAACAAATGTTTGCAATAGCCTTTGTCCTAATCAATCAAATTCTGACCATAAATTCTGTTCACAAGGCTTTTGTAAGTAGCAATGTTTGCATAACTAGAAATAGGATGTTGTACTTCTCCAAATCAATGACATGGTGTGAACTGATGGATTGCTACTTTCCTAAATCCTCCTATACTAGATTTTTAATGATAGTAATATATGACACTTTAGGGATTTCCTGTTCCTGCATGGTTTTAGACTAAATCATTATTTAATAACTTGGTGAGTATCATCTCCCATCTTTATTGACTTCTCTTTTCACCTTCCATTAGCTCATTCTTCCCTTAAATTTCTCCTTCACCCACTGGTCTCCTGTTTATTCGTCCTTGTTCTTAGCCAATCCATTCCTTAAACTCTCATTCTAAGTAGATGATTCCTATTATTGTGTTATCTCCAGTTGGATTCTCACTTCTTAACTCTTGAACTCCTATTTAGCCGAATAGCTTTGGGCTGAGTGTGGTACCTAAAACCCATGTGTTTAAAATTGGACTAAACATTGTGTCAAATCCATTTCTTTATATGCTCTTTTCTGTATATGTTAGCAGAAATGTCTCCCTAGTAGACTGTAAGATTTTTTTTTGTAGTTCCTCTATCCTCATCAATAACTCCAATTCTTCAAAGCAGCTACCCAGGTGAATGCATGTTTTCGTAGTGCCTTACAACTTTCTTTTCCTTCTGTTTTTTTCTCACTTTGTCTGTTGCAGTGACTTGCTGATTTTCCTTCTGTTGGCTTCCCTTCCAGTTCAGTCTATAATGGCATCAGATTCATTTTAGCGAAGAACCATGTGAAGCCGATTAATGGTTCCCCTTTGCTTACAAAATAAAATACTCTTGATTTTCATGTTGCCCCATGGTCTGCCCCCATAAACTTCTGCAGCCCTGAATGTAGTGATGTCTGTGGTATAAATATCAATCATGATTGATTGATTGCAAGCAATCAGTTACTTCATCCATCTCACAGAATTCCTGCATATTGAACAGGGGCACATGAGCTTGTTGCGGTCTTCAGCATACATATCAGGTTGAGTCCCTCTACTGCTGTCCTCTCCCTCTCTCCCTTTCCTTCTACCTGCTGCCAGGCAAAGCTTCTGTTTCCAGTGAAAATGATTTCCCATCATTCTCCCTTTTCTCTGTACCAGCAAATAGTTGTTCACAATAGAACTGCTTGTCTTCTGATCCGTGGGTTTCTTTTTTTTTTCCCTGAGATTTTATTTATCTGAGAGGTAGAGTTACAAAGAGAAAGAGTGGAGAGTTCCCCCTTCGATAGCTCAGTTGGTAGAGCGGAGGACTGTAGAGTGAGAAGGAGTGTAGAGGCAGAAAGGCCTTCCATCTGCTGGTTCACTCCCCAAATGGCTGCAAAGGCCAGAGCTGGGCCAATCCAGAGTCAGGAGCTTCTTCCAGGTCTCCCACATGGGTGCAAGGGACCCAGTACTTGGGTCATACTTCCACAGCTTTCCCAGGCCTAAGCAGAGAGCTGGATCAGAAGAGGAGCAGCTGGGACTCAAACCGGCGCTTCAGTTGGAGGCTTAGCCTACTACACCACAGTGCCAGCCCCGATTGCCACATTTTTACTTCCATGACCTTTGTACCTGGATGAGGTCAACTGGTGGATAAGATGACATTCCCCGCTATGTCTCCTCTCAAATGTGCCATGGCATTGCCAGCCTGGGTCTGGGATAGTGGCCAGTATTCTCCTGGTCTGCATCATTTCAGGGTTTGAATGCCTGCACCTAGGCACCTGCCATGGGCAGTGGTGGTCAGTAGATGAAAATGAGAAGAGAGGGGCCAGGCAGGGTCCTGTGGGTGTGCGCAGCTCAGAGCTAGTCTTGGGAATACAGAAGGTGATGGAAGGTTGGATGACACGTGAGCCAAGCTCCAAGTTACTTCACTGCTTGATGAAACTCCACTTAAATTCAAAGAAGACATTTTTTAAGAATTTGAGGATGGTGAGCCTTGAGGCGCATGTGATAACACTGGTGCCAGCCATACTCATGAAAGCCATCAAAAACTAGGACTCGGGCCGGCGCCGCGGCTCACTAGGCTAATCCTCCGCCTAGCGGCGCCGGCACACCGGGTTCTAGTCCCGGTCGGGGCGCCGGATTCTGTCCCGGTTGCCCCTCTTCCAGGCCAGCCCTCTGCTGTGGCCCGGGAGTGCAGTGGAGGATGGCCCAGGTGCTTGGGCCCTGCACCCCATGGGAGACCAGGAAAAGCACCTGGCTCCTGGCTCCTGCCATCGGATCAGCGCGGTGCGCCGGCCGCAGCGCGCCGGCCGCGGCGGCCATTGGAGGGTGAACCAACGGCAAAAGGAAGACCTTTCTCTCTGTCTCTCTCTCTCACTGTCCACTCTGCCTGTCAAAAAAAAAAAAAAAAAAAAACTAGGACTCACCGCAGTGCTGAGGATAAACACATGGCTCAACTTGTTTGCTACCCTACTGCCATACACTTGTTCTGGAAGCAGATAGTGGACACCTGCAATGAAATGCATGATTAGCAGGACTAAGGAAGTTGAAGAGTCCATAGCAGGGGCTGGTGTTGTGGCATAGCGGGTTAAGCTGCCACCTATGATGCTTGCACCCACTGTGATCCCCAGTTCTTCTGCCTGATCCACTTTTGATCCAGCTCTCTTGCTAGCATGCTTGGGAAAGCAGCACAATATGGCCCAAGCACTTGGGTCCCTGCAGTACTCTCTTCTGCTGTGTGTTGATAGCACGGGTTTATGGGGAGAGGAGACAGCTGTCTTCACGTGCCCACCAACATGCAAGTCCAGCACCTGGCACGAGGAGAACTCGCAGGTGGCTTGTGGCTGCAAATGTTTGCAGTCACAGTGCAGGAGCCTGTAAGTATTTCCACTGGCCTGGGACGTCCCTGTGCTTGACGGCGTGCAGCATTAAATGGCAGATTAAAAACATCCTGAGAAGCAGAGAGAGAGGAAGAAAGACAAACCTTTATTATTTTAGTACCTTTAATGGAGTTTTTCCCTCTGCACTTTAAACAAGAGACCCTGTATTTTTCATTTGTCACTTGGCCCTACAAATTTTGTACCTAGTCTGTCCTGGCCTATTTCTCTATTTGCCTTGCATTCTTCAATGCCGCCTCCTCTCTGTGTGTAATCTCACAAATGTGGCACTTTCCATGGGGCATTAGGAAATTTTACCTCAGTGTCTAAAGGAAGGCAGGACAGTTCTACCTTGATAGAGGTTAAGCATTTTTGACTTAGACGATTATATTCAAATCTCAGTTCAACTTACGAACTGGTATATGATTTCTGGCAATTAGATTTTTTCCCTTTGGTTTCCTCTTCCATTAGGGTATTATTCCCACTTTTTATTATTTTGTTATTTTTTCCTTCCAGTGGAATATTATTCCTACTTTAGAGAATTTTTGTAGAACTAAGACAGCTTACAAGAAAAACTGAGGCTATTTTCTGTCATAGAGTAAAAAATTAGATGTCAGCAGATCTTACTGATACATTTTTGGGAAAGTGGTAGCTTTTTGCCTCTGTAAGTTCAGTTTAAAAAGTTGAATTCAGTCAGCTCAATAATTTATCCATCTCTTATGGTAAAAATAGAAATCAATATATATGATTTTTTTCCAAGCTATTTAAAAAGAGTTAGAATTTCTTTTAGGATTGTTAATTTATCACTATGTATTTGTTTCTTCGATATTATGATGATGCTTACTATGTGATTACGGGTAAATTTTAAATACTGAAAGATCTTTTATAAGCAAGTAACATTTGTCTCATTAATCAGTGCATTTCCAATAGCAGCTCCTAAACGGCAGATTCTTAATACATATATTTGGGTTTAAAGAATCATCTTTTTGTACTAGGATGAGCCACATGTACAAATGGGATGGTTTACTATTAGCAGTTTTATAGGGTACCTATTTTCTGAGACCCACAGTCCATTCCTAGAGTCATAAGTCTATTTTTTAATAATTGAAATTAATTGAAAAAATTTTATGTAAGAATCTCTTGAACAGTGTATGGCCTCTGCTTCTTATAACAGTATACTTACTGCTGTATTGATTTTTATGAAGACACTGGATTTACTTGAAATTGATATTATTTTAATTTTTCAGTAATGAGGACTTTGAATTTAAAGTACTTCAGTTCTCCTTTTTGCTTCATTAAGCATGCTAAATATTATTCAAATTTAATTTAGTGATTTGTATTATTAAAGATTTAAAATAATAATTGTTTTCATTATATAATGCTATAGCTAGAGTTTAAGAAAATTCCTGGGATTAATCTTTACTTTTAAAATCTTTATTTGCCAAGAGCCATATTTTAGGGATTCTTTATTGGTTGCTATTACTAAACTAAGGGTCAACTTGTATTTTGAAATGTGTAGTATAGTCAAAATTTGGTTATAAATAGTTGAAACTATTTTTCAGGTAAATTAAAGTTTTTTTTAATGTATCCACTTGTCTGTCCACTTAAGCACCTGTTTATAGCCTGAATAATTTCCATATTAGTAAAAATAACAGTATCTTTATAATAAGCATTAAGAATTTTCATATAATTATTGACCAATTTTTGATTTGGATACTCGATGATTGCTTTGCATAACTTTTTTTAAAAATATAAGTACCTTATATTTTCCATATTTATTGTGATAAATGAACCACCATCTTGAAGTGGAACAATAAAAATCCATTTTAGCAGAAAACCCAATGGCAAGCCGACATGTTTGCTAAATTTCAGGTACTAGGCATACCTTGTAAACCAGTGCTGTCGAGACCATTCCTGGTCTGTCTTAACTTCGGTGAGGATTTTTTGGAATATGAGTCCCTCTTCCTTTGTCATCAGTCTGTGTGGTTATGAAACAAAGGAAAGCTGTAGCCTTTTGTGTTCTTCAGACTGTTCTGTTTCATTAAAAATACATGGAGATTGAATGTTTTTGAAAATGCCTTTATAGAAACCGTGGAGGTTGGAGTGCATGTCTGGGAAAGCTGAGAAGTAGCAGAACAGATAACAGCAAAATAGCATACGCCTGTGAAATGATTTTATTGTCACCATCTTTGTGTAAATGCACTTCTGCAGACCCGCCGTGTTGCTGAAGCAAACGGTATGTTCACTTGAATTTGGAATGTTAATGCTTCAAAACGGCACTCAAGTTCCAGATCCTGCCAGCATCTAATTAGACTTCTGCCAGCACCTTAATCCGTTTTCAAAATCAAAATTAAACTCCATAACAAAAAGTCGTCTAATTTAAGAGACTGCAAGTTACGGTAAAATAGATGTAGCTCAAATTAGAAAACATGCGTAGTGAGAGAGTTGTTTTGGTCGATTTTTCTGTGTAGAAAGGGAGTTGTTAAGTTCAGGCCTCTCTCCCATCCCAGCTGTTTATCATTGGGGATAATTGTGCAGTTTCTTTGAGCTTCAATTTCCCAACTCTAAAATGAGGTTAATAATATTTACCTAACATTCCTATTAGGAGCATTGTGTGAAATTGGTTAGTTACTGAAATAATTAATTGGAGCCCCTACTGTGTGGCAGACAGTTGGCAAGTTGGGGGTCTCATAGCTGACTCCAAGTGCCTACTCACAGAAGGCGCCAGCCTTACAAGTGGAATCTGTCAAAAGGTAGTAATTATCATAATAATCTCCCTTTTCCACTCGCTTAAGACTTCTGCTCTGTGGGAGCCTGGCTGATTAGAAGATCACAACATAATACAATAACACCCCGTTTCACTAAACTCTTTGAGAAATGCTAGAAATACCAAGTATCCATTGGAACAGATTCGTGTGAATGCCACTGTGAGACAGGGAACCTGTACTTCAAAGGAGCCAAACATGTCATCTCAGGCCATACAACCAGTAATTAGTGAACCTGAGAATGTGTGTGTGTGCATGTATATGTACACACACACACACACATAATTTATTTGAGAGGTAGAGAGAGGGAGAGACAGAGAAAGGTCTTCCATCTGCTGGTTCACTCTCCAAATGGTTGCAATGGCCGGAGCTCGGCTGACCTGAAGCCAGCAGCTTCTTCTGGGTCTCCCATGTAGGTGCAGGGGTCCAAGCACTTGGACCGTCTTTTCCTGCTTTCCCAAGCCATAAGCAGAGAGCTGAATCAGAGAAGAGCAGCCGGGACATGAAGTGGCACCCATGTGGGCTGCTGGTGCCACAGGTGAAGGCTTAGCCTATTATGCCACAGTGACAGCCCCCCTGAGAAATGTTTTCAGTTTTAATGAGAAAAAAAAAAATAGGTTTGCTATGTTACATGTGATAATCTGAATAGGTTAAACAGATTTGGGTTTTGAAAGGATTACTGCAGTTTTGGGAGAGTATCTCCAAGTTCTACTTTGTGATCACAAACTTAAATGATTGCCACATTCTGCAGCCAGATATGCACCAAGAATCTATAGATTGTGAGTTTGTATACATCAAATAATCCATATGCTTAAATGACACTGTATAGATAGAAACTTCACACTAGTAAACAGTGTTCAAGGTTTATAAACGGAGTTATGTTCGTCCTCTAACACTGGAGTTTGGGTAGGGTGGGAAGTGAATAGGTATGGTCCATTTTTGTTGTCAGATCAAATGTTTTTCCAATTCTTGCTTAATGTGTACTACTTATATATCTTGGCACTCTGCAATATTTCTTCACATGCATGCAGTGTAAACTGATAAATTGGGCAGCATCCTCCCCCCTCTCCCTCCCTTTGTGTTTGGAGCCTAGAGTTCCTCTCTTCCAGTCCTTTATGTGGCTCTGTAAGACAGTATTGTGAACTGTATTTGCTGCTTTGTGCTGTGCTGTGGAACACTAGAACTTAGTACTTCTTTCTAGCTATGTTTTAGTACCCTTAAAAAAAAAAATTCCATAGCCTCTTAAAATGGAGTTTCACCTAATGATTTTTTTTTTTTTTTTGACAGGCAGAGTTAGACAGTGAGAGAGACAGAGAGAAAGGTCTTCCTTTTTCTGTTGGTTCACCCCCCAAATGGCCACCACAGCCAGCGCGCTGCGCCAATCCGAAGCCAGGAGCCAGGAGCCTCCTCCTGGTCTCCCATGGGGTGCAGGGTCCAACCACTTGGGCCATCCTCCACTGCACTCCCGGGCCACAGCAGAGAGCTGGACTGGAAGAGGAGCAACCGGGACAGAATCCGGCACCCCAACCGGGACTAGAACCCGGGTGCCGGCACTGCAGGTGAAGGATTAGCCAAGTGCTAATGATTTTTTTAAAAAGTTTTACTAGATATCCTTGAGCTTTTTGGAAACACTTGAATATGTTTATAAAAATTGTTCTTAATTTTCAAATAATACTTAAGAAAAAATATAACCATTGGTAGGAACATCACACTTCACTCCTCTAGGGCCACTATTCACTTTGTATTGTGTGAGAATGATGAAACCTGCTGGATTTGTTCAGTTCGGTGTATCCAGTGCAAACCTGGGGAATGGGAAAGTGCTTGTTCAACCTCCTTCTTTTTCCTTTCTTTTCCTTTTCCAGAGTGTATACCCACAGTGAACAGGTGTACCTTGGCTTTGATTTGGGCTGTAGAACGTAAGGTCTAGAAGTTCCTTGTCTTTGATTTAAGAAAAGAAAAGTGAAATTCCCTTCCCTTTAAATCTAGTATTTTCTGTGTCCATTACTGTAAAAAGAACTACTAGTGCATTGAGTGACTTGGCAGAAAGTTGTACATTTATCCCCTAACCAAATGTGTGAGAACATTGTGTGCATAGATAGGTATATGCATCATATTTGTGTCATAAAAACACATAACACAGTAACAAGTTACAAAGAGTGGCAGAACTCAACAAGAAGTATTTTTGTTGCAGAAACTAAGTAGGGAGAGAAGTTTATGAACCTTTATGTTTCTCAAATCCAACTACAGAGGCAGCTAGCTGCCTGGTCTAATTGCAAATGTAAGATGGACTCTTGGTGTCAAGATCTGTAGGATTCAATTCTGTTGTTTAGTGTCAACTATTTCTCAGTTTTCCCAGGGCAAGTCTTTTGGGTTTTAAATTGTTTTTTTGTAATTGCTAGATGCAGGCTGCTGGGCAAATCGGTCTCAACTTTTCCTTCCATTCAGAATAGCCTACTAGCACCTTCATTTGTTTGCTCCTTGACTTCTTGTAGCAGAACACACTTTGTGCCCCTAGGTTACAAACTGGAAGCTCCAGAAAGTTAATGTCTCTAGAAGCAATCCTCACTGTGAGCTGAACAGGAACTTGGGAGTGAACACACGGTTCCTCTGCCCTGTTGTGGGAAGATTTCTAAGGCAAGAGTCCTACACTGGCTCCAAATATTACCTGGCTAAATCAAGCTCCAGTTACCCATAATAGAAATGATTTAATACTGAGACTTCCTTTGGTTGCCAAGCCTTTCCTACCAAGGATCCTTACTGATAAACTAATCAGAATCTTTGTTTTTTTTTTGTTTGTTTGTTTTTTGTTTTTTGTTTTTTTTTAAGGCAGATATTTTTAAAAGTTTTATGTATTTGAAAGTGGAGTTACAGAGAGAGGAAGAGTGGGAGAAACAGAGAAAGAAGATCTTCCATGTACTGGTTCACTCCCCAAATGGCTGCAACGGCTTGGCTAGGCCAGACCAAAGCCAGGAGTCAGGAGCCTCATCTGGGTCTCCCATATAGATTCAGGGGCCTGAGCACTCAGGCTATCTTCTTCTCCTTTCCCAGGCACATTAGCAGGGAGCTAGATCAGAAGTGGAGTCCCTGGGACTTGAACTTTTGCCCTTATGGGGTGGTGCTGGCATCACAGGCAGCAGATGAGCCTGCTACACCACAGCACTGGCCTCCACATTTGGGTTCTCATCTCAGGTCTGCTTTGTAGAAAACCCCACATAAAATAAAATAGCTGGGACTTAAAGCCATGTTCATAATGGATGCCAGAGTTGCAGGTGGAGATTAGCCCACTGTGCTACAATGCCATGCCCATTGAGTAGTATTTTGACAGTAATTTATATTTCATTATAAGTTTTATATTCTATGTAGGTTTGACTTTCAGAGTCTCATGGCTCCAAGGGAAATGCACATTTAAAAAAAAAACACAAAATTCACTACTTTATTACCCTAGCACTCAATCTCTGTATTCACTGGCCCATGACTATCAAATATTTTTCTGTAATAGCATTTGCAACAGAAATGTAGAGAAAATTGAACCAATTTCAAGAAGATTACACCAAGATAATTTTTCTGAAGGATTTTTGCCCTGCTCTCCAAGAGATGTTTCTTGTTCACATTATACTCAAAGAACTTTTTTTTTAAAGATTTATTTCTTTATTCAAAAGGTAGTGTTATAGACAGAGAGAGGGAGAGACCAAGAGAAAGGTCTGGTTCACTCCCCAAATGGCTGTAACTGCCAGAATTGGGCTGATTCGAAGCCAGGAACCAGGAGCTTCTTCCAAGTCTCCCAACATGGGTGCAGGGACCCAAGGACTTGGGCCATTTACCACCCTCCTAGGCCATAGCAGAGAGCTGGATCGGAAGTGGAGCAGCTGGAAATCAAACCGGCACCCATGTGGGAGGCTGGCATTGCAGACAGTGGCTTTACCCACTGCGCCACAGCACCGACCACACAAGTTTTCTTTAAGACAATTTGAGGGATGTTCTTTACTCCTTTTTTTTTTATTTATTTATTTATTTATTTATTTTTTTTGACAGGCAGAGTGGACAGTGAGAGAGAGAGACAGAGAGAAAGGTCTTCCATTGCCGTTGGTTCACCCTCCAATGGCCGCCGCGGCCGGCGCGCTGCGGCCGGCGCACCGCACCGATCCGATGGCAGGAGCCAGGAGCCAGGTGCTTTTCCTGGTCTCCCATGGGGTGCAGGGCCCAAGCACCTGGGCCATCCTCCACTGCACTCCCGGGCCACAGCAGAGGGCTGGCCTGGAAGAGGGGCAACCGGGACAGAATCCGGCGCCCCGACCGGGATGTTCTTTACTCCTAACATGCCCTATGGTGATAGTATTCAGATTGAAATTATCTTGTTAAATGAATAGTTGATACAATTAGGCCAATAACACCATTTGAAGATAAGTTTTCAGAAAGGTGTCACCTGTCCAGAGGTTGAGGGACCAGTTAACACTTTGGAAATAAACTCATTTTCTTTCTGTATTGATACATTGTCCTATCAAACATGGAATTATTTTTCTTCTCAGAGACATGTGTACTTAAGGTCACACATAATTTAGTATGCTTTCAAGCTTATAGTTTACATTCTTAACTAGGAAAATGTAAAGAATATTAAACACCATAGCAAAGACTATCTTTTTACAATGATATACTTTAAGTTTATTTTACAATCATCAGGTTAACACTCCACTAAATAAAGAATTCAGGCTGGCACCATGGCTCACTAGGCTAATCCTCTGCCTGTGGCGCCAGCAACCGAGGTTCTAGTGCTGGTTGGGGCACCGGATTCTGTCCCGGTTGCTCCTCTTCCAGTCTAGCTCTCTGCTGTAGCCCGAGAGTGCAGTGGAGGATGGCCCAAGTGGTTGGGCCCTGCACCCACATGGGAGCCCAGGAGGAAGCACCTGGCTCCTGGCTTCGGATCGGCGCAGCATGCCGGCCGCAGTGGCCATTTGGGGGGTGAACCAATGGAAGGAAGACCTTTCTGTCTCTCTCTCTCTCACTGTCTAACTTTATCTGTAAAAAAAAAAAAAAAAGAATTCAACAAATGGTAAGAAGAAAAAAAAACACTCTTCCTCAACAGTAGAGACAAAGGCTGTAAACAATAGTCAATTCTCAAAATGTTAATTTTGCTCATTTTATTTTTTATACTCAGCACATATCAGGGAAAACATATGGTATTTGTCTTTTTGAGACTGGCTTATTTTACCAAGTATAATGGTTTCCAGTTGCATCCATTTTGTTGCAAAAGACATGATGTCATTCTTTTATTATGGCTGAGCAGTATTCCTAGTTTATATATCCCATAATTTGTTCATCCAGTCATCAGTTGATGGACATCTGGCTTGATACCATATTTTAGCTATTGTTGATTGAACAGCAGTAACCCTGGGGGTACAGATAACTTTCGTATGCTGGTTTCATTTCCTTTGGATACATTCACAGGAATACAGTGACTAGGTCATATGGTTGACTATGTTCAGATTTCTGAGGAGTCTGCATTGTCTTCTATAATGGTTGTACTAGTTTACTTTCCAACCAACAGTGTATTAGGGTACCTTTTCCCTTGCCAGCATTTATTGTTTGTTGTTTTCTCTGTGAGAGCCATTCTAACTGGGGAGAAGTGAAGTGAAACTTCATTGTGATTTTGATTTGCATTTTGCTGATGGGTAGCTATTCTGAGCATTTTTTCATGTTTGTTGGCCATTTGAATTTCCTCTATTGAAAAATGCCTATTCAAGTCCTTTGCCCATTTCTTAACTGGATTGTTTGTCTTGTTGTTGAGTTTGAGCTCTTTATAGGTTCTTAATAGCAATCCTTTAAGAGTTCTAGAGTTTACAAGTATTTTGTGGAGACTATTTTCTAAAAAGGTTGATTTATGATTAACTGTCCAAATGGTCTCATCAGCCAGTACTTGGTCAGGCCAAAGTCAGGAGCCTGCAACTCCAACCTAGTCTTCCATAGTTGGGCCACCTTCCTCTGCTTTTCCAGGTACATTACCAGGAGATGGAATGGAAGTGGAGCAACTGAGACTTGAACCAGCACTTATATGGAATGCCACCATCGCAGGTGGTGGCTTAACACACTGAGCCACAAAGCTAGCCCCAAGAGTGTATTTTTTTAATTTGTGTACATATAAGTGGAAAGAAACAAATGATATATGAATATACTCAGCACTACTTACAACTTACTGTATGAGCAAAGAAATTATATTTTACTACCAAGGTAATTAGCTCCGTGTGCTGTTCTGAGTGTGGAAAAGTTTCTTTTGAAGTGTCAGTAGGAATCTTTCTCTCAGTGTATAAGTGACTTTGGCCTAGAAAGTATATGTATTTTGGCTTATGAAATTATTCAGAGTAAATATGTTGTATGTATGCCAGGTATCTCTTATACAACTACTTTAAAGGATTTTTCTTTGTGATCAAAACCAACGATGTCATCCTGTGTCCTTGTGGTTATACAGTCATCTTTTCTGGGGCTGTCCAGTTGCTGGAGAGCCTCTTTTTTGAAGCAATCCACAATCCAATTTGCTATTCCTTAGAGCCTCCACAGAAAGCAAATATCCACAGTTTCTATTAAAGGATTTATTCCTGTCACAAGCCGTTTTCCTTTCTTCCTATACTGACTAAAGCTGGTTACCAATGAATTCCAAATAAGCTTTAGTGCAAGCAGCTGTCTCTCATAATGAGTTTTTGTCAAAGAGAAAGCAACATATTGAGAAAACAGACACACACCCATTGACTTCAGTGCAGTGACAAAATGAAGTGCTGGTGTCACTTACTTAAGAACCAGGCCTCTGCAAACAGAATCGCGATGTCTAATTGCGTTATCACTGGCTTCCCTACAGAGGCAGCTACTGAATGGTCTGTAGCTGTTCAGTAAGTCCAGGCCCTGTGTTTTTTGTTGTTCGTGTTGCCCTGCGAATACTTCATCACAGTGACAACAAAGAATAGGCAGGACAGAGAATACAACCAGGGTCAACATATGTTAGCTTGTAAATATAAATTTTATTTTCATCATGACCATTTATAAGTGGGTTTTGTGACATTATCTGGGCTTTTAAAAAATAGCAGAAACCTGAACTGTCATATTTAAAATTTTTTTATTCTTTGATCTTGCTTCATTTGTACTTTGCTTTGAAACTCTGTGAGACTGGTTTTGAGACAGAATGCAGTTGAGTACAAGACTGACTCAAAGATGTCCAGTTATCTTTGAGTCACTCTGAGATGAATAACAAAAGTCATTGGCCTCCAGGATCTTGCTGTCTCTTGGGAAACAAACATATACACTACCGTGATTCATGTCCATTTGTGAGAAGTTGTAGACGGAAGTACAGAGTGCTATAGGAGCCTGAGGCAGAGAGGAGGGAATTGTCTGCCGACAAGAACAGGACCATGAATCACTTACTCTGAGGTCTTTTTATTTACTCAAGTACCATGAGTTTGTCTTGCTCAGAGTGAACAGCTCAACTGAACAGTTGGAGCTTTGTGTCCCTGACCTTAAATGTGCCCCCTTGGTAGGAAACAAAATCCCCCTATATAGTTTCGGTTTCTTGGTCTTCTGCTGTGACCATTTGTACTTATCTCTCCTCTCTCGGGCTTGAGAGTAGATCTCTGAAGTTCGGGAAGGCAGCTGTGGTACCTACCTCCTGAGTAACAGACTCAGTTGGCACCTGTGGTCCTCTAGGTTCCAAAATGTGATGCAAGGTAGATGATTCAGTGGGAAACATTTCAAATACATGCTGTATGAAACCCGCAAAAGGGTGCCGTGGCAAGCAAGGGGGTTGTAGTCATTGTATAAGGCCATGCCTCGTGCAATTTTGGCAATCTTGGCATAGATCACACACACAAAATAAGGTGCAAGTGGGATATCTCTGTAATTGCACAGTACTAGCCTGTATCATCCCTGGGGTATTTGCTTGTGGAAGTATTTTCTCATTCTCCTTATTTTACATCAGAAAGAGATGCCTATTCTGCACAAAAAACTATTGCATTTGAATCTTGGGAGAAATTTTTTATGATACTATGTGTTTAAGTTATGGCCTACAGGTTAACAAAGCACTTCTCTAAAAAAAGATTTTTAAAATTTATTTAGGGGGACCAGTGCTATGGCAGAACAGGTAAAACTGCCACCTGTGATACCACCAGAATCCCATATGGGCACCAGTTCATGTTTCAGCTGCTCCACTTCTGATCCAGATCCCTGCTGATGTACCTGGGGAAGCAGTGGAAGATGGCCGGAAGAAGCTGCTGGCTCCTGGGTTCAATCTGGCCCAGCCCTGGAGCCGGGAATTCCATCTAGGTCTCCCAGAGGAGTGGCAAGGGTCTAAGTACTTGGATCATCTTCCAGTGCTTTCCCAGGCACATTAGCAGGGAGTTGGAACGGAGGTGGATCCATTGGGACTCCAAGTGGCACTCATATGGGATGTTGGCATCAGAGGTAGACGCTTTTACTGCTGTGCCACAATGCCAGCTCCACGAAGCACTTTAATTTTTACAATTCTCTTGGGAGGTAGTTAGGACATTATTACTCCATTATCTACATATAGAACTGAGCTGCAATATGATTTAGCAATGTGAGTTAGTTGAAACTTAGATGAAAAAATCGAGTGACAGCTCAGTTGTCACAAAGGTTGGTAACATTTTTCAGCAAAATCTAGAGGTAAGTTAGCTGTTGTGGGTGCTGCCAAGTCTCCTGGATCTCTCTACCTTCTGAGAGCTCTCCGTTGAACAATGATCTGTTCTTCAGGAACTGGCAGGTCCCCATATTTCAACTGAAGGGTTGCGACCTTTCTGATTTTGTATAGGGAATAAAGCATTTAAATAAGAATTATGAAACAATCTAGGGATATTAGAGAAGCATAAACCAGTAACTAATATAAAAGACCTGCAGTATTTTGAGCATGTATTAATCCTTTAAAAGTCTCCTCAAAAAATGGTATCAAATCAGGTGCCAGCATTGTGGCATAGCAGATTAAGCCTCCACCTGCGACACTGGCATCCCAGATGGGCACAGATTGGAGACCTAGCTGCTCCACTTCTGATCCAGTTCATTACTAGTGTGCCTGGGAAAGCAGCAGAGGTTGGCCCAAATGTGGCAGACTGGGAAGAAGCTCCTGGCTCCTGGTTTCAGCCTGGCCCAGCCTTGGCCATTGTGCTCATTTGGGGAGTGAACCAGTGATGGAAAATCTCTCCCCCTCTCTCTCCTCCTCTCTCTGTAACTCTGCCTTTCAAATAAAACAAAAATCCTATCAAGTCATATTCTTAAAATGCAAAATACTCCTAATAAAACCTTAGTGACTTCTCCAAAAGGAAAGAAAAATGATAAATTATGAAGACAAGAGCATCAACCTACAGGCAGGGGCCACAATTTCTACATTTTCTCTACCACAGCCAACCTTGTTCATTTGATAATTCAACTAATACCTAAGTGAACATATTCTAGATGCCAGAAATTGTGATAGGTGCTTTCAGTAAACTGTTAGACCAAGGCAGCGATATGTATTTAACAAATGATTCACATAACTGTGGTAAGCTTGATAAGGAAAAAGAAATAATGTGTTCTTTTAACAGTAAATGAAAAGCAACTGAATTAGTCCAGGAGCTAGTTAGACTAGTCTGATTGCTGTGACCACAGCGATAAGTAGGAGTTGTTAGAGAAAGGGGATTGGATATTATGTGGAGTGGTTAGTGGAGGGATTGCTAGGAGAGTATCCCAAGCCGAGGTGAGGATCCTGTGCTCTGTGGTCTATTTTGGAAGACCCAAGACAAATGTGGCTTACAGTGTGGATGAGGGGGAGGGGGCTAAGAGTGGAGGTTGGAGTTGTTGGCAGAGGTAGATACACAAGGCCTTGTCGATTGTTTCACCGACCCTTTGAGGCATGGAACACAATAGCCCTTAGAGGCAGCAAGCGATGATTTGTTATTTCTTATGAGTATGTGTCACGTTGGCTAGGGTCTGCTGGGTAGTTCTCGTGCTCCACATGTCAGTTGGGTCACTTAATTGCATTCTGCTGTGAGATGAACTGGGTTTCGTATTTCTATGATCTCATCTGGCTGGCTGAAATAGATGGGAACTGCCTCTTTCTGTACTGTCTCTCATAACTCAGTAGTCTAGTAAAAGCATCTTAGAGTTTGGGTGGATTCCAAGAGAGAGAGGGAGCTGATGGTGCCTGACCTATGATTTAGCCCCAGAATTGGCACAGCCGTTCTCTTCACAGACTACAACTTACATAGTTGTCAGCTCTCCAGACTGAAACCAAATTACAACACCATTGTTTGTGCTTTCGTGGTTTGCAGATGATGGGCTATGATTGACCTCCATAATTAAATAAGTCTTCTTCCCTCTCTCCTTTCTCCTAAATCTCAATGGGAGATAGATGTGTCTACATATCCTACTGCCTCTGTTCCTCTGGAGAATGCTAGCTAATATACATCAATCATGTTTTCTGTGGAATTCAAACAGATTTTATTTTCTAACCTCACATGACTTTACTGCATCACGGAGGTAGTCATGACTTACTAATAGATTAAGACATTTAACTTAGGGGAAAAAAAGATGGGTGCTACATCTATGCTGTTAAACTATCAGCCAAACAACCACTTGACGAACTGACATCTTTACTTATCTGAGTTTTTTTGAAATTTTAATAGACGCAGGTGTTTCCTCTGAAACAAAATTGGCAGAGTTTCTCCGCTAGCAGAACTGTGTGTTAAAATGGAACTGGTTGAGATAATAAATGTACTTTGAAAAGGACCTCTTGTGTTTATGTAACTTTTTATGTGTGATTATGGCCACCTCCAACTTCCTGCTCTTCCTGTTACTAGCCCATTTGACCTCCCAGGTGGTAGAAAGCCTTAACACTGTCATAGAAAATAACCGATAAGGAATTAGTTTTTTGTTGAAAAACTTTTCAAATGAGAAGCCATTTTAAAACAGAAAGAGACTGGGCTGGCATTGAGGTGCAGCACATAAAGCCACCACCTGCAATAGCTGTATCCCATATGAGCAATGGTTCCATCCTGGCTGCCTTACTTCTGATCCAGCTCCCTGATAATGTGCCTGGGAAAAGAGCAGAGGATGGACTGGGTGTTTGGGCCCCTGCACCCACGCGGGAGACCTGGAGGAGAGCTCCTGGTGAGTGGCTTCTGACTGATCCAACTCCAGCCATTGTGGCTGTTTGGCAAGTGAACCAGAGGAGGAAAGATGTCTGTCTGTCTCTCTGTCTCTGTCTGTCTTTCTCTGTTTCTCTGTATCTTTCTGTCTCTCTCTGACTATACCTTTCAAATAAATGAATAAATCCTTTAAAAAAAACTTTGCTTAAAAATGAATTTCCTGAAAATCAAGTGTTCCTTTTTTTAAAAAATAAGGCAGCCTTTTCCACTTCAAAATCTCATTCAAGTAAATAATAGGGATGAAGATAATACACAGAACACAGGTTAATGGCAGTGATAGTTTTGTTTGAATGAATCGTAGATCAATTCTGATAGAAGTGTGTTGTTTGAGATGACGAGTTAAGTATACTGTCACAGAAGTTGTTTGTTTGCTAAGCCATCTGAGAATGTAGGGGTTTGAAGCAAGTGATTTTTTTTTTCCTGATTCCCTGGATTGACTGGACTCAGTGGGCCCGTGTTCCACTCAGTCTGCTGTAGCTGAAGACCTGCATACAGCGGAAATGACCAAGATGGCCTCATATACTGTAAGGTCACTGTGTAAACTGCTGTTTTCATGTGCCATCTTCACACAGTAGTCTGCAATGAGCTCCTTTGCAGTTTGATGGCTGACTTTCAAGAGCTAAACCGAGCTCAGTTTCTTTAAGGGCTAAAGCCTATACTGGCACATAGTGTGGACACTGTTAATTGATCAGAGGAAGCCATCAGCAAAGTCTAATTTCCAGGGGAAGGGAATCAGCCTCTACCTCTTGATGGGAGAAAAGGCAAGAGTCTAGACTATCTTTAATCCACCTCAAAGATACAGATTCATTCATTCATTTTCAATGTGTCTAACCTGTACATGAGACTATTCTCAGTGCTAGGAGGAATAGACCTTTGGGAGAATATTTGTACAGCTCTTGCCTTTTTTTCTCAACTCTGTTGCTGACAAACTGTATGGACTACTTTCGTCTCCAGACCCTCTCAGCTGCAACATGGAGATCATAATAGTGACTTTATGTGTGATCAAGTGATCTGATTTTCACAATTGTGATGTTGTATGTAAGACTCGTAGAATGAGTTAACATGTGTAAAGAGCAAAGAAGAGTACCAGGCATGTAGCAGTATGTAAGATAGTTGCTGTTACTGTTAGTGCCAATAAGGAAGATGAAGGCAAAGGTGTATCAGCTTGCCTTCTCAGCTATTTAATGGCAGATTGTGTTTTATGAACAAGATAAAATTGGACTACAATGTATTTTCTTAAATCAGGCAATGGGTCTTGCAAAATATGTTAGACTTGCTGCTTTTTTTAGATGTATTTATTTGAAAGGCAGAGTTACAGAGAGGGAGAGTGGGAGAAGGGGAGAGAAAGAAAGAGAGAAGGAGAGACAGAGATCCGCCATCTGTTGGTTGACTCCCAATATGGCTGCAACAGCTGGGTGTCTTGGCCAGGCTTAATTCAGGAGCCAGGAACTCTAGTTGGCTCTTCTATGTGGCTAGCAGCAGCCCAGGCACTTGGGTCATCTTCTGCTGTTTGCCCAAGCACACCAGCAGGGAGCTGAATCAGAAGTGGAGCAGCCAGGACTTGAACTGGTGCACATATGGAATGCTGGCATTGCTGGCAGCAGCTTAACCTGTTTCACCACAGTGCCCTTTCCTCCTTCTCTGATTTGATAATTTTTTTTAGATTTTATTTTTGTTTTAAAGACAAAATTATAGAGAGAGGTAGAGACAGAAAGAGAGGTCTTCCCTCCACTGGTTCACTCCCAAAATGGCCACAACGGCTAGAGCTAAGCCGAACCAAAACCAGGAGCCTCTTCCAAGATTCCCATATAAGTGCAAGGGCTGAGGACTTGGGCCATTCTCCTCTGCTTTCCCAGGCTCATTAGCAGGGAGCTGGATCAGAAGTGGAGCAGTTGGGACTCAAACTGGCACCCATATGGGATGCTGGTGCTGCAGGCCAGGGCTTTAACTTGCTGTGCCACAGCACTG
Organism: Oryctolagus cuniculus; assembly: GCF_964237555.1. NCBI lineage: Eukaryota > Metazoa > Chordata > Mammalia > Lagomorpha > Leporidae > Oryctolagus > Oryctolagus cuniculus. The sequence continues at coordinate 44,954,531 of NC_091446.1, forward strand.
CCCACCCCTCTGCCCGAACTTGATTTTTAATAAATTCCCTGGAAACTTTGTGTCAGCAGCTTCAATAGATTTACATAATATATTTTCTATCCTCCATTCTTTTAACTCCTATTCAGCTGTGATCAGTTCAACCTAATGATTGGATACCACCTTGCCTTCACAAATTCCCCTTTTATTCCCCAAAGGAGCAAAATTCACAAGTCTCTTTTTATTTTCCTCCATCAAGTTCTACACTTAAATCACTTACAGCTCCTCCACATTTAATATGTTGTTCAGCCATCTGTACCTTTGCACTCTTTACCATTCTGGAATATTCATACCCTGTTATTTTTAAGCCTGCCTATTAATCTGTTTGCTCTTATTTCTTCTGTTAGAAGTATCTGATTTCTTGCCTGACATGTCCTCCCAGTCTGAATTTAGGTGCTTTTCTTCCTCTCGATTCACATGACTTCTTCTCTCCCAGGACTATTTTGACTTCTTCTTACTGTTTTCATCATTTCTCTAAACCGGAGGACATGGAGTAACCTTCTTCACATTATAGTTATTTTTTTGAAGATTTATTTATTTATTTGAAAGAGTTACACAGGAATGAGGAGAGGCAGAGAGAGAGAAAGAGATCTTCATCCGATGGTTCACTCCCCAGATGGACACAACAGCCAGGGCTGCACCTATCCGAAGCCAGGAGCCAGGAGCTTCTTCTAGGTCTCCCACATGGGTGCAGGGGCCCAAGGACTTCGGCCATCTTCTACTGCTTTCCCAGACCACAGCAGAGAGCTGGATGGGAAGTGGAGCAGCTGGGACTTACCGGCACCCATATGGGATGCCAGCGCTTCAGGCCAGGATGTTAACATGATGCGCCATAGCGCCGGCCCCCACATTATAGTTATTTGAGTAGCATTTAAGTATGTATCTTGTAGCTATAATTCTTCAGAAGGGAAACAAAAATCAAAATTTTTTCTTTGACATCATAATGACATGTGTTGTACAACTGTCAGGGTTACTATTATCATCTCCAGTTTTTTTTTTTTTTTTTTTTTTTTGAAGAATCACCTTTGGCACTTCATCTAAGATATTTAAGAATCCAGCAAATAGGATTATTAGTACTTCTAAGCCTATATTCAATTTCCTATGGGATTAAAAATCAGATATTGAAAGACATTAAATTCCCAGTACTTTCTGTGTACTACAACTTGGGATCTAATGTGAGTGTTCCAATTTTAGAGACTTCAGTCATTGGAGATAAGAAGATTTAAGTCAGTTGCAAAGCTTGGGAAATATTCTCTGCTTCCATGAGGGTAACTATTTTAGATACCTCACATATGTAGGATAACACAGCCTTTCTCCTCCTGCGACAGGCTGACTTCACTGAGCATAACATCCTGTGAGTTCTTGCATTTTGTAGAAAATGGTGGAATTTCTTTTTTTCTTTAAAGGCCAAATGCTGTTCCATTATCTGTGAGTGTAGTCACGTTTTTGGATTCATTTGTTATTGGATATTTGGGTTATTTTCATATCTTGTCTTTTATAAATTATGTTCCAGTGGACATGAGAATGCAATGTACAACCAGAAATAAGATTGCCAGATCATATGCTGGTTCTGTTTTCCATACATTGACAGCACATGTTTTAAGGGTTCCAATTTCTCCACACTAACATTTCTTTCTTTGTTATTTGAGGGTAACTATCCTAATCGGTATGAGGTGGTATTTCGTTGTGGGTTTTAATTTCTCTGATGATTAGTTTATGTTGAACACTTTTTTAGGGACCTAGTACTATTTGTATGTCTTTGGAGAAATGTGAATTCAGATTCTTTACTGATCTTTTTCTTTAAATTGTATTTTTGTTATATTTAAAATAATCCCAGAAAATACGAAGAGTTCGTTTTGCATTTTGATTTGTCAGCTGTTCATTATTATAACCAAATATCTGACTTAGGCTAACTGTAAAAGGAAAAAAAATTATTTGGAGCAAACATGTGGCCTAGCAGTTAAGCTGCCAGTTTGGATGCCAGCATCTCGTATCAGAGTTCTTGAGCTCAAACACCAGCTCTACTCCCACTTCCAGCTTCCCACTCACGCGCGCATCCCGGCAGGCAGCTGATGGAAGAGCTGGATTGAGATTCTGGTCCACTGAAAGCATTGGGGGAGTGAACCAGAGGATGGGAGCTCCATATCTGTCTCTGCCTCTCAAATAAAAATAAGTAGGAGGCTTATTTTGTCTCACAGTTTGGAGGTTAAGGTCCAGGGCACCTTATATGGTGCCGGTCTTCTTGAGAGCCTCAAGGTAGGGTAGGATATCACGGGGCAAGAGGCAGGGAGCAGGCATAGGCAATAAATAGGTATCCTGTACAGGACTCTATCATGGGATCCCACCCTAATGAGCTAATCCTTTCTACTCACTTCCCAAGGACCTACCTTTAAAAACTACAATTGGATTAATTTTTCATCCTCTAAGTGCCATTAATATATGACTCTGGGAACTAAACACCTGTGTTTGGCAGGACAAATATTTAAATATTCAAACCTTAGCATACGTTAACCCCTTACCAGATAGATGACAAGCAGTCTGGGGTGGGGGAGGGGGTAGAAGAAATTGTGAAATGCTTTCCAAATGAATAAACAGTTTCCATTATACAAGATACATAAGTTCTAGAGGTTTTACTATGTAACAGAGTACTTATTGTCAACAATACAGTACAGCAAACTTAACAGACATGAAGGGGATAGATGTCGTGGTAAAGATCATTACTACAAAATAAAGCAAAAAACCCACAAAGGAGCACAAGGAAAGTTTTGGAATTGCTAGGTATGCTTAAGACCTTGATTATGGTGATGATATCATAGGTGTACATTTGTGTCCAAACTCATCAAAATGCATACATGGGTGCAATTTTTAAAAGAGCAAATTATACCTCAACAAAGTTAAAGATACTAAAAATGAAAAAAAAAAAAACTGAAGTCAGGAAGTGTTGACCACTCATGGTATGGCTTTGTACAAAGTGGTGCTTAGTAGGGTCATGAAAAATCAAGGCATTTATCATCAACTACCAAGAACAAGGCTGTATTAATCTAATGAATGTGACAGCAGTATAAACTCTACTTATGAAAAAGCAAAAGGTCATCTCTTCCAGCAAGCTGTACTCTTACCAACCGAAAGTGTTCCTGCTTCTGCTCACACAATCTCGAGTTTTCTGACATCATCCAGCCTTGTCTCAAACTACTGAATCTTTGATAGACTAATCACAGAAACAGCTTCACTCTTTGAAAGGTCACTGACTTTCTCCATGATGGCCCCATGCTAGAGCAGGGAGATAGACAATGCGTGGAGTAATGTTGCTAGTTAAGCTGTATAAGATTTTGGCAAATGACCCCAGGGCACTAGATGGTTGCAAATTCTCAGTGGAGCTCTGTCTCTGAGCTTGGGTCCATATTATTCCACTTAAAACACAGAGAGGGGGCGGGCACAATGGCACAGCAGTTTAAGCTCGTGCCTACTGTGCCAACATCCCATATGGGCACCAGTTCAAGTTCCAGCTGCTCTGCTTCCAGTTCAGCTCCCTGCTAGTGAGTTTGGGAAAGCACCGGAGGATGACTCAAGTGTTTGGATCCCTGCACCCATGTGGGAGACCCAGAGGAAGCTCCTGGCTTCAGTCTGGCCCAGCCCAGGTTGTAGTAGCCATTTGGGAAGAGAACTAGTAGATGGAAGATTCATCTCTCTCTCTCCTCCTCTCTGTAACTCTGACTTTGAGATAGATAAATAAACATTAAAAAAAGTCTTATTTGCAAGAAGTCTTAAAGTTCCTGACTCCTCATCTATATAAAGTGAATAATAAGAGAAACTGAACAGAGAACCTAAAGAATTACTGAAATATAAAATGGTATTTCATATAAAATTCTATTGCCTCCATTCAAGTGACAAGAAAACAGAATAAGAGAAGTTAAATTATTTTAAAATATTTTTTTGAAGAGAATTACAAGAGGAATCTACGATTTGCTGTCTTACCTTTCAAATAAATGAAAATAAACTTAAAAATTTTCTGAAGGCTAAGCAAAAAAATAAATGCTTAAAGATGATAAAATACAAAGGCACATTAATTGCTATTATTAACAAGTAAGGGGTACCTGGTTTCGCTACCCCGCAAAATTTTTTCCTTTCCTAATCCTCTTACTTCGGTTCCTGATACAGATTTGTAGATCCCACCATTTACCATCCATTCTCACCGTCATACACCATGATATTCACCTGTTCTAATTCCTATCTAAGTCACTCCTTTGGATTATGACACTGGTCTCCAGAGATCTGAATGTGAATCTGAAACATACTACATTAATACATCTTAACTTCTACATGTATTAGAATATTTAGTCAGATTATATAGTCTGTTGTGTCTGTGCAAAAATGTCCTATGTGGCATCAATTCACTCAGCCCTTTAATAAGTTGAGAAAGAAGGAATCAATGTAGTACTAAACAATGTTATTAAGCTTACCTGAAAATTAATATATATGGTAATAAAAGGAACGTACAATGTTGTTTAAACTATATTAAGTAATCTTTGGTAGATGTTCTAAGGACTGAATAAAATAGGGCTTACAGAGTGGTTAGCAGAATGCCTGTATCATTATAAGTGCTGAACAGATTTTCACGATGGTTACTATTGTTCAAGTAAGTAGGACAGGAACTTGTATGTACAAGTGCTTGATTAGCAGAATTATTTTTTGTAACCATTAAATCACTTTTTAAAATTTTCCAGTAGGTTGACTAAAAGTGTTGTAAGAGTTAAAATAACTTCTCACATTTAATTTGTAGGAAGCAAGCAGGACTTTGGGTAAGATTCTCCCCTTTGTGGGCCACCATTGCCAGATGTTTTGTTCTCTTAGTTTAAATTGGTATAATGATGGGAAATTCATATTATTGTTTTGTGTGTTGTACTCTTTCACACAATGCATGACTTGAGTGTGTCTAAGACAGTGCTGAGTTGGTACTAGGCCTGACCAAGACCTTAAGTGAGGAAGATTATTTAGTGGCAGAACATTTCTTGAAATTGTGGGGTCACTGGCTGTAACCTCTACTCTTTACTGTAGTGCATAGTAACAGTGTGCCTTCCTTGAACTGGGCCCTACACTAAAAGGTATTTAACATGGGTAATATCATTTAATCCCATTTAATTCCATTTCTACCATGTGCTTCTAAGGAAACATAATTAATATAAACTTTTTAAGAGGCAGGGGTTTTATTACTACATTTCCCCAGGGGGAAAGTGGAATTTTCATATTTGAAAGAGTTAAAGTGATGCTAGAAAGAAGCATTTATATTAATAATTAATATATAAAAGATTCCTTACAGAGTGACCTTTGAATTCCATGCTATCTTGAGGTAATATGCTTCCACAAGGTTCTTTATTAAAATTTAACAGTTTTTGAGTTTGTATTTCTGAGTGGACATAGAAATAAGAAGTTTTAACCTTCTAGAAAATCCTTCACCACATGACCTCAGTTGAATAATCCATCCTTCACATTTTACTAAAGCATACACCTAAGGGTCAGATATTCTTGGATTGATTTTTTTATTCAACAAAACTTGTGCATCTGTCGTTTGTTGACCATTATCCTCGGGGAGCTGGGTACCACACCTGACCTCGGTATGATAGACTAGAGCAAGATTTCCCTTAAAGCATCAAATAGGGAAACACTGTCGGTTCATGAGGCCTTATTGTCTCTGCTGAAGTAGCAGCTGAGTCACTGTTGTGTGAAAGCAGCCCTAGACGTTGCTTACAGCACTGAGCATGACTACATTCCAGGGAATTTGACTTCAAAAATAGCTGGTGGGAGCAGACAGGAGCTTGCTGATGAGAGTCCAACAGATAACCTGACACACACAGTACAGGAACTGCTGTGATGTAAGGTACCTGAGAAGCACGGCTTAGAGCCCCTGGTGTCTCAGCAAAGGTGTGTGCACCAAGGCCAGACAGTGACAAGAAAGAGGGAACGGGATTGCGGATAGGAAGATTATGGCTGAACTTCATCTTGCAAATAAGGAGCAATTCACAAGGAGATCCTACTACAATCCATTCCATGATAAAATAGAGGATATTTTAACTCTTGTCACCTCAGTTGCAGCCAGTGTTTCCCAACTTTGTAATATGGAAGTCTAGTTCCTCAGTAACTTAATAGGTATTTCAGAATAAGTGGGTTGTTACCTGGTTAGGGTAAGTTTGGAAAATAATCTTTACCCTCTCCAGTTATCTTTTTCTGTAGCTTTTGTGGTTTTTTGCTTGTTTTCTTGCTTGTGTTTTTGTGTTAGCAAAATAAAGGTCTGATAACCCGGGTCCTAAAGAAATTTTCAGATTTCTATATTTTGTAATATCTTTTTTTATTCATGAAGCTTTTTTTTTTTTTTTGGTGTGAAATACCTATCTTTTACAAACCATGTTCTGAGTAGTGTGGTTTTGAAAACCACCATGAACTAACGAGGGAGAGTCCTGCAGCCCATGTATCAGTCCATGTGTTGGTGAATAATTCTAGAAGTGCTTTAAACTGATAGCTCCAAAGCATGGGAGTTATTGGGCAGCAGGCACCCAGCCTGAGTGATGGTCATTTGAGCAATATTCCATCCCTAGAGGTTTTCATGTTTCAGGCACAACACATAGCAAACTGATTTAATGGATTAGGAAAATGATGAAATGACAGAGTGATGGTTCTAAACATCAAACAGTGTCACTCCTTAGACGATGTTTGCTGCTCCCAAGGACCAGGAATGCTGCTGGCATTTATTTCATGGGCTTGAGCAAGAGATGCTGAATGTTCTGAGACACAGAGGAAAACCCTGTACCATGAGGACTTTTGCCATCCCAATTCCAGGAGAGTTGCAAAGAGGAACACAAGACTTAGCCTCTGGGGCCCTGCGATCACCTTGCAAGAGAATGGATGGGAGACTAGAGCAGAGCCCTGTAGGCTGATTGGCATTAATGTAGACCTTGGATATTCTAAAGGTCCTGTGCTCCCTTTTCACAACGGTCAGGTGCCATTTGTTTAATTCCATAAAATCCCCTGATTTTTATTTATTTTTTGATCCAGGCAGAGTCCCTGTCATAATTGGCAGAGCAGAGGTCCGGGTACAGTGTAATCATCTGAATAAGTCATGTTGGTAGATGCTATTAAGCATTTCACAGGCCATTTAATAAAGTGTGTGATTAGCGTCTCACCTCTTGATGGCCATTTGGACACGAGCACCAGCATAACCTGAGTTCTAATTTTGAAAGGAGCCGATGGGTGGGTTTTTGAAAGGGCGCTCTCATAGCTTTCTAAAAGAAGAGTGAGTCTGTCAGTAATGAGGGGGCAGCCCTGGGGTTTGGCATCCTGTTACCAGAGTACTTGGGTTTGAGTCCTTGCTCTGGCTGTTGCAGGCATTTGGTGACTGAACCAGTGGGAGGAAGAGCTCTCTTTCTCTTTCTGTCTCTCTGGCTTTCAAATAAAAATGAAAACAAATGAGAAAAAAGTTAAAACCTTTTCTTTACTGAGTTCTTGCGTCAATAGCCTCAAGGAAATGGCTCTGTGGTTTGTGACAATAACAAGCAGATCCTTGGCACAGACCCGAGTAACCAGCAGTAAGGCACCTTTGTTGAATTATAAGAAGTGCTCCTTCTTTGAGGAGGAAATTAGGGACCCAGAGAGTAAGTGGGCTGCCTTTTAGGACCCATGCCGTCCCTGTGCAGGTATCTTTGTACAGTACATGATCATACAACCTTCCATAGTGCCCCAGATCTGAGCCACCATTGCTTGATTGTGTTTGGCTTTATTGCATTTATTCCTTTAATTAGCATGTGTTAAGTCCCTAGTACATGACATGCTGTATGTAAAGTGCAGCATTACACAAGTTGAATTATTTGTTCCTTTAATTGAGCACTTACCCTATGGTACCCCTTAGCTAACTGTTGGTGTGTTTATTAATAATGACAACACTTCATGAGCTAGATCATGTAGTTTCAATTTTCCAGCTAAGACCTTCTTGGCTTTAAATAATTTGCCCACAGTTGCACAGTGAGGCAGTGGAGGTGCTGGTATTCAAAACCATTTTTTTTTTCTGATTCTGAAGTTTCTGTGCAGCAGCCATCTGACAGAGCATTTAAGATGTGGAATGCCCACATACGGGGTTCCAATGCCTGCGTTCTAGTCCTGGCTCTACTCCCTGTTCCATCTTCCTGCTAATGTGTACACTGGGAGCCAGTCGTGATGGTTCAAGTAGTTTGGGAGACCCACTGTTGGGAGCAGAAACTTCAGAATAAGGATGGAAATATTGTTCTGCTGTTTTCTTGATGAACAGGCAGGGATACTTGATTTGCTTCACTGGTGAGTCTCAAACACCTGAAACAGTCTGTGGCACATAGTATTCAGTTGAGGCCAACCTTGCATTGCAGTGGGCTAAGCCAATTCAAGTCCTGACTGTTCCACTTCTGATTCCACTCTTTGCTAATGCACCTGGGAAAGCAGTGGAAGATGCTCCACATACTTGGGACCCTGCCACCCATCTGGGAGACCCAGATGGAGTTAAAGGCTCCTGGTTTGAGCCAGGCCATTGTAGCCTTTTGGGTAGTCAATCAACAGATAGATGATTTCTCGCTCGCTCTCTCACTCTCTCTCTGTGTGTGTGTGTGTGTTTGTGTGTGTGTGTGTGTCTATTTCTCTGACTCCTCTCTCTCTGTAACTCTGACTTCAAAAAAAATCTTAAAAAAGAACTCAGTAAGTGGTAAGTGTTGGTGAATAAGTAAACAAGAATAATTTCCAACACTAATTTTTTTTCTTTTAGGAGGACCTATTGAGATGTATTTTTTTCTACTTGTGCTAAAATTTACAATTCAGATGGTTTGGTTTTATAAAAATATGTTTACTGACTCTAATAATTGGACTGTGTAAGAAAATGAGAAAAAAGACTTAATACTCATTTCACCTAACAAAACTGTTAACATTTAGATTTCTTCTACAAAGCTCTATTCACAACTGTAATATATTTTGACAGAGACATAATTGCATTGTATACATAATTTTTGTATCTTATTCTTACAATATTAACTTGTAAGTAGTGTCTTTTACATATTATTCATCAGTACATCAATTTTAATCACTGTAGGTCTGAGATTTACCAATCTACTATGTTATATCTACTGATTTTTGCTGTATTAGGAATTAACAATGAAAAAATTTAAATACTTACATCCTAATTTATTTAAAATATCAGTAATAAATATGTTAACATTGGTGCTGGCACCCTGGTGTAGTAGGTTAAGCCTCCTCCTGCAGCACCAGCATCCCATAAAGGCACCTATTTGAGTCCTGGCTATTCCACTTCTGATGCAGCTCCTTACTAATGTCTTGAGAAAGCAGTGGAAGATGGCCTAGGTGCACGGGTCCTACACTGACATGGGAGATGGGAAGGAAGCTCCTGGCTTCTGATCATCCCAGCTCTGACCATTGTGGCCATTCGGAGAGTGAACTGGAAGCTGGAAGACAGCTCTCTGTGCTTCTCCCTTTCTCTGTAACTCTCTCTCTCTCAAATAAATACATAAATCTTAAATATATATATATATATTAATGAAATTATTTTCAGAAAAATATTTGTTTATATATTTGAGAGGCAGAGTTACAGAGGGAGAGGTCTTCCATCTATTGGTTCACTCCAAAATGGCCACAACAACCAGAGCTGGGCCAATTTGAAGCCAGGAGCCAGGAACTTCTTCTGGGTCTCCCATGTGCATGCAGGGGCCCATCATTTGGGCCACCTTCCACTGCTTTCCCAGGCCTTTAGCAGGGAGCTGGATCAGAGGTGGAGCAGCTGGAACTCAAACAGGTGCCCGTGTGGATTGCCAGCGCTGCAGGTAGAGGGTTAAACTACTATGCCATAGCACTGGCCCCCATAAAGGCATTTTTATTAAAGGCTATATTTTCTAAAACTAAAACGAGAGATAAGAGAAGTTTGACTTTATATTTTTTCAAATATCTCTGAGGATGTAGCTTGATGGAAGGCTAGAGTTTCATATTTTCATCTTCATCCAATCTGTGGAATTTAGGTTGTTTTGATTGAAGTATATGAAAAATAGACCCTCAGAGATGGACAGTAGGAAAAGGGAGGAGAGTATGTTAATACTATTTTAGGAAAATTGTGGACCTTTTCTATTCTGATTTTATATTTCACCAACATGCAACACATGGTAGTTTCTTAAAGCTTTATTGCAGTGTGGAATCTGGAACCATACCAATAAACCTCACATAATCTGTTGCCTTAGAATTCATTGCTTCATCTTGTAGTTTGAATGAACTTTTTTAATACCAATGTGTGATTATGTAATTATGCAATGGTTTGGTCATTAGGAAAATATTGGTTCACTGAGTTACACAAATTTTCTATGTAAAAATACAGTACTCCTTAATGTCAACATTTCACTACTATTATTATCAGGAAAATATTATGAAGTGTTGGAAAACTGTTGGGCTCAGAGTAGGGAATAAAAGTTTTCTAAAGGTGTCATTTCATTTGAAAGTTGAAAAGAATTTTATCATTGGAAACTGTTACTTCCTGTGAAGTGACACGCTTAGTTTACTTAGAAAAATTGTCTGCCAAATACTCAAATCTCAATAACCACAGTTTTGTCAGTCTTCTAGTGAAAAATGATGTTCCATGAAAAAAGTGACTAATTCAGCTTGCAACTTCAACAACCAAAGGATTTTCTTTGAGACAGCTGTCATACTTAGTATGCAGAAGTGCATATGAGCCGGCGCCGTGGCTCACTAGGCTAATCCTCCGCCTTGTGGCGCTGGCACACTGGGTTCTAGTCCCGGTCGGGGTGCCGGATTCTGTCCCAGTTGCCCCTCTTCCAGGCCAGCTCTCTGCTATGGCCCGGGAGTGCAGTGGAGGATGGCCCAAGTGCTTGGGCCCTGCACCTGCATGGGAGACCAGGAGAAGTACCTGGCTCCTGCCATCGGATTAGCGCGGTGCGCCAGCGGCAGCGCGCCAGCCGTGGCGGCCATTGGAGGGTGAACCAACGGCAAAGGAAGACCTTTCTCTCTGTCTCTCTCTCTCACTGTCCACTTTGCCTGTCAAAAAATAAAAAAAAAAGAAGTGCATATGGATACTTGCTATTTTGTCATGAACAGTCTTAAAAAAAAAAAAAAAAAAGAAGGAAGTACCTTTCTCTGAAGGGAGGAGAGAACTTCCACTTTGATTATGGCCTTGTCTAAAAAAGACTGGAGTTGGTGAACTCAAAAGGCTTCCATAGCTTTGGCAACTCATGACATGAGCCTCGGGTGATCACTGACATCATAAATCAGAGTGTCAATTGTTAAATCAACAACGGGAGTCACTGTGCACTTACTCCCCATGTAGGATCTCTGTCCTTAATGTGTTGTACTATGTGAATTAGCGGTAAAACTACTACTCAAACAGTACTTTATACTTTGTGTTTCTGTGTGGGTGCAAACCATTGAACTCTTTACTTAATATACTAAATTGATCTTCTGTATATAAAGATGATTGAAAATGAATCTTGATGAACAATGTGTTGGGAGAGGGAGAGGGATATGGGATGGTTGCGGGTGGGAGGGAGGTTATGGGGGAAAAAAGCTGCTATAATCCAAGGTTGTACTTTGGAAATTTATATTTATTAAATAAAAGTTAAAAAAATGTATTCTCATTTAATAAAATTAATAACACTATTTGAGCAAAAGCATTTTAAAATTATTTATTTGAAAGGCATAGTGACAGGGGAGGGAGGGAGGGGAGGAGGGAGAGAGAGAATAAAAGAGTAAAGAAAGACAAAATAATGACAGTTCTGCCATTTGCTAGTTTACTCTCTAATGCCCACAACAGCTGGGGCCAGTTCAAAGCCAGGAGCCAGGAACTCCTTCCAGGTGACCTATGTGGATGGCAGGAAGCCAGGAACTCAAATGCTTGGGCTGTCATGTATTTCTTGCCAGGTACATAGGAAGAAGGTGCATTAGAAGCAGAGTAGCTGGGACTTGAACTGGCATTCTGATACGGAATGCATGTGTCCCAGGTGGTAGTTTAACCCATTGTAGCACAACACCCACTCCATGCAAAAATATTTTAAGGTGACAATAGGAAGTGATTCCGTTTGATGTATCTGGTTTCTTCCCTGTGAGTTTGAGGTGATTAACAATGTGGTGATGACTGGTACAGTTTGATGTCACTACCTTGCTATGTCCTGAGCAGCCACTCTCAGTTTTGCACCTTCTGTGCAAGTTGTCCCAGGAAAACCATAAGGCTCAAAGAGTTATTCAAGTGTGCTTTTTAAAGTTATTTAGCACTAAGCATTATAGTTAAACTTGTCTTTGTTGCCACACATTCATAAAAGTGATGATTTCTTTGATGATGGGTTAAATCTGGTAACGGATGAATACAAGCAAAACATAAAGTTTAACCATGTCTGTAGCTTACTCTGTTTGTAAACAAAGGTACAATCTTCACACAAGATCTTAACTCAGTCTTTATTTTGCAACTGTTTCTTTAACTCAGTAACAGTTCATATCATTGGAAAGAGGCAAAACAATGATTTATTTTACTGACTTGACATCCAAAAGACATAGCAAAGTTAACTCTACAAGGCTTCATTGGTCTTTTTGTGTAGGGTCCTGTAGTCACTAACATATGGTAACGGACCTGTAAGAAACCTCATTGGCATACAAGTTTGTCATTTGTGAAGCCATAACAAAAAGTTGGAGCTTGAAAAAAAATTCATGTGTCAGCATTTTAAAAACAAATTCTTTTTCCTTAAAATTTGAGTGATATGTCTCAAAATGCATCATAATTTAACTGGCATAATACCTTTCAAAATGTTATTGTATAAGATAAACTATTAGGGATAGCATTGTGGCACTTTGGGTTAGTCTGTGGCTTGGGACACCTGCATTATATATGAGTGCCAGCTACTCTGCTTCCAATTCAGTTTGCTGCTAATGCACTAGAGTAGCAACAGAAGATGGCTTGCATATTTGAATCCCTGGCGTCCTTGTAGGACACCCCATCAGAGTTTCTGGCTCCTGACTTCAGCCTGCTGTTGCAGCAATTTGGGGAGTGAATCAGTACATTGAAGATTCTCTCTCTCTCTCCCCCCCCCTTCCCCCTTCCCTTCCTCCCTCTACCTACACACACTGTCCCCTTCTCTTTCCCTCTTTTGTCTGCCCTATCTTCCTCCCTCATCACCAGCCTCCCAAATAAATCTTTTAAAAATAAACTCAAGGTTATGTGGGCTAGATTTCCCCCATCTGTGGGTCAGAAATGCCTCTGATGTGTCATTTTTATATTCTCCAAGTGTCTTCAGACTTAGAAACTGGTAGCTGTAACTCGTGAACATGAATCTTCTAATCATCCTTTAAAGCAAATGATCCATTATTAAAAATAAGAAAATAATAAACTTTTTAATATTAGGAAGTACTATGAAATTTTAAAATTATAACAGTCTTAGATACAATTGAAAAAATTACCAATGTTTTTGAAAAAAAGCTATTTTTGTAAAACTATGTATTTACTACTTGTTTTTCACTTAAGCACATGGAAAACTAGAATTTTTAAAGAATATGACAAATAGGCTAATAACAGGCTAAGGATAAATAACAAGTAATAAGATAGAAGTACTGACAACATACTAATTTCTATAAGGAACATACTTACATAATAATCTTACCATCTTAAAAACTTCTATAAAACACAAAGTACAAAATGACATATACACAAGCATGCGTTGCCTAGCCATCAGGTGGTCTTATTACCGTATGTCAATCTTCTGGAGAACTCTGCTGTATATATGTGAAAGAATAAGGATGAGAAAGGAAAAATTACACCTTGCAGCTGTTGTGGAGATAGTTTTAACACTGAAGAACCCCTGTAAAAGGATTTTGGAAAATCCTTGAGCTCCCAGACCATACTTTGAGTTTTGCTGATGTATGTCATCATATTATTCTTTGTGTATCCTTAATTTTTTTCACTGATAAGCGGCTGGAAAACAAATACTTAGGTTCTCCCTGATCTCTTATTAGCCATTTTCATTTTTTTAAAGATTTATTTATTTGAAAAGCAGAGAGAGAGAGATCGAGAGAGAGAGAGAGATCTTTCATCCAATGGTTCATTCCCCAGATGACCACATGGGCTGGGACTGGGCCAGGCTGGAGCCAGGAGTCTGGAACTCCATCTGAATCTCCTACGTGGATGGCAGGACACAAGTACTTGGGTCATTTTGTGTTACTTTGCCAGGTGTATTAGCAGAAACCTGGATTAGAAGTAGAGTATCTGCGACTGAAACCAGCACTCACTCTGATGATGCTGTGATGTGAGATGCTGATGTTGCAGGCAGTGGCTCGACCTACTGTGCCTCAACATTGTCCCTCCCTCCACTGGTTAGTGTTTTGATACAGTGTATTACTGGAAACAAAATTATTTAGACAAGAATATGAAACATCTGTAAATATAACTATCCTAGATTCTTCAAAGTCAATGTAGAGAAAAGGTAGGATATACTTTCATAGAATCAGAGATTGAATCAGAGATTGATTCTTTCTTTGGAAAGAAAAACATGAAGACATTGTTGAACAATAGTAATATTTGAATACAGAATGAATATTAGATGATTTTATGGAGTTAATTTTGTTATGCATGTTAATGACATAAGGGCTGTTTATTTACTAAACTCTTTTTTAAGGATATGTGTATATACGCCAATGTATCAGTAGCAAAGTTTTATGATTTCTGCAACTTAGTCTGAAATGCTTTAGAAATATCTATTACTTTGTACACACATTCAGAAGAATAGATGGATTGAAAGTAGATACAGCAAAAGTATCATAGTGTTAACAGTTTTGGTTCTAAGTATTGGGGTTGGAGATGATCCTAGATAATTCTTACAGCAGCCTTTCAGGTTGACATTTTTCATAATGAAAAATTGGGAAATAAATGAAGTCACCAAATGAAATGTTGTTAGTGTTATTAATTCCTTTCTAGGTCATTATCTAAAAGAATAAAGCTCTTTTTTGAAAGGCATTCGTAAGTACCTTCACTGAAAAGTGTGCAGCTTGGTAACTGATCAGCTCCACATTCACTGAGATGGGAGTTTTCATTCCTTCTTTACTAGTGCTGAGTTATGCGACCTTAGCACTCTCAAGGTTCCAGTTACCTTATCTGTAAAATAGATGCCAGTATTGGCCAGTTGATAAGATTGTTGTAAAAATGAAATTTATTTACATTATCTGTAGAAACCCTCAGCCTCATGCCTGCCAAACAGAAAACACTCAAATCTCATCTTCTATTATTGCCATTACAGATTCTGAATCTTTGCTTCATTCAATTAGAAAGCCAGTGAAAAAGCACCACATTTTAAATCATCTCTGGTATATTACATTCAAGTGCATTCTGTAACATCAGGCCTATTACAGCCCTTAGAAAACAACAATGTTTTAATATATTGGTAAGAATTTCTTGTAATTAGTATTCAAGTGGTTATAATAAATTATTTTTTATATCGATGAAATTATTCTTTAAGAGCTCAAACCTTTCTCTGGTAGTTTGTTTTTATAATTATTCTACCTTGATTTTCTAAATCTTAGTTAACTTTATCTTAAATTATCATAAGCAAATTAATGGAGGCTAAAGTTATATTTTTTGATGTGTTTGAGTAGATTCAACTAATTTTTCTTGGATGCATTTTCAAACTATGAGCATCCTTGTGGGGAGCAACTCAGACTAGACTAAGTTACTGGAATTAAGACTTATTCTATGCATCTGCTCTCCCACAATATGGCGCTGGGAGAGGAGTAAACAACTTTTACACAGCTGCCTCCAGTTCAACCTATAACCTGCAGGAGCTGCTCCTGCTCCTGATTGGAGGAGAGCAGCGTACTCGGCGTGTGGGTAGCAGAGTTGGGATTGGTGAAGAGGACTATAAAGGAGGAGAGAGACAACGTGCACCAGGAACATCTAAAGGGAACATCCGGATAACATCTGAGCAGCCCCCGAGAAAGCCGGCCGGCGGTGTGCCGCTCCCCCTCGGAAGTGGGGAAAGTGGCAGGGGGAACCGCCCTTCCACGGAGGTGGAAGGATAGGTAGCCAACCCGGGAAGAACCAGCAGCAAACCTGGGAAGGGCCGAGCAGACAAAAGAACAGCGCAGGGTCCTGTGTCGTTCCTCCGCGAAGAGGGGGAGCGACACATCCTCTGTTTCATTGTTCTTGGTGTCCAAGCTAATAGTAGACCAATAATTTTTAGAAAAGAAATTAATTATATGACAGAACTATCTGTTCAGAAAATAGAAATCTCTTGGGTATTAAAGTTGGCTAGAACAGTGTTTTCAGAGTGATTTACGAAAACGAAGGTTCTGTGGTTTCCATTTCTGTTCAGTGGTTACTACTTTATCAAGTCTAAAAATGCTTCTGTTGTTAACAGGTAATTTTTCAGAATATTTCTACTTAGTCATCCTTAACTTTCATTAATGATAATTGGTGCCAGTATTTTGAGGCATTTAAAATACTACAAGGTGATATAAAGTGTTTAGGGCAGGCATTGTGGCACAGCAAGTTAAGCTGGACAATAGACACACATCTCACATTGGAGTATCTGAGTTAGAATTACAGCTAACTTTGGACCCAGCTTCCTGCTCCTGGGAAGCAGTAGATGATGGCTCGAGTACTTAGATCCCTACCACCCTCATGGGAGATCTGGATGGAGCTCTTGGCTCTTGGCTTTCTCCTGGCCAAACCCCAACTGTTGCATACCAGAGTCCAGTGCAGCCAGTCTAGGGGTTCCCAAGGGTGTGAGGGGTGTTGGTGCAGGAAGAAATGAGAGACACACTCACAGCAAGGCTGAAGGCATGGCTCTAGCTCTCAAACACCAGACTTTATTTTTATTTATTTTTTTTAAGATTTTTTAAATTTATTTTAAAGAGTTTCAGAGAGAGGTAGAGTCAGAGAGAGAGGTCTTCCATCTGCTGGTTCATTCCCCAGATGGCCACAATGGCCAGAGCTGCACTGATCTGAAGCCAGGAACCTGGATCTTCTTCCAGGTCTCCCATATGGGCACAGGCGCCCAAGGACTTGGGCCATTCTCCACTCCCGTATGGGGTGCCAGCGCTTTAGGCTAGGGCTTTAACCCTCCGTGCCACAGCGCTGGACCCCGGACTTTATTTTTATAGCGTAAGTCACATAATGATTCTTTCTTCTTAGAAGTCTGTTGTCCATTTTCTTAGAACCATTGACCTTGTATTTTATGTTGCCTCTAGATTCTAAGTCTACATCTAATTACAATTTCTTTGATTTTCAAGAGCATATTTGGAGCATGCATTACAATCACAGACAGGCACAAGACAATGGGCTGCCCACACAAGCCAAGGCCTGGAGTGCTGCCGAGCTATGCAGAAATTGATTACACAGCTAGAATAGTACCTTCCTAATCTCATCTTTACTAGAAGCCCCAGTGTTAAAAGCATGCCCTTTTTTAAATGTATCGCCTCTTTTGCAGTTCTTTCTGTAACTCTTTAATTTTTTATTGTACTTATCTAAAGGTTCACTTAGATCTATTCCACAGTTTTGACATCCTAACCATTGTATTTGTTGCACATATTGAATTAAAGCTTTAATAACATTTATCTTTGTTCTAGTGGGAAGTATACACCAGGGAGCCTGTTGCCTTTTAATTCTTATCCACAAACAGCTCAACCTTGTGTAAAGCATCAACCCCTTCTCCTACACTAACATTTGGCTTGATTAAAATTCTACAAAGCAATGTTCATTTTGAGGATTATGAGACTAAGAGCTCTTCCCTTAAAATTAAAAATACATCAATCATTAGCGGGACCACCAGGAAGCTCCGACTTTCTTCTATAGAGTGTAGTTCCCAACAAACCTAAAACCACCAAGAGGACCGAGGACTGTGGCTGTCATTCTCATGCCTTATTGAGACAGACCTTCTGCTGTGACCTTGTCAGCCAGCTTAAGTTGCCTTGGCCTCGCCAGTTGCAGGCATTTGGGAATGAACTATCAGATAAAAGATACCTCTCTTTCCTTCCCCGTCCTCCTTCTCTACTTCTGCCTTTCAAATACAATTTTTTAATTTTTTTTAAAAGAAAGAATGGTGCGTGCTTCAGTGGGTTGAGTCATCTGCAATGCCTCATCCCATATGACTGCTGCTTCCTGTACTGGCAGCTCCACTTCCAAGCCAGCTCCCTGTGAATGCACCTGGGGAAGCAGTAGAAAGATGACCCAAGAACTCGGGCCCCTGCACCCATGTAGGAGACCCAGACAGAGTTTTAGGCTCTTGGCTTGGGCTTGGCCCAGCCCCAGCCATTGCAGCTATTTGGGAAGTGAACCAGCAGTTGGATGATCTCCATCTCTTTCCTTCTCTGTCTGTAACTCTGCCATTAAAATAAATAACTCTTTTTTAATGGCATTTAAAATAAATAAGTGAATAAAATGTTCTAAAACAACACTTTGGTTTCATTTTAGTATGTTGTTATGGTCAAACAAAAACTTACTTTATTTCTCATGGGTGAGAACTCTCATGAAAATGAAAATCTTAGAGTTTGCATTGGCATAGCCACAGCTTAGATTGAAATAAGAGGTATAACACAGAACTAATAGGCTTACCACTTGGGATGCCCGCATCCTGTATTGGAGAGCCTGGGATGGAGTCTGGACTATTCTACTTCTGATCCAGCTCCCTAACACTGTGCACCCTGGAAGACAGCAGGTGTTGGCTTAAGTACTTGAGTCCCTGTCAACCACATGGGAGACTTGGATGGGGTTCCTGGCTCCTGAATTTGGCCTGGCCCAGCCAGGTTTGTTGTGGCCGTTTGGGAAGGGGAACAGTTAATGGAGGAGGGAGGAGGAGATCTCTCTCTCTCTCTCTGTCTCTCTCTCTCTCTCTCTCTCTGCATTTCAAGTAAAATAAGTGTGTTTTAAAAATGAAAAAGAGATAATAGGCTTGTCTAAAGAAGGAAGCCAATTATAATAAAATGAGAAAAATTCACTTGTAGTTTGTATTTTCCATGAATACCCAGTGGATCAGAAGCATTCTAATTATTCTAACATTTCAGAAGAAAATGAAATATAGCTCATTAAAACAACAAGGAAGGGCTGGGTTTTTCAACCTGCATAACTCACAGAAACAGCTTCCTCTATATTATTTCTGTCTCATTCTGTGATATGCTCCATGCAGCTGCTAAAATAGACTATCTTCTGGAAGGTAAATCTCACATGATTCAGACCACAGCTGTCAGTCTGGTGGAACAGATGGTTGGTCCTAGGTGAATTCTTATACCTTTGCATAAAGCCTTGGGATTCTATCAATAGATTATATCTTAAGTAACAGGAATCAGAATGACGAATTAATAGCAAAACTTTCATGCTTGTACCAAAACTGTGTGCTATGCATTCTTCCATTCAGCTATTCCTATCAAGTCAGAATTATTCTCTAAGTCATATGTATATGTACCCATAAATAATCTTTTCTTGATGGAAGCGCTGAGATTTGATTAGGTGAGAATTTAGTTCCACATCTGTTAGATTTGTATGTTGATGAGTTTTTTCATTGAAATTCATTATTTTTTCACATATAAAAGGAGTTTTTATTGTTTTTTTGTGTTGGATAGCTTGCAGCATTTTTGTTTGCTGCTTCATAGGGAGAAATGAAAGAGTAGAGTGAAAAGCAAGGAACTTTTTCAGTGTTATAGTCTACAGATTTTCCTCTTTGCTCTGTGCAGTCCGGGCTGACCCTAATAATTGTCCTGGGAAGCATTCACACGTTCATGCTTTCATAACTTTATTCAACACATAGTGTTGAGTGTGCTATTTGTAAATCACTTAAATACAGGGCATTGAGCAAAACAGTTTTTATGGAGCTTTGATTTTAGCAGGAAAGGCATTCAATAACAAATATCTGATTGATTATCTGGCAGCAGTTATAGTAAAGCATGGGAGAGTTTATAAAGGATGAAGTGGTCCAATCTTGGGGGAAATTGGGGAATGTGCAGAACTTTCCAATTTGTCACATGGAAGCTTGCAGGTCTGAATGGAAAGGGTGGCCTGGGCTAGAGTGTGTACCTGTGAGTGGAGGGGGATCTGGAAGGAGGGATAGAGCAGAAGGGAATCTGGTGACAGAAGACAGAGAGGGAACAGTGCTGTCCCCATTATGGTTGAGGTACCCACAGTCATGGAGGTAACTCTAAGTGTGATTTGTATCCACTTTTGTACATCCCAAAAGCTTGTTTTTGTTCAACATGTGTTAGACGATAAGCCATCCTTAAACAATTGCTTTGATGTCTGTTTATGGATTCTTTGTAATGAAATATTTTTGCATTTTCATTGAGGTATGTAGCAGTTTTACTCATGGAAGAAAGTTGGTGTTCATGCATCCAACAACAGTCTCTTTCTGTTTTCCAGCGTTCCCACCTTCCAGAGCCTTCCTGAAGAGATCCTCAGTAAGCTTGCTGACGTCCTTGAAGAGGTAATTGTTCTTCACTTTTTCCTTTTCACAAGGGCACACAGTCGGCTCTCCTGGCTTCTTTTATACCTACATGATGACAGATTGAGTTACAGATGGCAGAAGGATGTTTTAGTTTTTTAAAGCTCTGAAATGAGCTATATATATATTAATATATAAGGCATTGAATAAAAAGCAGCTTAGCACATCCAACATTTTGTACACTGTTAGAAATGGGCAAATTAACACTAGAGGGAGAAAAACTCTGTTATAGTGAATATAATGTTACTGTAACTTTCTAGAGCGGGAGATGGCATGTTTATCTCTTGTTTTGATTTGTATAAAATACAGTTATTGCAGTTCTGAAGTTCCGCATTAACACATTTATAATAGGAATTAACAGTTGATTATGTATTTTATTAGCATATGAGAATATTTTACATACATAATGTTATGACAGGCTATGGAAGGTCACTGTTGGTATCTTTTCTTTGAACCCATGAGCCATGGTTTTTGCGGAAGAAGACAGTGCCTTTTAGGCTATTGATTTGTAGGCTGCTCATTCAGATTCATGACTAAGCAGAAGCAGAGTGGAGTTCTTGTGTTCAATCTGAGGGGCTCCAAGCCAAATGAAAAGCAGGTGAGTTTTTGTATCTGAAGTTGTTCATCTGAAGGTATTGGGCATTTGAGTTGTGTTCTAGCTTGAAAACAATTAAAACTCGCCTGTTCTCTTTTGCTGAGGAAGCATAGACCATTGATGGGAAACCAAGAACAGGAATCATGAGCCAGGGGCAACTCAGGAAACGTCAGGTTCATTCATTTTTTGTTGTTTGTTTATTCAGTACGTTTCACTGAGTATCTCCTATAATCAGGCGCTCTTGAATCTAACAGTGAAGAATACATGCACGATCCTACAGCCATGGAGTTTACCTTTCAGAAAGGGGGATTGATATTAATCAACCAGTGTGTGAAAATGGTGAATTAAAATTATAGTACAAGCCAGTAAGTAAAATATGAGCTGCAAAGACCCATAAAGCGGAACTAATTTAGTCTGTGGTGGGCTTGGGGAGGGAGGAGGTAAGGAAAGATTCTGATGGAATATTATGAACTTAGCTCTGCAAAGGCAACAGGAGTTGGCTATAGGAAAGGAGGTTATTGTTAGAAGGAACCAAATGGGTAAATACTCTGAGAATGGAGGCTGGAAGGCAGAATGTGCCTGGAGATGAGATCAGGCGGGGCCTGGTAGGTCCAGGGAGATTCTTTGATTTCTTTCTGTTTGCCAGGGAAAGACTTTAAAGGCTTTTAAGCCTGGGGGAATGGAAGTAGAGGCAGGATCAGATAAAGAGACTTTTAAGGAGTATTCCAAAAGGAGGCTTAATTGGCTAAGTGGAAGTGAAATGAGATGCAAATGATCAGCCTTGGGGCAGAGGCTGGTTTAGGAATGTGCTGCCTCACTGGAGTCTTATTTTCAGATAAATTTTCCTTATTGCCTTCTTAGAATCCAGACTTCATATGGGTTGTTTTTTCTATCTATTATATAATTAGTTGTTGAAAGCCTACAGTGTTCCAGCCCTCTTGGCATGTGGCAGTAAAAACAGGTATTCTTGGCATGTGGCAGTGAAAACAAAAAATCCCTGACTTAATGGAGTTTACATTATTTAGGTATGGCCCAAATGGAAGCTAGATAGAAAACAAAGTGAATAATTTTTAGTGGTATATGGCATATTCTGTAGAGGTGATACGGAGAAGAATTTAAGCAATGGAGAGTAGGGAGAGTTGGGGATACTAATATCTTAGGTAGAGTTGTCAGTTGAGTAAAGAGGTGAGGGATTGTGTGGCCAAGGAAAGAGGAAGAGTGTTCCTGGCAAGGTCAAGGAATAGTCAAGTGTTCTTGGAGATGGGATTGGAGTTCAGAGGTCAGAGTAAGGTGTGCCCAGAGTGGTGTAGGGGCAGTCAGATCATGGAAGGTCTTTAAGCCACTCTGCTGTGGCTTTTACTGAGAGTGAGATGGAAGCCATTGGATGATTACAGATGGAGCAACGAAGTTATTTGACTTACATTTCTAACAAAGTTACTGTGGCTTCCTTGATGAGAGAAGACCAAGATGGCTATCGCAGTCCCAGGGAGAAATGATAATGGCTTTGTGCACAGTGACAAAAGGAGTTTGAGAAATGGTCTAATTCTAAAGATAATGTGAAGGTAAAACTGAAATGCTTTACTGTTGGGAAACACGTGTGGAATCAGGAAGGGAGGAATCAAAGATGACCTCAAGACTGCTGAGCTGAATAACTGGAAGGAAGAAGTTAGTGTGTGAAATGCGGAAGAATGGAAGAAAAAGTACATGGGAGTGAAGAGACATAGGATATGGGGAAACCAGAAGCTTAGTCTTCTTGGGCAGGTAGGTGGTGTCTGTGGCAGGAAAATATTGATCTGCTGGGAGTCATTCTGCAGGACCCAATGTGGATGAATACTAAACAGAAACTTGAAGCAGGTAGCAGCCAATGATTACTGTAACAGCATGAATAAATCTTAAAACCATAGTGCTGACAGAAAAACTTGAAACCAAAAAACATGAGGTAATTACTGAAATATCATCTACATCTGTTAAAACATAAACACATAAGTACATTTTTCCAGTGTATGAGTATAATACAAATTGGATACACATGAGTGGTTGTGGCAGAATTGTGAAGGGAGAATAATGGGGACAAAAAGGGAGTGAATGGATGGTGGATGGATGGGTGAGTGGATGATAAAGGGGCATGCAGTAAACCTTGATTAATCTTTGACTTTCCTCTTTAAGAGAGTGGAGAGTAAAGAATAAGCAGTGGGGGGGGGGGGGGGCCGGCGGGGAAGACCAGAAATTTAGTGCCTTAAAATACAGGAGAAGAAGGCGGCTCAAGGGAAGAGTCAGCAAGATTTTGATTTTGATTTTGATTCTGTTAAAAAGGCAAGAGGAGAAATGGAATTGGAAGGAGGGAAGGAAATGGGAGTCTAGAAGGGCACAGGAAATAATATTGAGGCAGGAGGCAGGAAGTTGCACACAGCTACTCCAGTAAGCACAAGATATTAAGGCTTCCAATGCACAGAGAAGCAGGGAAATCAAAGTATCTGGGCGCACACAGAGATGGGTGGTCTGATGCAGAAGTTGGTGCAGTGGAAAACCTGTTTGTTAATATTTATTTATCTGAAAGGCAGAGTGATACAACATGTGCTTGCATGTGCTGGCTCATGCCCTAAATGCCCACAACAGCTGAGGCTGGGCCAGGCTGAAATCAGGAACTCCAGAAGTGGGTGATCGGTGCCTAAGTACTTGGACCATCATCTGCTACCACCCAGGATGCACAGAGTAGCTGGGACCCAGACTGGCACCCAGATATACCTGTTTAGATAACTTCTGTTTCTTTAGTGACATAAAAAGCAAAGTCACTAATGAGGTTGGGATGGAGAACTGTGAATAGTTTGAGTAAAGAGAAGGTGTGAGAAAAATGGAAGAGCAAACTGACTAGGGAAATGTGTTTTGATTATCAAGCATTATTAAGGCCTCACTAGAAGCTAACAACTGCAAATCTAAATTAAGTGGGCAAGCAAGAGGTTATTCAATATTATTGCAATAGAGGAAAGAGGTTGAGGTTGAAGTCAACTCTATAGATCAGAAGGTAGGAGGGGATTTAAATAAGGGGGTGAGTTTGTTGAGAATTACTGCAGGATGACCCCAGGAAGGACACTTTAGGAGGGAGGAGGTTATTGGGTGTTGATTAGGCCCTTGTGCTTGCTAATTGTCTGTCCCCTGGGGAAATGAGGCTTCTATCCTCCCCCAGATACTGGCAGAAAAGAAAGGCCAAGTCTTCCCATGGTTACATTTCAAAGGAATGACTAGAGGAAGTCAAAAACTGGTAGATTTACATCTCAAAAAGGACGATAAAGATTTTATAACTGAAAATTTTCTTAACTAAGTGTTCTAATAAAAGGGTTGAGTCAGGGAGGAAATCTGTAGAGTTGAGTCAAACTGAGGGGCAAGTTAAACCTGTCTTGTCCCCATCCCATTTGATTTGCGTGTGTGTGTGTGTGTGTGTGTGTGTGTATTTGTGTGTCCAGCCTCCTTTGTTTGTCTGGGTTTAGACTGTAGATAGCCAGAGAATTTGATTTAATACTAGGATTGCTGTTTTGCCAAGAGAAGAGAATTGAAAGTCGGGGTTGCTTATGAAAGAGTGATTATAATGACTGATCCCTGGAATTTAAATTGACCAAGGAGGACAGGGCCACCAAAATGGGAAAAGGCCAGTGAGAGGGTATGGGATCTCTGGACTTGAGTTGCATGAGGTTAAAGAATTTTTGGAGTTGGACTGTGAGAACGAGTGAACCGGAAGGATAGTGAAAATGTTTTTGTCTCTAGGTGTGAACTATGCCAATGACTCTGTGATCCATAAACAAATTCTTACTTTGAGGCTATTTGAAGTTAGCTTTCCTATGATTTATTGATATCCTTCATCTCCTATGTGACCACAAAATAAAGGACTACATTGTCACATTTGACTTCTGTATTCAAGTGTAAAAAAATTAATGAGAAAAAATGCTGGCTGTATTTCTCTCTGAATTCACTGACCTGCAACTTCTGTAAATGTAAAACTGCTTTTCCCAGTTGGTTGTATGATTTTTGCTGTTTTATGTTGTTTTGTTGGATATACTGAAGAGTTCTGTCATGACCTCGTAGGTTTTTTAAAAACTAAATCAAACTGAAGCACACATATATTAGCCCCCAATGAACCCCCTACAAAAAAACTAAAAGCCCATGAAATCCTTTAATCATTTTTTTTGTTTTCCACATCATTGAAAGCATTTGCTATGTTTTCGGTAGCCGTAGCCATAGCTTTATAAGTAATTCCAACCAACGAATTATCTTAGTAGTTTATGTCAGATTTTGTAATCAGAGATGCCTTAATTTATGCTTGGATTCTTTGAGCCATAGCACATTGTATACAAATGCTGAATGAAGATCGAAACAGAATATTAAGTGCCTACATTACTTGTTTTCTGGACATAAAAGTGAAGCAAACACACAAAATACAAAATAGACATGTAAATATACATCCAGTGCAAGCAGAATGTTTAGCTCAAGTTGCATAAACAAGCACAATGAGAAACTAGATTATATTGCGTAACAGATAAAGTGAAGCAAATTTGGGAGAACAAAAGCAATATGAATGTCATATCACATTAAAGGGAAATGTGCTTGGATAATTAAGCTGTCTTTTTTCTTTTTCTACAAATATCACAAGATGAAAGAATTCCAATTGTTTGGAAAGAAATGCAAAGATGTTTGCAGCTTTGTTTATTTAGCAAATATTTATGAAACACCTGCCATATGACAGGAATTGTTTCAAGCTCTGAGGATTCAAGTCTCTGGTCTCCCACAGCGTATATTTCAGTATAAGATATAGATAATAAGATGGAACAAACCATTGGATGATAACATCATGCCACCTCTACCCCTGCAAATGTAGGCTGCATTTATAGCCCAAAAAAAGGAAGTGACATATAGAAAACTCAACTGGCCCTGGTCATTTGCCACATATGGCCATATTTTGCCAGTGTTGGCCTCTGATTGGCTTAGAGGTGCAGTTACTATGATTGGCAGAGACTTGGCTACTCGTTGAGAGTGTATAGTTCTATATTAGGTTACAGTCAGTTTACACATGAGGTTACATGGTACTTTATTATATACATAGAAACCTTTAGGCCGAATGTAAAATATATATGGAAGCAGCTTTAGGCCAAAGAATTCAATTTAACATTACCAAGGGATGATCTCTCTTGAGGGAATCTTTAAGCCAAGATCTAAATGAAGAGGTGCCATGGGTAGCAGATAGAGGGAAGAGGGATACATAGCTTTAAATTAGGAATGGCTTTGCTGACTGTGTAAGGAACAGAAAGAAGATTTGTAGGTACCAATAGTAAAGTGAGAGGAGGCCTCAGGAAGTCGGCAAAGACCCTATTGCAGAAATATGCTGGTCACGTTAGAGAGTCTAGTTTCTTATTCTAAGCTTTTTAGGATTGCATGTGGTATAGTGACATACTCTTAGTTGTATTCTAATAACATCTCTCTCAGGGTATGGGAAGAATGGATCATAGTGTGTTAACTCAGTTAGAAGCTAACGCAAAATAAGCCTGGTGGGGCTCGGAGACTTCTTTGTGGATTTTTATTCCTGTGGACTATTTCATTCCTTGTATTGGTCAGGAACCAATACTTCCAGCATAGTTAATAGTGACAGAGGAGAAGGTGCTGAGAAATAAAATATAACTAGACAGAAAGAGGGGCAAGCGTGGTCATGTTGACAGGTACATGAGTCAACAGGATAAATGCGTAATATTTGGGAAATCCTGTTCTGGAACTAGGAAAGAAACATCTTTGAATTGTTTTTACCATTGCCCACCCCAGGCCCTACCTACCTCCTCTGAAATTCTGAGCATGGATGTATCCATTCGTGTCATTATCCTCCTGTGGTTATTAAGCAGGCGCTAATCTCCTTATTCTTAGTGTAGAATTTAGTGCCACTTTCTCTCTTTCCTTTGTATCACACTATAAAATTCTTTCCTTTATAGACTGAATTTCTCACTCCTTTTTTCTGGAACATCTGAAAGTTTTACCTAGTTCTTCTGAGAAGTTGTGTATGCTTAATTGATACAAAAAAAGTTGCTGGTGAAAGACCTAATCATATAAGCACAATAATTCAAATATTTCCTTAGGTTGTGTTTTGTTAGACAAATAATTTATTTAGTCTATAAAGATTATTACTCTATAAAGATTTATTTTATTTGTTTGAAAAGCAGAGAGAGAGAGTAAGAATGAGAGGGATCTTCCATGTGCTATCTCACTCCCCAAATGGCTGCAATGGACAGGCCAAAGCTAGGAGCTTCATCCGGGTCTGCTTACATGGGTGCAGGAATCCAAGCCCTTGGACAATTCTCTGCTGCTTTCCCGGGCACATTAACAAGGAGCTGGATCAGAAATGGAGAAGCCAGAACTTGAACTGGCACCCATATGGGATGCCAGTGATGCTACAGGCAGCAGCTCAACCCATTATGCCACAACACAGCATGTTTGCTTTATAAGAGAGGAGAGGGAATGAGAGTGACAGGGAAGGAGGAAAGAGAGCAAGAGAGACAAAGAGAGAGGGAGAAGGAATGAATGAATAAGCTCCAACTACTGGCTGGATCCCAGAGTACCCACAAAAGCAGGGCTGAGCTGGGTGAAAGCCGAGTTTACTCCAGGTCTCCCACATGGATGTTAGGGACTCAGCTACTTGAGCCATCATCTTCTGTGTCCCAGGCTGTGTATTAGCAGGAAGCTGGATTGGGAGTATAGGAACTGAGTCTCAAGCCGGGCACAGTGTTTGATTTGGAAAGCAGGTATCCTAACCAGCGACTTAACTACTGTGCCGAATGCCCATCTTGCAGTATGTTCTTTTCATCCTGTATCTGACTCAAATTAAGACTTAGTCAATATCAGATTATTTTAGGAACTGCACATTTGCTTTTCTAGAGAAGCCACTTTTAGTTTATAAAATAAGCAAATTTTAGGTACATGTAGGAACAGCAAATTCTGACTTCATAAACTGGTTGCAAACCTCTAAATTGTATCATGTAGTATGGTAAAAATGATATCTAAATTAATAAAATGTATTTGAATCCATTCTGGGATTCCAGGAAGTACCTGTGGGTAAATAGAAAAAACCTGGAATTATAATATGGGATCTAATTTCCTTTTTCTTAATATAAAGCTAGCACACTTTGCTTCTTCACTTATATGCACAGTGTTAAATTTCTGTAGATGAATTAAATTTTGTATTTGAACTATCCCTACCTAATCTTTCCCTAAAGAGAATTCTTTTCAAATACCACCTCACCAAATACAATGGAGAAATATCACTGAAAATAAAATCGATATTTCATATTTAGCTGAATGAAAGAGTTGTGGTAAGCACTTTAAAGAAAGCAGCAACATCATCTTCCCATAAAGAAAAGGAGCAGAGATTAACCAATATGTCACAAAGGAGGCTTGAAAATTAATTGGAATAGGGATTATACTTTCATATATGGGAGTGTAAGCATTTAGATTACTGTAGCAAACTGTACTTGGTTTGAAATTCTAAATTAGAGAGCCAAATAAGTCAACAAATTTGCTTTTCACCACTTGGGCTAGATGTTTTCTCTTTATGTGAATAGCAGAAGGCCATGAAAGCTGTGTTTAGCTTTCGTGACTTTTGTAGGTTGAAAACAAAGTATATCAGAGCCACTTCTCTGCTTGCATTAATCTGTTTCATGTCTGATTTTTGTCTTTATGGTGTTTGATGTGATTTTTTTTTCTTAGAATGAAAGACCCCTGCTTCAACATTTTTGAATAGCTCTCTATCTTTGGGTTTCAAACTTTGCATGACTGGACCTTGGACACATTTAAACCTAGTTAATGTGTTCTGTTTTGTGTCCCTGAATGGTACATTTATTTATGGTTTTGTTTGTTGAATATTTATACTGTTACAGCACTGACAAGGTCTTAGACAACAACATTCCTCAGACTTCTTGAATTATTAAGAGGAACATTATGAGAAAATAAAAGGCAAAAAAAGGCAGGAAAAATTCATGTTTCAGCTCACCATTACTTGATGCTATGTTAGGGAGCAGTAGCGGGTCGTGCAGTCCAGGGACTGTTGTGGAAGACAGAGTGAATGTTACTGAGGCACTGCACCTTGCTGTGAAGTCCAGCAGGCTGACTATAGGAGTAGTTGTCTTGGTTGTGCACCTGTTACCTTTTTGTGTGGACATCTTCTCATAACTTAGTATTCTCTCCAGCCATGAGCAACATAGGGAAGTGCTGCTCTTGGAGGTAGTTTTTGGAGTGCTGTGAAGCTCCTTCTCCTGTCATTCTGAATAGGTCTAGATTCTTCAGGAAAGAAAATGATGGACTAGACCAGAGCATTACTAGTCCTATTTGATAACTGCTGTTTAAAACTGGCTTTTTTTTTTCCTACCCCACCTTTAGATTTGGCTCTTGTTATTCAAAGCCAAGCTAGAAGGAATTCAAAGAAACCTACTCTTTCTCAATTGCTTAGTGCTAAAGTACTAGGAATTTGGAAGTTTAATGATCACTTTTATTCTTCATGGTTTCTATTGGGTCTTTGCTTCCATGGTGCCAGTTCCTGCTTTTGCAGGGGAAACGTGTGTGTGTGTTTTGCAGGGGAAACAACGTTTCAGTGGTGAAACATGTGTGTCTGTGTGTGTTGTGACAGGATGGAGGATGGGAAGGAATTAGGGAGGAGAGTTTAAAAGTAAAGATAAAACTGCAGTATCTTCACATCTTACCCATAGGATTAAATATGGAATGGGAGAAAATAACTAGCAAATTATTTATGTGATAAGGGACTTACATCCAGAGTTTTCAAAGAACTTCTACAACTCAATAAAAATATAAGCAGTTAAAAAGATAGACAGGGCCTGGCGCCGTGGCTCACTTGGTTAATCCTCCGCCTGCGGTGCCCGCATCCCATATGGGCAGCGGGTTCTAGTCCCAGGGGCTCCTCTTCCAGTCCAGCTCTCTGCTGTGGCCCAGGAAGGCAGTGGAGGATGGCCCAAGTCCTTGGGCCCGGTACCCGCATGGGAGACCAGGAAGAAGCACCTGTCTCCTGGCTTCGGATTGGCGCAGTGCGCCGGCCATAGCGGCCATTTTGGGGGTGAACCAATGGAAAAAGGAAGACCTTTCTCTCTGTCTCTCTCTCTCACTGTCTAACTCTACCTGTCAACATAAATAAACAAATAAATAAATAAAAGACAGACGAAGGATTTGAACATTTTTCAAAGGAAAGCATGATTCCAGTAAGTGCTTAAGATTCCAGTAAGTGCTTAAGATTCCAGTAAGTGCTTAAGTTTCATTGCTAGGGGAACACAAATCAAAACCACCATAAAATAAACACAGTGACCATTGACACCAAAAGGCAATGATATATGTATGTAATGATGGTGAGAAATTGGGACCTTAAGACATTGCTGGTGAGATTATAAAATGACAAAACTTCTTTGGAAAATAGTTTGACAACTCCTTAAAAGTTAAGCATAGGGTTACTATGTGATCAAGCAATTCCACTCCTAAGTGCATACTTGAGATAACTAAAAAGCCCATGTCTGTAATACTCATAGCAGCATCATTCATAATAGCCAAAATGTAGAAATAACCCCAGTGTCCATCGGCTGACAGATGGATTTTAAAAAGGCTGTATATTCATTAAAAATGAATAAGTGATGCATACTACATTGTGGATGACCTTGAAAACAAGATGCCACATACAAGTAAAACTCTACATTATACAGCTCTTTATATGAAATGTGTAGAACAGCCAGCTCTACATAAAGTACATAAGTGGCTATTGAATGTGAAGAGAATGGAAGGGAATAGGGAAAGACTATTGATAGGTATGAGTCTCTTTTTAGAGTAATAAAAATATTTTAAATTTGACATTGTGATGATGGCTGTACAACTCTTTTTTTATATAAGATTTATTTATTCATTTGAAAGGTAGAGTGACAGGGAGAGAGAAGGAGAGTCAGAGAGAGAGAGAACTTCCATCCGCTGATTGACTGCCCAAATAACCGTGACGGCCAGAACTGGGCCGATCGGAAGCCAGGAGCTTCTTCCAGGTCTCCCACCTTGGTACAGGGGCCCAAGCACTTGAGCCATCTTCCACTGCTCTCCCAGGCCAGAAACAGAGAGCTGGATCAGAATGGAGCAGCAGGGACTTGAGCTGGCTCCCATATGGGATGCAGGTGCTGCAGGCAGAGGTGTAACCTACTATGCCACAGCTCCAGCCCCTGCACAACTCTTTGAATATATAAAATATGCACACTCTAAGAGGGTAAATTTTATAACATGTGGGTTTTATCCCAGTAAAACTGTTAAAAGTAAATACGGAAATTTGGTTCCAGTTGTGATAATTTCAACAAAGGGAAAATTTGAGGTTACAAAGAAAATGTATACTTTCTATAGCCATACAAAATAGTAAGTTGGCAAAGTATTATAAAATATTACATAGTAACAGAAATAGCCCATACTTGAATAGCTTCTTGTAAAGATGCTGTCATAAGATGTAAGGATGCATGCACAATGATTTGATGATTTAACAGGGTTTTTCAGTCATTTACCTGAGTTTCTATGTAATTCTACTCCCAAGAAAGAAAGGTCTTTGTTTCTCTCCCTCTTGAGAGGTTCCTCTCCCACATCTACCAGATTAGTTTAGCCATCTTAATATAGAAAAAAATGTTTATTTATGCACTTAAATTGTCCTCAAGTTATATGAAGATTTATTTTGTGTGGTTGTGAGTTACTTTCATGAGAACTATATTGGTACTGCTTTCCACTGGGCACCTGTAAGCTGTTGACTAAACAAGCAAATGAACAAAAAATAGTACTACTTTGCAGTCATTGATGCTAACTGTGCTAGGCTGAGGGCATCTGTGAAATTGCATGTTCAACACTGTTATTGTTCCTATTCTCAGATTACTAACGAGGAAACAAACTCAGGTCACCCGACGAAGGAAGCAGGAAGTTATTTTACCTCATACTGTCTTGATGCTGCTGCAGGTAGCTTTCAGTACTATCCCACATTGTGGTCCTGAAAATTTGTGGAATAAGTGAAAAAGAGAGTAAATTACTGTCAGCCCCTACTCCATGCTTCTGAAAATATTTACTTGATTTGGGGAGGGAGTTGGGAAACAAATTCATTTTTTCCTGGTCAACATTTTTAATTTATTGTGATTAGGATCCATATTATGCTTTCTAGGCACTTAGGAACAAGCCATTTCTAGTCATTTTATTGCCAGAATGTGTGTGCTTTGCTCCATGCTGCTTGTAATTCATTAAAATGTATGCACCCTGCAAATAGGAAGTCAGTCGGCAATAAATCAACTTTCTAGAAAACATTCATAGAAATGCTGGAAATGGTTGCCACCAAAGAATATGTAAACCTGCTTAGCACTCATGATTTACTATCATTTGTGGGATTTGTTGTCAGATAGTGGATTTATGTGAAAGTAAATGAGTGGCCTGCCTTACAGCGTGTGTCTGAGAGTGTGTTTAGAAAATGCCATTTGATAGCATCTGAGCAGAGCATGAGGGCCGGGGACTCCTTTGACGGGCAGTAGGGAGGGACATCTCACCTGGATGAGCAGAACTAACCTGACTAAAAGAGGAGGTGACCCAACATGTTCAGCTTTTTAAGATTCTAAAGTGAGGCATCTTTTAGCTGCAAAAAGCCTAGCTCAGAGACTTGTACTCAGTAGGCATCCAAGACATAAATCAGGGAAGGATTGAAGCCAACTTGTGCTTACAAGTAAAGGGCTAAAAATACGAAAACCAGTTGAGCTTTAGTTTTAGCCACAAAAGGCAAAGATGTAGCTGGACAGAGTTACCAAACCTGTTGGAGTAGGAGATAACGCAGGAGTCCAGTTCCAGGCCCCCTAGACCTGTGACGAAGAGCATCTCTGAATCCATGCCAACAACAACCTGCACTGGCTCCTGCAGGAAGGGACTCCTGCAGCTTCTTTATTTTAATTAATTTTAATTTAATTAAAAGGCACAATGTCAGAGAACTTCCATCTTCTGGTTTAGCCCCCAGATACCTGCTACCACGTAGGTGGCAGGAATCTAAGTATTTATGCCAACATCTGCTGGCTCCAGGGATGCACATTTGTAGGAATGTGGATTGGAAATGGGGTTTGAGCAGGCTTCAGACCAGTTGCTCTCACATGGAATGTGGCACTTAACTGCACATGCAATTTCTTTTTTTTTTTTTTTTTCCTTTTTTAAATATTTATCAACTTATTTTGAAAGTCAGAGTTACAGAGAGAGACAGACCTCCGTCCTCTGGTTCACTTCCCAGCTGGCTGCAACGGCCAGGGCTGGGCCAGGATGAAGCCAGGAGCCAGGAACTTCTTCCAGGTCTCCCATATGGGTTCAGGGGCCCAAGCATTTGGAACATCATCTGCTGTTTTCCTAGACCATTAACAGGTAGTAAGATCAGAAGTGGAACAGCCAGGACACAAACAGATGCCCTTATGGGATACTGGCATTGCAGGTGGTAGCTTTACCTCTTACATCACAATGCGAGCCCCCACATGCAATTTCTTCGGTGACTACAAAGCTGTTTCCTGGTAGATAAGGCTCTGAACCAGAGACTGCAGTTGTATGAGAGAGGATGCTTCTCTGTCTCATGCCAAGTGTGCTCCTTTAATTATTATGAGATGCTATGAGTGAGGCTTATGGCAAAATTGAGCAGAAAGTAGAGGGTTAATTCTCTAGCTACCCATAGTTTCTCTACCATTAATACATTGTCAGTTTAGTACATTGTTTTTTATGATTGATAAGCCGATACTAGAATACTATTAATTAAAGGAAATAGTTAACATTATGTTTACTCTGTTTTTTACAGGTCTGGATTTCACTAAGTATGTAAAATCAATTATCCACCATTACAGTATCATACAGAATGATTTGCTCTAAAAATCCCCTATAGGGGCCGGTGCTGTGGTTAAGCCTCGCCTGTGGCATCCCATGTGGGTGCCAGTTCCTTTTCTGATCCAGTTCTCTGCCAACGGCTTGGGAAGGTAGTGGAAGATGGCCTAAGTGCTTGGGCCGTTGCATCCACGTTGGAGGCCAGGAAGAAGCTCCTGCCTCCTGGCTTCGGATCGGCCCAGCTCTGGCTGTTGGGGCCATTTGGGGAGTGAACAGCAGATGGAAGATTCTCTCTCTCTGTCTCTCTCTCTCTCTCTCTAACTCTACCTCTAAATACATCTTTAAAAAAAATCCCCTATGATCCGCCTATTCATCCTTCCTGTCTTCCCTCCCTCTTGCTATTTCAGCAGTTTCAGTGACGTGTGTAGCATTTGTTTATACCAGTATATAGGAAACCAATTAACTTTTATATATTAACTTTATATCATGCATTCATTCTAAAATCATTTATTCCAGGCGTTTTTGGATTGGTTCTTTTGAACTTTTTACATAGACAATTGTGTAACCTGTGAGAAAAGAGAGTTTTATTTCTTTGTTTCTCATCTGTATCATTATTATTCCCTTTCCTTTGCTAAGTAGAGGCCTAGATTATCTGTATCTTCCTGTGTGAGTTTTTGTTGATTGTGCCTTTCTGTGAACTGGTTGTTTACATTATAAAATCTGTGGGCTTAGAGGCCTTCATATGATTTCCTTTTTAAAAAAGATTTATTTATTTGAAAAGCATAGATGAGAGAAAGAGAGAGGAGAGAGAGAGAGAAAGAAAGAGAGCGAGCGATCTTCCATCTGCTGGTTCACTCCCCAGATGAAGGAACAGCCAGGCCTGGACTGGACTGAAGTCAGGAGCCAGGAGCGTCTTCCAGGTCTTCTCCTTTGGTGTCTTTGATCTCTTGGGCCATGTTCTGCTGCTTTCCCAGGCTCACTAGCAGAGCGCTGAATTAGAAGTGGAGCAGCCATAACTTGAGCCAGTTTGGGAATGTGGGCATCACAGGTGCCAGCTTTATCTGCTGTGTCACAGTGCTGGCCCCTTTTTTATCCTTTTCACATCCCAGGGTAAGTAATGATGGCCCCTTCTCCATTTGTGACTCTAGTAATTCGTGTACTCTCCCACTTTTTCTTGGTTACCTGCCTAGGGAATTATCAAAAAACACTTTGCATAGTGCTCATTTTTCTCTTTTGGTTTCCTGTCTGTAATTTTGCTGATTTCTGACTTCATTTTCATAATTTTCCTCCTGGTTATACTGAATGTAATTTAATCTTATTCTTCTGATTTCCTAAGAGGGGACTTTAGATTATGCATCTTAGATTTATCTTCTTTTCTAATATATGCATTCACTGCTGTCAGTTTCCCTGTAAGCACTGCCTTTGCGGCATCACCAGAAATTTTGATAGGTGGGGTTTTTATTTTTATTTGGTACAAAGTAGTTTTTAGTTTCTTTTGGAACCTCTTTGAGCCAGGTATTATTTAGAAGTAAGCTGTTTCATTTTTCTTGGAATTTCAAAGCTATTTTTTCTCAATGATTTCTAACTTAATAGTAATCTTAGCAACACTTTATATAAAGATATAAATATTTTTATTTAATTGGAATGTAGAGACAGATAATCCAATCTGCTGGCTCAGTCCCCAGATGGTCACAGTGACTGGAGCTGGGCCAGGCTGAATCCAGGAGCCCCAAGAGTTTCATCTAGGTCTCCCAGTTGTGTGGCAGGGGCCCAAGCACTTCGCCATCCTCTACTGCTTGTCCCAGACCATTAGCAGACAGCCAGATGGGAAGTGGAACAGCAGGGACATGAACCAGTGCCCTGTGGGATGCTGGACTCCCAGGCAGTGGCTTTATCTGCTGTGCCACAATGCCAGCCCCACTTGTGATTTCTGTTCTTTTGAATTTATTACGGTACTATTTATGGTTCCAAATGCTGTTTGTCTTGATGAATGGTCCATGTGGGTTTAAGAAGAATGTATATTCTACTTTTGTTGGATAATGTATTCGCCAAATGTCGATTAGATCCACCTGATGGATGGGTGCTATTGAGTTTAATGATATGCTTAGTTAAATTATGCCTGCTAGATTTATCCATTTCCAAACCCAGTATTTAGATAACAAGTTAGAATAGTGGATTAATCTGTTTTGCCTTCTAGTTCTATCTGCTTTTGCTTCATGTATTTTGATGCTTTATTGTTAAACACGTACAAACTAAGAATTTTTGAATATCGCTCCTTTCAGCCTTATGTAAGGTCCCTCTTTATCCTTGATTTTTCTTAATTAGAAGTCTGTTCTGTGTAAATTTAATATATATAAGTAATCCTGCTTTCTTTAAATATATATATATATATTCTTTAAAGGTTTAATTTATTTGAAAGGGAGAAACACAGAGACAAGGAGACAGAGATGTTTCATCTACTGATTCACTCCTCCAAATGCCCCTAACGGCCATGACTGTGCCAGACTGAAGCCAGGAAACCAGAACTCAACTTGGAGATCTGCTATGTGGGTGGTTGGGACCTGACAAGTGGAGCCATCATCTGCTGCCTGCAAGGCTGTGTATTAGTAGAAAGCTGGGTAAGAAGCACAGAAGCTGTGACTTGAACCAGGCACTCTGTTATGGAATGCCAAAGTCTCACCTGCTGGTTTAACTGCCAGGCCAAATGTCCACCCTCCTGCTTTCTTTTGATTAGAGTTAGTGTCGTCTCTAGTTTTCCCATCCATTCACTTTTAATATACCTGTGTCTCAATATTTAAGATGAATTTCTTGTAGATGGATTTTTTTAAAACATCAACCTTTGCAGTGTCTATATTTTAACTGATGTATTTAACCCATTCATCTTTGAACTTATTGACATATTTGGATTAATAGAAACTATCCACATCATTGTTTTTTAATCATTGCCTTGTTCTTTAATAATATGTTTAGAATTTATTCAGAAGTCACATATTTGGATTAATAGAAACTATCCACATCATTGTTTTTTAATCATTGCCTTTTTCTTTAATAATATGTTTAGAATTTATTCAGAAGTCAGAACGAAGGAGAGAGAGAGAGAGAGAGAGAGAATATCTTCTATCCATTGGTTCACTTGCCAAATGCCAGCAACAGCCAGGGCTGAGCCAGGCCAAAGCCAGTAGCCGGAAACACCATCTTGGTCTCCCACAAGAGTGGCAGGAACTCAAATCCTTGAGAGCTATCATCTGGTGTTTTCAAGTGCATTAACAGGAAGTTGGATCAAAAAGCAGAGTTAACTGGCACTCGGCTAGGGGATGTGGGCATCTCGAATGATGACTTAACCCACTGAACCACAGCACTTATTCTCCTGCCTCTCTGCCCTGTCTTTCAGTTTTTGAGATGGAGACAGCACTCCCATCTACTGGCTCACTCCCCAGCTGCTCACAGTGGCTGGGGCTGGGCCAGGTTGAAGCCAGAAACTTAATTCACATCTCCCACATGAATGGCATGGATCTAACTATCTGATCCATTGCCTTGTGTTCCAGTTTCTGCATTAGCAAGAAGCTGGATTCAAGAGTGGAGCTGGGACTCCTATCTCAAATTCCAGTAGGGGATGTGAGCGTCTTAACTACTTGGCGAATTGTGTGCACCTGCTCTGTTGTCTTTGCGCTTCCCTAGAAACTCCTTAAATAATCTCTGTGGTTTGCAATCTTCTGGTTATCACCTCCATCACACAAGGAGCACTACAGATGCAGTGAAAAGATGTAGCAGGGAAGGAATTTATTTTATAGCCTACGATTAAGTTCCAGTCTTCTAATGAGTTGAAATTAGATATTACCTTTTCATAACAGGAAAGACTAGAGCTGGCTGTTGTTTGAAATTTGCCTTTTCCCGGGCTGGTTCAGCTTTGATAACGTTGTCGTAAGTTAAGCTCTAATAAAATAGTTTCCAATGAGGATAAGCCTGAAAAACAACAAAACAGAGAGCTTTGGGCATATTTCTAGTGTTCAGGACTGTGTGCCTTTTGACCTCACTTTTCTGATGGAGCTTTGAGAAATGTTACTGAATTTTGGTTTGTTGTGCTTTTTCCTTGCTGTAAGAATGAAAGTGGTAACTTTTGAGCTCTTTGCATGTCGGGGGAACCACAACTTTTCACGGTTAAATGTAAACCACTTAGCACAGTGAATGGGACATAGTGAAGTTCTGACATTGTTAGGTATTATTTTTTATACATTATTACATTGAAAAAGTATTCTAATTATTAGAAAGCCCAACATTATATAATAGGTGTAAGGAGCTGGCTTTGTGGCTCAGCAGGTAAAGCAGCTCCCTGCGACACTGGCATCCCATATTCAGCAGCGATTCAAGTACCGGCTGTTCCACTTCTGATCCAGCTTCCTGCTAATGTGCCTTGGAAAGCAGCAGAAGGTGGCCCAAATACTTAGGCCCCATGTGAGAGACTCTGATGAAGTTCCAGGCTCCTGGCTTTAGCCTGGCCCAGACCTGGCTATTAGAGCCATTTGGGGAGTGAACTAGCAAATGGAAGATCGATCTCTATCTGTGTGTCTCTGCCCCTCTCTCTCTGCTAACTCTGCCCTTCAAATAAGTGAGTAAATAAGAAGGTATCCGGAAAGTCAGTACAATTCTCTGAGCAGATTATAAAGTTATTTGGTCAAGGAATTGACTGTGATCAGATTCCTGCAACCAAACTTGTAGGTTTGAAGAACAAACCTGGACCAGAGAACCCATGGCAGGAGGAACAGAGAGAATCTTGAAGGAAATTAGTGGGACAGGGGACGGAAGGAGTGTGAGTTGGAGAATGAGAACGTGATGCAGGGGATAACAGCCTCTTTAGATGTTTGAGCCACAGCACAGTTGAGGCAGCCAGCGTGGTCTGTGGTGTTCTGGGCTTGTGCTTTCCAGGGAGGACTGCCATGAGTGCAAGAGATGCTGCTGGAGACTTTCTTCCAAGAAAGGCTCCCCTTCAGCTTAGAGCTGCTGCCCCTGTCTGAAGCAAAGCTGTCAGAGACATGCGGCCTGCCCAAACTCTGCTTAGGTCGAGCTTCCCCATTCCTGATGAATGTCATTCACTCACTGTCGTGCGATGGACAGTCCGGGGGTTCAGAATGGTCATAGCATTTGAGAACCATCAGGAAAGCATTTCTTCTGTCTGTCTGGTCAGCTTGTGGCCCACATCAGTGTGCCAGAGACTGGTTGCTTATGGCCTGCTTTGCCTTTCTTGCTAGGCTGTTGTGCTTCTGTTTTTTCTCACGAATCATGTCTGAATAACTCTAGAAGTGGTACTTGTTTGCAGGACCTTTTGGTCAGTGATTCCGCCTCACCTCTTAGTGTTAAGGATTGGTATGTAATTCTGCCTGGTATTGCTTCAGAAAACCAATTTTATATTTATAAAATAGAAAGGGTCAGCTTGCAGCTCTCGAATGTGGGACCTCATCTGCACTGTGAACTTTCAATTTGTTCTAAACCTTGATTCCAGTATTAGTTTCTTAAGTAGACTGCATCATCTGACTCACCTGGGGAGATGGCTTTACATACAGATTTCTGGATGCCATCTCAGAACTGCTGTCACATACTGATACGGGAGGAGCCTGGTGTATGTTCAACAGCACCTGTCACATTGGAAGTCTGGTTGTGGATTGGCAGCAGTAATCAAACATACACCAAGTATACACACATATGCGTTCGTGTGCTATATGGATTCTCTGTTTAGTTAAGAAAGCAGGACCTGATGGAAGTGGGGTAGCTAAATATAAAGAATAGACTCATCCCATCTGCAGTGCCTGACAACACCCCCTCTTTGTGTTACTGAGTTGTAAATGAAAGTGATATTTGGCTCTATTCCTGCCTTTTATTACAGTGGTTAAGTCACCATTTGGCACAAAGATTTTGGCATTTCTTTTCAAGGTGGGCTTAATACATTGTTCATCATTTGGTTTTGTATGACCTGTGAGCTAAGAATGAGTTTGGCATTTTTAAATGATTGAAAAAAAAAGCCAAAATAAAGATGATATTTTATGCATATAATAATACTAACAAATTGAAATGTGAGTTTTCCTGGAACACAGTTCTACTCTCGTGCTGCAAAGCTGACTAGTTGGAACAGAGACCCCATGCCCCAAAGCTTGGGATAGTCACTGTCTCAACCTTGGTGGAAAGTTAGGAAATCATAATCAAAGGGTTTGCAGGGAGGTATCAGGCTCATCTGGTTCGTACATCAAATATGCCATCCGATGAGCAAAGTCCCACCTTATCTATGGGGAGACCAGTGACTGGTCAGGTTACCCTCGAATATTGTACTTTCCTCTTGCTCTCCTGTGTTCTGGAAACAATTTTCACATTGAACCCTGTTTCTGATTTCATGCTCGAGGCTGGAGGATCTGATGCTGAGTCTGGGCTACAGACCGTCGTCACATATATATTCGCCCTACACCATCATTGGTGACTCCCATCATCTAGGGGATTGAGGAAACATTGACCAAGTGTAACTTTGTCATTTCATAGAAGAAGTGATAGACTTGCTTGCTAGAAAGTAAGGTGTTTGCAGTTGATTTTGGGAGGGAGGGACCAGACCCGAATTCTCTGGCTGTCTTTCTGCCTTATGGTGATTGCTAATAGATGGTGACTTTCTAGGCATATGAGTTTGTGGCAACTTTCAGCAAACGAATCACTCTGTCCGTGCAAATAGATGAGCCGCCTTCCTTACTGCACTGGAAGGGACAGCTGCAAGTGGAAATCGGGGAGATCTCCCTGAAGATTGTGCCATTACTTTCAGTGTCAGCTTTTTGAAAAGCTCAAGGGCTGGAAAGCTTGAGGTGGGGGAGGGGGTAAAAAACATTAATAAAGACCAGCCATGGTGCATGCTGACTGACATGCAGAAGTGTAATCTTCCTTCCTAATTAGCGTTAAAGCTTTCTCGATTTGGGGAAAAAGCTATGTGACTGAACTTTAACTTCTTAAAGAGATGTTTAACAGCTGCTCACCATTCCAAGATGAATATCAGTAATTAGAATGATAATCGTTTTCTGTCATCATTATGGCTACTGTTATTAATTGTCAGTACAGAAAGCCATGATGCCAATGCTGGCTGTACCCAACTATGAAATCCTAATTATCCTTCGCTGCTCTGGAAGAGAAGCTGTTGGAGAGAAGGAAGCAGCTGTGAAACAGGGGGGACCACGGTAGCTGTTACACATGTTGGTGATTTGGAATCACCAGCCAGCAGGATTCTGGAAATTGACATCCTGTTTTACTCTGCTTTTTTAAAAGATTTATTCATTTGAAATTTAGTGTCACAGAGAGACAAGGAGAGAAAGAGAGAGAGAGAGAATCTTCCCTTTGCTGGTTTATTCCCCAGATGGCCTCAGTGGCCAGGGCCAGGGCGGGGCCAGGCTGAAGCCAGGAGCTTCATCTGGATCTCCCATGTGAGTGGCATGGGCCCAAGAACTTGAGTCATCTTCCACTGCTTTCTCAGGCCACCAGGAGAAAACTGAATGGGAAATGGAGCAGCTGGGACATGAACCGGCATTGCAGGTGGCAGCTTTATGCGCTGCACCACAATGCCAGCCCCTACTCTGCATCTTAACTGCTTTAAAGGGTCATTGGATTTGTCTTTAAAAAAAAAAAAGATTTTATTTATTTTTTTGAAAGTCAGAGTTACACAGAGAAGAGGAGAGGAAGAGAGAGAGAGAGGTCTTCCATCCGTTGGTTCATTCCCCAGATGGCCACAGTGACCAGAGCTGCGCGATCCACTGCAGGGGCCCAAGCACTTGGGCCATATTCCACTGCTTTCCCAGGCCACAACAGAGAGCTGGATCAGAAGAGGAGAGCCAGGACTACAACTAGCACCCATATGGGATGCCGGCGCTGCAGGCCAGGGTGTTAACCCACTGCGCCACAGCGGCGGCCCGAGGGTCACTGGATTTGTAACAAAGCAGTTTGGGCTACACATTTGTAGACTTTGATCTCTCTGACATGGTTCCCACATTGAATTTGCAGATAGCTAATATCCCTGTTTTATAATAATCAAAGATCCTTCAGGAATAATTACTCTTGACCCACAAAAAAAGAGATAGTGGAAAAGTCAGTTTAGTGTTTTAAAAATAGTAAGCCTGCCGGCGCCGCGGCTCACTAGGCTAATCCTCCGCCTAGCGGCGCCGGCACACCGGGTTCTAGTCCCGGTCGGGGCGCCGGATTCTGTCCCGGTTGCCCCTCTTCCAGGCCAGCCCTCTGCTGTGGCCAGGGAGTGCAGTGGAGGATGGCCCAGGTGCTTGGGCCCTGCACCCCATTGGGAGACCAGGAAAAGCACCTGGCTCCTGGCTCCTGCCATCGGATCAGCGCGGTGCGCCGGCCGCAGCGCGCCGGCCGCGGCGGCCATTGGAGGGTAAACCAATGGCAAAGGAAGACCTTTCTCTCTGTCTCTCTTTCACTGTCCACTCTGCCTGTCAAAAAAAAAAAAAAAAAAAAAAAAAAAAAATAGTAAGCCTGTTGCTTGGTCACAGCCTTCATAATTGTGTGTAATATTCTAAAATCAATTAACTATTAACTTATTTGGTCCATTGTTATAGAACGGCAGAGAGGGAGTGTTGTCCTGGGTTATGCAGGTTTTCCTGCTTCTGTTTGATCTTCAGGGAGAGTGATTTACCTGCTCATGCCAAATCCAGTTGTAAATCCTGCCCAAATGAGTCCAAAAGAAAATCATACTTCTTACTGTAATATATAAATCAAGGAAGCTAAAGATAAGATTGAAACACCTTAAGTTTCCTTAACTTTCTTTATGTAAATTCTAATTAGTAAAACATTGCTCACCATTTTTTAAAAAAAGATTTATTTGAGGGATAGAGTTATAGAGAGGGAAAGGGAGAAAGGTCTTCCACCCTCTCATTCACTCCCCAAATGGCTGCAACAGCCAGAGCTGAATCAACCCAGAGCCAGGAGTCAGGAGCTTCTTCCAGGTCTCCCAAGCGCTTGGGCCATCTTCCACTGCTTTCTCAGGTCATAGGCAGAGAGCTGGATCAGAAAAGGAGCGGCCAGGACGCGAACTGGCACCCATATGGGATGCCAGCACTGCAGACAGAGGCTTAGCCTACTATGCTACCGTGCCGGCCCCAACTCTGAATTCTGAGATATGAGTAAAAAATGACAAATTAGAGGTTCTAAAACTATGTTTCCCAAATAAAATATACTTATGAGAAATAGACATTCTATAGCTTTCTCTTGAAGAATGCTAACATACAGACATCTAATTAGACCTTTAGATTGTGTTCATTGTTTCCCAAATTTGATGCCAGGGCCTGATGCTTTCACCCATTACCTAGTAGTGTTGAAGAAAACACCACGGGGCACACTGTGGAGATGCTGGTCCAGGTACAAAGGCTATAGGAATGAAGTTGGCTTCTGCATGAAGGGGTTTTGGGAATCTTAATTACTTGAGGTCAGCATCAGGGTAGTAGAATAGAAGACAATGACAAGAGTTCAGGATCAATGTGGATTGAGTGTGCTTTGTATTCAGGAGAGTTGCCGTAGGAGCCTCCAGTGTGTCCTCTACCACAGTGGATCAGCAACCATGGTTTTCATGAGTAAAATTTTGGTGTCCAGACATATTTTGGGAGATATTTCTGTTCACTTCCTAAATTTGCTTTTGTGATACTAAAATCCTCCACCATGAAGCTGGAATTTATCCTCTTGGCATAGAACAATTAATATATGTTTTAATATTTTTTATATGTGTTTTTAAAGTGTTATAAACAAAGTAACTTCAAATGATGATGTGTTTATCAGTCTATGAGGATATGAGAAAGCTCAGTTTAGTTAACTTCCATAGTTCAGAATTTACCTGATATGCAAGAATGACTTCTGAGAGGATTCTTGGAGGAGGCCGAATAGCAACACTAGAAATCTGTGTCTCCTCTTAGTTAATAATTGCACCGGCCAGATGTGTCTGATTTTATTGTGTAGCAACTCTGGGCTCCTTTGCAGGAGAATGTTGGACAGTAAATTGTCGTTAAATTCAGACACTTAAAGCTCACACCACAGTGGAAGGTACCCATCCTCCTTGCCACGGTCTGGAAAGCCTTGCCGGAGCCATGGCAGGCCAAAGGACACTGTTCTCCGAATACCAGGGATCTGTGTCTGGTCGCTGACTTCCACTTCTGCGCACAGAGGTGCGGACCAGGAAGTAGCTGTGCTTCCTCTCACGGCTTCAAGCCCCTCCTCTTGGGCTGGACCGACTTCCGGGGCGTACAAAGAACTGGCAGCTCCCCTCTTCTCATTTTGCTCTTTTTCCTCTTTTGGGAGCCAGACTTTGTGGACTAGGCAACTACACATACACAAGAAATTAAAGCATCATTATATATACACAAAGGAATGTGTAGGCTCAGAGAATAGCAGAAGAAAACAGTTTATTTCTCAGTCTGGTCCTGAGCACAACCAAAAACTAAACAAAATGAAACCAAAATAGCAAACCCTGAAGAAAGAGAATTTGATTTCCAGAATACCACATTATCATATTCAAATATCCAATTTAAAAAGCCACAGAGCATCTAAAAAAACATGATTTATTCAAAGGAATACAATAACCCAGCAGAAACTGTCCCTGAGAGACGCCTGGTGGCAGATACAGTAGAAGAAGACTTAAAAAACCAATGTTTTAAATTGCTCAAAAAACCAAAGGAAGACAGGCATAAAATCAAAAACACCATCGATGGCCCAAAGAGAAATAATGATAAAGGGACAGGACATTGAAAAGAGATGTTGGGGCAGAGAAAAACAGTTAGAATTAAAAATTCACCAGAGAGATTCAGGGGCAGATCTGTGTAAGCAGAAGAATCAGCCAAGTCCAGGGTAAGACAGTGGAAATGATCAAGTGTGAGGAATAGAAGACAGAAGACGAAGTAAAGATAGAAAGATGGTGAGACAGCTTG
Organism: Oryctolagus cuniculus; assembly: GCF_964237555.1. NCBI lineage: Eukaryota > Metazoa > Chordata > Mammalia > Lagomorpha > Leporidae > Oryctolagus > Oryctolagus cuniculus. The sequence continues at coordinate 44,999,434 of NC_091446.1, forward strand.
CGCCACCAGCAAGCATGCCAACGTGCACAGAGAAATAGAGGGAGTATTTGAGTAAATAATGATGCAAAATATCCCAGGTTTGACAAAAGGCTCGAGTATACATATCCAAGTAATTTGGTGGTCTCTAACTAGGATAAGGAGGCCTATACAGAGACACATTATAATCAAGCTGCCCAGAGACAGGGGGAATTTGGAAGGCAGCAAGCAGAGAGCACCCTGTCACATTCAGTGGATCCTCAGCCAGATTGTGGGCAGCTTTCCTCTCAGAAGGCTGGAGGCCGGAAGGCAGCATACCGAAACACTCCAAGTGCTAGAATGCAAGAATCCTATGTCTGGCTAAACTGTCCTTTAAAAGTAGAGAAGTAAAACGTCCCTGGATAAACAAAAGCTGGTGACATTCCTTCCCACTAGACCTGCCCTTCAAGAAATGCTTAAGGGAGTCCTGCAGGTTGAAATGAAAGGGCCCTAGAGAGTAACATGTAGCCTGCAGAAATACGATCTCAGAAAATGTAAACACGTTGGAAATTATGAATGATAGTGTTATTGTAACACAGTTTACTTTGTGTTTTCTACATGATTTAAGAGAAAGTATTTTAAAAACTCTTAGTCTAAAAGCTAGCATTATTCTGATTGACGGTTTTTACTCCAAATTTCATTTTACGTATGATTTAAGAGAGTAATGAATTAAAAATGATCAATTTGTTCATGGACATAAGGCATAAAGATTTAATTTTGAGACAACTGAAAATGATAAAAAGTGTTAAAGGAGTTGTCTTTTAGTATGTTATTGAAATCAACAATATAAAGTCAAAGAATGGTATAACTTGAGGATTTTAAGTGTAATTTCCATGGCAACAACAGATAAAATAGGTAAAAGACAAGTTGAATATCATTCATGTGTAAATCCAAAATCTAAAATGCTCAAAAATCCAAAACTTAAGCTCATTTTAGGTTTTGAGTTTTCAGTTTATAGGTGCTCAACAAGTTAATTCTATGAAAATATTGCAAAATCCCCCCCAAAAAAAATCCAAAATCTGAAACACCTCTGGTTCAAACATTTTGGATAAATGATATCCAACTTGTATGCCAAAGGAAATGAGAGTAATTTAAACACCTCTCTAAAAAAAATCAACTAAATACACATGAAGAAAGCAGTGCAGCAAATGAAGGAAGAAAAGATTAAAAAAATAAAAACAAAACAGAAAACAGCAAATTGGCAAAAGTAAGTTCCTCCCCACCAGTCATCACTTTGACATGTAGGACATGCACTAAACTTGCCACTCAAAGACATACTTGCAGGATGAACAAAGGATATGACCAGTCTTTAAGTTGTCTACTAGGGACTCATTCTAGACCCAAAGACACAAATCTATTGAAAGGAAAGGAAAAGATATTCCATTCAAATAACTGTCAAAAGAAAGCAGGGCTGAAAGTACTGAATCTAGGCAAAACAGACTTTGAATCAAGAAAATTTGTGAGGAGTCAATGTTGTAGTATAGCAGGTTAAACTACTGCTTGCAGTGATAGCACCCAATATTAGAGCACTAGTTTAGTCTTGACTGCTCTGCGTCCCATCCAGCTCCCTGCTAATGAATCTGGGAAAGTAGCAGATGATGGCCCTGAGGACTGAACTAGCAAATGGGAGATTCACACTAAAGGGTGAAAGACTAAAAACTTTTCATTTAAGGGTAGGAGCAGAAGTAGAGGTGACTGTTTTATCACTTCTCTTCAGCACAGTACTGGAAATCTTAAACAGCAACGTGAGGCAATTGAAAGAGACAAAAAGCATCCGGGGGCCTGTGCTGTGCAGCAGGCTAAGCTGCTGCTTCTACCACCAGCTTCCCATATTAGAGTCCCAGTTTGATTCCCAGGTGCTTCATTTTCAATCCAGCTCCGTGCTGATGTGCCTAGGAAGGCAACAGAAGAAGGCTCAAGTGCTTGGGCCCCTGCACTCATGTGGGAGAGCTGGATGAAGCTACTGGCTCCTGGATTCATGGCTGTTAAGGGAGTGAATCAGTGGACACAAGTTCCCTCTGCCCTCCCCATTCCTCTGTTACTTTGCCTTGAAATAAATATCTAAAAAAATGGATAGAAATACAAATATTTTTGTTGACATGATGTGATCTCACATGTAGAAAACCCTAATGATGCTATTAAGAATCTTTCAGAACTGATAAACTCACGGGCCAGCGCTGTGGCACAGTGGGTTAACTCCCTGACCTGAAGCGCTGGCATCCCATGTGGGCCCCAGTTCGAGTCCCAGCTGCTCCTCTTCTGATCCAGCTCTCTGTTTGGCCTGGGAAAGCAGTAGGAGATGGCCCAAGTCCTTGGGCCCCTGCACCCAAGTGGGAGACCCGGAAGAAGCTCCTGGCTCCTGACTTTGGATCGGTGCAGCTCTGGTCCTTGCAGCCAGTTGGGGAGTGAACCATCAGACCTCTCTCTCTCTCTCTCTCTCTCTCTCTCTCTTTCTCTTTGCCTCTCCTTTCTCTCTGTAACTCTGACTTTCAAATGAATAAATAGATTTAAAAAAAAAACTGATAAACTCAGAAAAGTGGTAAGATACAAAGTCAATGGATAAAATCCATTTTTTTGAAAGATTCATTTTAATTATATGAGAGTGACAGAGGTAGAGACAGAGAATGAGCAGTCTTCCGTCCTCTGGCTCACTCTCCAAATGGCAGCAATAGCCAGAAAGGAGCCAATTGAAAGCAAGGAGCTTTGGATCCCCCACGTGGGTGAGGGGCGCAAGGATTTGGGCCATCCTCTGCTGCTTTCCCAGGCACAGTAACAGGGAGCTGGATTGGAAGTGGAATGGCCAGGACTTGAACTGGTGCCCATATGTGATACCAGCACTGCAGACCAGGGCTTTAACCCACTGTGCCACAGCGCTGGCCCCCTTATGTTTCAATATACTACAATGAAGACTTTAAAAAGGAAATTAAGAAAGAAATTGCACTGACAATAACATCAAAAAGAATGAAATACTTAGGATTTAACTGAGGAGGACACAATGAAGACTAGAAAATATTCATTAAAGAAGAAATAGTTAAGCAGAAATGTGTCACATTAATGAATCTGAAGACAGTTTTGTTAGTTGTCACTACTACCCAAAACTATCATAGATTCGTAGAAATCAGATCAAAATTGCAATGAATTTTTTTAGAGAACTACAAAAAAAAAAAAAAAAAAACCTAAAATCCATGTAGAATTTCAAGGGATGCTGAATACCCACGATATTCCTGAAACAGAAGGACACGGCTGGAAGACTAAAACTTCAGTATTCAGAAGAGTGTGAGGTTAGCATACAGACAGACATATAGACTGATAGAATAGAGTCTTGAAATAAATCTTCACATATATGATCAAATCCTTTTCAACAAAGATGCAGAGGCCATTCAATGGACTACAGACCACCTTTTCAACATGTGATGTTGAGAAAACTGGATATCCACATTCAACAGAATGTCTCTGAACTCTTAGCCAACGTGCACCAAGCTCAGAATGGACCCATGACCTTAATGGAAGACCTGGAACTATAAGACTCCCTCCCCCCCAAAAAAAGGAAAACAAAAACAAAAACAAACGAACAAACAAACAAAAAAACTAAAGGGGAAAGGTTGACAGCACTGTGTAGGGCTACAGTTTCTTGTATGTAACACTAAAAGTACTGACCACAAAAGATCAAAATAGACAGGTGGTGTTCCTGAAAATTTAAGAATGTGGTTCACCCAAAGGCACTTGGAACAGAGTAAAGAGGCAGCCAATGGGATGGAGAAAAATATTTACTCATGTATCTGATAAGGGATTATTAAACAGAAAATAGAGAAAACTCCTTGTGAAGTAGGTTCACGAATAACCGGTCCTGAAGCTCAGTACTGCATGTAGGTTAGCTGATAGCATCACTGTCCACCTCCTAGAAATAAGAGCTCAAACATTTCTGCCCTCTGCATCCGGGGCTGCAATTTCATCAGTGTCTGAATCTGCTCAGACAAGCATGTTGACGTGCAGCAAGTTAGAGCAGGTGTATTACTTATCGAGAGTCAATAAGGAACAAAGGAAGCCTAAGTCCATGGTGAGGCACTCTCCCAGGGTTCAGGAAAGCTTCCCAGGGCATGTGGAGTGCCCCACATGCAGCACAGCTCAGGGACCCTGTAATCACCCTGCTCTGAGAAAGATACTCACAGGCCACGTGCCCACCTAGCAATGCTGCTATGATGTCCCATTTCAGTGGGAGAAAGGACTAAAGCCAGGCTGCCCAAGCAGTTTTCTTCCTAATTCTAGATGCTACCTTCTCCAGGACAGGCAGGAAAAAGGCCCAGGCTGTCCTAGTCATTGCATCCCTATCTTTGGATAGTACATTCCTAGCACGTTGTGTAGTTAGCCTTGAGAACTGCCAACAAGAAATGGGAGGTCACTGGGTCACCGTAAGAGAACTTGGAGCCGGTGCCGCGGCTCACTAGGCTAATCCTCTGCCTTGCGGCGCCGGCACACCAAGTTCTAGTCCCGGTCGGGTGCCAGATTCTGTCCCGGTTGCCCCTCTTCCAGGCCAGCTCTCTGCTGTGGCCAGGGAGTGCAGTGGAGGATGGCCCAAGTGCTTGGGCCCTGCACCCCATGGGAGACCCGGAGAAGCACCTGGCTCCTGCCATCGGATCAGCGCGGTGCGCTGGCCGCAGCACACCGGCCGCGGTGGCCATTGGAGGGTGAACCAAAGGCAAAAGGAAGACCTTTCTCTCTGTCTCTCTCTCTCACTGTCCACTCTGCCTGTCAAAAAAAAAAAAAAAAAAAAAAAAAAAAAAGAGAACTTGGAGGACTGTCCTACACTGGTAAGCTTCAACAGCAACAGCAAAATCATTCGCGATTCAAAAATGGGCAAAGAACTTGAACAGATTTTTCTCTTAAGAAAATATGCAAATGGCCAGTAAACACATGAAAAGAAGCTCACTGATCATTAGGGAAATGTGAATCAAAAGTACAATCACCACCTCATGCTCATTAGGACGGCTACTGTCAGAACAAATAGAGAAAATAACAAGTGTTACTAGAAACACTTAGAAAAAATGTCGTCTGATGTTAATTCTTTTTTAATGTTTATGAGCCTCATTTTATATAAAGAAATGAAAGACAAGCATGAAAGAAGATAGCGAGTGTCAATTTCTCCATATTCTGTGGCGCCCCTGTGGTACTACTAATTGGAATGTAAAATGGTACAGCCATGTAAAAACAGTATGTGTTTCCTCAAAAAATGGAAAAAATACATTGTTGGACAATAACATAGCAATCTACTACTTTTTTGTTTGTTTCATTTTTTTTTTATTTATTTGAAAGGCAGAGCTACAGAGAGAAAGAGAGAAAGAGGCAGATCTTCCATCCACTGGTTCACTCCTCAAATGGCCACAATGGCCAGGGTGGGGCCAGTATGAAGCCAAGAGCCAGGAACTTCATCCTGGTCTCCCACATGGGTGGCAGAGGCCCAGACACTTGGGGCAACTCCTGCTGCGTTGCAGGTGCATAAGCAGGGAGCTGGATCAGAACTGGAGGGACTCCAATGGGCGCTCATATGGGACGCCAGTATTACAAACTGCAGTTTAATCCAGTGTGCCACAGTGCCAGCCCCTCAGACCGAGACATTTTTATTTCTTCATAATCTCCTTTCCCTACCAACATGCACCTGCACTCATAGGCATCCTTAGATTACTGGGATAACGTTTTAACACCTTTGTTTCCAGTTTCCAACCCTCACCATTTCCCCAGTTATACTTGGCATCACTTGGGGATTTTCCGAAACGCTGTTTTGCATGGTTTTCCCTCTTGAAGTCCTTCATCAGGTCCCCATCATCTAGCAATCTACTTTTTGGTGTATTTTTTGAAGAAAATTGGAAGCAAGATCTCAAAGGAATGTTCATATAGTCATGTATATAGCAACGTTAGTCCTGTTATCTACCATCTGGAAGAAACTCGTGCCTGTGTGACTGAATGGGTAAGTGAGAGTGTGTGTGTGTGTGTGTGTGTGTGTGTGTGTGTGTGTGTATATAAAATGAAAATTTATTGAGCCTTAAAAAAGAAAATCATGAGATGCTACAATATTGATGAACATTATGTTAAGAGAAATAAGCTGGTTCTAAAAAGCTCAATACTGTATAGTCCCGCTTGTATGAGCTCCTCAGAATAGTCAAGACCATAGCGACAGAAAGTAGAGGGGCAGGGAGAGCAGCCAGAGGAGTTACTGTGTAGTGGGTATGGGACGTCATTTTTGCCAGCTGAGAAGAGTTCTGGAAATGGATTGCTACACAGGTCTAATGTAATTCATGCTACTGAGCTATGTGCATAATGTTAGTTAGGGTAGCAACATTTGTGTTACGTGTATTTTAATAATAAAAATAGAAGAGTCTTATTCTGAAATGGATTTTTTATGTTTAAAAATGTTTTATAAGGCCAGCGCCACTGCTCAATAGACTAATCCTTTACCTGCGGCGCTGGCACCCTGGGTTCTAGTCCCAGTCAGGGTGCCGGATCCTGTCCCAGTTGCTCCTCTTCCAGGCCAGCTCTCTGCTGTGGCCCGGGAGTGCAGTGGAGGATGGCTCAGGTGTTTGGGCCCTGCACCTGCATGGGAGACCAGGAGGAAGCACCTGGCTCTTCGGATCAGTGCGGAGTGCTGGCCGCAGTGCGCCAGCCGTGGTGGCCATTGGGGGGTGAACCAATGGCAAAAGAAGACTTTTCTCTCTGTCTCTCTCACTGTCCACTCTGCCTGTCAAAAAATAAAAAAGAAAAAGAAAAAATAAAAATAATAAAAAAATGTTTTATAAAAAGAAATGATAGAGTAGTTTCCATTTCACTTTATTTTTAAGTATTCTTACTTGGGAAAATAAGAAGTTGAAGACTATGCTGTCCTTAGGTTGTATCTCTTTTTAAGGTACGAGAGGGTATTTGGTGCAGTGGATAAGGTGATCCCTGGTTGGCATGGCCTCATGCCATATGGCAGTGGCTGGGTTGAGACCCAGCACCACTTCCAGTTCCAGCTTCCTGCTAATGTATACCTTGGGAGACAGCAGGTGGTGGTACAGGTAGCTGAGTCCCTCCTACCCATGTGGGAGACCTACTTGAGCTCCTGGCTTTGGGCTAGCCAGGTCCTGGCTGTTGCAGGCATTTGGGAGTGAACTAGCAGATAGCAGATCTCTCTGCGTCTGTCTCTCTGTGTCTGCTTTTTATGTATTTAAAAATAAATAAAGTAATTAAAATATGACTGAGTTGTGAGCATCTGTAAAGCGTGACAATATCTTGGAGTTTCTTTTCTCCCTATTCCCCACCAGTAGCCGTGGTATGTTCTAGTGAGCTGGTATTCTTTTTCCTGGGTTTGGCCTTCTCTGTTCCTTTCCTAAATCACCCTAAGTTTACGTGCTGCCAGGATATGGTGGCTGGGAGGTAAGTTTCCTCTCTCTACAGCAGTGATCCATAATGGAACAGAATTTTTCATCTGAGTGTCTGCAGCACATCTGACAAATAACTAATTATTCTCTATCAAACTTATGTTAAGGACCTCTTATTACTTGAAAACTGATGTAGTGGTTGTCAATCGAATATCTCAAAACAACCACCTGTAAAATAGGAGTCATTAGCTATAAATAAAACGCTAGCGATGGCAGGGGCCCTGGAGGAGGAACCAACCCATTGCTGTCGAGTTACAAATGAAGAGGTCAGTAACATGTCAAATAGATGAAGTGCCTTTGGCATTAGCGAGGGAAGCTCCCCAGTTGAATGTACCTCCATCATGGGAGTAGTACACAGTATCTATAGGAAAGGAAAAACTCTAAGTTGTATCAGGCCAGGTGTAATTCAACAGAAAATAAAGAGATATAAAAGGAATCAAGGAATATATTTTGTACATTCTTTCTCTAATGTGATCAACCATAGGAAAAAAAAAACACTTAGAAGAAGACTGTAGTGAAAATAATAAAATTCATACTCATGAAGTGTGCTGTGGCAATGTTTTCTTGTTTTCCAACTTTCTATTAAAAAGGGAGAAAAATATTGCCTCTGTATATAGTTGCTATATTTGAAACTTCCCATGTTTATTTTCAGTTTTTCCTCATAGAAAGTAATTTTCTCTCTTGAGTGACACAGAAATTTAGCATGATTCCTCCTCATTAGGAAGAATGATTTCTGTTAATGTGACATTAACTTTCACTTATTTCTTAACAATATTCTGTTTCATCTAGCACCTAGGAAATTGTCTCATTTAAAAGATTCAGTATCGTTTTTTTCTCTCCTCAATTAGTTTTGTGTTGATTTTCCTAATGGGGGAAAAGGTCATTCTAAAACTCATTTCAGTAAAATTGTTTCTGTAATTCTCAGAATGCCCCCAATATACTATAATATCTGGAAAAACAATAAGAAGACATTATTTGATAAAATAGTTCAGTGTTGACCCCAAATGTCCTTTAATAATCACAGTAGGTACCATTCATTAAATGTTCATTTGTGTCACCATCAGGGGGGTTATTTAGACTCACTTACTGAATCCTTAAACAGCTCCATGAAGTCAGTGGTGTTGAGACCATTTCACAGGTGGAAGAGGTTGGCCGTGAATGCTCACCGCTGAAGGGGACACACGGAGGATCTGAATCAGGTCTGTTGCACAGCCAAGGCCAGGCTCTAGTTGTTATGATGCTCTGCCTTGCTCTCTCGGTGGACAGGTGTGGGAAAAGCATTACTGGGAACAAAGCATGGTGCTTCATTGTGCCCCTTTAAAAGGACCAACCCTTCTGGGGCTGCAACAGGGCTTGTGGCCAAGGCAGTCCTAATGGTGATATTGTCAACTACCTGTAAAAGGTTGACTTTTGTGAAATCTTTTTAATCATTTTATAGTGTCTTTCTTTAAAGATTTTTAAAAAATTTATTTGAAAGAGTTAAAGCCAGAGAGAGGCAGGCAGGCAGACAGCGAGAGAGAGAGAGAGAGAGAGAGAGATCTATCTATCTGCTAGTTCACTCCCCAGAGGGCCACAACCACCAGGGTTACACCAGGCTGGAGCCAGGGGCTTCTCCCAGGTCTCCCAGGTAGATGAAGGGGCCTGCACTCAGGCTATCTTTAGCTATTTTCCCAGGCACATTAGCAGGGAACTGGATTGGAAGAGGAGCAGCCGGGACTCCAACTGGTGCCCGAATGGGTTGCTGGCTCTGCAGAGGGTGTCTTAACCTGCTGTGCCACAGCATGGGCCCCCAATTTCTTTTTCAATGAGGAGCTTTCAAGTACATTCATTGACCACTGCCTATGACCTGACAGTGAGCTCAGAAACAATGCTTTCTTTGTACTGAGAAAGGAGGGAAGGTCAGAGCTCTTTCAGAAGCAAAGAGGAAGAAAAAAAAATCATACTCTCTCTCTCTCTCTTTTTTTTTATAATCAGTCCCTGAAGTGTTTTCCGGAACAGTTGATATTCTTGTCAGAAATTGTATCTGGGCTACGTGGCTTTTTTTTTTTTTTCTTTCTTCTTCTTTTGAAGTCTAGTCTCATAGATGTTATTCAAAGACTCTGGGTAGTAGCTACAGTGTGTTCTAATGTTTTCAAAGCACAGGTGAAGATGGCATGCTTGGACGAGAATATTCCTCCTGATCATAATCCTGTCTTAGATGGTGCCAGAGCTTCACGCATGGGCAGTGATGGCAGACACCTCAGGGGGTCGATGGTTTCAGCTGGTAGGAGGGAACTGCTGTGGAGTGGTGAGCACTTACCCAGTTTCAGGGGCAGCTGCTACTCTGTTCCAGACGCTTCGAGCTGTGTTAGAATGAAGGGCATTGTCGCTGTTCTGAGTTTGTTTTAAAGGTTGTGAATCTGTGTTATTTTATACTATATATATTTTTGTATGCCATTATGGTATCTGGATTTTAGTTCTTGATATTTAGCAATGATTTTGGTTTTTTAAAAAATAAATGTGTCAAAGGACATTAATCTTCCTTGCCTTAGATTTCTCCACTAAATAATTCGTTCTGACATCAGAAGGTTGATGTGAAGGTTAAATAAAATAGATTATGTTTGCCATAACATTTTAGGTGCTCCACAGCATTTAGCTGCTTTGGCTGGAACTGTGACCTATGCGCACATCTTCTCATTACTGTAAGAGAAGAGGACATGTGCCAGAATCATCATTTTTAAACAGGCATTGCAGCCATGACGTGACACAAGCATAGCTAGCACTTAGTTGTAATGTCATCTTTAGAAACAGTTCCAGAGCATTGTTTGTATTTTTGTTAGAAAGAGTTACAGATATTTTGTTTTGAGTGAGAGGAGAATGTATGTTGGAACTAGCATTATGGCATAGCAGGTTAAACCGCCATGTGTAGTGTTGGCATCCCATCTGGGCGCTGGTTCCATTCCTGGCTGCTCTACTTCTGAGTAAGCACCCAGCTAACGTGCCTGGGAAAGCAGCAAAAGATGGCCATGGCCAGAGTGCTTGGGTCCCTGTTCCCATGTGGGAAACCTGGACGAAGCTACTGGCCCAGCTCTGGTTGTTGAAGGCATTTGGGGAGTGGACCAGAGGATGGAAGATTTCTCTTTCTCTCTCCTGTTCTCTATGTGTGTCTTTTAAATAAGTAATTAATTAGCAACAGCAGCAAAAGAGTATGTGTGTATGTGTGTATACACATACATATACATATAATCAGTTAAATAAGGCAAGGAACTTGCTAGAAGTATACTCTCTAAGAGTACAGCAGTAGAACAAAAAAATTGAAATGGATGGAGAGGCTTTGCTGATATGATTCAGAAAGCAATCACCCAGGTCCTGAGATGAGAACAACAAATCACATAAGAAAGGCAGAGTAATCATTGGAAAAGAGAAAACCCACACATATGTGGATGTGAGTGCATGATTTTATACACACACACACATGCACACACTGGGTTTTTCAGGTTGTATTTTGTGTTGTCTCAGCCAAATCCTAATGTGCATCAAGGAAGAATTCTAAATATCTTTCAGCTTTTTTGTCGAAATACCAGGGAAATTAATTCCTTGTAGATATTTTGACTCCAAACTTTTGAATGAAAATTACCCACCAGCTTGCACTGGTTAAGATAGTTTAAGTTTTTCTCTAGCCACACACCATCCCCAAACAGCAGTATGTCCCATTTATTCCTCATTGAGTTCTTTGTGGATCTCTATAAGGGTTCTGCTTATTGTGATCTGACAATGGGCTCCATTTTTCTGCTGTTTCTGCGTTCTTCATAATAGGACAAAGGTTCATCACTGTCTCTACTACTCTGTCACCTCTGGGGTAGTGAAATAATAGCTTTGGCAATTGATGATGCTGAGGAGCAATGACAAGGAATATCCTTAGAGCTCCAGCATGAGTGTACTCTATATCCAAAGGCAAAGCTCCCTGTCAGTTAGGTCTGGCCAATGTGTTTTGTCACTGAATAAATGGAGCAAAGTTCAAGGGTGATTTATTATCTGGATTTCAATCACTTATCAAGTAACAAGATAATCAGGATAGAAAAAGAACTGGACAATATGGTTTTGAGAGAATTCATTGTTAGGAGTTTGATTGTATTTTTTTTTTTTTTTTTTTGAGTCTGCTTCCAGCTTAAGTAGGATGGTCCTGGCCATGGAAACTGGTTGGCAATGCCAAGCATCATTAGAAGCTACTCTGAAAGTACCTCTTTCTGCTCATTGCTTAGGTTGGCTGTGGTAGAGTGAATTAGGTCCCTAAAAACTTCTTCTATTCTGGTTGTCTGACTTGAATATAGATCTGGAAGAGAGCTTCCCTACTTTTAGGAGTTGGGGATGTCAGGTTCTAAACCCTTGACAATTGTTAAACATTGGAATTGTTTTGAAATCCAGTATTACGCACTGTGGTTTATACATAGTTATTAAATACGGAGGGTAGCCTCAGCACAGCCTGTGGTTGTTCTGTTACCTATCAGAAAATTTCCTGGCGGTAAGTGCTCTGTAGGAGCCAGGAGCTTCTTCTGGGTCTCCCATGCGGATGCAGGGGCTCAAGGACTTGGGCCGTCTTCCATTGCCTTCAAGCCAGGCACCTTATCAGGGAGCTGGATTGGAAGTGGAGCAGCCAGGACATGAACTGGTGCTGTATGGGATGCTGGGGTCACAGGTGGTGGCTTTACCCACTGCACCGCAGCACCAGCCTCAGTTCATGATTCCTAAATGATCTAAATATGTGTTAAGTTGGCATTCCAGTCATAAAAGCGTGTGATACTCAGAAGCATCCTATTTTGCGAGAGTCCTGACAGACTTCTTAGATGAGAGCTCTCATTTTCTTTTTGGGCTTTCCCTGGAGAGTTGATGGAGTTCGAAGAGGAAGCAACAGCAATTTGTGGGGAGATTTTCATAATGATTCACAGAAGTTGAGAAAAAAAAATTTTTTTTCTGTTCTGTTAGCAGAAATGCCTTCTCTTTTCAGGCCAGAGTCAGAAAACACATCAACTTTGAGAAAATCACAGAAACAAAGATGCAGTATTCTCATCACTGCCTGAGTGCTGGATATAATCTTCATGATGTCATTTCTAGATTTTCCAGACCACTTGATAGGACTTCACTTAAAAGTATAAAATATGTCAGGAGAGGCAAGCTAGAGGAGTTGTGTATTTCATAGGATTTTATAGGAAATTCTGTGCCCCAGTGAATTCTTGGGAGGAAAGCCACTAAATGAAGCTATGAAATAAAAAATAAATGTGTTTGTGACTTTCTCCAGTGTGGGCCTGTTTTGAATGTTAACCTGATTGGATGTTTCCAGGGGCGTCTAGCTATTATGTGCTCTCAGAGAGCGCATATTAAAACAGGTCATGGTGTATAAACCTTAGCAGAAGAGCCAAACCAAGTCCTTGGTTAGTTCAAATTCTTTTTGTTTCAGCTGGATTTAGGAATCTAATCCAGGAGTTGTATGTGCCATCTGTATTCAGAGGCTCTATGAGCTGCCTCTTTATTTACTGTTTAAGTTTCTTGTAGCTTATCTAATTTCTGGAAAAAGAAATGTTTTGTTTTCCTTGTTATGTTAACAGAAAATAAAGTCTCTGGTCAGTGTGTTAAGTATTGGGTCTACACAGGAATATCTAAGTGTCTGCCACTGTGTGGTTGTGGGGAGCAACTCGGACTAGACTAAGTTACTGGAATTAAGACTTATTCTATGCATCTGCTCTCCCACAATATGGCGCTGGGAGAGGAGGAAACAGCTTCTACTCAGCTGCCTCCAGTTCAACCAATAAGCTGCAGGACCTGCTCCTGATTGGAGGAGAGCAGCGTACTCGGTGTGTGGGTAGCAGAGTTGGGATTGGTGGAAGAGGACTATAAAGGAGGAGAGAGACAACATGCACCAGGAACACCTGAGGAACATCTGAGCAGCCCCCGAGAGAGCCGGCCGGCGGTGTGCCGCTCCCCCGTGGAAGTGGGGAAAGTGGCAGGGGGCCTGCCCTTCCACGGAGGTGGAAGGGTCGGTAGCCAACCCGGGAAGAACCAGCAGCAAACCTGGGGAGGGCCGAGCAGACAAAAGAACAGCGCAGGGTCCTGTGTCGTTCCTCCACGAAGAGGGGGAGCGACATGTGGTGCCAATGCCTTAGGCTTCATCAAATAAGCTTTTTATTAAAAAAAAAAAAGTTATCTTTTCATGTTTTTTTTTTTCCAGATTTACTTATTTATTTAAAAGGTAGACTTACAGAACGAGAGACAGATCTTTGATCTGCTAGTTCACTACCCAAATGGCTGCAACAGCCAGGTCCAGGTTTGGGCCAAGCTGAAGCTAGGAGCCTGGAGCTTCTTCTGTGTCTTGCTTGGGGGAGCAGGGTCCCAAGCACCTTGGCCATCTTCTACTGCTTTCCCAGGAACATTGTCAGGGAGCTGGATTGGAAGTGGAGCAACCAGGACTTGAACCAGCGCCGATATGCAATGCTGGTGGCAACTTTAACGCACTGAGCCACAGAGCCAGCCCTATCAAATAAACTTGAGTCTGAATTTAAATGTAGTGTAAAGCAAGGTGGGAAGGCATTTGCATTTTGTTCAGGAGTGCATTAGTAATCATCTCCTTCTCTAAAGTGATTGGAAACTGTGTCCTTAAACATTTCTCTCTTCTTAGTTTATACCTCTTTTTCTTTCTTATGCAGCTCTCCTTCCCTTGAGAGGTCACTCTAGCACATGATGTTCTCTAGGGAGCACATGACCCCAGGGATAGTCCCTGTTCACGTTAGTGCACTGTTATGAATTTAGAGTACCCGGGGTCAAATCTCAAATCTGCCGCTTCTCTTATTGGAATATACCTTAGGACAAATTATTTAACCTTCCAAAAGATTTTTTTAAAAAGATTCATTTGGAGCCAGTGCAGTGGCATAGTGGGTACAGCTGCCACCTGCAGTGCAGTCCTCTCGTATGAGTACTGGTTCAAGTCCCAACTACTCCACGTCCAATCCACCTCCTTGCTTAATGCATGTGGGAAAGCAGCAGAAGATGGTTCAAGTCCTTGGGCCCCTGTACCCACATGGGAGACCTGGAAGAATCTCCTGGCTCCTGGCTTCAAATTTTCCAGCTCCAGCTGTTGTGGCTATTTGGGGAGTGAACTAGCAGATGCAAGGTCTGTCTGTCTGTCTGTCTCTAACTCTGCCTTTCAAATACATTAATATGTGTTTAAAAAAAAAAGGTTTATTTACTTGAATGGCAGAGTGAGAGAGAGAGAGAGAGAGAGAGAGAATCTTCTATCTGCTGGTTCACTCCCCAAATGGTTAAAACAACCAGGGCTGGTCAAGGTTGAAACTAGGTGCCAAGATTTCCATCTGGATCTCCCACATGATTAGAAGGGACTCAAGTAATTGGATCATCCTCCACTGCTTTCCCAGGAACATTACTGGAGAGCTGGATTAAAAGCAAAGCATCTGGGACCCAATCTGGCACTCTGATCTGGGATGCCTGCATTGCAGGTGACAACTTAGTTTACTGCATCACAACACCAGCCTCATAACCTGTTTTTTAATTATTGTTTTTTATTTGAGAGGTAGAGAGAAAAACTGAGAACTCACATTCCCTGGCTAACTCCCTAAATTCTCACAAAGATCGGGACAAGGCCAGGATTGAAAATGGGAGCCAGGCACACAATCCAGCTCTCCCGTAGGAAATACAGGAACCCAACTACCGGAGCTATTACTGCTACCTCCCAGGATTTGCATTAACAGGAAGCTGGAGTCAGGAGTTGGAGGAGGAACGGAATCCAGTTACTCTGAGAGATGGGTGTCTTAATCTCTAGTCTGAATACCCACTCCTTGTCTAACCTTTTAAGGTTCAGTTTCTTCACCAGGTAAAACAGATATAATTGTAAATACATTTGCAGAATTTTTGTGTGCTTTTAGAAGGATTACATGAATATATTTCTTTCATTTTTAAAGTTTTTGAGTGGTTACTGATAGGGAAAATGTGGGTCAGTTCATCAGGGAGCCTGTACAACATTAATTTTTAAGCCTAAAAATTCTTCTTGTTATGTCTTAGTGCTTGGTTCAGTTTTTATTAATTCATCCCATGAAATAAGTTGTGTTGAACCAGCTATGATTCTTTGATGTTCTTATCATTGGTCGATTGCCAACAAACTTTAATGGCCAGAATTGAACATTTTTTGGTGTTCTGTGCTTTTAGAATCTAAACTTCATGTAATTTTGCTACATTATCTGCTGTAGTGAAAGTCTCACAAAACTTTGAGTATTCACTTTTGATGCAGAAATCACATGATTGCATACGACCAAACTGAGAATACACCTGCTTTGTTGCAATTGGTACTCGTTCAAACCTGAGCAAGGTTTTGTGCATTTTAGAACCATCAATAATTTAAAAAGAGAAGTACCACAATCTATTTCAAGCCTGAATAAACAAATACATAGAAGCTCCAAATGATACAAAATAGGGCCCATGCTTACCTAAAACATAAAATGAAGAGCAAATCTTTATCCTATTGCTACCTCTCTTCTTCTTTGATTAATTTATAAATGCTTGGCCAGAAATCAAAGATATTCTCCTTAGCTGTGGGAGACACCATTGCTTAGGCTGTGCCTTTCCTATGCTTTAACTTCTCACTGTGGACTCTGGGAAGTACTTTATAGAAGGATCCTTAAATATATTCTTGGCCATGAAACAGCACTTTAATTTATCTGTGTTAGTAATGCATATCTAATAGATAAATGCATAGGTATTCACAACTGAAGAAGAAAAATGTTTGCTATTAAAATTTATGTTGATGAATGACCTAGTTTATTTATATTACCTAATTTATTGCTATAGATGACTCAGATTTTAAGAAAAAATGAGACTTAAAACAGTCAGTAAATGGGAGATTTTTACATAGCTGATTTTCTTCATACTGCCTTTGAATTGAAATTAATAGATAATTTCAATGGCTTGATGTTTTCACCCTTTTTATTTTATGTTAAAGATTTTATTTATGTATTTGAGAGGTGGGATTACAGAGAGAGGGCAATACAGAAAAGTCTTCCATCCACTGGTTCACTTCTCAAATGACTGCAATGGCCAGAGCTGGGCCAATTTGAGGCCAGGTGCCAGGAACTTCTTCCAGGTCTTCTATGTGGAGTGCAGGGGCCCAAGCACTTCTTTTTCTACTGCTTTCCCAGGCCATAAGCAGAGAGTTGGATTGGAAGAGGAGCAGCTGGGACACTAACCAGCACCCATATGGGATGCTGGCACTGCAAGTGGAGGCTTATCATACTGTGCCACAGCACCAGCCCCCGATGTTTTCACTCCTTTAAAGAAATGAGTAGTTAGTCATTGCCTATTGCATTTATGTAAACTCTGTTTCCTATGGTTTCTCTTTATTCTTTGCTAGGTAGGTATGGCTAATATCCCCTATTGATTATAAATAAACTGTCTCATTTTATGATTTATTTATTTAATTGAAAGTCAGAGTTACAGAGTGCAGAGAGGGGTGGGGGAGAGAGGGAGAGGGAATCTTTCATCTGCTGGTTCACTCCCCATATGGCCACAATATTCAGTGCTTGGCTAGGCTGAAACCAGTAGCCAATAGCTTCAACCTGATCTCCCCCATGAATAGAAGGGGCCCAAACACTTGGACCATCTTCTACTGCCTTTCCCAAGACATTAACAAGTAGATCTGAAGTGGAGCAGCCAGGACATGAACCGGCATGCACTGTGATGCCAGCTTCATGCGTGGCAGCTTTTCCTGCTATGCCATGACACCCACCACGCTCATCATTTTAAACAGCCTGAGCTCCATCTTGTTTATTCTAGGAGAGCTCTTCTCTTATTTGATGATTACGTATCTAATCATGGGATGTACCTGACCTTTCTCCAGAGGTCTACCCAGCTTCTCTAGGACAACCCCATCCCCGTGGACGAGAGACAATCTGTTGATGGAATTGTGCCTCTATTTACAGCTGTTGCCACTGGTACCTATCATGATTATACCAATAAAGAAAAGCTCAAGGAAGAATGGGGTCTACTTCTGTGTCCCCACATTTGCCTTCCAGCCAAGATGAGTGAGGTTCCAGATCTTTTTTTTTTTACTATTTAAAATGTTATGATATCACAATGGTGGTTTATGACATTACAATTGATTATTACATCAACAAGGTTTATAGGTCATCACAATTGATTATGAGACAATAATGGTAGCGTAGGACATCAGAAAGTTTAGAGGCTGGCACCGCGGCTCACTAGGCTAATCCTCCACCTGCGGCACCAGCACCCCGGGTTCTAGTCCCGGTCGGGGAGCCAGATTCTGTCCCGGTTGCTCCTCTTCCAGTCCAGCTCTCTGCTGTGGCCCGGGAGTGCAGTGGAGGATGGCCCAGGTGCTTGGGCCCTGCACCTGCATGGGAGACCAGGAGAAGCACCTGGCTCCTGGCTTTGGATCGGTGCAGTGTGCCGGCTGTAGCAGCCACTTGGGGAGTGAAAGGAAGACCTTTCTCTCTGTCTCTCTCTCTCTCACTAACTCTGCCTGTCAAAAAAAATTTAGAGCATCACAATAAATTTTGATTTCACAGTTATTTTTATATCATAATTGTCTATAACACCATAATAGTTTTATGGCATCACAGTGGAAGTTTATAACATCACAATGGTGGTTTATGATATCACAATTGATTATTGCATCATAATGAGGTTTCAGATCTTAAAGACAATTGGGTCCTGCAGTACCATGCTCTCTCTGAGAGGTCAGGGAATGGTTTATTGGGAAACCCCAAGCATTCTTCCCCCTCATTCTTAGCATTCTGTCACTTTCCTCCAAAATATCAAAGTCTGTATCCATTTCTTGTCCTACAATGAATAATCCATCTTTTGGTGGAAATTTCCCATCAGGTCCTGGTACCTGTCATTTATCACTGCTACTCAGGGGGTGAAATGGCGTGACCAAGTTTGAGGAAGAGAATCAAAGCTAGATAAGGGGAAATAGTAACTCATCGCCATAGTGATAATGTCTGTTCTGTTACCTGCCACTTGTTATGGACCAAAACAACACTTTATTTCATGGAGTTTCAGGCACCATGAATTCCAAGACTCATTGTCATTTTGGAGACAATAAATGAAAAATGGAGCATCTTAGAATCAAATGAATTTGGTTAAAATCTTGTATGCATGTTTTAAGAATTTGTTTTCTTGTGTGTATCTTCACATTCTTTTTAAAAATGTAAAGCATTTTGAAAATGAAAAAGATAAGAATAGTATGGTGAACACTCAGGTGGCCATACTGGGGCTGGCATGGTGGTGAGGTGGGTTAGCCATGGCCTGCAACACTGACAACCTATATGGCCACCAGCCTGAGTCCCAGGTGCTCTACTTCCAATCCAGTTCCCTGGTAATGCACCTAAAAAAGAAGCAGAAGATGGCCCAAGTGCTTGGGCCCTTGTACCCACGTGGGAGACCCAGAAGAAGCTGCTGGCCTGGCTCTGACCATTACTGTCATTTGTG
Organism: Oryctolagus cuniculus; assembly: GCF_964237555.1. Classification (NCBI taxonomy): domain Eukaryota; kingdom Metazoa; phylum Chordata; class Mammalia; order Lagomorpha; family Leporidae; genus Oryctolagus; species Oryctolagus cuniculus. The sequence continues at coordinate 45,018,345 of NC_091446.1, forward strand.
GAGTGAACCAGTGGCTGGAAGATCTCTGTCTCTCCTCCCCCCTCTCCCCTCTCTCCCCCTTCCCCTCTCTCTCCCCCCTCTCCCCTCTCTCCCCTCTCCCCTCTCTCCCCTCTTCCCTGTCTCCCCTCCCCTCTTCCCTGTCTCCCCTCCCCTCTTCCCTCTCTCCCCTGCCTTCTTCCCTCTCTCCCCTGCCTTCTTCCCTCTCTCCTCTCCCCTTCCCTCCCCTCCCCTCTCCTCTCCTCTCTCTGTAACTATGCCTGTCAAATACATAAATCTTTTTAAAATTGAGAAATAAATTTTATAAATAAAGATGAAGACTTCAGTACATTCTTCCTTGTACAATATCCTGATTCAGCCACCATAGTAAACCAGACATTGAGTTTAGCATTCATAAGTATATTTTTATTGCACATACTCAAGTTTATAAGCAGTTCTTAGTATATTGGACACATTGTTCTTTAATGTCTATAACTTCAGACATAAAAATAGAATAGTCCAATAAATGTGTATTTACCTATTACCTAGTTTCAGTGGTCGTGAACACTTGGCCAATTTGATTTTCATCACTGTGGGGAGCAACCCGGACTAGACTAAGTTACTGGAATTAAGACTTATTCTGTGCATCTGCTCTCCCACAATATGGCGCTGGGAGAGAAGAAAACAGCTTCTACACAGCTGCCTCCAGTTCAACCAATAAACTGTAGGACTTGCTCCTGATTGGAGGAGAGCAGCGTACTCGGCGTGTGGGCAGCCGAGTTGGGATTGGTGGAAGAGGACTATAAAGGAGGAGAGAGACGGCATGCACCAGGAACATCTAAGGGGAACATCTGAGGGAACACCTGTGCAGCCCCCGAGAGAGCCGGCCGGCGGTGTGCCGCTCCCCTGCGGAAGTGGGGAATGTGGCCAGGGGGAACTGCCTTTCCACGGAGGTGGAGGGGATAGTAGCCAACCCGGGAAGAACCAGCAGCGAGCCCGGGGAGGGCCGAGCAGACGAAAGAACAGCGCAGGGTCCTGTGTCGTTCCTCCACGAAGAGGGGGAGCGACAATCACCTCACTTCTTCCCCTCACCCCAAGAGAATGAAATAAAGCTACTATTATATCTTTTTTCCCCAGTAAAATTGTTTCAATTTATATCTCTAAAACAAAGGTATTTTAGGGAAAGCATCATCATTGCATTGTCAAATCTAAAGCAATTAACAATTCCACGATTTTATTAAATATGTATGCTAAATTCCTCCCAGTGTCTAAGAGATCTACAGTTTTGTTTGAATCAAAATTTAACTAAAGTTGGCACATGACATTTGGTTGAAATGTTTATTAGTCATTTACATCTATAGAGTTGCTACCTTTAAGTTTTTACCTTTTATTACTTGCAAAAACTGGCCCTATGAAGTTACATTGCATTATTACCCTACATTTAAAGGAGTCTCCCCTATCCCCGCCCCTGCTGCTCTGTATTTCCTAGTAGTTCAATCTAGAAACTTGATTAGATTCAGATCTGATGTGGTTCAGCTGCTGTCATGCTGAAGTCCATCTGCCATAAAGTACCTTGGAGGGGGCAAGTAGAGCAGGTTAAGCCACCACTTGGAATACCTGCATTCCATACTGAAGTGCCCAGTTTGAGTTCTGGCTGCTCCACTTCCAATCCAGCTCTTTGCTAATAGGCTTGGGATATAGCAGTTGGTGGCTCCGGTACTTGGGTCCCCGCCCCTACTTTGGGAGTCCCAGATTGAGTTCTGGGCTCCTGGATTCAGCCTGGCCCAACCCTGGAAGTAAACCAACAGTTAGAAGATCTCTCTCTCTCTCTCTCTCTCTCTCTCTCTATCTATCGCTCTCTGACTTTCAAAGTCAGCAACAATAAAAACATGTTTTTATGGTTTGAACATGAATCCTTCACTGTTTTTTATAAGTGTTCCAAATAATCTTTTCTGCATCCATAGTTTGTCTTTTTACTTTCTTCTGAAGGTGTCATTTGTCTGTGAAAGTGTTCTGATTTGGAAGAATGAAACTTGTCATTTTCTTCCTTGATGCTTCATTGATTTTTTGTGTCTTTCAAAAAAAATTTAAGAAATCATCTCTATTTTAGGGTTATAGTGCTATTTCCCTATATTTTATTTTAAAAATTTACAATATACTTTTCTATCTAGGTTTTTAATTCACTGGAATTCAATATAATAATTTCAAAAATTTTTGGCACTAACATAAGCTTCTCTTAATTCCATTTTCCATAAGCTTTGTGAAGAACGCTTATATGTGTTAACTTTTGTCTCTTTGTATAGGAATAGCCAGTTTTACTAGAACTGCTTTGACCTTTCCACCCCTACTAATATCCAAGCTATCTGTATCATATGCTATGTGTCTGTGCAGCATAATTTGTGTCTGGACTCTTCTGTTCTATAGGGGTCTTTATGGGACTGTTGATATCAATATCTGCTTTCAGTCATTATCACTTAATGGTAAATAGGAGAGTCTCCTCTCACTATTTTTTTTCAAAATTATCTTGACCCTGAGCCGGCGCCGTGGCTCAATAGGCTAATCCTCCACCTTGCGGCGCCGGCACACTGGGTTCTAGTCCCGGTCAGGGCGCCGGATTCTGTCCCGGTTGCCCCTCTTCCAGGCCAGCTCTCTGCTATGGCCAGGGAGTGCAGTGGAGGATGGCCCAGGTGCTTGGGCCCTGCACCCCATGGGAGACCAGGAAAAGCACCTGGCTCCTGGCTCCTGCCATCGGATCAGCGCGGTGCGCCGGCTGCAGCGGTGGCCATTGGAGGGTGAACCAACGGCAAAGGAAGACCTTTCTCTCTCTCTCTCTCTCTCACTGTCCACTCTGCCTGTCAAAAATTAAAAAAAAAAAAAAAAATTATCTTGACCCCTTTGCTTTCCATATGAGTTTTATAATCAGCTTGTTAATTCCTTCCTGAAATACCCACATGAATCCAGTTTTGATTTTCATTTAAAAACAATGAATTTCTAGATTAAAAATATGTTAAAATTTAAAGTCCTTATAGTATTAAGTGTTCTTTATGCAAAGATGATATAGCTCTTAAAATATTAGTATTTACTTATGTGAAAAGCAAAAAGTGGTGACAGGTTTTTTTTTTTTAAAGATGTATTTATTTGAAAGGCGGAGTTAGGAGAGATTGAGATTTTTCATATACTAGTTCATTCCCCCATATGGCCTTGACAGCCAGGCTGAGCCACGATAAAACCAGGAACCAGGTACTCCATCTCGTTCTCCCATTTGGGTGATGAGGACTCAAATACTTCAGTGGGAAGCAGAGTAGCCTGGACTCAGACCTGCAGTCCAGTATGGTACAAGAGCATTCCACGTGGTGGCTTAACCTGCTGGGCCACAGTGCCTGGCTCCATTTATCTAGGTTTTGAATCATTACAAGGCTTACAGATTTCTTGAAGGACTTAAGCATACTTGCTGATGTTTATTACTTGTTCTCTTCTGTATAAATGTTATTTATTTTTGCTTGTATAGCTTAGAGTTTTATTAAACTACTTTTCAATTTACAATAGGTAATAAATTATTTTAATTGTTATTCCAATCAGGTACTAATGCATAATTATTCAAAAGATGTATTTCAGGAGTGTCATATACTGAGACTATTTTATTGATATATGAAGGACAGTTTCTTCATAGATTGGATTTTGAAGATTTGTACTTGAAAATTTTTACCAATTTTAAAATTTCTAGTTTGTAAGAATGTGTAGTATCAGCCGGCGCCATGGCTCAATAGGCTAATACTCCACCTAGCAGCGCCAGCACACTGGGTTCTAGTCCCGGTCGGGGCGCTGGATTCTATCCCGGTTGCCCCTCTTCCAGGCCAGCTCTCTGCTATGGCCAGGGAGTGCAGAGGAGGATGGCCCAAGTGCTTGGGCCCTGCACCCCATGGGAGACCAGGATAAGCACCTGGCTCCTGGCTCCTGCCATCGGATCAGCGCGGTGCGCCGGCCGCAGTGCGCCAGCCGTGGCGGCCATTGGAGGGTGAACCAATGGCAAAAGGAAGACCTTTCTCTCTGTCTCGCTCTCTCTCACTGTCCACTGTGCCTGTCAATAATAATAATAATAATAATAATAATAATAAAGGATGTGTAGTATTTATTTAAACTATAAATTGTGGGGCCGGCACTATGGCATAGTGGGTAAAGCTACTACCTGCAGTGCCGGCATCCCATATGAGTGCTGGTTTGAGTCCCGGCTGCTCTACTATACTTTTTGTTATTTTTGTATATAGTCTTGTTGACCTGAGAAATAGACTCTGGGTATTACTCTCCCTAATTGTCATGGACGCTGTCTATGGTCTATTGCTTGAAAAGCCACCATCACTACCACAACCCTTTTCAGAACACTAAGAAAGAGGCTGACAAAAACCTATTCTCAGTTGAACAAGTATTTTATGGGTCTCTTGGCCATTCATTCATGAGTAATCCAAATTCAAGGGTAATCTCTTTAAACTGAATTAGTTAACTCTTTAAAAATTTGATTCAGTAAGAATTACAAAGTATTAGATAAACAGAACAATATGAGATATTTGTGTATGTTGTATGTTTCTGATTATTTCATGTACTTGCATTAACAAGTCATAAGATTTGCACCATAACAGAAAAGTAGACATCAAATACATAATTTTTTTAGAGTCTTTCTTTTCTTTGTGTTCAACACTGTATGTTCAGTGTTGTTGAGTACTTCATCCAATTCAAAATCATACATGTAGGACTTAAATCCTATCTTCATGAAATCTAGAGTTTAATTGAAAAGTTTATATATATAATATATAAAAAATAGTAGAAAATAGTGCATGAGGCTACTTCAAACATTCACAGAAAATGGAATTAAAAGTGGAATTATAAGATAAATTTATTTTGATCCCCAGAAATTTTTGAAATTTGTAAGATGAGAGATCTTCCAGAAGTTCATGGGATAAATATGAAAAACCTACATATATTAAAAAACATTTTATTTCAAACTAGGCTTTTAATTCTACTTTCCATGAACTTTTTGAAGTACTTTTGTGTAAGTTACCTTACATGAGATAAGATACTAGGAGGGGTGGTGTGCATTTTTGAGAATTAGAACTTTCAGAGGGGCTTCATGGAAGGAATAAAGCTAGTTTAATAGGGCTGCGAGTCATAAATTTTATATACAGTGTTAGAGTAGAACAAAAAGCATTATGATGAGAAAGAAATAATTAGAAAAATGATAAATACTCAGAACATGTGTGTGATGATAGTAAGGAGAGTAACCATTCACAGACTAACGGTGTGTTAGGGTGTCAGAAAAATAAGATAGGCTGAGTGGGTTGCAGCCTGAATGTTGAGAACATTTTTCTTCCAGAATTCTAGGTTGGAAGAAATAATTCCCACACTTTCTCTTTAATCCTAAAGTCCCCAGATTCTCTTTCCTGTGGATAATGATGTCATAGTTACATGAATCCCCATAAGGATGTCATAGTTACATGAATCCCCATATGTTAGTGCTTCATCTGCCCTGCATGCCAAAGGTATCTTCTCACGTTTACTGGTGGATGCTACCTGCCCACAGGAGTGTGTGTGAGAGGCAGCTAGGCATCTGAGGGGCATGTCTTGACTACTAGGTCTGTGTCTGCTGCTGTTCCCAGAGCTGCATTTGCAATGCATTCTGCGGAGTTTTAAGATCTAGTTCAAATAACTGCCATCAGGGCTTCTAGTTCCCATTGGTAACCAAGATTTGGAAGCTACATTGTGCTATTTTTCATCTTCCCTTAAGCCAAATTTTCCACTAGGGGGTTCCTCTGTTTGCTTCAAAGTAAATTTGTGCTCAGTTTATTCATCTAGGTCACAGTATCACCTATAGTTTGAACTTCATTGCAGCCAATTCCAGGGACTCCATGAGCCCTACAGATTCCTTTGAGTTTTCTTGCCATGCAAGTGGCAAACATTTTCTCATTTAAACTTGAGGCTTTGATTTAAACTGTTCCAAGGCGTTTTTGCAAAATACATAAAGAAAACCATCTTATTAATGTGATCACTGTTAACGTTAATGAATGCAGCCATACCTGAAGCCAGATCACATCTTTAAATTTAGCATTGAGGTTTGTGGAAAGAATTGGGTGTAACCATCAGAATGTGATAATCTCATTCCTGGAGATTCTGGGTGTGCTATCTTTTGCATACACTTTGGTTGTCTGAATGAATGAGCTTCCTCTGGCAGCTGCTGACTAGGATCAGGTTTGGATACTTTTATAAAATGCGCTCTGTTTAACTTTCCAAGATCAAAATAAAATTTGAAAATTTTATGCAAATTACTGAAAAATAGCCTTGGAGGTTTGTTAATTGAAAGAGACTGCTTTTACAGGATCATAACAGCCTGTCAGTTTCTAGACTTCCTCATTGCTGCTTATTGGCCTATTTGCAAGTGGTAATGCAAACCTTTCAATTTAGGTAGTTAGGGAAAGATTTTAAGCTATTTATAGGATTCAGCATATTATATGCTGAGTGATTAAAGCAAACCTTTCTACAGTTTACTAGATTGGTTATGAAAATCCCAAACTATCCATCATAACTTAGGCATATTACTGTATTTATAGAAATTTTCAATTAGCTAAGGAAGAAGTTACCAATGATACAGGACATGAAAAAACAGCTTATTTAATCCATTCCTCCCGCCAACATCTACAGACACTTAGTAAACTACAGAGACCTTAGAAGATACTCTAAGGGCACAATAATTAATCAGCAATCAACACAAAATTCTTGGCCTTGAGGAGTTAGTCTGCAACAGACCCCACAATTTACAAATACCTTGGTAGATACTTGCAAAAGACATTTTAGTAATAAGTAACCGTTGTTGACTTCTACATTGTGCTAAGTACTCTTCTAAACACTTTTTTTTTTTCTGACGGGCAGAGTGGACAGTGAGAGAGAGAGACAGAGAGAAAGGTCTTCCTTTGCCGTTGGTTCACCCTCCAATGGCCGCCACGGCCGGCGCGCTGCAGCCAACGCATCACGCTGATCCAAAGGCAGGAGCCAGGTGCTTTTCCTGGTTTCCCATGCGGGTGCAGGGCCCAAGCACTTGGGCCATCCTCCACTGCACTCCCGGGCCACAGCAGAGAGCTGGCCTAGAAGAGGGGCAACCGGGACAGAATCTGGCACCCCGACCGGGACTAGAACCTGGTGTGCCAGCGCCGCAAGGCGGAGGATTAGCCTAGTGAGCTGCGGCGCCGGCCTCTTCTAAACACTTTTAATGAACTAACTCATTTAACTTTTCATTAACCCTATATAATAGGTGCTAAACCAAGGAATAGAAAGTAGGTCCAGAGAATAATTCTGGTTTCTGGACTCGGCAAGTAGCCCTTGACTACTACCAGATTCTGGATCTGAATTTACATTTTCTAGATGATTTTCCTATAGCTGGAGTCCAGATTATTTCTGTGACCAATCAGAAGAGATGGCCTGAATTCGGGCAGTCTTGGGGTTTCACAAGTGCTCAACCTAGATTTCTAGTAGAATTGGGAGAAAAAATTTGCAGAATACCCCTTATTCATCTTACTATGTTCAGTTGGGGGAAGTAAACTCATTTAACCCCCTTGCCTTTCCTGTTTCCTACCTTTTCATGAAACTCCAAGTTTAAGCTCAAACTCATACACCTAGGATGAGGCCTTAGATACTGGAGTTCTAGACCAGGTGAGAATGAAGACAACTTCTGTACCAGTTGACTGTCTCCTGTGCTTACTTTGACTCAAAGCAGATCTCTCCCCAAGTGTGATGTAATTTACACATTCGTGAAACAGCACTCACATGGGCTTAACCAGTGACTTTTGTTTTATTTGTCTGAAGGCCTTTATTATAGAATATGTGAGCATGCATGTGCACATATGCTGGGGCCTTTCTGAATACACTGTTACATACTACAGTTAACTTGTGAATGAAGCTGTTGTGTCCAAGGGCAATTGAGTGAAAGTTACAAGAAGAGATTTCCAGTTGAAAATGAGGAAGAATGAATTAATGGAGGATCCTAAAGATGGTGATAGCTGCTACAGGGTTACTGAGCCTCTGTCTCTGAAAGAATTTAAGCAATTGCTGGGTATCCTTTGAAGAGGATTGTGAGTCAACCGCAGGTGGCAATACAATGTTTGGCCAGATTTGGGGTAGCATTTGGTACAGCGGCTGAAGCCGCACATGGGATGCCTGTATCCTATATTGGACTCCCTGGATTTTGCATCCCAGCCCTGCTTCTGTACCAGTTTTCTGTTAATGTGTCCCATGGGATACAGCAGGTGATGCTGCAAGTATTTGGGTTTCTGCCACCATCTGGGAGACTCAGGCTGAGTTCCTGCCTCTTGGTTTCATTGTGGCCCAGCCCTGGCTGTTGCATTCCGGAATGAACCAGTGGGAGGAAGATACCTCTCTCACCCTCCCCACCCCCATCTGTGTGTTTTTGGAAATAAATAAAAAGCTGGACTAGATGATTCCTAGATCCTTCCTATTCATGAAAGGCTATAAGTGTCACTAATTTTTCAGAGGTCACATTCCCTTTTAATCACAAAATCTTTGCATAGTCTCAGAACCCCCTCATATGTTCTAAATGCATGTCTGTCTTTTCTCTGTAATGTATAATTCAACTGTGCAAAGTACTTCTCCTTACCAAGAACAAAAAGTCTCTTAGAAAGTAACTGAAATAGGCCGGCGCCATGGCTCAATAGGCTAATCCTCCGCCTTGCGGCACCGGCACACCGGGTTCTAGTCCCGGTTGGGGTGCCGGATTCTGTCCCGGTTGCTCCTCTTCCAGGCCAGCTCTCTGCTATGGCCCGGGAGTGCAGTGGAGGATGGCCCAAGTGCTTGGGCCCTGCACCCGCATGGGAAACCAGGAAAAGCACCTGGCTCCTGCCTTTGGATCAGCGTGATGCGTTGGCTGCAGCGCGCCGGCCGTGGCGGCCATTGGAGGGTGAACCAACGGCAAAAGGAAGACCTTTCTCTCTGTCTCTCTCTCTCTCACTGTCCACTCTGCCTGTCAAAAAAAAAAAAAAAAAGTAACTGAAATAAACTAGAAAAAAAAGTGATCGGAGTAGTAAGTATGTAGTGAATAAAGCATTTATTAACCTGTTTTCAAGTTATTTCTTTTCAATTAGAGAGAAACACATGAGAGGCTTTTTGGAAGAGAAAAAGTTGTAGAAGCATCTTACTATAAAAGGATTCAGTGAAGCGGAAAGCCAAAAGGATGTGATTATGTATCAATTAAAGCTATGAGGCAAAGGTTTTCTGATGTGCAGAGATGTATAGCCAATCTGAATGTCATGAACTTCGATGATTGCCTGCCAAATGTTCTTCTGCTAAATGCTTGTTGGTAATGATACAGAAAATGATAAAATCCACTTACCATCTTGTGGGGATAGCCTAAACAGTGGGCAGGACCTTATAAAATGTTTATTTTTGATATATTTGTTTTTACTTGTTGGCTTATTCCCCCAAAGACATCATGGCATTCTTTATAGAATTGTTCTAAGAATACCCTTTTGTAGTTTAGAATTTAAAATGACAGAGTTTCCAGACAACTGGGTTAGGAAGGCAGGGGACAGGAATACAAAGACAAGAGAGGGGAACCTACCTGGAAATGTCAGAAGGGATGAATTGGATACAAATTTTTCCATCAACTACTATTCCAGCTGGAACAAACCTCTGAGAGGAAGTTAACTGGAACAGGTATGGGCAAAAATAGGCTAAATCCAGCACACCTGTTTCTAGTCCAATTTTGGACCTATGACCGATTTTATAACAAAAGAATAATATTGCATGCCCCACAAATATTGTGTGAAATCAGATTCCTGTTTCTAAAATTTGTTTTATTGAACAAAGCCACACCCATTTGTTAACATATTTTCTATGGCTACTTTCCAGCTACAAAAGCAAAGATGAGTATTTGCAACAGAAACTATTGGTCCAAAAACTGGTCCCTGACAGAAAAGTTTGCCAACCCCTTAGCTAGAGGGTAGGTTAGAGAGGTTGAGATTAGCATCAATACGGAGTTTGTATTTCCTGTACTTGCCTGATGATTGTCCAATGCTCAATAATATTCCGATTTTCACATCTATGTACTAACACAGGATTTAGGTGGAAAGGCTTGGAAACTGTGCTTTTTAAGTACCTAGGTATGTTGTGTTCTCATTGGCCAAGTGTGGGAAATACTGCTGCTGGTCCTGAATGCAGGCTTTAGAATCAGTTAGGTTTGGAGTCCAAGTTCTGTTATTCACTAGCTTGAGGAACCTTGGACTCTTTTGGATAACATCATATGCTTGACTTCAGAAGCCTCAACTAATTGTATAGTGATAGGGCTGATACCTCTCTCATCATATTGTGCTGATTTAAATGGGTAATGCCTTTAGTTTACATATGGTATTAACACAGTACCTCACAGATAATAAATGTTTAATAAATATTAGGTGTCAGGATCAAGGTGTTATGGCATAGCAGTTTAAGCTGTCACTTCAGATGCCCACATCCTGTATGAGTGCCTGGAATTGAGCGCTGCCTCTGCTTCCATACCAGCTTCTTGCTACAGTGCACTCTGGGAGGTGGCAGGTGATGGCTCAAGTAGTTGGGTCCCTGCCACCCACGTGGTTGAATTTGGCTCCTGAATTTGGCCTAGCACAGCACTGGCTGCTGGGGGGCCTTTCAAACAAATAAATTTTTAAAAACACATATCAGCTTCATTCCTAGCAGTCGTTTTTGTTAGAGGTGGTAATCAGATAAAGCCTCATGGTCCAGAAAGAGCATGTACTTAGGGTTAGAAGACATGAAGAGTTGCAACTGTGTCACTTATTAATTGTGTACCATTGAGCCACTTAGTCTTTCTGGGGTTTACTTGCTGCATATATAGAATGGAAATGAACATGTGTATCTCACTGTGTTCTTAAAACTCTGAATGTTACCAAAAGCAATCTTCATGTTAGTTGTGCTCTTCTAGTATACAAAACAGCCTCTGGCGTAGTCTAATTAATACATGTTGATTGTAGCTAAGTGACTCATGCCTGCTGCAGAGAACTGTTACCTATTTAAATCCAGGTTACAGCTTTCAAAATGTCTTTTGCTCAAATACATGCATTTTGTAAATTTCTTTAGTTTTTCCAGTCTATGTTTAAGTAAAACCGTGTTCTCAATTAAGAGTTCATTTTCTCCTGCTGCTTGTTTCACCACTGGAGTTAACGTCCTGTTGGTGGGATCAGAAATGATTGCTGTAGGAAAGGCAGGGATATTACTAATGGAAGTTCTTGTTCTATTTAACAAGCTGTAAGTTTCCTCACTACTCTGTTTTTTTTATTTTATTTTATTTATTTGAAAGACAAAGAGATAAAGAAATATTTCCCATCCTGTGATTCAATTCTCAAAGGCTCACAACTGCTAGAGAAATAACAAATAATTAAGAAATAAGAAATAACAAATAACACTAAAGCCAGAGACTAGGAACTCAATCCCATCTCCCACAGGGGTGACAGGGACCCAATGACTTGAGCCATCACCTGCTGCCTCCCAGGGTGCATCTGCATAAGCCAGAAGCCAGGATAGCCAGCAGAGCCAGAACCCAGCTTGCACTTAGTTTTTAGTAGCACACCAGGGTCATCAAGAGGCTGTTTTCAATGAATTCCTGTTATCTATTTTGCCTTAGTCTGCAGTTCCTGCAATACCCTCTTCTTCACCGCACAGTGTTAGTTGGGAGTACTGTAGAGCCGTGAAAAGGAGTCACTGTTGGCAGCAGTCCATTTGGGAGATAGGGTCTGGGGTCCTGGTGATGAGCGCGTTGCCGGCAACAGGGTGAATGCTCACAGACATTTGATGATTAAATGTTGCATGAACATTCCCCATGTAAACACCACACCATTCCTCACTTCTCAGCCGAATCCAACGAACTGTAGGTGGTATATGTAACTTCTCAGTCAGCCCTGCCCATTGCCCACTTCAAATCCTCTGTCACTCACACTGAGCTTAGTCAGGAATTAGCACGTGATATGTCAGCGATTTGGAGGAATCAACATTTGTGACTCTGTGATAAAGAAATCGCCCGTATCTGCTTCTGATAGGGATCCTCACTGAATAACGTTAGACTCCTGCCCTTATGTGTGTTCAGAGTTGAGATGAAGGGTTTTCTTCTCTTCCCTGTTGTTCAAGATTTACTAATGAATTATTATTGCAACCAGGCTGTGTTTCTATTAAGAAATCCATGTATTTGATCCCAGTAGGTATCATAAGTGTGCAATTATGGTTACCATAAGAAAGTCCATGGATACCAGGTCTGCTTGAAAAACTGTGAAAATGAGGGAACTCTCCAAGGTTTTAGAAAGGTTTTACAATTTAAAATTGTATAATGGTCATTGTAAAATGGTGGGCTCTATTTGATGGGTTGTTGGAAGAGAACAGCTAGATGTTTTGCCTATATGTGACATGAGCTTGAATCACAGATAAATGTAGTCTTGCTTTTCTGACTTTGCCTGTTAACTAAGAATTAAATTAATGAAACTCATTTCTAGACCAAGATTGCTAGGATAAAACCTTACTTAATTTTTTAAAATGAGAAAAAAATCCAACTGCTTTGAAAGATATATTTTTGTAATAAACAGTTTCAAACTTTATGTTTTATATATGCAATCTATGTTTTATACATATTGGTTGTTAGATTTGTTTTGTTTGGTTAGCCACCCTTAAAATGCTTTGTATTTGCATACATTTGAGAAAACACATAGATAACATCTGACACTTTAGCTTAATGATATTCTCTGAACATGGAAGCATGATTTTTTCAGATCAAGATGAGACATATATATGTCTTGGACATAAATTTATAAGGCACAGAAATTTAATAAACAATGAGTGAGTAAAGAATATCATTTTGCTATTTATATTTAAATTTTCACTCTGCTAGACAGAGTAGAGTTGGTGGTGTTGCTTATGATCCTTTTTTCTTTTTTTCCCAGAAAGCTTTTATGTAAGGTATACAAACTTTAGGCATTTCATAAATACAAATCTAGGAACATAGTGATTGTTTCCACCCTACTCTCCCTCCTACCCACACTCCCACATTTCCTCTTCCTCCTCCTATTTCCATTCTTATTTTTTACTAAGATCTGTTTTCAATTCACTTTATACACATACAATTAACCCTACACTAAGGAGAGAGTTCAATAAAAAGTATGAAAAAGGAATGTTCCTCAAATAGTTGACACAGGGGCTATTCAGTCATCACTTCTCAGTACCAATTTCACTTTTATAGATTACCTTTTAGGTACTCTACTACTTACCACAGATCAGGGAGAACATACGGTATTTGTCTTTTGGGAACTGGTTTATTTCACTAAGTTTAATGTTTTCCAGTGTCATACATTTTGTTGAAAAGGATAGGATTTTTTTTTTTTTTTTGCCACTGTGTAGTATTCCGTGGTGTACATATCCTATAATTTCTTTATCCAGTCTTTGGTTGACAGGCTTTGGGTTGATTCCATGTCTTAGCTATTGTGAGCTGAGCTGCAATAAACTTGCAGATAAATCTTTTATTACTGATTTCATTTCCTTTGGGTAAATTCCCAGTAGTGGAATGGCTGGGTCGTATGGTAGGTCTATATTCAGATGTCTAAGGTATCGCCATCTTCCATAGTGGCTTTACCAGTTTACATTCCCACCAACAGTGGATTAGGGTACCTTTACCCCACATCTTGGCCAACATTTGTTGTTTGTTGATTTCTGTATGAGGGCCATTCTAACTGGGGTGAGGAGAAACCTCATTGCATTTCCTTGATGGCTAGCGATCCTGAGCACTTTTCATGTGTCTGTTGGCCATTTGGATTTCTTCTTTTGAGAAAAGTCTGTTTAAGTCCTTGGCCCATTTTTTAACTGGGTTGTTTGGAACTCCATAAGTCACCCATATGAGAAGCTGGAGCCATAGACTTGGGTTTAACCTGCTGCACCACAGTGCCGGCCCCTACTTTGTCTCTTTTAGCAGTTTTTGTGTTAGTGTATATTTTTTCTGATATTAGATTAGCTACAGCAGCTCTTTTTGGTTCCTGTTAGCACAGAATAACTTTTTGCATCCTTTTACTTTCAGTCTGCATGTATATTTATTGGTGAGGTGTAGGAAGCAAATAGATGGGTCTTCTTTTTTAACACATTCAGCCAGTCTGTTATGATCCTTTTTTATCCTCATTTACAGATACAGATTTTCAAACTCGTAAAAATGGAACTCATTCTTCCAATGCACCCATCTCTCAGCTTTAAAAATTGCCAATATTTTGCTACCTTTCATCATCTTTCCATTGTGTTTTTTTACATTTCTGCTTGCTGGAATTTTTGAAACAAAGCCCAGGCTATCATTTCAAAGTTTAATATCTCATAATACACCTGTCACTGTTAAGGCCTTTGTTTTGTTTTGTTAAATTACCTAACGTTATGGTTAGTCTTTTGGGCTACTTCCTTGACTTGTGGGGCAGAGTCTATTGGGGCATCCTTGAAAAGTGTTGTCTATCCAGGTTTCTACCAGGAATACAGTATGAATTGGTCTCCAGCCTCAACTTATCCTTGTAGGAATTTATTTGTGTATTTATTACCATGCACACCTGTTAACTATTTTTTAAGCTTCGGCATATTAAGTGGCATTCAAATGAGGGTCTAATATGCATGATGTCATTTGTTTTGATGATGTGCCTTTTTTTGAAGTTCTCAAGTTAATTCAGGTTGAAAAACTTCTTTATGCCTGGAAATCTTTTGTCCAACACTGTGTATTCTGCCTTTTGCATGCCCTCTTAGTGATAGCTAGTTGATGCATGGTTGATAAAATTTAGAAATTATCAGTATCATAGAATTCCTTAGAGTTTGTATATAATTTTGCCCAACACGTTAATATTTTGAAATATTGTAAATCAAGTGACTTTAAGAGCCATCATCAGTCTTGTGACTGTAAAATTACAGGGGAAGCTGTAGATATAGAGAAAGAAAATGAAAAGCTACTTGTTAGGGCCAACACTGTGGCACAGCAGGTTAGCTGCCACCTGCAGCACGTCATCCCATATGGGCGCTGGTTCGAGTCCCAGCTGCTCTACTTATGATCCAGCCGCCTGCTAATGCACCCTGGGAAAGCAGTGAGATTTGGGTCCCTACACCCATGTGGGAGACCTGTGATGCTCCTGGGTCCTGGGTCCTGGCTTTGGCCTGGCCCAGCCCTGGCTGTTGCAGCACTTTGGGGAGAGAACCTGCAGGAGGAAGATTCTCTCTCTCTCTCTCTCTCTCTCTCTCTCTCTCTCTCTCTCTCTCTGCCTTTCTCTCTTTGTAACTCTGCCTTTCAAATCAATAGATGAATCTTGAAAAGGCATTTGTTCTGTTTGAGGAGGGAAAAAGATGAATGAAGGTTACTTTTAAAACATTTAAATTGTCATGAAAATGATCTCTAATTAGAAGCATGTTTCTTTGAGGAGCTACACTTATAAGATTGATTTATTCATTTGAAAGGCAGAGTTAGAGATCTTCCATCTGCTGGTTCACTTCCCAAATGGCTACAATGGCTGGAGATGGGCCAATCTGAAGCCAGGAGCTTCTTCTGGGTCTCCCACCTGTGTGCAGAGGCCTAACCACTTGGGCCATCTTCTGCTGCTTTCCCAAGTGCATTATCAGGCAGCTGGATTGGAAGTGGAGCAGCCAGGACTTGAACCAGTGCCCATGTGGGATGCCGGCGTTACAGGCTGTGGTTTCACCCACTGTGCTACTGATCTGGACCTGAGGGGCTACATCTTGAAGGAAGAAGTATGATTCCCATGCTATAGAGCTACAAGAATCTATTCTATGGATTTTTGTTACAAATATATATTTTTATTTAAATATTTTTAAGAGATTTACTTACTATTTTAAAGAGTTTCAGAGAGAGGGGGAGACAGAGACAGAGAGAAGAAGAACTTCTCTCTGCTGGTTCTCTCCCCAAATGGCTGCAACATTTGGAGCTGGGCCAGGCCAAAACCAGGAGCCTGGAATTCCACCCCAGTCTCTTGTATGGGCTGACAGGAGGCCAAGTACTTGGGCCAATTTCTGCTTTCCTAGGTACATTAACAGGGAGCTGGATTTGAAGTGGAGCAGCCAGAACTAGAACCAGTGCTCATATGGTGTGCACGCATTGCAGGTGGCAGATAACCTGCTGCACCACAGTGCCACCCCAACAAATAAAAAAAATAAATTTTATAGGATTATATTTTCATTGATATTTTGCTTATGTCATTCTATCATTTTGAGATATATATGTTTCCTCTAAGTTCTGTGATTGTGTGTAATTTTCTTGGACACAATACTTCTCGGGAGTGCAATCTGGTGTTATAAAAGTAATATCTGCATTATTTTTTATTTTTCAATGATAATAGTAATCAATGTTTTTGAAACATGACCCCAAATTAGAGTCTGCCTAGTTAACATGTTTGATATCAAGTCTTCCAGATTTACAGATTTACTGAGTGAACATTTTTTCCTAGAAATAGTTACAATCAATGTGTGAATCAGTTAACTGTTGTACATTTTAAAAATGACTCATTTCATATCCACAGGAAAATTATAAATCTTCCTGCTTAGATTCACTGTGCACTTTCTAATTATTTATTTATATCCCCTATCTAGAGGCTCAAAGTGCATATGTTTCTAGTCCTGAGATTTGAGAATTCAGAAATGTTGTGGGCATTTTGGTTAAATGGAGGGGGAGAATATTACCTATTAATTATGATTGGATCTCATGAGTCTTTTTTTCACTATGGATAGAAATACTGCTTTTTTTCAGAATAACAGAAATGATTTCCATATACTTTGTGATTTACCACATTTGCATTCAGTTCTTCTCTATTTATGGCTGTATGGATACAGAAAATGCATTTCTTTTCATTCACTGAAATTACAGTTTATAATTTTTCTTGTAATAGCATAGAGCATGTAAATGTTTTTACACATGTTTATTTCCAATATCCTATAAGCTAATTGAATTTTGAGGCTGGATCTTACTCACCTTGGCACTTTTTTATGGTTTATTTGTGTATTTGAAATTCAGAGTTTGAATGAATGAATGAATGAATGAATATGAGATATCTTCCAACTGCTGGTTCACTCCTCTAGTTCAAAGCCAGAAGCTACATCCGGGTCTCCCACATGGGTGACAGGGACCCAAACATCTGGGCCATCTTCTGTTGCTTTTCCCAGGCCATTAGCAGGGAGCTAGGTCAGAAGTGGAGCAGCCAGGATGCAAACCTGTGCCCTTATGGGATGCTGGAGTCACAGATGGCGGCTTTACGTGCTGCAGCATGATGCCAGCCCTGAAGTATCATTTGTGGTTTTTAATCTTAGATCTTTTTCTTATCACAGCATTCTTTTTTATTATTTTAAAGATTTATTTATTTATTTGAAAGTCAGAGTTACATAGAAAGAGGAGCGGCAGAGAGAGAGGACTTCGATCTGCTGGTTCACTCCCTACATGGCCACAAGACTGGAGCTAAGCCGATCTGAACCCAAGAGCTTCTTCTAGGTCTCCCATGAGGATGCAGGGTCCCAAGGACTGGGCCATCTTCTACTGCTTTCCCAGGCCATAGCAGAGAGCTGGATTGGAAGTGGAGCAGCTGGGACTAGAACTGGCACCTACTAGAACTGGGGATGCCAGCACTGCAGGCGGAAGCTTTACCCACTACACCACAGTGCTGGCCCCTATAACAAGCACTCTTAAAGTGAAATGACAGCATTTGCCCAATTTTTGTTTATTTGAAAAAGGAGCTTTGATCAGAGTAGTGTCCCTTGAATGAAAATTTATGCTTACCATGAATACAAGAGAAACTGTTTTACCAAATCTAGCATTCGCTGGCATGTGTATGTCCAATCTCATTCATTTTCTTTTAAAAAAATCATATGTATATAAATTAATATCAAAAATAAATTCATGTTCGTGTGTGTATATATAATTATGATTATTTTGGAAACTCAGAGTAGCAGACTGAGAGAGATACATAGAGACAGGTCTTCTAGCTGCTAGTTCACTCTCAAAATGGCCACAACTGCTAGGTCTGGGGCAGGCTGAAGCCAGGAGCTCCCTCGTGGTGTTCCACATCTGCAGTAGGGGCCCAGGTACTTAGTTATCTTCTGCTGCCTTGCCAGGTAGATGAGCAGAAGGCAGAGCAGCCCTGACTCAGGCTGGCACTCTGAAATGGGATGCTGCCATCGCAAGCCGTGACTTATCCCTCTGCATCACGGTGCCTGTCCCTGACTCACTTCCCTCCATCACTCAGACCTCCTGGGCCACTATCAGGGGAATTCTTGGGAAAAACAAAATAAAACTGAAAGAGCTTAGAACTTGTAGAGCATGTGTGGTTAGAGACAATGAAAGGAAAAGGGGAATGAAAATCTGAAGAACATCTGAAGGCAGTTGAAAAGTTGCACTGTTTGTGTGTGGGGGGAGGTGGGGAGGATGGGGTTGCTAGAACTGGGAGCAAGGATCTTGAAGATTTAGAGGGATATACGTGAAACTTTACCAGGGATTTTTTGAGATATCTCGGTCTCCTGCGCTCTCTGATGTTCTTTACATATCTCAAAGAATGGGTAACAATTCTTTTTGATTGTCAGTTGCATATCTCCAGAATAATTTATTGGGAGATGTGCATGTATATAAATGAGTGTTAGATGAAAAGTTGAGAAAGAACGCCTGTGTCGGGGAGGGGGTCTTCAATTATTAAGGCATTTGTATGTTTTGTTTTAATAATGAATATTTCCTGGCATTTTGAGTCCAGGAAAATGATCAGATTTAGAATCAGAGCTCTAGCTTCCTGTGATTGCTGCTTGGGCACATGCAGAGCTCTTTGTGTAACACTGTCACATAGTTCCCCTCTAATCAGGACAGTGTCAAATGATGATAATGCTAGGAGGGATTACATGGGCCTTCTAGTCCAAGCCCAGCATCTCAGAGATGAGAATGTTAAACTTTTAAATAGTGAAGTGGGTTGATATGCTTTCTAATTTTTATCCTTACAGCAGTCCTACTGTATCCCTTAAAGAATAAGTAGAATTCAAAAACTCATTGTTACTTAATGGTAGGGTTAGAATTCAAACCCAAACATACTGATATTGGGCCCAATTAATTTCAAGTATAATTCAGTAATTAAAGATGTGTGCTCGCAGTCTCATCACTCACAGATATACTCCCCATGATGTGTGAGAGATATGTAAGCTCATGTATATGCAATCATCAAATAATCATTTTTATTTGGGAGAATATTATTTCAGAGTAGAAAATAGTTGAGCTGAATCTTGAAATATTTCTAGGAATGTGCTAGGTAGTCAAGGATATTCTAGACATGGTACCTGACAAAGTGTGTCAAATGATTTCTTATAATAATGAGTAGTTCTGTGGGTAGAATATGTTTGAGTCAAGTGACAAGACTGAGAAGAGAAATACTGGCCAAATCCTTGCATCCTAATTCCAGCTGTGGTAACTGCTATGTCATACATCTTTCCCCTGCCCCATGGGTGCTCATGGCTCCAGCTGTGTTTACTCAGCCTGTTGAGTGAGCTCTAGACATAAAGCGTTTGAATTAGGGCATTAGTCATTTGAAATAGCCTGGAGAGAAAATTTGGAGGTCAAGTTAGTTGGATTCAGTTATTGATAAGATGTTGAAGCTGAAGGAGATTGAAAATGACTCCAACACTTCAACAGCGGAGAACTAAATGGACGGGGGGTGGTGTTACATACAATGGAAAATGTTGGAAGTTAAGGGAGTCTTTTGGTCTCTAAATTCTACTCAAATTGTCCTGTTTTAATACCAGTGAAATAATATCTTTATGCTTTGTTACACATTAGGCTTTAGCAGACAAAACAGAGACTGAAAATAATGGAATTAAGCATATTAAAGCAAATACATATTTAGAAATATATGTGTCATTTTATATAGTCTTCTAGTAGAGTTTAGAATCCATTATAATGTGCTGTAGCTACCTGAGCTTGTAGAGATTGCCTATTCAAGAAGACAAATATTTGTTCCCAAAGATTCTTTTGCTTTCATTTACTGTATTTTTTAAAAATGGAAAGTAACCATAAAACTAAAAAAGCATTTGCAATTGAATTGTGTGTGTGTGTGTGTGTGTGTTTTATGGGTTTCTGTTAACTTCCTTATCCTTTAGCACCAGAACCTCTGAACTCATTTAAATGAGCTTCCTGTTCTAACAGGCGCTTGAATTTTCTACCCCTGAGCTAAACCAGCCTTCTAATTTAATAGATCTGAAACTAGGTAAAATGATTAATCTAATAGTCTTAGATGAAGCAACATATAAGGGAGGAAAAATAGTAATAATTTTGTAATTATAAGCTAGTTGTCTGTCTGTACAAACTATAATAACTGTAACAATATAAAGTGAGAGTAAGATGCTCGTAAAGAGGATAGAATGTTTTTCCTGTCTCCACACCTAGCAAAAAACCTTTTTCTATTTTTTTTTAAATTAGTGTCTCTCTCACTCCACATTGTTGACTACATTGCCACCTACTGGAAAAAGAAAGCAGGTGATGTTGCCAGTTTTTCTGTAATCTGCCTGTAATTGGTCTCTTAAGAAATCTGCCCTGGATCTTCACCGGCAACTGTTAGAAAGCAGGCTCTCTGTGATCAGGACTAAAAAGGGAAGCAAATCACATGTTTCACACGGCGAGATGTTCAACCTTGTCATTTAACAAGGATCCAAATAGGACCTGAAAAGCGGGATAGCCAACTTCCTTACTCTGTGGCTCTACCCAACAGGAGGCTGTGAGCTGCCTAGAGTCCAATAATACTCACATATTGGGATGAAAATCACTTATGTACCTTGCTGCTCAAGGGTGAATGTCGCCTTTTAGAAAGAGCAGGTTGAAATAATCTTGAGCTCATTTGAGAAATACTCTGCCAGAGCCTTCATGTTGTCACACAGGTTCTTAAGTATTAACAAAGGTGCTGGTTCACTGCATATATTCAGTTTTTTTTTAATTCTTTATTTGAAAGGCAGAATGGCAGAGAGAGAGAGACAGAGACATCTATGTTCCATCTAGAAATTCATTCGCTAAATGGCCGCAACTTTCAGGTGTGGGCCAGATCATAGCCAGGATCCAGGAACTGGTCTCCTACATGGGTGGCAGGGAGGAGGGCTGTCACCACCTTCCCTATCCCTGCTATTCAGATTATTTAGAGATTAGGTGATGGACGGGAGAAAGGTAGCAGAAGAGCAGATTTGTGACGTTGTGACGTCCTTGTTAGGAACAACAGAATTGGCCCCTATTTTTCAAAGGAAATTTTAAGTAAATAAAATTTGAAAGAATAGCTCATAAACATGATGCCTTTTAAAAAACACTGGAATGTGAAATCAGGTCCTCCTTAGATTGAATGGTTGTGGAAACAAACACAAAAATTCTGTTAACTGAGGAGAGGCAAGTCAAAGTCTTAAAAGCAGAGAATAGACCTCAGGCTCCGAAATACTTGTTTGGAAGGTACAAGCTCGGAAAGCACCCAGGGAAAGGGGTGCCTGACCACTGGTACCAAGGTGGCCTCGGAGCACCAGCCCTGGGGCTAGGCATCCTTGGGCTCACATTCTGGAGGCCCTGTTAGGTTCGGAGCATTCAGGTGGTTGGTAGGAGCCTTAGCCCTGCAGCTCGGCAGCCTGGGTTTCAATTCTGCTTCTTTATGTTACAACCGTGAGCTCTAATCCCAGTTACTTTACCCATCCATGGATAGATCCAACATACTAGGGCTATCCTGTGAATTCAACAAAATGATAAACATAAATGAGGTTATCATAGATCTTGAATGTCCAATTTAATTTCAGATTTATTTTATTTTAAGGTGAATGAGATGTTGTGTTTGCCATGATAGACTTGAGAGACTTCCACTTTGTCTTTACAGCTCTTGGTTGTAGTCTCCTCTGGTATTCACTGTGGTTAACTGAGAAGACGATGAAGGGATAACCCATGTCGTTTTTTCTGAACTCTTTGCAGATACAGCTTTAGTTATCTTCTCCCTTTGAAGTAGAACATACAAGGTTTTGGCAATGAAACAAAGTACACAGGATAAGGGGGTAAGGGACAAGTACTGCCTTCTGATAGGCAGTAAGAGAAGCATCCAACACGAATGGATCTTCTGTTAACTTGGTTTGCCACCAGTTGTGTCTGAGCTTGTGTTTGTGTCTTCAAAATATTTGAGAACACCGGAAATGCAATTGGTGAGTTCAATGGTAGAAAAGTGGATTATCATGGAGTAGGTTAGTTTTAAACACTTGGGAAACAGAAATAGAAAAGCCTTTGTAGTTTGAATATGTCAAATGAATCTGGACGCTCTTGATGTAGTTTTGTCATTTATTGTAGTATAAACACACACCTGTGAATTTATTTTTTGGCATGAAGCTTTTTTTTTCTTTTTGGCAGTGAACCCTTTTTGTAGCAATAAGCCAAGAAAACAGCATGTTAGATTTTTATTTCTCCAAATGTTTGATCATGAATGTGTAACTTGCATACAGTGTTTATTAACATTTACCATCACTTTAGCTATGTGTTTTCCATAAGACCCAAATCTGGACAGCAACAGTATCTCCTTAAAAAGCTGATAGTTAATTTACAGGACTATTCCTGAAGATGATGATTTAGCATGTGCAGCTGCAGAAGGTATATTTTGAGGCCATTGTGAAATATAACATATATGTCTATTATTTTAAAATAATTTCACTCGTTTTCTATTTTGTCTCCATGTACATATGAAAAGTGACATGAAAGCGTTATACTTTTGTTTCTGTTGGCATGAGGACCTTGCTAACACTCAGGTGGTTGCAGTTTGGGATCAGTGTTATGAGATGCTTTATTAGTTTCCTACTGCCACTGGAATTTTAATGATCAGAAACACACATCCATACCTCACATTTCTGGAGATCAGAATTCTGAAATAAGTCTAGCAGTTAAATCCAAGGTCTATGTTGCTCTCCAAGCTCTGGGGCAGAATGTGTCTCTTGCAGTTTTCAGCTGCTGAAGGTCACCTGTGTTCTTTGGCTGTGACCCCATCAAAGTACATCATGTTAACCTCAGCGTCTGCTGTCATACATCCTTTTCTGGCTTGGACCCTCTTGCTTCCCTCTGTGTGTTTGAACCCATTCAGATATCTCAGGATAATCTCCACACTGCTAGAGTCTTGATTCCATCTTCACATTTCTTTTGCCATGTAGAACACCAAATGTACGAGTTCTGAAAATTAGAATGTGGGCAGATGCTGCGGATACATAGTTATATTAATTCCAGTAATAATTTGCTCACTACCTACAATTAAATAAAGCTCTTGGAAATTCTGTCCAATAAGACAAATATGACTGTATTATGACTGGTATTGTAAATTCAGTTCAAGGGTTCAATATTAAAAATAAAATTATTGGTTTTTAAAACTAATCACAATTTTGACAGAAGCAGTGTCATGGTGAAAATAAGGCATGTTAAAAAATTAGAGAGATAATGGAGCCAAGATGCATTTGAAACAGGAGATGGTATAAAAATAATTGAAGGACCCATAATTGAGTCCTGGGAAGCTAGAATATTCTAACCATCAAATAGGTGATCTGGTTACCTAATTTTGTAGGCATGTGCACACAGAGAGAACTGAACTAAAAGAAAAGAGTTTATATTGGTTTTGAAACTGAATTGTTGGGGCCAGTGCCATGGCTCACTTGGTTAATCCTCCGCCTGCAGCACCAGCATCCCATATGCACTCCGGGTTCTAGTCCCGCTTGCTCCTCTTCCAGTCCAGCTCTCTGCTGTGGCCTGGGAGGGCAGTGGAGGATGGCCCAAGTGCTTGGGCCCTGCACCCACATGGGAGACCAGGAGGAAGCACCTGGCTCTTGACTTTGGTTTGGCGTAGCGCTGGCCATGTGGTCATTTGGGGAGTGAATCAACGGAAGGAAGACCTTTCTCTCTCTCTCTCTCTCTAACTGTCAAAAAAAAAAAAAAAAAAAAAAAAAAAAAAAACCACAACAAAAAAAAAAACTGAATTGTGAAAAAGGAGGGGAAAAACACCATCCAGCAAGGAAATTTTCTTTTGGTTGCCCAGCGTTGTGTAAATTTAATGATATCTGAGGCCATAGAGAACTAACTTGGACTAATCCTCACTATTGTGGGATGGAGTTCAGTGGACTCGTAAATAAATCACCTAAAATTTGGTTGTGGCTTTCTTTAGAATGATTTGGAGGCTTTTCATTAAGATGTTCAAAAATTGAACACCCAAGAACTGAAGCTTTGGGAGCTTTTTGAAAATTGCAGAGCTTACAGGTGGGCACTGAAATGTGTTCTTAAAGAACATGCAGGAAACTGAACTGTGATTTGAGAGCTCAGCTTTTATGCCACATTTAATTTGAACAGCCTGCCATTGTACTTCGAGCTATCTTGATTTCCAGGAAAAATTTCCATAAAGCCTCTGTTTTAGTTTGATAAATTTATTTTCTGATCAGATAAAATGAAATCAAAACTGACAGTCTATGATCATCAAAAAAACCCCAATATATCCAAATAGCTTATTTGGTGAGATTGGTTTTTCAAAATATTTGTTGATACAGCATATTCTGAGAGTCACTAAGACAGTAATGGTAAAAATATCTGCATAGAAACATTGACAGATTTCAAAGGGGAAATATTAGACATGAGATTATCTACCTTTCAGCCATCCTTATGTACTCAAATATTTTTCAGCTGTAGAGAAAGTATTTTCCCCAAAATTGTGTAACTAATAGAAAAGAGGTAACTGAACATTTCAACAGTTTAAAATTTAGAAAACAACATTTTTGAAGAAAATTTCTAGTAAAGTTGAAAAGATAATATATTGTTAAAAGTACTCTAGAGGGGCCGATGCTGTGGTCTAGCTGGTAAAGCTACTGCCTGCAATGCCGTCATCCCTTATGGGTGCTGGTTTGAGTCCCAGCTGCTCCACTTTGAATCCAACTCTCTGCTATGGCTTATAGCCTGGGAAAGCAGTAGAAGCTGGCCCAAGTTCCAGGGCCCCTTGCACAGGACGTGGGGGACCCAGAAGAAGCTCCTGGCTCCTGGTTTTGTATCAGCCCAGCTCCGGCCATTGTGGCCATTTGGCGAGTGAACCAGCAGATGGAAGACTTCTCTCTCTTTCTCTACCTCTCTGTAACTCTTTCAAATAAATAAATAAATATATCTGTTAAAAAAAGTATAGAAAAATAACACTAATGTGCATTAGAAACAGATATAAATATGGATTCAAGTGAATAGCTACATACAAATGATAATTATTCTAATTATGTGGTTAACTATTCAATAATCAACGTAATTTTATAATTTCACTAATTTATGAATATGTTTTATGTTTTTATTACTAATAGAAAAATGTTTTCGAGTAGAGCTATTTCAAGTTGATTAGTCAAGAAGTATTCATGATTTTATTTGAATAATTTTATCCCACTCTTTCAGTCTTCAAATGTTCTGGGCCCAGTTGATCAATTATATTGTAATCCCATGTATAAAGCCTTTAGCACAGTGCCTGGCTCATTGTAATCTCTTCTTATTACCATAAGCAGCTTAGTGAGAAACCTCCTGAGCCACCTAACCTTTAATAATCCTTTTCTCTGCGGCCTGCCGAGCACTTTGTTACATATGAGTTCAATGTTTCTGACAATGCTATTTGTTTAACCCATTCCATATATGCCTTTTCATTTTCCTTGCTACACATGGCTTGCCCTATCAACACTGTTGATTTTTTTTCTGTTTGGTTAACTTGAACTGGCATTTCCTGTCAATGCCGTTTCCTTCAATGTGCTATGCCATAGATCCCAAACTCTCTCCCAGTTTCATTAACTCTTGCTGGGAGGAGGGGCTGGTTGGGGTATTACTGTGGCTGTCATTGTGCATTGCTAGCCGGTGCCCATGGGGGAGGAAGGCAGGGGGGACACACTGAAATCTGCACACTTCTGTTCACCTGGTTGGGCAGCTGAACTGCTGCCACTCTCATTAGGAAGCCTCTGCTTTCTTTTTGCTTTTTTAAAATTTTATTTATTTATTTGAAAGTCAAAGTTAGAGAGATATCTTCTACCTGCTGCTTCACTCCTCAGATGGCTGCAATGGCCAGGGCTGGGCCAGCCCAAAACCAGGAGCTGCTTCTGGGTCTCCCCTGTGGGTGGCAGGAGCCCACGCACTTGGACCATCTTCCCGTACTTTTCCCTGGCCATTAGCAGGGAGCTAGATTGGAAGTGGAGCAGCTGGGACTCCAACCGGCACCATGTGGGATGTGAGAGTGGCCGGCGGCAGCTTTACCTGCAGTGCCACAATGCCGGCCCCTAACGCCTCTGCGTTCTGACGTGGCCAGCCTTCCCTCAGCCTTGTCCAGATTGTCTTCCAGACTGCACTGTGTCCTCGATGGCCTCAGCCTGTAGCTCTTAGCCTTGGTGATATTCTTTATGATTTCGTGGTGTTGACTTCATAGCCTTTTGATGTCTTTGCTGGGAAAATACCACTGGGGCTTTCTAGCTGGGATCTCATTGTTCCTCTGTAGGCTTCCTCCTTTTCCTGTTGCTTTTGTGACCACAATCACCTTCACTGCTGCTTTCGCTCTTCCCTGTACAATCTATGAGTCTCAGGGCCCCTGTGCTTTGGTCCTTCTCTACTTTCTTAGTCTATCAACAGCTTTGGGATTTCCTTGCCTTCCTTTGTCAACAAAATTCTTTCAGCCGTTTTTAGTGATTTTGTGTACTAACTCCTTAAAGATCTTTCTCTGTTGGCCCTCAGAGAAAACTTAGAGCTTAGGGTCGAGTTCAGTTATTTCATTCTTACTACTAGTTCAATGTAGAAGGCTTAGCTACCAGCGTTGTCTTTGAGAATGTTGCTGTTCAAAAAAAGGGGTCAGAAACCAGCAACCCTGACACCACATAGGAACTTGTTATAGTTATGGAGAAGGTCAGTGCTTTGCCACAGATCTATCAGCCTGAATCTACTTACTAACATTTAATCACAGTGAGCTTGGACAAGCATCGCTCTAAGGCATGATGGGACTCAAGCCATCTATACAGAGTACTCTTGGCCTCTTCCCTGGGAGGCCAGAGAGACTCAAGGGAAGACTGATTTGCTCCAGCTGGTATGGGCACTGAAAGGCTGACTTGGGAATGGAAATTATGGAATGCATAGTTTCAAGTGCTTTCAAATTCCTCGCCCGTATGTCCTTTAATTTGTGTCAATGCTGAGAAATATTCATGATACTGATGATAGTCTTAACAATGTTAATAAAAATAATCACATACTTAAGTTATCAAAAATTTACCTTTCAATGAGAATCCAAGATAGTTAATATACACAATGGAGTTTAAGTATTGTTGTAAAGTAGTGTTTTTCAAAGTGTAGTCATGTGGAAGAAGTTTAGTGGGGTTCAACCCTTTCCTCACTTGTACCTGGAAAGCCTGCTTGTTGTGATGAGTCCTTGTAACTGTGCTGGGAAGAAAAAGCAAAACTCTTACTGCTCTGGAGTCATCTGTTTGAGTGAGACTGAAACAAAATCCAGCAGGGTGTGGATAGAAGTGCTACTGCTGGTCTAAAGCAGAGGTTCTAAATCTTTCATAAGAACAACTCCCCAGAGGCTAGGAATATAACTCAAGCCTCTTACCTGTAATTTGGAGTTTCTTTGAAACTACTTTAATTTTATTTAAAATTTATGTGAAATGTGAAAGAACTTACAAAGCAATAAGAAAAACATAGGCAATCCTATAGAAAAATAGGAAAAAGACTCAGAGTATTAATCCACATAAGAGAACATCTAAACCAAATGACATATAAAAAAAGGACTCAAAACCATTAGTTTTCAGTGAAATGAAAAACACAAAGGAAAGCCACAGTGAGAAACAACTTGCATTGTTGTCTTCTAGAATGTTGCTATTCAAAAAAGGGGCCATTAGAACGGCTAAAATATAAAGATTCCCAACTACCAGTTGACGACTAGAGTTGAACAGCATAAACTCTTATACCACCGTTTTTTAAAAGGTTTATTTATTTATTTGAAAGGCAGAGTTGGAGAGAGAGACAGGGAGAGACAGAGTGAGAGAGAGAGATCTTGCATCAGCTGGTACACTCCCCTAATGGCTGCAATGGGCAGGACTGAGTCAGGACAAAGCCAGGAGCTTCGTTCAGCCTCCAGCCTGGGTGCAGGGGCCCAGGTACTTGGGCCATCTTCCACTGCTTTTCCAGGTGTGTTAGCAGGGAGCTGGATCAGAAGTGGAGCAGCTGGGACATGAACTGGCGTCCATATGGGATGCCTGCACTGCAGACAGAGGTTTAACCTTCTCGGCCAGAGCACCACTACCCCCTGTATACTACTTAGCAAGAGCATTGGTTATTAACTTTTTGCTTCACTTGTTTTATTATTTGCACATAAGAATACATACGCAGGCACATTTGTATTTATATATTTTCCTTTTTTGTTATCTTCCTGAACCATTTGAGGGTTAAGTTACACAATTGATGGTCGTTGGCCCAAAATACTGTAATCTGACTGTCTTTAAAGTAAGGGTATTTTCTTATGCAACCATAGGACAGTTAACTTAAGTAAATTTCAAAACTTAAGTTTTGCAATCAGCACCTCTTAATTTTAACTTTTCAAATTGATCATTGATACATTCACTTTTTAATTTCATCAGGTGAATGAATGCCGGTTACAACACTTTGCTTTTCATTCATGATCCGGTCAAGGTTCAGATATTACATTAAGTTGTTAGATTACTTTCACCTTCTGTAATCTGGAACATTTCCACTGCCTTTCTATGCTTTTCATAGCATTATCTTAAAACTTCATCACCCTTGTTTTAATAAAATGTAAGACTCATAAAACCACTTTGAAAAGGGTTCGTTTATCAAAAATTTCAGATCAAAAGAAAATGAAACAGTGTCATGAAATCTCTGTGCGCCAACCACTTAGCTTCCACATTTTTCAGTTCTTCTTCCATTCTTGTTCCATGTATACTTAATCTCTCAGGTAGAGCTATCTTTAAAAACTTTAAAATTGAATAAAACTACATATATTATTAATCATCAAATATATATGAACACATATCCATTTACAGCTACACTCATGTATGTAAAATATACTTAAGAATGTTTGTGGAAATGGAATTAAGAAGTAACAGTTTTGATGCATGAAGATTTGAAATTCATGCATAGATTTTTTTTTTAATTAGACATTTTCTATGAACTTTGGAAATCCCCGTGTGTGTAAGTGCACGTGTGTGTCTACGTATGTACCTGTAAAGATAAGGAGTATCATAGCATCTTTAATTATGGATGCCAAAAGCTGGAAACACCTTCAGTATCTTTGATAAGTAGGATGGATAGACACTGTGAGATGTATTATGGAGTTTTATATAGCAGTGAAAGTAAGTGAACTGAATTATAAGCAAAACCATTAATGAATCTCACAAGTAGGATGCTAAGCAAAGGAAGAAAAATTGATTTTTGCTAAAAACAAAACAAAAAAACCTCCAGAAATCTATGATGTTAGAATTAAGGAAAGTATTTAATTGGGGGGGGGTTAGTGATGGGAAGAATCATGACAGCTTCTAGGAGGCTGGTAGTAGTCCATTTCCTAATTTGGTTTGTGGTTACATTTTTGTGTGTGTTACATGAAAAATTTCTGGATCTCCAAAATTTTTCCATTTCTCTGTTTGCATTATAATACAGTGTAAATCGTTGTAAACAATTTTTACAAATTTTATTTTTCTATTCTTTTATATCTGTGTTTCTTGTAGTATAAAGAAGATATTTCAAATTACGAAAACTATGCAAGCATTCTACTTTTTGAGAAATAATTAAGATGTTCTTGATTAAATCTACAAAACTAAAAAACTGATTTGAAATGTTAAAGCTTTGCATTCAAGTAGTTTCACTTTTTTGTGTTATTGTTAAAGTATTTTTAATGCTACAACATACATAATGGTAAGACTATACATATTAAGAGTTCTTCCTGCTATATGAGTAATTATTCAGTCTACTGCTGGTGAAAATGTAGAAATGTCCCACTTCAGTTAATGGGTCAATTTCCTTGGGTTTCAAAGTGAACTGAATGGTTCCTTATTATTTTACAACCTCACAGCAGTGCTTCATCCTACTCTGTACTTCATTATTATTACATCACCTTACTGTGTGCAACAAAAGTGTTCCATTTTGTCATGGAATTGCCGATTGAATGTGCAGCCTAAAAAATTTGCTATTAAAACGAACTGTGCAAGACATTCTTAAAAATTATGTATTGTTTCACACATTCAGTAACACAGTTTTGAAGGCGCCCATGAATCCACCATCTAGATATAACACATTTTAACACTCTGTCACATTTGCTGCAGATCTTTGTTAGATTAAATAAGGTTTTAAATATAGATTCTTTGAAAGCCTTCTCCTTCCTGTCTTATTCCACATAAACACTCTGTCTAGTTTTCTGTCCCTCCCAAGTACAACTGCTTGGAAATTAGTGTACATGTTCACAATTAAACTTTTATTATTTTCAAAAGATTTATTTGAAGGGTAGGGTTAGAGAAAGAGAGAGAGAGAGAGAGAGAAGAGAGTTGAGACCAGACAGATCTTCCACCTACTGGTTCACTCCTCCAGATAGCTGCAACAACCAGGGTTTGACAAGGCTGAAACCAGGAGCCTGAAACTCCATCTGGGTCTCCCACACGGGTGACGGGGCACAGGTGTTTGGGCCATCTTTTACTGCCTTCCCAGGCACATTTGCATGAAGCTGAATTGGAAGCACAGAAACCATGATTCATGATTTGATCCTCTGCTCATACGGGATGCTGGCATCACAGGTGATGGCTTAACCCACTGGGCCACAATTCTGGCCACTATAATTTTATTCTTTTATGACATATAGAAGCAGTTATAATAATTTATTCCATATGTTTAATATTTTTATATAAATGGCCATATGCTTTCTCTATATATAGATATCCTTTTACATTTACTTTTCACACATAAAATATTTGAGATTTAAAAATCACAGTATTTTATTTCTTTGAAAGGCTGAGAGAATGAGAGACAAAAAAACAGAGAAATAGCTGCCATCTGATGGTTCACTCCCCGAATACCCATAATGGCTGGAGGAACCACGCTGGGAGCCAGAACTTAACCCAGTCTGCCACGAGGTGCTGGAGACCCACTGACTCTAGCCATCACCACTGACTCCCAGGGTCTTCATTGGAAGGAAGCTGGAATCAGGAGCTAGACTTGGGACTCCACCCAAGGTACTCTGATGTGGAATATGGGAATCTTAACTGTCGGGCTTAGTGCCCACCCTCCAACAGTTGAATTATAGTGAAGTACATTATTTAATGCATATGACATAATTAATTTATTATTCCTCCATTTCAGGTTATTACCAATTGCTTGCTATTACAGCAATGATGTAGAAGCTGGTCCTGGTCCTAGGCTGGGTTTTCATTACACAGCCATCTCACCACAGGACCTATGCCTGAAGTTAATTCTGCTACGTTGATTCATTTCAAATCCACCTTACTACTGTATGAGGTCTTGCCAAATGGCTTTCCCAGTGGGTGTACCCATTTATGTTCTTAAATAGCAGTCCATGGGCTTTCTGATTTCTCTACAGGCTCTTCAACATGCGTGTGTTTTATTTTTATTATACTTAAACCATTATTTATTATGAAAGTAGTGGATTAACTTGCCTTTTCTCCACTCTCACCTGTTTTGGTGCAATCTTTTCTTCTTATATGCAGAAAGAGAGAATTTAACTTCAGAGTGTCAGAAATCTGCTCTTTCCTTTCCTTTTAGCTACATGGCATGTATCATTGTAGAAGACTGGGTGTTTTAACCTACATCCCATCGTTCTCATACTCTGCTTTTTAAAATAAGGAAAAGAATCAGATTTTTTTGGTGGTTTTTGCCATTTGCTTGTGCTTTGTTTTTTAGAACATTTTACATTTTTGTCATTCAGCTATAGTAACTGCTACCCACAGCATGTCCTAGGGTTTCTTGGAACACTGAGCCTCCCAGGAACACAGATTGAAAGTCACTGATCTGCTCAGATTAAAGCAAATGGGACATGGGGACAGAGTTGCTTCTCTTTAAGGGCTCCCTGGTGTGACACTAAAGACACAGGCACTTGAGAGAAACAGCATCAGCCTGCGACTGAACCTTCCCAGACTCTGGAGACTCGATTCCACGTTGGGGCCTGTGCAGGCTGATCCTGTCACATGGAACCTGTGACCCCTACTTGGCCTGCTCTCATTAGCACCTCCAGGAGTGGCAAGCAGGCTCCCGAGGCGAAATGACCTGCTTCACATTCCGGGGAGCTGGAATCAGCAGAGCCCTTGCTGGGACTCAGCAGTCTGCTTATTAGTCTCCTGCTGCCTCCCTGAGGTCAGAACCACATTCATTTCCCCTCAAGCCATCTCTTCTTTTATTAGTTTTTTTTCTCAAAAATGTATTTATTTGAGAGAAAAAGAGAGTTCCCATCCACTGGTTCATTCCCTCCAGATGCCTGCAACAGCTGGAGATGGGCAGAGGACAAAGCCAGGAGCCAGGAATTCAGTCTACGTCTCCTGTGTGGAGACCTGCTTGAACTGTGCCCTGCTGCCTCCTCCTCGGGTGCACATTAGCAGGAAGCGAGAATTCGGAGTTGGACCCATCACATCACTTCTTTTAAAAGTGGCAACACAGAGGCCAGCGCCATGGCTCACTTGGTTAATCTTCCGCCTGCGGTGCCGGCATCCCATATAGGCATCCCATATGGGCGCTGATTCTAGTCCTGGTTGCTCCTCTTCCAGTCCAGCTCTCTGCTGTGGCCCGGGAAGGCAGTGGAGGATGGCCCAAGTGCTTGGGCCCTGCACCCACATGGGAGACCAGAAGGAAGCTCCTGGCTCTTGGCTTCGGATTGGCGCAGCGCCAGCCATGGCGGCCATTTGGGGAGTGAACCAGCTGAAGGAAGACCTTTCTCTCTGTCTCTCTCTCTCACTGTCTATAACTGTGTCAAATAAAAAAAATAAATAAAAGTGGCAACATTGTCCTTTTCTTTTGGACTCTATTTCCTGACACAGCGTTTTCAGTCTTGTTCCTTTATGTATTCCCTAACCCAGCGCTCACTGGAACACCAATTCAACTTCAACAGTTTCTCTTGAAGCAACTGCTCTCTGTCAGTCCCTATCGCTATTGCCATTCTGCTTTAGCTCCACTTTTGTCTTTCACTTTGCACAACAATCAAGATGCTCCTCTGTCACTGTTTGGGCCTTCCCCTCATGAATGTGCAGATACCTGCCTCAGCTCCAAACATGTCAGATTCAGTGGCTGCATTTTTCTTACACGACTGTTTTTATTAGCTGAGAAAATTTAAAGAACTCATCCGCAGACTTTGTCTTATGTCTCCTTGATCCAAACCACATCAAAAACCCAACTGCTTCTTAAACATGACCTGGAAAGGAGTTTAGAGTAGATGCAACTGATTTGAATCAGGGATTGCAAACTATAACCCATGGACCAGTAACAGCCTGCTGCCTGGTTTTGTATGATCCAGGAGCCAAAAGTACTTTTTAAAATTTTAGATGATTGAAAAATAGCAAAAGAAGAATTACTGTAAGGTACCCTCTAAAAGTGTGTGAATCAGGCGCTGGCGTTGTATAATGGGTTAAGCCACCCCTGCGATGGTAGCATCCCATATGCATGCCTATTCATGTCCCAGCTGCTCCACTTTCTATCCATCTCCCTGCTGATGGCCAATGTAAAGCAGTAGAAGATGGCTCAAGTATATGCCTACCAGCCACCCACATGGGAGACCTGATGAAGCTCCTGGCTTTGGGTTGGCCCAACCCTGGCCATTGAAGCCTTCTGGGGAGTGAATCGGCAAATGGAAAATCTCTCTTTGTCTTTCCCTCCCTTTCTGTAACTCTGACATTAAAAATAAAATAAAAATAAATCTTTTTTAAAAAGTATATATCAAAAAATTATATGAAAGAAAAAACATTTCATGATACATGAAAATTCTATGAAATTCAATTTTCAGAGTCCATTCATAACATTTTATTGCAGCAATCACAAGCACTCATTTACATGTTGTCTTTCATTCCCTTCATGTTAGGACATATGCTCAGAGAAAGGGATTTTTCCCCAAGAGGCAAAAACAAACTGATCTAAGCCAGGATTCAGTTAGCTGTTCTGCAAATGGTGGTATAGCAAATAGTTTAGACTTTGCAGGCCATGAAGTCTCAGTTATTACTGAGCATATTGCTGCCTGTAAGATTCTGTAATAAAAATCAGGATTCTGGTCGCAGAATTCGGGAGGTTGATGATGACTGGAAGGCATACATAGTCTTGATCTTCTTTGAAATATTGCAGTAGCTAATCTGTTTCTCCCCTCCTGGTGTGGTCACACACTTCACACCTAAATCATGTTGTATATTGCTGACAGAATTATCATCCTAGAACACCTTTCTTCACATGCTATTTTTTTCCCAAAGAAACCTTTTATTTAATGAGTACAAATTTCATAAATACAACTTTAGGAATATAGTGATTCTTCCCATCATACCCACCCTCGTGCCCCCATTTTGTTGCTAATGCCCAGGTTTCATTTTTTTTTAACTGCTCTGTAGTATTCCATAGAGTAGATATCCCATAATTTCTTTATCCAGTCTTCAGCTGATGGACATTTAGGTTGATTCCATATCTTAGTTATTCTGAATTGAGCAGCAATAAACATGGGGCTGCAGATAACTATTTAATTTGCTGATTTCATTTCCCTTGGGTAAATTCCCAGGAAAGGGATGTCTGGGTCATACGGTAGGTTTATATTCAGATTTCTGAGGTGTGGGGAGCAGGGCCCATCTCCCGCAACATGACGGGGTGCCCGGGAGACAAATAAGTACTGAGACTATGGACAAAGAAGTACTGAAACTACCGAGACTGGACTAGACCACTGAAATGATTGAGACTAACTCTATGCATCTGATCTCCCATCACATGGCGCTGAGAGAGAGTAAACAAATCTTACACAGCTGCTTCGTTAATTAGCTGATTCCTGGCCCAACCCCTTAAAAGGGGGAGAGAGACAACATGCGCGGCTGCGCCCCCCTGAGAGAGTTGGTCGGAGAGCTCGCCGGTGCCGCTCCTCCAAGAAAGCGGGGGAGTGGTAGGGGTGCCGCTCCTCCACGGAGGCGGGGGAGCGGCAGCAAACCCCGGAAGGAAAGGCCGGGGAAAGAGAACAGCGCAGGGTCTGGTGTCGTTCCTCCGCGAGTCGGGGAGCAACACTGAGGTGTCTCCAAACTGTCCTCCACAAAGGCTGTACCAGTTTACATTCCCACCAACAGTGGATTAGGGTACCTTTTCCTCACATCCTCTCCAGCATTTGTTGTTTGTTGATTTCTATATGAAAACCACTCTAATGGGGGTGAGGTGCAACCTCATTGTGCTTTTGATTTGCATTTCCCTGGTGTCTAGTGATCCTGAGCATTTTTTCTTGTGTCTGTTGGCCGTTTGGATTTCCTCTTTTGAAAATGTCTGTTTAAGTCCTTGGCTCATCTCTTAACTGGGTTGTTTGTTTTGTTGTTGTTAAGTTTCTTGATTTCATTATATATTCTGGTTATTAATCTTATATCAGTTGCATTGTTTGCAAATAATTTGAATGGATTTTTGTGTAAGGTGCAAGGTAGGTAGGGGTCCTGCTTCATACTCCTGCATGTGGAGACCCAGGACCATTTGTTGAAGAGATTGTCCTTGCTCCAGGGATTGATTTTAGCTCCTTGGTGAAAGATAAGTTGGTTGTACATGCTTGGATTGATTTCTGGTGTTATTATTCCATTGGTCTGTCCACTGGTTTTTGTACCAGTAATAGGCTGTTTTGATTATAACTGCTCTGTAGTATGTCTTTTTAAAAATATTTATTTATTTATTTATTTAAAAGTCAGTTATACAGAGAGAGGAGAGGCAGAGAGAGAGACAGAGAGAGGTCTTCCATCCGTTGGTTCACTCCCCAATTAGTGGCAATGGCCGGAGCTGCGCCGATCCAAAGCCAAGAGCCAGGAGCTTCCTCTGGTCTCCCACGCTGGTGCAGGGGCCCAAGGACTCGGGCCATCTTGTACTGCTTTCCCAGGCCATAGCAGAGAGCTGGATTGTAAGTGGAGCAGCCGAGTCTTGAACTAGCACCCATATGGGATGCCAGCGCTTCAGGCTGAGGTGTAGTACTACAGCGCCGGCCCCTGTAGTATGTCTTGACATCTGGTATTGTGATGCCTCCAGTTTTGTTTTTGTTGTATAAGATTGCTTTACCTATTCTAGGTTTCCTGTGTTTCCATGTGAATTTCAGCATCATTTTTTCTAGATCTGAGAATAATATCTTTGGTATTTTGGTTGGTATCACACTGAATCTCTAAATTGCTTTCAGAAGAATGGACATTATGATGATGTTGATTCTTCTATGGATTTGTCATAATTGCCATGATTGTGTCAAAGAATGTTCCTTTTTAGAGCCAATTTTCTTGGAGTTTTCATCGTGGAAAGATGTTATGTATTATCAAATTCTTTCTCTGCATCTTTTGAGATAGTCATACAGTTTTTGTTTAACAGTTTGTTAATGTGATATATCACATTGATTGATTTGTGAATGTTGAACCATCCCTGCATATGAGGAATAAATCCCATTTGGTCCCAGTGAATGATCTTTCTGAAGTGTTGTTGGATTCGATTGGCTGGGATTTTGTTGAGGATTTTTGCATCTATGTTCATGAGGGAAACTGGTCTGTAGTTCTGTTTCTCTGTTGCATCTTTTCTGGATTTAGGAATTAAGGTTATGCTGGCTTCACAGAAAGAATTTGAGAGGATTTCTCCCCTTTCAATTGTTTTGAATAGCTTGAGAAGAATTGGAGTTAGTTCTTTAAATGTCTGATAGAATTCAGCAATGAGGCCATCTGGTCCTGGGCTTTTCTTTGTTGGGAGGGTCTTTATTACTGATTCAGTTTCCATTTTGGTAATGTGTTTAGGTTTTCTGTGTCTTCATGGCTCAATTTAGGTAGATTGTATGTGTCCAGGAATCTATCCATGTCTTCTAGATTTCCCAATTTGTTGGCATATAGGTTTTTGTAGTAATTTCTGATGATTCTTTTTGTTTCTGTGGTGTCTGTTAATACATTTCCTTTTTTTATCTCTAATATTATTGATTTGGGTCTTCTCTCTGCTTTTTTTTTTTTTGTTAGTTGGGCCAATGGTGTGTCAATTTTGTTTATTTTTTCAAGAAACCAGCTCTTCATTTGCTAATTTTTGTAATTTTTTTTCAATTTTGTTGATTTTATCTCTAATT
Source organism: Oryctolagus cuniculus (assembly GCF_964237555.1). Taxonomy (NCBI): domain Eukaryota; kingdom Metazoa; phylum Chordata; class Mammalia; order Lagomorpha; family Leporidae; genus Oryctolagus; species Oryctolagus cuniculus. Next base: position 45,055,646 of record NC_091446.1, read on the forward strand.
TTAATTATTTTCTCCTACTAGTTTTGGGTTTGGTTTGCTATTGTTTTTCTATATCTTTGAGATCCATTGATAGCTCATTTATTTGGTACCTTTCCAATTTCTTGATGTAGGCACCAGTTGCTATAAACTTTTCACTTAACACTGCTTTTGCTATAAACCATAAGTTTTGATATGTTGTACTGTTGTCTTCATTTGCTTCCAGAAATTTTTTGATTTATCTTTTGATTTCTTCTATACCTACTGTTCATTCAGGAGCATGTTGTTCAGTCTCCATGTGTTTACATATGTTCTAGAGATTCCTGAGTTGTTGATTTCCAGCTTCATTGCATTGTGGTCCGAGAAGGTGCATGGTATGATTTAGATTTGTTTGAATTTGCTGAGACTTGTTTTATGGCCTAGCATGTGGTCAATCCTAGAGAAGGTTCCATGCACTGGTGAAAAGAATGTATATTCTGTACCTGTTGGATGAAAAGTTCAGTAGACATTTGCTAGGTCCATTTGGTCTATAGTGTTGATTAACTCTGCTATTTGTTTGCTAATTTTCTGTTGTTCTGTCCATTGAGTGGATTAGAGGAGCGTCTGCTTTCAGGGAACATGTAGAGGCCTGTAGTGGGTGTGGACAGGGAGCTCTGTTTAGTGCTCCAGGTTGAAGGGTGTGTCTGAGGTAACACACACAAGTTTGGTATGGTACATTGGTACATCTCCTTTTTTTCTTTTTAAATCAGAGGGGAGGTTTCTTCCATTCTGTTGGCATAGACTCAGATGAGCTCCTGTACTTGAATGAGACCAGTGTCTGGGCACTAGCTCCAGTGAGTATATCATTGGTCATCTCTGCTGCAAGGACCACACAAAGGATTTGTGCAGTCCGTAGTGTCAGCTCAGATTCTCCAGCAATGTCCCTTACTAGGTAACCAGGGAGCCCTGATTGTGTGGAGCCTCCCACAATGTCTGCCCAAAAACCCAACCACATTCTAAGTCCTCCAACGCAGCCTTGGTGTTTTCACAGTCCTGAAACACAAGCCTCCCACAGTCACGAGCACCCAGCTCCTTGTCTGTTCTCCCCACCAGATTCAGGAGTCTCCACTTGGCTGGTTGCTGGGCATGGACATGACCTGTGCAGCTGTTATTTATGTCCAAAATGCCATCTTCTCTCTGTCAGCTTGTTATAGGATGCCTTTGCAGGGTGATCAAGGAGAGAGAAAACATGCCCCCTCTTTGTTTTTTTCCTCTCATTTGGCAGGTACACTCCCGCACAGGGATACAAGCCAGATTCTCTCTAGGCTTTTCCTGCAGCTTTTTTGCCAGTGGCTTGGAGTGCTGGAGTCTGGCTTGATCTCCCTCTCCTTTGCTGGTGCAGAGGCTCTTGACTGCTGGGGTCCTGAGTTGTGCATGTCCTCACCCTCCACATAGATCAGCTGTGTTCCTCCAATTTGTGTGGAGTTTCCTCTGCTGTTTTCTCCCTAACTCTTCCCTGAGACTGCACGCTTTCCACTTTTTTAAAACTATCTTATCCTAGACTTGAGCAGCAAGCTCCTTCCCTACTGTACCATCTTAATCCAGTTAACACATGCTATTTTTCTTCTTGGCCCTTCATCATCCTCAAGTAAAGGCCAAACTCCATCTGCCATTCATTGTTCTCTATGTTGTAGACCTATCTTTCTCCCATGCATAATCTATGCTTAAGGTGTTTCAGGAACCTAGATTCTGTTTAGTTCAGACATACTCTCTCCTTTCACATATCAATATTTTCATGCTAGCTCTTTCATTTACCCAGAGACTCCTAATTACTTTAGGAGTTACTCTATCCTAACCATCTTTCAATTTTTCACTGTAATTATTCCTCTAGGAATTTTCTCTGACTTCCCTATCCACATAACCTATATCATTTTCTGAACCCCAACTAATTTGTTTCTGTCTCACAACACTGATAACATCCTGCCTTTTTTAATAGTCTCTCTGGACCTTTCTTAGAAGATAGGAAGGCCTGTAAGATTGCAAACTACCATATTAAAAACCAATAGGGTAGTTTATACTTCATAGAATGTTAGAATTTTGAGGTCTAGTTAGATAGAAAATACCTTGAAAGCTTAGACAAAAAGTTCTCTTTTTGAAATAATAGAAAATAGAAAAATATGTTAATAGTTTTGATTGGCATCTAGGAGTGAGTTGTTTTGAGAAAGAAGACTGATACATTCATGTTATAGAGTACCTGTTTATCACAGATCATATGCTGAATGCATTAAATATTTTATCTTGGGGTGTATGTTTGGCATAGTGGTTAAGATACTGTTTTGGACCACATCAGATGCTGCCTAGGTTCAAATATTGATTCTGCTCCTGATTCAGGCTTCCTGTTACTGCAGACTCTGGGAAGTAGCAGGTAATAGGTCAAGTGGTTGGGTCCCTGTCATGCAAAAGAGACCCAGGTTGAGTTCCTGGCCATCAGCTTTAGCCTGATTGTGGGCATTTGGGAAGTGAACCTATGAATATGACAGTTCTCCCTCTCCCTCTTCCTCTCCCTGTCCTTCCTCTCCCTCTCCCTGTCCCTCCTCTCCCTCTCTCCCCCCTCCCCCTCCTCTTCCTTCCCCCCCTCTTCTCCCTCCTCTCCCTCCTCCTCTTCTCTCTCTCCACCTCCTCTCCCTCTCTCCCCCCTCTCCCTCTCTGCCTCTCTCCCCCTCTCCCTCCTCTTCCTCCCCTTCCCTTCCCTCTATCCCTCTCTCTCCTCCCCTCTTCCCTCCCTATCAATAAAGTGAGTTAAATAAGTAAATATATTTAAACACGTTATGTCTTTCATTATTTTTGAATTGCCATTAAAATGGGCTTCATAAGTTCATTTTTTGTGGTGAGGAATCAAAGATGTTAAGTACTTTCTCCAGGGGCACACAGATAGCAGAATTTGGAATAGAAGCCAGTAGCCTCTGGTTCAGACCATGGCTCTTTCCATCACTTTAAGACAGGAACAGCCTCACCTGGTTATCACCATTATGGGTGATTATGAAGGCAGTCATTTCCTACCTGACTCACAGAGTCATGAGAGGAAAATAGGTCATATCCCAGTCAGTAGAACCAAAGCTCATGTAGAAAATGGAAAAACAGGCCTACTGTATCTTGCTGGTTTTAAATATTACCCATAGGTAAGATTGGTACAAACCAGAATTTTAAGCTTGTAAAAATGCTCTTGTTAAATAAGTTTGAATCACTTTTGCCATGTGAAGTCATGTGTGTGCAAATGTGTGCACAAGCATTTAGAAGTCTGTGGTCCTGATAAAATTGTGCAAGTGATCCATATGTTCACCATTTGGACCAAACTGATGCTAACGTATGCTAAGACTATCGACCTCTTTGAGGCACTATAGGAATAAGCTTTGTGACTTTAAGTCAACCAACATTTTCTTGCATATGATATCAGAAGTACAAGTAATAAAAGTAAAAAGTCAATAACATTGACTTCAGAAAAATGACTGTTAATTGTTCTCTACATGATTATATCAATAAAATGAACAAAAATCTAGATAGAAGAAAATATTTGAAAATATACCTGATAAGAACCATGCATTAAGAGTAAATATTTTTCAATTCAATAATAAAAAGATAGATAGCACAATGGATGCTGAGCCGTCAATTAGAAAAGACAGTTCACCAGAGAAGAAAGGCAAGTGATTTGTAAGCATATTAAAAGGTGCCCAATATCATTAATCCTTAGGAAAGTACAAATCAAAACCACAGCAAGATATTACTTTACACCTATTGGGTACACTATTGCCAAAAGTCAGAAAATATCCAGGGTTGGGGAGGATATGGAGAAATTGAGACTCTTGTGCAACTGTGGTGTGAGGGGATATGTGTGGTGTTAAGCAGAGAAGAGAAATCCAGAAATCCACAGGGAGCCTTAAGGAAAACATTGCTTTAGGAGACCTGTCACCAAGGGTGCTGTGTGCTAGGACTTGGGAGAGGTGGGTATAATCAAATCTTAGGAAGACTGCATTTCCAAAGGCAATATGTGGCTTAAAATCTGCATAATTAAGACTAAAGTGCAAAGGCTTGAAGATATTATATTATATATGGCAAAGAAGCACTGCAAAAACAGTTTATTATATACTTTTGGTGGTTTTGAATTGGTATAATTATTGACAGAACATTTTTTAAGATTTTATTTATTTCTGTATTTGAAAGGTAGAGTTAGGGAGAGATAGAGATTTTCCATCTGCTCCCCAAAAGGCTGCAATGGCCAGAACTATGCCAGGCCAAAGTAAGAAGTCAGGAGATTCATCCAGCTGGAAGGCCATATTCTTCTGTCTTCAAACACTCATTAGCAGGGAGCTGGTTTGGAAGTGGAGCAGCTGGAACTCGAACGAGCGCCCATATGGGATGCCAGCATCACAGGTGGCAGATTTACCTGCTCTATCTACAACACCACCAGTTCTTTGACAAATATTTTCTTTTGGCAGATTCACACTATTTTAAATGTTGAGGCCAAAGTTATATTTTAGTATTTTCTCTTATTTTACTCTATGGGGTGTGCTCAATTGTAATTAGCTAAATTGCACCTGCATTTTAGGGTTTTACATGGAAGAAATGGGTCTTATGAGACCTTTCAACATCTGTACTACATGTAATTTCAACAGTGCTACATGTAATTCAAAGAGCTGTTAGAGTATGCACAGACTATAGTTTACAGTCTTCAGGTGTCTAACTCCAGGTGCTAAAATGTAACTCCTGGTAAAGTGAGAGCCATTGTCATGGCTGTGAAAATAGTTTCAGTCATGTAAGCCTGAAGAATACTGCAGCAGTTTCTAAATTGAAGTTGAGTCCTAATCATTCTGAATGATGTTAACTCCCTCAAAACTAGACTACAGGGGCTGGCGCTGTGGCGCGGCAGGTTAATGCCCTGGCCTGAAGCGCCGGCATCCCATATGGGCGCGGGTCTGAGACCCGGCTGCTCCACTTCTGATCCAGCTCTCTGCTATGGCCTGGGAAAGCAGTAGAAGATGGCCCAAGTCCTTGGACCCTGCACCCATGTGGGAGACCTGGAAGAAGCTCCTGACTCCTGGCTTCGGAACGGCACAGCTCTAGCTGTTGCAGCCAATTGGGGAGTGAACCATCGGATAGAAGACCTCTCTCTCTCTCTCTCTCTCTGCCTCTCGTCTCTCTGTGTAACTCTGACTTTCAAATAAATAAATAAATCTTAAAAAAAAAAAAAACAGACTACGAAGACTGAAAAAGGAAAAAAAAAAAAAACAGGAAGAGGCCTGGTGCTTAGCAAGACAAAGACCTGGCAGTAAGGTAAAAATTCTGTTCCTAAATGAGGTTTATATCCCCTGTGTTGTTAGTGCTTCATTGAATTGTGTGTGTATGAAAATGAAAGTCCCATATTGGAATTGAGTCCACCTGAATTATGCCCTTTTAATTATATTTTTAAAATTTTAATTCAAGAGCCTGAGAGGTGAGGGGGCCAGGGAAGGGGCTCCCATACATTTTCTTCCTTCCTTCCTTCCTTCCTTCCTTCCTTCCTTCCTTCCTTCCTTCCTTCCTTCCATTTTATTTATTTATTTATTTATTTGAGAGGTAGAGTTACAGACAGTGAGAGGGAGAGATAGAGAGAAAGGTCTTCCCTTTGCTGGTCCACTCCCCAAATGGCCACAAGGGCCAGAGCTGCGCCAATCTGAAACCAGGAGCCAGGGGCTTTTTCTTGGTCTCCCACGTGGGTGCAGGGGCCCAAGCACTTGGTCCATCTTCCACTGCTTTCCCAGGCCACAGCGGAGAGCTGGATTTGAAGAGGAGCAGCTGGGACTAGAACCGGTACCAATATAGGATGCCGGCAGAGGATTAACTTACTGTGCCACAGTGCCAGCCCTAGCTCCCATACATTTTCTTCCCAAATGCCTGCAAACTTGGAGCTGGGCTGGACTAATAATGGGAGCTGAATCTCAGTGCAGGTCTCCCATGTGGGAAACCATCACTGCTGCTTCCCAGGGCCTTCATTAACAGGAAACTGAAATTAGAAGCCAAGACTTGAACCCAGGAACTCCCATGTAGAATGTGAGTCTCAAGTGCTAGGCCATATGCCCCATTCTACTTTTGTTAACCTTTGTAGTATCACATTCTTAGCATATACATATACATATATGTGTGGGTATGTACATATGTATATTTGTTGAATGTATAACAGTTTATTTTTTTTTCATAAATACAACTGCATGTATATAGTGGTTCTTCCCACCATGCCCACCCTCCCACCCCTCTTCCTTGTCCCTTTCCTATTCCCATTCTTATTTTTTACTAAGATCTATTTTCAGTTAACTTTATAGACATATGATTATACTAAGTAAAGAGTTTCACAAATTTTATGGCAAAAAAACTTGCTATTTAGCTGTCAGCAAAAAGGCTATTTCTCCTCTAATTTTAAGTATTTCTTTTCTCCTACTCGTCTTTGGATTGGTTTGCTGTTGTTTCTCTAGTTCCTTGAGATGTATCAGTATCTCATTTATTGGTGCCTTGCCAATAAATTTCTTGATGTAGGCACCAATTACTATGAACTTTTGATATGTTGTATTGTCCTCTTCACTTGTTTCCAGAAATTTTTTGGTTTCTTTCTTGATTTCTCCTAGCATTTTTGTAAAGATTTATTTATGTATTTTTATTTATATATATATATTTATTTATTTTTGACAGGTGGAGTGGACAGTGAGATAGAGACAGAGAGAAAGGTCTTCCTTTTCCATTGGTTCACTCCCCAATGGCTGCTGCGGCGGGCGCACTGCGGCAGGCGCACCGCACTGATCCAAAGCCAGGAGCCAGGAGCTTCTTCTGGGTCTCCCATGCGGGTGCAGGGCCATCCTCCACTGCACTCCCGGGCCACAGCAGAGAGCTGGACTGGAAGAGGAGCGACTGGGACAGAATCCGGCGCCCTGACCAGGACTAGAACCCGGTGTGCCAGCAGTGCAGGCGGAGGATTAGCCTACTGAGCCGTGGCGCCGGCCGATTTATTTATTTGAAAGGCAGAGAGAGAGAGAGAGAGAAAGAGAGAGACAGAAAGAGAGAGAGTTCACTACCCAAATGACCACAATGGCCAGAACTGGGCTAATTTGAAGCCAGGAGCTTCTTCTGGGTCTCCCACATGGGGGCCAGGCTTTGCTAGATGTATCAGAAGTTGAGCAACAGGGACTCAAACCGGCACTGATATTGGATGCCAGCACTGCAGGCAGCAGCTACCTGCTACACCACAGCTGGCCCCTTGATTTCTTCTATGACCTACTGTTCATTCAGGAGCATGTTGTTCAGTCTCCGTATGTTTGCATTTGTTCTGGAGATTCCTGAGTTGTTGATTTCCAGCTGCATTCCAGAGAAGATGCATCACATGATTTCAATTTTTTTGAATTTGCTGAGACTTGTTTTATGTCCTAGCATGTGGTCTATCCTAGAGAAAGTTCCATGCACTGGTGAGAAGAAGGTGTAGTCTGCACTGTAGGATGAAAAGTCCTGTAGACATCTGTTAGCTCCATTTGATCTATGGTGTCAAATAAATCTGTTGTTTCCTTGCTAATTTTCTGGCTGGTTGATCTGTCCATTGCAGAAAGTGGAGTACTGAAGCCCCCAATTACTATTGTCTTGGAGCCTATATCTCCCTTTAGATCCATTAACAATTGTTTTAAATAGCCAGGAGACCTGTAATAAGGTGTATATTCATGTATAATAGTCATATCTTCTTGTTGAATTGATACCTTAATCATTACATAGTGCCTGTGCTTGTCTTTTTGAACAGGTTTTGTGTTAAAGTCTATTTTGTCTGATATTAGGATGGCCACACCAGTTCTTTTTTGGTTTCTGTTAGCATGGGATATCTTTTTCCATCCTTTCACTCTCAGTCTGCATGTATCTTTGTTGGTGAGATGTTTTTCTTGTAGGCTGCAAAAAGATGGGTCTGGTTTTTCAATCTGCTCAGCCAGTCTGTTTATTTTAACTGGAGAGTTGATGCATTGACATTCAAGGTGAATATTGACTTTGCTCTGCCATTTTTCCATAAATATTCCTATTTTTTTACTTTGCATTTCCTTTGTACTTTTACTGGGAGATTTTTTGCCTTCACCTTCTTTCATAATGATGACAGTGTTTCTGTGTGCAGCACATCCTTAAGCATCTTTTATAAAACTGGACGGGTGGTGAAAAATTCTTTCAATTTCTGTTTGTTATGGGAGGTCTTTATTTCACCTTCATTCCTTAATGAGAGCTTTGCCAGGTGCAATATTTTGGGTTGACAGTTTTTTTCTCTTAAGGCTTGGGATCTATATTGCCATTCTCTTCTTGCCTGTAAGGTTTCTGATGAAAAGTCAGCTGTGAGTCTAATTAGAGATGCTCTGAAAGTAATCTGGTATTTCTCTCCTGTGCATTTTAGACTCTATGTTTTATTGTGGAGAGTTTGACTACAATGTGTCATGGTGAAGATCTTTTCTGGTCATGTCTATTTGGAGTTCTATGTGGCTCCTGTACTTGGACATCCCTTTCTTTCTCCAAATTAGGGAAGTTTTCTGTTATTATTTCACTAAAATACCTTCTAATCCTTTCTCTCTTTCCATGCCTTCAGGAACTTCCAAGACCCATTTGTTGGGTTGTTTGATAGTGTCCATAAATCTCTAACACTGTTTTTTAGTTTTCTAATTTCTTCTTCTTTATTTTGGTCTGACTGTAAAATTTCCAGAGATTTGTCTTCTAACTAGGAAATTCTTTTTTTCTGCCTCATCAAGTCTCTTCTTATACTCGATCTTAGCCAAAAAGCTGAGAAGTGATCAAGTCTGTTCTTAAGGCTTTTTACCATATTTTTTATTTGTTTTATTGAATTCTTCTCTTCTAATATTTTGTTTTGATTTCTCTTTAAAATTCAGTTACCTAGCAAATATTTTCACTCGTGTCATGTATGGATTTCTTTAGTTCATGAATTTGCTTCTGATTACTTCGAGGTAATCCTATGATCAGTTTTTTGATTCCATTTTTATCATTTCATCAGTCTCTCCTTCACATTCTAGTACTGAGCATTGTGTTCTTATGGGGGCATTGCATTTGTGGTGATACTTGTTGGCTGTATTTTTTTCCCCCGTGATGGCTTTTATCTTTGGATTGTGCCTCTTTGGATTAGTGGAGTGTCTCCTCTTTCAGTGAATACCCACAGGCATGTGCTGGAGATGGCTAGGACGCTCTGCTCAGTGCTCTAGGGTGAAGGGAGTGTCCAAGGTGACACCCAACTTGGGTGTGATAAATCTTTTTTTTTTTTTTAATCAAGGGGTAGGTTTGTTCAGGTCCATTAGTGTAGTCTCACGCTTACCTCCTCTCCTCCAAAGAGACCAATGCCTGGGCGCTAGCCCCAGTGGGTACAATTTTCATTTGCACTGCCATAAGAACCATACAAAGGATCTGTGCATTTCTTGGTGTAAACTCAGGTCCTGAAGCAATGACCCTCACCAGGGAATCAGGGAGCCCCGAGCATATGGATCCGTCCTCAGTGACTCCCCAAAGTCCCAGCCACACCCTGCACCCACCCACACAGCCACAGTGCTTTCACAGTCCTGCCAAACAAGGCTCCCACATTCATGAGCACCCAGCCCTGTGTCAAGTCTCCCAGCCAGACTCAGGCATCTCCTCTTGGCTGAGTGCTGGGCATGAGGACACCAGCTGGCAGCACTTTTATGTATGTCCAAAATGGAGCCAACCCTCTCTCGGGAAGTTACAGGATGCCAGTACCAGTTGGTCGAGGACAGTGAAATGTGCCCCCCTTTTCCCCTCTAGTTTTGCAGGTACACTGTCTTCCACAGGGCTCCAAGCCGGGCCCATGCCAGGCTCTTCTCCCAGCTTTATCACTAGTGAGGTCTGGTCTCACCTCACTCCAAAGCTGGTCTGAGGCTCTGGGCTACTGGGGTCCCGGGTCCTGTGCATCCACACCCTCCATGTAGGCGCACAGTGTCCCCCCAGTTTGCGTGGAGTTTCCTCTACCATTTTCTCTCTAACTGTTCCCTGAGATTGCACTCTTTCCACTTTTTAAGAAAAACTATTCTCCCCTAGATTAGAGCTGTAAGCTCCTTAGCATGTACATTTAGGGAGTAGTTCATTTTGAGATAGAGTAATATTGAAACATACCATTTATGGAGTGTGATTTGGATTTTGTTTCCATGCCTTTTGTTAAACTTGTTCTTTTGGTTCACACTAAATCAGTCAAAATGCTTACTAGAAAGTAACAAGAGAGACTGGTATTATGATATAGCAGGTAAAGCCACCACCTGCAACTTCAGCATTCAATATGGGTCCTAGTTTCTGTCCCAGCAGCTCTACTTCTGATACAGCTCCCTGATAATGGCCAAGGAAAAGCAGTGGAAGATAATCAGAGTGCTTGGGCCTCACCATCCATGTTAGAGACCTGAAAGAAGCTCCTGGCTTTGGCCTGGTCCAGCGCTAGCTGTGGTGGCCATCTGGGGAATGAACCAGCAGAAAGAAGATCTCTCTCTCTCTCTCTCTCTCTCTCTCTCTCTCTCTCTCCCTGTCTCTCTGGAACTCTGATTTTCAAATAAATTAATAAATATCTTTTTTACCCAGAAAACAGTTACAAGAAATGAGATTCGGTGCTGGCACAGTGGTACAGCATGTTAAAGCTCTGGCCTGCTGTGCTAGCATCCCATATGGGTGCCAGTTCAAGTCCTGGCTGCTCCACTTCCTATCTAACTCCCTGCTAATGTGCCTGGCAAGGCAGCAGAGGATGGCTTGGGTCCTTGGGTCCCTGCACCCACATGGGAGTCCCAGGGGAAGCTCCTGGGTCCTGGCTTTAGATTGGCTCAGCTCCAGCCATTGTGGCCATTTGGGGAGTGAACCAGCAGATGGAAGACCTCTCTTTCTCTGTTTCTGCCTCTCTCTGTAACTCATGTCTTTCAAATAGATAAAATAAATCTTTAAAAAAGAAATGAGGTTAGGGGCTGGCGCTGTGGCACAGTAGATTAATCCTCCGCCTGTGGTGCTGGCATCCCATATCTAGTCCTGGCTGCTTCTCTTCCAATCCAGTTCTCTGTTATGGCCTGGGATAACAGTAGAAGATGGCCCAAGTGCTTGGGCCCCTGCAGAAGGAAGACCTTTCTCTCTGTCTCTCCCTCTCACTGTCTATAACTCTACCTCTCAAATAAATAAAATCTTAAAAAAAAAAAGACTGTACTGCAGAAAGAAATAAGAAAAGAGTGTTTTTTAAAAGATAAATTTATTTATATGAAAGGCAGAGTTACAGAGAGGTCCTCCATCCGCTGGTTCACTCCCCAGATGGCTGCAATGGCCGGAGCTGTGCTGATCCAAAGCCAGGAGCCAAGAGCTTCTTCTGGGTCTCCCACTTGAGTGCAGGGGCCCAAGAACTTGGGCCATCTTCTACTGCTTTCCCAGGCAATAGTAGAAAGTTGGATTGAAAGTGGAGCAGCCGGGTCTTGAACCGGTGCCCATTTGGAATGCCAGCAACTGCAGGTAGAGGCTTTTACCTGCTACAGTGCTGGTCCCAGAAAAGGGTTTTTTTTTTTAAACATATGATCAAAATTAGTAAAGACTAGTAAAAGTCATTGAGGGAAAGAAAGAGAAATGTCACACAGTCAACCAACTTCAGGAATCCAAACAGTATCATTCTTCATAAAATTTATAAAAAAATAAAAGGAAATGAGGTTAGACCATGAGCAAGAGTGTTTATGGATTATTCAGAGAAAATATTGTGGCTTGCTGCACATAATGGACAGAGGTAATGCATAGTTAGGTTTTATCAGAAGCATGAAATTCTGGGTGTCTGTAATATTCTGTGTACGTTGTTGATATCAGTGTTGAAAAGTGTTGTTCATCATTGTGGTGAAATGGCTGTGACTGCTGAAATATGTTGTAATGCTGAAAGTGTAAGCCTGCAGAAGGAACATGGGGATTGTATCACTTCTTTCTTAAGATTGCTTCTGTCAGTTCTTGGCACATCAGCTAGGGGGAAAAATTCCTCAGTTTTGAATGTGAACTTGGAAAATTTACAAAAGTATGCTTATAAGTAATACTTTTTAAAATACCACCTGCTGTCTGTAGTTTGCTGCCACTTAAAGAAATCGGTTGTATCATACTGTACATGTGAGCTTCTTTGGTATATAATCAGGAAGAATTAGGCTAGCTTAAGGAATAATGTGCTTGGTTGTCTGTGCTCTTGTTACTCTGTATTTTTGTAGGAGAAGATCTCAATGCATAAAGGCAGGTTTCTAATACTAAGGATTAAACTCAGCATGTTTAATTTGAGTGACTTCTGTAGTTGTAGTACCCAGAAGAATTGTCATAAAACATATAAAACATGTAAGACATTCACTTCAAAAGGTATTTTTTGAGTTTACGTGAAGGAAGAAATTAAACAAAATGCACTATTTTTGAGTGTTTTCTCAGAGATCTGGGCATAGTAGGAGAACATTATGCGGTGCCAGCTAAGAATATCAAGTTCTGTGTAGTTTATTCCAGAGTTAGGCTGGGATATCGAGCACCAGCTGCTGGAGATAAAGCCCGTAGTGGACTGCACCCTGTGGAGCCACCTGCTCCGACGTGAACTTTGGTCCCTAGACGTGTGTTATTTCAGTCTCCACCTCAGCAGCAGATGGGCATGATCAGAAATGAACCCTCAGTTGTGGTGGTGTTTCATAAGCGTGCAGCCCAGAGCACGTGTGCGATGCTGGGACTTGTGTGTTACAGACGAGGAATAAGATGCCTCTTCGAGAGCAGCTGGGCATTGTGGACATTCTTCCATGGAATGAATAGATGAAATTTGCTTCTATCTTGAGGACATACTGTGCTGGTTCACTCTCTAAATGGCTGCAAGTGCAAGCACAAGGGCTGTGTTCTGGCATTATGGCATACCAGGTAAAGCTGCCACCTTGCATGCTAGCATCCTATATGGGTGCTGGTTTGTGTCCTGGTTGCTCCAGTTCTGATCCAGCTCCCTGCTAATGGCCTGGGAAAAGCAGTGGAAGATGGCACAAGTTTTTGGGCCCCTGTCACCCATGTGGAAGACCTGGAAGAAGCTCCTGGCTTTGGCCTGGCCCAGAGCTGGCCATTGCATCCATATGGGGAGTGAACCAGCAGATGGAAGATCGATTTATCGCTCTCGGTCTCACTCTCTCTGTAACTCCGATTTTCAAATAAATCAATAAATCCTTAAAAAAAAAAAAAAGAGCCAAGGCTAGTTTAGGCCAAAACCAGTAGCCAGGAGCTTCATGCTGGTTTCAGCGTGGTTGGGACCAAAGTATTTGGGTCATTCTCTGCTGCCTTCCCGGGCACATTAGCAATTAGGAGTGGAGAAGCTTGGGTTAGAACTAGTGCTCCAGTATGGGATGCTGGCATTGCATGCAGCAGCGTAAGCCACTGTGCCACAACACCAGTCCCTTATGAATACTGAAGCAGTATTAATTCTTTTCATCTGTACAGACAGGATATCCTTCTGTTTATTTGTGTCTTCTTCCATTTTTTCTCTTATTAAGGCTTTATCATTTTTTTTTCCTGTAGGGATCTTTTGCCTCCTCGGTTGAACTTATCCCTAAGCAATTGATGTTGCTGTGATTATGACAAATGAAATTGTTTTCTTGATTTCTTTTCCAGATAGCTGATTATTATTATACAGAAATGCTATTGTTTTTCATGTGAACTTTGTATCTTGAAACTTTACTGATTTTATTTATTCTGTTTCTTATTTTAGTTTTCAAAAAATTTTTGACATAAAAACTGTGTAAGTTTATGGGATCTCATGTGATGTTTCAATACATCTGTACATTGGGCAATGTCCAATTACGGTAAATACATCTCAAATATTTAGCATTTCATTATAGTGAAACAAACCAAATCCTGCCTTTGGAGTATTTTTTAAAAGATTTAATTATTTATTTATTTGAAAATCAGAATTACAGAGTGAGAGGGAGAAACAGAGAGAGAGAGAGAGATCTTCCATCTGCTGGTTAACTTCCCAAATGGTGGTGATGGTCAAGGCTGGCCAGGGCTGGGCCAGGCCAAAGCCAGGAGCCAGGCTCTCCCATGTTGGAAGCAGGGGCCTAAACACTTGGGTCATCCTCCGCTGTTCTCGCATTAGCAGGGAGCTAGACCGGTAGTGGAACAACTGGGACCTGATCGGGTGTCCACATGGGACACCAGCACCACAGATTGTGGCTTAACCCCTTGCACCATAGAGCCAGCCCTGGGACAGGGGAAGGATTTTCTTTTCATAGAGAAATATACAGCATATTATCCATAATCACTGTACTGTGCAATAGAATCCTAGAACTTCTGATTCTGATTGAGCTATAATTTACCACTTGTCTACTCGTTAGTAACTTTTCCCTATCCATGTCTCTCTTCTTTCCTTCCAGGCTCTAGTAACCATCATTATGCTTTTAACTTATGTAAGATTACTTTTTTTTTTAAAGACTGCGTCCTATGAGTCTAAGGATCACGTGGCGGTTGTCTCTCTGAGCTTGGCTTACTTCTATTCACACAACCACCTCCAGTTCCATGCTATAAAGTCTTCAGGCTTTTCTATGTGTAAGATGATGTCATCTGCAAACAAGATCAGTTTTACTTCTTCCCGACTTGGATGCCTTTTATTCTCTTCTCTTGTGAAATTAATCTGGCTAGGACTTACAATATTGTGCTGAATAGATGGCAAAAAGTGGATGTCTTTAAAAAAAACCAACAGATTTTATTATTTATTTATTTGAAAGACAGAGTTGTAGAGGCAGAGAGAGACAGAGAAAGAGAGAGGTCTTTCATCTGCTGATTCACTCCCAATATGGCCTCAGTGTCCAGAGCTGTGCCAACCCGAAGCCAGGAGTCTGGAGCTTCTTCTAGGTATCCCATACAGGTTCAAGCACTTGGGCTATCTTGTACTGCTTTCGTAGGCCATGGCAGAGAGCTGGATCAGAAGTGAAGCAGCCAGGACTCGAACTGGCGCATATATGGGATGCCAGCACTGCAGGCGGCAGCTTTACCAGCTATGCTACAGCACCAGCCCCTTGCATCTGTTATTAAGGGAAGAGCTTTGAACTTTTCACTGCTATGATTTGCCAGTTCTTGCCCCAAATGACTACAACAGCAAGGGCTGGGCCAGGCCAATGTTACGAGCCAGGAACTTCATCCGCATCTCCCACATGGGTGCCTGGGGCCCATGCACTTGAACCATCAGGAATCCCCTGGCTTCCCAGGTGCATTAACAGGAAGCTGGATTGTAAGTGAAGCAGCTGAGTCTCAAACAGGTATGGGATGCAGCTTTGCAAACTGTGGCCTAACCCTATGCCACACAACACTGGCCCTGTGAATTTTATTTTCTTCCCTTCTCTGCCACCTAGCTAATGATCTAAATTAAGTGTCTCCTATTTCTTCAGCATACTCGATTCCCTTCTTTAGAAATACTTTGTATATATGTATGTATGGAGAGATTATTTTTATTTGCTATCTGTAAAAACTAAGATCCTGTTCAATGCCAGACCCACTTTCTGTGGTCTGGATTTTATACCTTGGGGCTGATTAATCTCCCCAACTCCATCCATCCTTAACCTTCTCCCACTTTTCCCACCCATGACTGTCTTCACCACTGTCCCGCAATAACCCTCTGTTTTCTCTTTCTCTTAAATGCAACAGCCAGTGATGGTGCAGTCATATTTACTGGATTAATCAGCCATCCAGGTGTAAAATTGCATAGAATGTGGATGTCCCTGTGTGTAAATATTTGCGTTAGGTCTATGTGTGTGTGGATATAGACATTATTCTCAAATGCATCAGCTGAAATTGAAAATTGTTATTTTACTTCGGCAAAACCTAGATAATTATTTTCATATCCTGTGTCAATTTGAATCAGTAGAAGACAGTTGGCATGTACAATGATGAGCTAGTTTTAAATTGATCTTGCCATTTTGATTAAAAAATCAGTTGCTGACTTGACACTTGCAGGACCAAGGCTGGGAACTGTGCCTCGTGCATTCCTCTCACTTGCTGAAGGACAGATTGAGTTGAAGGCATTTCTTAATGCGACCCTGTGGCTGAGGCACCTTATATAATTGATAAACTCCTCTAATAATTACTTCCATGAAAACAGGAAGTTAATAGCTTATAAGACTTATCCCCTCATTGTGTAGTTAGCATGCACATAAGCTGTAAGACAGTAGCTTCCTTGTATCACTTTGTGAGTTATTCTTTCCCTTTTCCTACCCAAGTCCTTTATTTCATCTTCCAAAGCCTGGCCTAGTCATATGGGCTGTGATACATCTATCCTGTACCTGCAAACATCTTCTCATTAAAAAAAATACAGTCTACATGTCCCTCTTCACAGACAAAAAAAAAAAAGAATAGAAGTTTTGAACAAAAAACTTCATCCTTGGGAGCAATTTGGGTGGGAGTGCTTATAAATGCTTCCATTTTTTGAACTTCTGTGCTTATTGATTATAATGCTTTTTCCAACCCAGTGAGCAGGATCATTACCAGCCATGTGTTATACATGATGAGACTGAGGCTGAGAGAATTCCCATAACTTGCTTCAATTTTCATAGCTGGCAACTGGCAGTTCCAGGATTCCGACCTTTGTAGGGTTTTATTGCAGTCCCAGCAGAGCAGCGACAGAACAGCAGCAGCCCTTTCTGCTCATCAGCCTCCACACCTTTCACTGGAGATGCTCACTCAGCTGGCAACCTCCTCAGCCCCTGTTACTTCCCCGCGTATTTATCTGCATGACAATTGTGCGGTTGAATGAAAGCCTTTCATTTGTCTCCTCAATATGTTCTTCCTCCTCAGTTGGAAACCTTCTTCCTGAATTTGCAACTGTATCCCCAACTTTAAAAGCCTGCTCAGTTCAAAAGCCATTTAGGAATTTCTTTGCTGGGATAGCCTGCTGTTCCGAAAGATGGTTTCTTTTCCACATTTGGTGGTTGGAGCTACGGCTGCCTTCTGCTTATGTACACACCACAGCGTTTAATAAATGCGCAAGCCGTGTTCTGGAACCAGGCACCTGCGCGCTTCCCTCAGCAATCCACATCCCTCTGAGGGATGCACAGTGCTTGGCCCCCTGTTCAATGCCAAGCTGCTGCTTGCTGCCTGGCTCTCTGCCTAGAAAACTGAACCTACTCCTCAGCTTCTCGGGCTGGGGTTTCCATGGCTTGGTTACAGGGTGTAACCATATTCCCTGACTTGCATTAGAGAGTCTGAGTCTTTCAGTGTTTCTCCCTAGCCTTCAGTCAACCTCTCAGAGAAAACTACAGTGATTGATGTCTCCTGATGGCCTTGGCAGCCTGTAAGTGACACCAGAGGTGTCCCTGTTATCTCGCAAAGGTAATAAATGTGTCTGAAGACTGCAAAGTCGGCGGTATCCTCCGAGTTTTCTGCCCACGGAACAGCCTTCTGAGCGATTTCTCTCAGGAAATAGTGATTTTCTTCAGTTGCATCTCGGTTAGAGGGCGAGTCCGTTTGCCGGGCTGTCAGCTCAGGTGGGAAAGCACAGACAAGTTGGGCTGAAAAAGACTGTCCCCGAGGAGCCTGGATCTTCAAGTCCGTGCTGCTGTCACTGCTCCCAGGAAGCCTGTGCTATTTCACAGCCTGCAGGACAACACACTGTGCTGTTCCCTGTGTATATCCGAGAGGTGTCTGTGAGGCTCTTGAATCTAAAGGGAAGACAGTTCTCTTCATTGGACATACAGAACACTGATATCTGCTCTCTCAGCTTGAAAAAAAGGCACTGTTTCTATCACCTTGACATAGAAAGATAATAAACTGGCTAGAGTAACTGCAGACTCCAGGTAAACTGTAGCAGTTGTATATTCCCACAGTGTTTCTTAGAATCATTTTTGTAAGCACTTGATGTACACTAGCCACTCAACATACATCAGCAATACCAAAACCAGATGCTTCTATCTCCATTTAATATTGATAGAAATGAGGTTCAGAGAGGTTAAATAACTTGCTTATAATCACCTAAATATTTGAATGCACAGCTGTGATTCAGAGCCAATTCTTTAGGCCCCCCAAATTGATCCCTTCTGAAAGTTTGCCTAGGCAGCAAGATATTTTTGAAACTTTGAGATCACCAAAAACTTTTGCAGAAAATTTTGTGGTTACAAAGGGTGATATTTGGTAGGTGCTTGATAAAATGGCTGTTTTGATCATGAATGAATCCTGGATGGGTCATATCATATATGATCATGTAGTTACATTAACCTTAACTATCTTCAATTATTGCATTTATAAGTAAGTATTATTCTTCATCTAAAGGTTTCTCAGTACAGGAATCTTGACATTTAAGATAGACCAACAAAATCTTCTCTTTCTCTAAATTACACTTGATCTTAGCCAAAAGGCCGAGAAGTGATCTTTCTCTAAATTAATATAGCATTAAATAAGTCTTTGCATTTCATATAGATACTTGATCATATGATGCTTATCTTAAATTCTGTGGTCTTAGACTCCCATGCAGGATTCATCAGTAACTGACTATAGGAAAAATAAACTTTTAGTCTAGTTTCTCATCCACAAAATGGAAATGAAATCATATCTAAATTGCCATGATGATATAAGGCTTATTGGGAATATATATTAAATGTATATAGAAATACAAGGGTAAATATTGGGTATATTTTCTTAAATTTAAGTTAAAATGTCTAGAAATACAAGCTTCACACAGAGGGAAATACCAGTAGTTTTTCCTTATCCATGACTTTGCTTGTCTTTAGTTTCAGTTACCCATAGTCAACTGTGGTCCAAAAATATTATGTAGAAAGTTCCAGAAAAAAATCCATAAGTTTTGACTTGCAATGCCATTCTTATAGCATAATGAAATCTCACACTGGCCCCCTCCCGCCCTCCTTCTACCTAAACAGAAACCATTGTTTGCATAAAGTTCCAAATACTATTAGCCTGTTAGTAGTTGTCTCTGTACACAGATTAACTGTTGCCATGTTAACAGTGCTTGTGTTCACATAACCCTTAGTTTACATAACAGTAGTCCTCAAGTTTACACTTAGTGATGCTGACAATTCAGATGCACCAAAGAGAAGCTGTAAAATGCTTCCTTTAAATGAAAACATGAAAGTTTTCCACTTAGTGAGGAAAGAAAAAAAAGGCTTTCTGAGGTTGTGAAGTTGTGAAGAAGGAACAGGAAATTTGTGCTAGTTTTGCTGTTACCCCCCTCAGATTGCAAAAGTTATGGCCACAGTGTTTGATGAATGCTTAGGTAAGAAGGAAAAGGCGCTGTTTGTGGGCGGAAGACGTGAACAGAGAGTGTGTTCCAATGGATGAGATCATGTGGCGCCAGAAGTACTGAGGCTAAACATGGACTCTAGGTAGGGATCTCCTGGGACGCGTGACACCAGCCAGTCACTGAAAGAGGCAGTTGGCTGCATGGGTTCGGGAACAGGTCGAGACTGCAAAAGAGAAGTTTCACTGCAGAGTTTGCATCTACCAGTGAAGAAGCTGCTTCCACATTTCTGGCAGAATAGAAGACTTGGTCAAGGAGATTGAGAAACTTCCAAAGCAGGTCTTCTGTTGGACATAAAACTGTGCTTTTCTGGAGAAAAGCAACCTATTGGAACCTCTTCATAGAAGCAAAAAGGAGTCATCAGGGCCTAACACTGGGACGAATGGATTAACTCTGGCATGCTGTGGGACATTTGGTAAAGTCAAGTGTGGTGTATAGAGCAGAGAGCCTACACATTCTAAACAACAAAATAAGATTATGTTTTGAGAGAGCGAGAGAGGGATCACATTAAAATAACTTACATTTTGGTATATTTAAACATTTCAAAAATTATTTTATTTGAATGGCAGAGGGAAGGAGTGATAAAGATTTTGATCTGATCATTCACCACCCAAATGCCTGCAGTCATTGAGACTGGGTCAAATTGAAGCCAGAAGCCCAGAACACATTTCCAAGTCTCCTACATGGGTCATAGGGACCCAAGTACTAAAGCCATCGTATGTTGTCTCCAAAGTGAATATTAATGGGAAGCTGGATCAGAAGCAAAGTAGCCAGGACTCAAGACCAAGTACTCCAATACGGGATGTGGGCATCCCAAGTGACGACTTTACCACTGTGCCACACACTTGCACCTATTGTGTATTTTTATAATTGCTCTATTATTAGTTGCTACTTTCTTACTGTGCCTAATTTATAAATTAAACTTTAATAGATTGTGTATATAGGAAATAATGTGGTATATACAGGAATTGATATTGTCTGTGGTTTCAGACATCCACTGGGGATCTTAGAACATATTCCCTGCAGGCAACAGAGAACTTCTGTACTATATGATGTAATATTATTCAGCCATAAAAAGAAATAAAATCCTATCATTTGCAGCAAAATGGATGGAATTGGAGTTGGAGAGCATTATGTTAAGTGAAACGAGCCAAACAAAGACAAATACCACATGTTCTTCCACATCTGTGGAAAGTTAAAAAAAAAAAAAAGTTGATCTAAACATAGGTTAGTGATTACTAGAATCTAGGAAGGGCGGGGGATATGGGTGCTAAAACACATAGAGTAACTTCCTAGTGTTCCACAACGGGGCAACTCAAGTTCAAAATATCCTTTCCATATTTTCTGAGAAAACGGAAGAGCTCAAAGACTCTGATCATTAAGTAATGGCAAAGAAATGAAATGTTAATTACTTTGATTTGCTCAGTACACAGTGTATAAATTTACTGAAATGTCATACTATACCCCATAAGTGTACAAGTATGCGTTAATCAAAATTGAACATGGTTAAAAATGGCATTGGATTTTGACATAGTAGTTAAGATACCACCTGTGACACCCACCTATGTCTCTGAAATACAATGAAAATATGTAGAAAGAAGCCAATCCCAAAATACAGAAGGCCAGAACTCCATTTTGATCTCTCACGTGGGAGAGGGACACATGTACTGGAGCCATACTCTGTTGCATTAGCAGGAAACTGGGATTGGCGGTAGAGGAGCTGGATCTTGAACCAAGCACTCTGATATGAGATGCATGCATCCCAAACAGCAGCAAGAGTTGAGACAAATGCCCACCCCATACATAATATTATGTGTCCTTTCACTGGGATTATTTATCTGTTTCTTACTAATATACTCTCTTGGTAAATACAGCTCTATAAATTCGGATACCTATTAAGATAAGCTGCAAACCTTGTTCTTCAGTTTTGTATCTGCTGACAGCTTGATTTTCCACATCATTTAAAATGGACCTGAGACAAGAAAATAAGGAAATCTAGTGAGATTGTGTTTGTAGTTATGAAACTATCGAATGATTTGGGTAGAATCGGTGTCTTTACAATATGAAGACTGCCACTCTGAGCATGCTTTATCGTTGTAGGTTTAGGTTTTCTCGAATGTGTATCAGTAATATTTTCTTACTCTCTGTTCATTTGATGTCCTGCTACTTTGTCTGTATGCCTGCCTACTTCAGTATCAGTTACTTCTTACTAAATGCTGAGACTCTGTTGATTTTTTTTGGATTTGTTTTCTGTTTGCACCATTATGTCAACTGAAAATACTGACACTTTTTCTTTCTCCTTCTTCCCTTTCTGACCTTCCCCACTCTCTCCTCCTTTGTGTTTCTTTCTTGGCTTCTTTCACATGTTCGTTTTTATTTCTTTTAATCTTCTATTCCTCATTTACCAAAAATATAGATTTTGTAATTATGAAAGAGTGTTGAATTTCTCTGAATGCTTGATGTCCATTGTTCAGCATACAAATTTCCCCCTGGTTGATATGATGAATGATATCATGACTTCTTTTCCTCAAATATTTGAGGCTGCACAATTCCCTCTCAGTAGTGACTACGCTGCCCATGACTCTGACACTGTCGCATTTTGGGGTGGGTGTCCTGTGGGAGCTCCATTCAGCCATCCGCATGGAAGTCTGTGGAACTTGGATTCAGCAAATATCCCAGGCTGAGATCAGTGTTTGCTTCCTTTTTCACATCATTATTGTCATTTCTTTTCAGTGTAGGCATATTCCTTACTTTCCTGTCAGATGACCATGCATCTACAAAGATATTTTTAAACTATTATATCTACTATGTCTACATAGTTTTTTTCAACAGCTGTATTTGATATACATATTGTTGGAAACAAGTATAATATACTTTTTATTTTATAAAAAGTCTAAAGCAAATATGGCAAATTGTCAAATCATGCTTAAAATGAGTGAAGTACTCATAGCTTTTCCTGTATTTTTATGTATTTGTAATTATAAAAATTCTACTCCTTTGTATATTTTAAAGATATTCCTATCCTGCTTATCAGGGAAAGCACTCAACACATTCAAAAATCCTTGACTTTCCTTTCCCTTTAAATTACTTCTATTTCCCTTCAGTGTCAAAGTCATTTTCCCTGTGGCGCTGCTGAAAGCGACTTTTCACCCTTTTCATCTCCTGTTTGGTTGTGAGAAACCCCAGAGCGATAAGCAGAAGCCTCAGGGCATTTCTCCTGCTTTTGTCTACAAAGACTGGCGACCATTACGTCTTCACAGTAACTTTACACCATTTTTTATTTTTTTGGTGAAAGTCACTTGCTCCCTCACCCCTGTTTTCTGGGGAGCAAGTGGAGGTTTTTTTTTTTTTTTTTCCTCTCTAAAACTTTACATCACGAATGAATCTCGCTGTTAACCAAAGCACCAGATGCTAAGTTTTATGTAGGGGATTAAAAGGCTGAAGTCCCTGCACGTCTGCTCTCCACGATCCATCTCAGCTGCAGCCTTCCACGCTTCACTCCTTTGTTTCTTGCTTCCAAATACAGGTTGAAGGAGTTAGCCTGTCCAAGACAGAGCTGCAGTTTGTCAGCAGGATATGCCTGGAATGGATGCCATCTGTTGAATGACTCTCTGTGAGAAAAAGGACCCGCGTGATGGGCTTTTAGGGGCTGAAGTCTGGGCAGTTAGAGGAGGAACCCTGCCAGCTTCCTAGGGTTGTTTTGGGGTTAGAATTGCAACCAGATCAGAGCAAGCATGAAATATGATAAAATTTAAAATTTAATAGACTCTCTTGGACCATGGGTGGATTCAACCAACTGCTGATCAAAAAATATTCAGAAAAAAATCGCATATATAGTGAACTGCATCGATCTTTTTCTTATCACTATTTCCTAAGTAATGCACTAAGAGAGCTATTTATAGATCATTTACATTGTGTTAAGTATTATAAAGAGTCTAGAGATTATTTCAACTAGATGGGAGTATAGGTTTGGGTGTATGCTAATAGTACCCATTTTATTACAAAGGACTTGAGTATCTGTATATTTTGGTATCTACTGGAGTCCTAGAATGAACCCCCCACAGATACTGAAGAACAACTGTATACTTTTATTATTACTTCGTTTCAAATATATTTATCTCGATATCTTTGCTGATTTACTGGAAAAATAGATGGACAAATACTCTGTAGATGGCTACATAAAGATAACTAAAAGTGCTTTTCCTTTTGGATGCAACCAGAGACATTGACATGTGATTCTGTTCTACAGAATATGGATGCTATGAACAGTGGTCTACATACATTTGCTTGGTTACATTTTCTGGAGATCTTTGGTCATTTGAACAATCAGATTCATAAACAGTGAAGTACAGATGTGCTTCTCAGTTTCTATTATAATTTGAGTGCTGCCTACAGTCTGAGGGATCAGGAGATGAAAAGGATAATTTTCTTTTTCAACTATATATTCATTTTGTGAAAACCAAAGATAACACTAATAGCAGGCTAAATAATGAAATTGGGAAGATTATAGCATCACATGGCTGGCATTAGGGAAAATTTTCCAATTTATATTAGTACAATAAAAGGTTTCAGTTTGGCTTTTTAATGTACTAAGGAATATAATAACTATGTCAGAAATTTTAATGCATTTTTAACTTTGGATATTTTATTGTTGTTCCATAAGGTTAATTCACTCTCTTGCAATTATATTTTTTTCCCAAGTCAAATCCCAGATAAAGTGCAGCTCCATGTAAATGGGAGATAATAAAAAATGAGAGCTCCAGATGATGCCTGTGTGCCTTCAGTTTAGTTGCATTGCTCCAGGAGAGGCCTTTGGAGGTCAGAAGAGGATCAGTGCCATGAAAAACGAAAATGAATTCTTATTTTTGGTAGACTGTACATGAACACTGAAGGCATCAAAAATAAGTGAGTTAGCCATATGTGCATCGTTTCAATGGATAATGGAAATGTTCCTATAAATTAAGAAACATGTCTTGTTCCTAGGTGATAATTTTATTTGTTGCACATTTCCAACTCTGAATGCTTATTTTGTTTGAACCACTTGAGGGATCTAAACACAGAACATGGGAAATAAAGATGGCCATTTATATGACCCTGGCCTGCATTTTATTGAAAATTTGTGGTGCATACTTTGATGTTAGCGTTCTCCTGGGTAACACAGAATTAGCTCTGCGTGAATGTACCTTTTCAGGGATCTTAGAAGGATAGGGCTTCTGGTAGTTCAACTTCTATCCATTTTTTCTCTTCTTCTACTTCCTTTTGTTCAACAATGTCATAGTTTTCTTCTTTTTCTTTGAAATACTCATACAGATATACATACTTTCACACATTTAATTAGTAAGCTAAAATGGTTTGAGAAAATATCTCACTGCCCAGAGTATCTAATTAAATTTTCTTCCTGCTACTAATCCTCTGAATGTGTAAAATCCCTTTACAACTAAGAAATCAAAAGTCCTTCTAATGTAACAGCTCCAGAGTCATCACAAGAATCTGAAGTTGGAGCAACTCAGATGATGAAATAATTTCGTAGTTGAAGATTTGTACCTGTGACCAGTATTTCACCTTATCCTCCATTCCACAGTTCCTGGTAACCCCCATTCCACTTTGTGTTACTCTAAGTTCAACTTTTATTTACTTATTTTAAAAGTACTTTAAAGGGTTTATTTATTTTCATTTTATTTGAAAGGCAGAGATGAAGAAAGAAATATTCCATCCCTTGGTACACTTCCCCAAACTCTGCAACAGCCAGGGCTGGGGCATGCTGCAACCAGGAGCCTAGAATTCCATGTAGGCCTCTGGCTTGGGTTACTGGGATGAAAGTACTTGAGCCATCATCTCCAGTCCTTTTTTAAAAAAATATTTATTTATTTGAAAGTCAGAGTTACACAGAGAGAGGAGAGGCAGAGAGAGAGAAAGAGATCTTCCATCCTCTGGTTCATTCCCCATTGGCTGCAATGGCCGGAGCTGTGCTGATCCGAAGCCAGGAACCAGGAGCTTCTTCCAGGTCTCCCACATGGGTGCAGGGGCCCAAGGACTTGGGCCATCTTCTACTGCTTTCCCAGGTCACAGCAGAGAGCTGGATTGGAAGTGGAGCAGCCAGGTCTCAAACCAGCACCCACGTGGGATGCCGGCACATCAGACAGCAGCTTTACCTGCTATACCACAGCGCTGGCCCCAGAAGCATTTTTTATTATATGAAGCTTTTTTTTTTTTAAGTACTATATGACTAAATAAAACACTAACCAAGGACAGGCATTGTGGCACAGTGGGTTGAATCACTGGACACCCACATCTCATATCAGATTCCCTAGGATCATGTCTCATTTCTGCTTCTGATATACTTCCTGCTGAGGTGTCCAAGAGTCAGCAGATGATAACCAAGTTCTTGGATTCCTGCCACCCACGTGGGAGACACAGATGGAGTTGCTGACTCCTGACTTTGACCTGACACAGCCTTAGCTTTGCAGGCATTTGGAGAGTGAACGAGTGGATGGAAGATCTCTGTCTTTCTCTGTAACTGTGCTTTTCAAATAGATAAAACTTTAGAAATATCAAAACATGAGATATAGCCTCATGAAAGTACAAAATGTTGGGGCCGGCGCTGTGACACAATGGGTTAAATCCTGGCCTGCAGCGCTGGCATCCCATATGGGTGCCGGTTCAAGTCCCTGCTGCTTCTCTTCTGATCCAGCTCTCTGCTATAGCCTGGGAAAGCAGTAGAAGGTGGCTCAAGTCCTTGGGCCCCTGCACCCACATGGGAGACCTGGAAGAAGCTCCTGTCTCCTGGCTTTGGATCAGCTCAGCTCTGGCCATTGCAGTCATTTGGGGAGTAATTCTGTCTTTTAAATAAAAAAAAAATTCTTAAAAAAAAGGAAAGTACAAAATGTGAGGCTGGTTTTAAGTCAGAGTGATTATCCGTTAATGAAACTTTTTCTCCCTGTGTGTCATTCCCACTCTCAGCTCTGTCTTTGCATGTCCCTCACCGAGGTCCTCCTATAATCTTACCTGCTGTTTAAGCCTATGCATTTGCCTTTCCAAGTGTCATCACTGTGTACTGAGTGAAGGACAGTACTACTTTTAAGAAGTAAGGTCTTGGCTGTGCCATTAATTAATTGGAACCCTTGCAAAAGCCACTTAACCTTGGTGAAATAGAGTTTTCCTCAATTATAATGCATTTGTGATTTCTTATATGACCTATGATCCAGTTAATGTTTTTGCGATTTATTTATTGAGCTTGTTTCTTTTAAGTTGAAACCTCATTGTCCTCAAATTTCATCCTTCTTTGTAAATCCAGGTGTTCAATCACGTGGGTGAAATACAAGTACAAATAAAGAAGTCAAGAAAATCAAGGCTACAATTTGGATAAGAAATATTCTAAGATTGGTAGTGGTCATGAAGTTCTGAAGTCCTGTGTAGCTTTATTTGCAACTTCCAGCAGCCATACATTTCACACAGGTTCATTTGTTCAGCAAACGTTGAGAAACACCCTACAAACTTGAGACATTGGTCAGATTCTGAGGACCTTCATGTGAGCAAGTGATAGGGTCAGGAGTATCAATTCTAGGCAGATGCAGGCAAGAAAGCTGGCATTTTCTCTAACTGAGCAACCCGCAGGCTGCAATGGGCTCAGGTCGGAGACAGAGATAGCGATGCCTGGGGAGAGCGTTCCTCATTCTTTCCTGTTCCTTACATTCTCTCAGCCTGCCCTGTCCCTCTGAGTCCTTCATTGTAGCCTAGTGCTCAAGAGACAGCCTGAGAGTCAGACTCCTGTGGTGGGTCAGCTCCTTTGACAATGACTTCGTGGACTTGGGAAGTCATTTAACCTCTCGCTCAGTTTTCGTCTCTGTAAAATAGGATAACAATAGCGATTGCTGGATCATGAGAAGACGTGAAGCAAGTCTCCATTCATTTGCTGTTTTAGTGAAATGGCTGTGGCAGGATCATTTTACAAGGAAAGGAGGCTTCTTTGCCTCAGAGTTCTGGAGATTTTAGGACAGGAATGGCAGCATTGGCTTCACACTGGTGAAGGTATTGTGGTGGTGTCATAATGGTGAGAATACAAGTGGAAGGCGAGAGATCATGTTGCCCAACAGAAAGCTAGAGAGAGCGTGGGGATGGAACCCACTGTTGTAACAACTCGCTGTACGGAGAGTTTAAGGGTTCCCTGATATCTGCTTTAATCCCGTTCAAGGGCAGCTTCCTCAGCAACCTGAGGGCCTGCCATCAGTCCCTGCCCTGTGAGCGCCAGTATCTCCCTCCTGCACACTGAGGACCCACTCAAACCATAGAGGGGGCTGAATGAGAGAATGCATGTGTAATATTGAATATCATTCTTGGCACATGATAGGAGCTCAGTACATTAACTATTAATATGATTTTCTTTATTTTTGCTTCTCTATTTTAAGAGAACATTAGCTCATTCTGTAACCTCAGAGATATTTCTTTGCAAACTGATCTAATCACAAACCACATTTTTCTATCAACTCCAGTGATGATGGGAAGGGGCATCATGATTTTCTTTACGTTTTTTGTTAGTTAGGTTTTCAAGTCTTAGCATAGTTCTCACACAGGTAAATACTGGATGAAAAAGTAAGGAATGAGTTAGCTTGAGTTGTTGAAAACTACCTGTACAATTCTTTGATTTTATTAAAATCAGATGGTTAAATAAATAATTAAGGTAAGATGGTTTAAAAGCATTATAACATTACAAATATGAGTTTCTTTGAATGCTTTCTTACCTTATATTCAGTTATAGTTTCACAGCCCAACAAAATTATTTTCTTCTTTATTTAATAGTCTACAGAATTTTCTGTAGGTTTTGCTTATTTACTATATCCTGACTCATTTCTTTTTGCCAGCACTTGGTCATTCAAGAAATCCTATATACGACACTGGGGAATTTGTGGCTTATACAATGTTGCATTGTAACTTTTCAGCAAATGAAGGGGGTAATATCAGTGTTTCAGAACTACTAATTACGGTTTCTTTAAAAATTTCTTCTCCCCACACCATGGTCAAGGCTGAGATACTGTATTTGCTTATAAAACATTTACAAAGAACAAGTTTGTGGAGGCAGAGAATGGAACATCCTTAATCACTAAGGAATATCCAGCTTCCATGATTTCTTCTTACAGTTCCTGGATTATACTCACTCTTCAGCCTTTTCTTCATCTCTTGATTCATTCTTAGAAATTCCCCTTGGAGTGTTCTTTGGGGGTGAGTATGCCTTGTGGCAGAGAGATTTCTCATATTCATCATGTACATAAGCTGATGAAAATCCAGTTCTGTCCAAACTTCAAGAAGCATTGAAGGAAACATGTGAGGACCCCATAGTCACCACAGGATGAGAACCACTGAGTATATTATAAAGTACAAAGTATAAGGGTGGTGACAATTCCTGACCTTCTCAGTCATCCACAAAGGGGCCAGATAACAAATATTTTCTTCCAAGACCAGGTGACAAATACTTTAAGCTTATTAGGCCACGTGATCTCTGTTGTGGCAACTCAGCTGTGCCAGCCTAGTGCCAAGGCAGCCATAGACATCAATGAATGGGAATGATTGTGTCCAAATAAAACTCAACAAGAACTTGATCCATAATATTTTCTAGGCAAAGAACACAGTTCAAGTCATGATGATAAGCATATCAGAATTAGGTAAATTCAGAGTAGTTTTCTGGGCCAGAAGAATGGCACTACTGTTACGACACTACTTGAGAGGAGCATCCTCTTTCAGAGTGATGATTCAAGTGCTGGCTCCTCCACTTCCAGGCCAGCTCCCTACTCATGAACCTGGCACAGGAGGGGAGGATGACCCCAGGTACCTGGGTCCTAATCACCCATGTGGAAGACTCTGGAGTTCTGGGCACCTGGCTTTGTTGCTGCTATTTGAGGGAGTGAATCAGTGGATGGGAAATCTCTTTCTCTGTCACTCTGCCCTTCAAATAAATTAAAAAAATTATTTTAAATGAATCTTAAAGAGTGGCTCTAATCCAGGGAATATATCATGTTAATAGCCCCCCCCCCCATATACCTGTCCCTGTGCTTTGTTAAGTGAGGACATGGAAGACTCCACAAAAAGAGATGGGACACCACCAATAGCCAGAGAAATCCAAGCCCTTTCCAGTCACCTCCTCTCTCTCTGCCATTCTTGGGGTAAAGAATGGCATGAATTCCAAATCTTCATGCTGAAGAATGCTCTCCACTAACCACTAGGACCTGGAACCAGTATTGTTAGCTTGCTTGCAAGAAATAACTCCAGAGTATTCATAACAGCACAGCAATAAACGGTGCTCACCAAGAAAATCCTCACACTTTGTATTGCTCAAACAAGCCTTTCTGACTTATTTAGATTCCCAGCCTTCATTCCTCTGTTCCTTCTCTCGGAGGAATTTAATAACTCACATGTTGTCCATTTCTCATCCTTGGTTCAAGCATGAAAATCTGTTGTGTCAATGTTGAGCAGTTCTATCCACTAGATCTTGTGTAGCAAGTAGGAGCCAGCACTTAATTTTAGAATGCTGCCTGCCCAGAGCAAATTGTGACACGATGGATTTGTGGTCATTAAACGTTGGTGGATAGACCTACATCTGCTTAGGTATGCCAAATGGCCTACAGTAAAATTTAACAAAGCACTTTGCTTTTTAAGTTTCTGCATTTAGAGACATCCAGACCGTATTTTTAGAATTCATTTTTCAAGTTGCTCAGTTCTGAGCTAGATAGATCAGCTGGTGTTGATGAGCCTGTAAGGGTTTTGCCAGAAACTTAAATGTGCTTTTATTGTTCCCTCTATCTTACTTCTGAAACATGTGTGGTCAGAAAAATGAATGGGAAAGCAGACCTGTATAATTCCACAAGAAGTTTTTTCTGTCTCCTACAGTGATGAAAATATTTCCTCTCTTCCTATATCTTACCCACTCGTAGGCAGAGCCCCAAGCTTCAGTTATCTCCCCCACCACCAACACAGGATTTGCATCACTAAGCTCATCCATGTCAAGTGTTCCTTTGCTTTTCCTAGAAACAGGTTTCCTAAAAGAGCAAACACAAGCTCCTTGTAGTTTTTAATCGTACTCCTTCCTGTCAATGCTGAATCTGTTTGTAGCATAGAATTTGAACATTATCTCCATTTCATAAAATTCCACACACTTGCCTGGTTCAACATCATTTTACTGTCAATCAGCCTTCTCACATTTTCTGTGGCACCTGGGGTGTGCTTAGCCTGTCTTTTTCCCTTGAAGTGTTGTTTTTCAGGCATCTTCTTGCCTTTGTGAAAGCAATGCCAATGACCAAATCCTATGAAGTGAGATGGCAAGAAGTAATTCATAATAATAATAGTAATAATAATAATATTAACACTATTAATAACCGTTATAGGGTATATACTATGGATCAGATACTATCCTAAACGCTTTATATAAATGAAATCACTTACTTATCAGGCAGTACCATCTGTAAGATGTGTTTATACTCATGGCATAACTTGTGGACACCTTGTGGTTTTTACTAGTATTAATACCTCCATTTTTGGGCCTGCGCCGCGGCTCACTAGGCTAATCCTCCGCCTAGCGGCGCCGGCACACCAGGTTCTAGTCCTGGTCGGGGCGCCGGATTCTGTCCCGGTTGCCCCTCTTCCAGGCCAGCTCTCTGCTGTGGCCAGGGAGTGCAGTGGAGGATGGCCCAAGTGCTTGGGCCCTGCACCCCATGGGAGACCAGGAGAAGTACCTGGATCCTGCCATTGGATCAGTGCAGTGTGCTGGCCGTAGTGCACCGGCCTCGGCGGCCATTGGAGGGTGAACCAACGGCAAAGGAAGACCTTTCTCTCTGTCTCTCTCTCTCACTGTCCACTCTGCCTGTCAAAACAAAACAAAACAAAACAAAACAAAAAACAAAAAACAAAAAAACTCCATTTTTAAAATAAAGAAAATGGGGTTTGGAAAAATTAAGTTCTCCAAGGTCACGTTCAGTTTTAGAGGTGTGAATGGGGTATACTCCTTGCCATTAAAGATCCCCAGTTCCTGATAGAATACTAATGTCAGGCATGCTCACAGCTGCTTGTGATTTGAAGGAAGGTGCAGTAAGTGCTAACTGGTGGTTTGAGAAAAAGGTTAAGTAGTTGGGAATATACTGGGACTGAGGGAATTAGGTAGTCTTGAAGGAAGAGGTGGTGGTGGTGCTGTGCATTGAGTACCTGGAACTCTTTCCATGTGTATTAGAGGACATTCTTAAACCAAGGAGATAATATAAGCAAGTTGGAGGCATAAACTTGTGTTTGAGGGGATTTTTAAAATTATTTATTTTACTATTTGAGAGGCAGGGCTACAAAGAGAGAGAGAGGGAGAAACAGAGCGAGAGGTCTTTTATCTGCTGGTTCATTTCCTGAATGGCCACAATGGTTGGAGGTGGGCCAATCTGAAGCCAGGAGTAGGAGTTTCTTCCTGGTCTCCCATGTGGGTGCAGGGGCCCAAGCATTTGGGCCATTTGCTACTGTTTTCCTAGGCCATTAGCAGGGAGGTGGATTGGAAGTGGAGCAGCCAGGATCAAACTGGTGCCCATAGGGGATGGCCGTGCTTCAGTTGGAGACTTAACCCACTGCACCACAGTGCTAGCACCAGAAGTAGGGATTTTGATTTGCTTTAAGCATGTGATATATACAGACAGGCAGTGAGAAATGTGATTTTAGGCTTTGAATCAAAGGAATTTATACCTTAATGTTTAAGTGGAGATCTTGAAGAGTTTTAAGTATGGAGATGACTAGTTAATCCATGTATTGGTAACCTGGCCCTGGCGGTAATGTGAAGGTCATGGTGTTTTCTTAATTCTGCTCTTGATGTTTCTCATTTCTTTCTTTTCTTAAATTAGTCCTCCATATGGGTATATTATAAACGTCCCTCTTCTGAATTGTGCACATTCTGTCTTGGGAATTTATCCTCTTTCCTAGACTTAGAGTCATTGTTGTATAGCTAATTCTCTATAACTTTGCCATTACTTACTTGCTGTCGTCTTCCATGGGAGTGGGGAATCCAGGTAGAATACTCTGAGATGACAACTAATCTGGGTGGTAGCAGTGAGAAGGAAAGAGGAAAATACAGGATTGGAGAATCTGAGGTCTATGTTCAGGAAAACCCAATTCAAGGATGACTATAAGCCTTTCATTGAGAAAAATTAAGGAAGAGTTGACAGAATATGGTTATTGGAGAAACAACCAGCTATGAAAGAAGAAGATATCTCTTAGCATCTGTGGGGATTGCAAATCGTGCAGTCATGTAACAAATATCTTTTTCTTTGAGTGAAGCAAGATTTATTTAACTCAGAAATCTCTTGCTGCAGCAGTCAGGAGGGGGCCTCCAAGAGAGGAAGATGCCACAAGTATTTCCTAAATCTCGTCTGATGAACCAGATGCCCTTACAGGCTAACAGGATAAAACAGTGAAAAGACGAAGGCCCCTTCTTTTATGGAGTGTACATTCTGGTGGGAAATGTTGGAAAATTGAAATGCTATAGAATGAGAGTAGGAAGCACATAACCGTGTGACAGGATAACACAGAGAACGAAGGCAAGAGGAAGAGGAGATGTTGAGGATGATCTGTTAGTTGGGTGATCAGCCCTCCCTAGAAGGGTGACATTTGATCAGAAGTTGAATGATTGTCAGGTGAAAAAGGTGGGGGGAGAGCATTCCAGGCAAAGGGAAAGGCAAGTGCCCTAAGGAAGGAGGAATTTGGGGACCAAAAGAAGGAAATAGTGACAGGAGAGGCGGGCACAAGGAAGCTTCAGTGTAAGAGATAAAAATATAGAGGTAGTGTGGTAGGTGCATGCTAGGTGCTTGGTTTTCACTCACTGTAATGCGAGAAGCAATGGCAAGATTGGAGCAGGGAACTCGAGCGCCCTGGTTTGTGTTCTCTATTTTCTCTCTGATCACATTGTAGGGGTTTTTAATGTATTTGAGACTACTGAAAAGTAGGCCTGGAGAAGGTGAAAATAGTGTAGGTGCAGATCTGGGCATGGTCCTGGCTTGAAGAGGAACATTATGATGAGGAGTGGTTGGATTAGAAAATTACTTAGTTTAATTTTATTTGAGAGGTAGAGAGACAGAGATCGTCCATCCAGTGATTCACTTTTCAAGTGCCTACAACAATCATGACGAGGGCAAGCCAAAGCCAGGAGCTTAGAGCTCCATCTCCCAGATGGGTGGCAGGAACACAAGAACCTGAGCCATCACCTGCTGCCTCCTAGGACATGCATTAGCAGAAAGCTGAATTAAACACGGAGGAGCCAAGAATCTAAAGAAACAACCAGCTATGAAATAAGAAGATACCTCTTTTAGCATCTGTGTTAAATCAATCAGTATCAGATGCACGTGATGCAAACAGTGACTTCATTGCTGTGTGAAACACCCATCCCTACGGAAGTATTTTAAAACTGGTGCTGACAGGTCTTACTGATGGAGTGCCATGAAAGAGGAGTTAGAAATAATGCAGGGTTTGGGCACTGAGGTCGGTGATAGGCACCATTTATCAGGAGGGAAGGATGGAGCAGGAATAGGATTCGGTGGAATGTAAGCAGCAAGTTACTCTGGTCATTGTGAAATGCCTGCTACTCTCCCAAGTGGTGCTACTCATAAGGCACCTCAACCTGCAGCTGGAGGTCAGGGCTGCAGAGTGGAGATACATATGTGAGCTGATGGCCCTCTGCCTGAGATGCCCCCCTGCTGAGATGCTGGTCAAGGGAAAGTGGCACGGGAATGGGCAGTGAGGTGCAGCAAATTAAACTGTCACTTGTGACACTGTCATCCCAAATGGGAAGAGGGTGCTGGTTCCAGTCCTGGCTGTTCCGCTTCCAATACAGCTCTCTACTAATGTGCTGGGAAGACAGCAGAAAATGTCCCAAATGCTTTGGCTCCTGCCACCCATGTGGTAGACCCAGAGGAGATTCCTGTCTCCTTATCTTTCTTGATGATTACATTTCCTAGGAATTGCTGAACTAGCCAGAAGCTAATAGTGGGCTGGTGCTGCGGCTCACTAGGCTAATCCTCTGCCTTGCGGCACTGGCACACTGGGTTCTAGTCCCGGTTGGGGCGCCGGATTCTGTCCCGGTTGCCCCTCTTCCAGGCCAGCTCTCTGCTGTGGCCAGGGAGTGCAGTGAAGGATGGCCCAGGTGCTTGGGCCCTGCACCCCATGGGAGACCAGGATAAGTACCTGGCTCCTGCCATCGGATCAGCGCGGTGCGCCAGCCAGCTGCGGCGGCCATTGGAGGGTGAACCAATGGCAAAGGAAGACCTTTCTCTCTGTCTCTCTCTCTCACTGTCCACTCTGCCTGTCAAAAAATTAAAAAAATAAATAATAAAAAAAGAAGCTAATAGTGTACTGCTGAAAGTTTGTTAAGGTAAATGCTCCAAGAAAGGCGAGATCGGGGCCTCTAGCCAGGAAGAAACATGTCCAAAAGCTAGTTAAACTGAGGGGAACCTGTGGTTTCCTTGGTCCATACGTTGTATTTTCTGTGCCTATCAGATGTAGATATTCTCACCTACAAAAGCAAATGCAGACCCCACAGAGTATTTATTTGGACTGAAGAATAAGAAGAGCTGTCTTAGCTAATAACTCAGCCATGCAATTTACCAGAAAGGACTTAGCTTCCTCAGATGGCTTGAAGTCGTTGGGATCGGAGGTCTACTTGCCAAGACCTGACATCCTTTGGGTTTGGAGAGCTGTCTGGCCCTCAAGCAAGATGAACTCGGAGCTGAATAGCCGCAGGCTGTAGCTCAGCTTACTTACATTTCAGAGGCCCTGGAGTTCACAGAGTCCCCACAAACACAAACAATGGAGATGGGCAGAAAGTTGGAAGCCTTTAAAAATATTGTTTATAGGCTGTATTTACAACCTGAAATTTATTTTAATGTATGATGCATTACTTGACTATTCTTTGCTCTAGCTTGAGTTTATTTTTCTTTCCCCTTCTGTGAAATCAGGATAATAAAAACATTTGCTCTGTCATCTTATTATGGGTTTAAATAATATGAATGATACTTCTAAAATTTTGACTACTTGTGGTTAAAACAAAAAAAACTCCAAAATGAGTTTTAAAAATGTCGTATGTGTTGCCTGAATGGTCAGTGAACTTGTGAGCGGTACCAGCACTTCTCAATTTAATAGTCTACTGTCCTCCAACCCACGCTATTTGTTGAGATCATTTTTCCAACTGGCCAGACTCCAAGGGGTGCAGGGAGGAGCAAATAACTCAGTGTTATTAGAGTAGAGCTTTAAGGCAGGGAGTTATGGCACTGGAGGCTTGAGAATTATATGGTAGGTGTCGATGATGTATTGTTGTGGACTTTATGCTCTGGTTGGTGAAGTTTCAGATGGATTTCAAGCAGAGAGTCACAGCAGAACTGCAAAAGCAGTGACTGATTCTGATTCATGGGGATTCTTGCTGCCTAAAGAAGGCACGAGTGCCAGTTGTAGGAACTTATAGATAATCCTTTAAAGATGCTCCCGTTACAATGACATGTCTCCAATCAGGTTTTATTCTGGGATCATTTCGCACAGGATTCAGAAACCCTAGAGTCTAGCTCATATCACCCATAGAGTTAATAATTCAGTATTCACAGGGATTAGAGTGAGGATTCAGTACCTTTACTTAAAAAGATACCAACATGATTGGAAGATGCTCACTTAAATGTGGTGGATGGCATTTCAATGCTTTTTTTTTTTTTTTAATTTTTGACAGGCAGAGTGGACAGTGAGAGAGACAGAGAGAAAGGTCTTCCTTTTGCCGTTGGTTCACCCTCCAATGGCCGCCGCGGCGGGCGCGCTGCAGCCAGCGCACAGCGCTGATCCGAAGGCAGGAGCCAGGTACTTCTCCTGGTCTCCCATGGGGTGCAGGGCCCAAGCACTTGGGCCATCCTCCACTGCACTCCCTGGCCACAGCAGAGAGCTGGCCTGGAAGAGGGGCAACCGGGACAGAATCCGACGCCCCGACCGGGGCTAGAACCTGGTGTGCCGGCGCCGCAAGGTGGAGGATTAGCCTACTGAGCCGTGGCGCCGGCCTTAAATGCTTCTTGTCACTGCTTCCTGAAGCCCTGCTAACCAAACAGAAAAGCTGAATATAGAGGGGGAGGAAAGACTAAAAGGATGGGAAAGAAGATTATAGCAAGTAAAACTTGAAACACAGATGAATGAGTGGTAAGGAAGAAGTGAAAACCTCAGGTGGGAATTCATCTGTCACATCGCTCAGTAAAGAAAGAGAATTGGAAGGAAGGAGGACTTTGTACATGGAGAATGACTGAGGCTGAAAATGAGATGTCGCTACTACTCGAACAGGATTTGGTTAATACTGATGCAGACATTTAAGTCTCAGAACAGTGGGTTGGTGGTGCTAGGTGTATTAAGGCTTGATCCAATTATGGAATTTAGGACATAGACCTTGTGGGAGGCCATTAGGTCATGGGCAGCAACTTCTCAAAGGCAGTTCTTTCTAGTGAGTTAGCTATGTAAGCTGTTCTCTCTCTCTCTCCCTCTCCCCAACACTGTCTCCTTCTCCCCCCCTCCCCAGTCTCCATTCTGGCTCCCCATGTGATCATTCCAGCTTCCTGTTAATGTGCACCCTGGGAGGTGGCAGATGATGACTTAAGTACTTGGTCTCCTGCCACACACGTGGGAGATCTGGATGGAGACCCTGACTTCTGGCAATGGCCTGGCCCAGCCCTAGCTGTTGCAGGCATTTTGGGGAGTAAAACAGCAGGTGGTAGATATTTTGCACTTTGTATCTATCTCTGTAGTTATCTATCTGTTTTTGCTGTGCCTTTTAAATAAATTAAAAATACATAAATAAAATTCACATCAAAATAGCAAGATCCAAAAAGTGTTCAGAATAAAAACATTAGAGCCTAAGAAGCAATGAAGCAGAGATTTCAAAATTCTGTAAGATAGTGTTGTTCAATCTATAATTCTACAATTAAAAACAGGTTTGATAAGTTTATCAATCATCCATCCCAAGTTCAATACAGAGAAATTTTACACAGGGACTGTACTTACAGAGCTGAAATTCCAGGATAATGTTAGAAGGAGACCCTAGTCTGATTTTGTATGATGGAAGAGAGAAACTGTCTTGGTTAGAGAAGGAGAATGGAAGGCTCCAGGAATGACGTGAAATTAAGGGACTACTTTGTATATATGGACTAGAGAGTTCCTCTTCGGGCAGAGAATTTGTGGTTGCATTTATGAGAGCAACATATATAAGTATTAAATTCAGGGAAAACAAAGTTGCACAATAGTGTATGATAGAACTCGACTACAATAATATTTATCTGGTCATAAAGTTATACAGACAGAATGTTGATTCACAGTGTTGGTTTGAGATGGAAACCGAGTAGGGGAGATGGAAACCGAGTAGGGGAGGTGTGATTGCACGGAATGCGGCTTAATACAAAGTCCATAAATAGACCGGCACTGTGGCTCACTTGGCTAATCCTCCACCTGCGGTGCCAGCACCCCGGGTTCTAGTCCCAGTTGGGGCACCAGGTACTAGTCTCAGTTGCTCTTCTTCCAGTCCAGCTCTCTGCTGTGGCCCAGGAGGGCAGTAGAGGATGGCCCAAGTGCTTGGGTCCCTGCACCTGCAAGGGAGACCAGAAAGAAGCACCTGGCTCTTGGCTTTGGATCGGTGCAGCGCCAGCCGTAGCAGCCATTTGGGGAGTGAACCAACGGAAAGAAGACCTTTCTCTCTGTCTCTCTTTCACTGTCTATAACTCTACCTGTCAAACTTAAAAAAAAAAAAAAAAACAAAGTCCATAAATAAATAATGGTACGGTGAAAGTAAAAATCAAGAAATCAAAAATGCATGTTATTCAGGAATATGGGAGAATTTTACAGTATAAACAGCAAAGAGAAGTAATAATTATTACTGTAATTGTATAGGACTTTTGAGTGGTGATTTCTTTTTAGGCTGTGAGGAAATACAGTGTTGATTCTTAAAAAATTATTACCTGGAATGGGTGAGGGACAATGTTGCAAAGGAAAAGGGAGTATAAAGTAGTGGTCAGACTGGATCACTGGAACACATGGTGGATTAAATAAACAGAAGTACAGAGTAATAAATGGAATTGCACTTCCTATAATCATCTATCTGCTATAAAATGGAGTGAAATACCAATTCTGACTATAACATGATGAATCTAAAAATGTTACACTAAGTGAAAGATTCTGAACACAAAGGCCATGTATTACATGACTCCATTTATATAAGGTGTCCAAAATGGGCAAATCCATATCAACAGAATGACCTTATTGCTTGACAAAAGCTGCGGAAAGGCAGAATTGGGAGTGATTGCAATGGGTGTGGAACTCCTTTAGGGGTGATAGAAAATATTCCCAAGTTAGATAGTAGTGATGTTTGCATACCTTGTGAATGTACTAAGAACCACTAAATCATCCACTTAGAAGCATGACTTCAGTGGTTTATGAAATATATCTCTGTTTAAAAATTGCTTTGTAGTTGTGTTTGCCAGGTGAGGTCATATGAATAAGAGTGAAACCCGTAACTCAGTCTATGGGAACTGCTCTTGAGGAAGAAAGCAGGTTATGTGATCTGTTCTTCCAGTTGGCTGGTTTGTGCCTCTGTGTCATTAGATAGCGGCTCAGATGTCACTAATCTGAGTGCATGCCTGCTGGATGGTGGTGACTATAACCACGAACACCCGGTGGAATGATTTTGAAATACTCCGTCTGAGGGGTATAGTATGTGTTGGAGGAGGGAGGATTTGAGTGTTTTTCTTTTTTTAATGAATTGACACAGATCTTGTATTGCAAAAGCTTTGCATTCTAGTAAGTGATTATATAAAATAGGAGATGCTGCTTCTATCTCTCAGGATGATGCTGGGGTGTACGTTTTTATAAATACCACATTTTATTGCCAATACACAACCCAGAATGAGAACAACTTTCTTAAACAATCCAGAGAATTGCATGTATTTGCTAATTCATATTAATCAAATGGAAATAACCGTAAGAATAGGATGAGAAGAGTGGTTCTAGCTTTGTGATGAGATTCTATCATGAAAACTTACTACTGTAGAAATTTGGCCCTTAAACTAGCTTATTAAACTGCTTTAATATAAAACAAAAATAAATAATGTATTGATCAAATTGGAATTTTTTTTTCAGGCATAGGCTGAAATCTTTACATTTCATGACTAAAGATAACAAATGGATTACATTTCTTTACAAGTGTTAGAATTCCTGTCATGGTAAAGGGAAGTTATCCATAGCACACCCATTGCAAGCTGACCAAGGTTCTGTTTTCCATTATTGTACTTAGAGTCCTGTATTCTTTCTACT
The DNA here is from genome assembly GCF_964237555.1 of Oryctolagus cuniculus. Lineage (NCBI taxonomy): Eukaryota > Metazoa > Chordata > Mammalia > Lagomorpha > Leporidae > Oryctolagus > Oryctolagus cuniculus. Next base: position 45,095,211 of record NC_091446.1, read on the forward strand.
TTCTGCTCTTTAGATGCGCACAGCTCCTGTCTGCACATGCCATTATGTTCACTGCACGTGTCGTGAGAACAGAACCCTACAAGTCTGAGTGCCTTTAGTTTCCAACAAGATTTGTGTGTGTCTCTCTCTTGGGTACTCTGTGCATTAAGCTAGTCAATTACTCTTCTGTAGGCTTTATTCCTTGATCTTTTTTCTCTGGAGATCCATCATTTCTGGAGAATACTCTTTTGCTGTCACCTCCATTGCAGTGTGATTTCTATGAGAGAAGGGAGAAGTTTTATCATATTGTTCTATATATCTTATTTATGCTTAATGTTCCCAGTTTTGGCTGTTTATAACCTTGTGCCTATGTGTGTGTGTGTTTGTGTCCCATGTATACTGTTCTGAAACTTAGTTTGTCCTAACATGTTTTTTAATCAGTCAACGTCAAGTGCCTGATTGGAACTGATTTTGATAAATGAACAATGCAACTGTTTTCTTGACCATCTCTGACTTCTGTAGTGTCCATGATTCTGGAATATCAATGCAGATGACTTCCCTGTGCTTGCTAAGGATTACATAAAAATATGCAACACTGTGGGATTGTGAATGAAGCATTGGAAAAGATGTCCATACTTTATCATCTTGTCTTGAGGCTCTTGATACAGTGAAATTCCGGGTTCAAAAATAGTTTTGTACAAAAGAGCCTGCTGTTGGCAGGAGCAATGATTTGAACCCACAAATCCTCTGAATTCTTAATGCCATTAAGAATAGGATACTCCAAGAGCCTGTCAAGAAAGGGCTGAGCTGTAAGCCTAGGAGGTGTTTCTAGTTGTGTGTTAGAGCCCTAATATGCAGGCAGGGAAGTGGCTGTCTTCCCTGGGAAATCTAAAAGCTTGGGGGATCATTATTCCAAAATAGAAAAATCTTTGAGTTACTTGCCATCAACACACTACTTCTCTTTTCCATCTCAAACTTAAATGTTTGTGGACAAATCTGATCCCAGTATACTCTGGTTTCATCTTGTTTGACTTCTCCTTGGACTCACAAGTCTCCTTTCCACTAAGCTCACGGTAAACGTAAAAACACTTTGAGAGAGGAATGGACTAGCTTCTGCCGAAAACCTCTTGGTGAAGTCTTCTAAGAGGAATTCACAGTTAAGCTGCACTTTAAGAGGTGCCCGTATCAAAATAAATTTACAATGTGAGGTAAAATCCAAGAATCTCACAGTCCATATACTTTAGGGGTGGAAAAAAAAGCTCTTTTGTAAACACATATCTAAGCCTGGTGCTTCAGTGTAGAGATTCCTAGTCCAGACTGGGCCCTGAAATCACTTGGAGAACTTTAATGAATACATGTTCATGTCCTGGGGTTTTTTATCTATTTGAATTATTTAAAAGGCAGAGTTACAGAGAGAAGGAGAGACTGAGAGATTGATCAATCTTCCATCTGATGGTTCACTCCCCAAATGTCTGGAATGGCTGGAGCTGGACCAGACCAAAGCCAGGAGCCTGGAGCTTCATCTGGATTTCCCAGATGTGTGCAGGGCCCAGGCACTTGGGCCCATCATCTGCTGCTTTCCCAGGTGCATCAGCAGGGAGCTGGATTGAAAGTGAAGCAGCCAGGTCTCGAACCAGTGCCCATATGGGATTCCAGCGTTACAGGCAGTGGCTTTACCCACTATGCCACAGCACTGACCCCTGAGATTTTAATTTAATATATTTAGGATGAGGCATACTATCAGAGCTCTCAAACTCTCTGGTGATATTAATTAACAGCCAAACTTAGTAGCTGTATAAATTTTCTAGTTGTGGTTTTCCATTCAATAGATGATTAGAAAAAAAAAGTATCTGATCACTTACTATACAGTGAGCAGCAGGTATCCTCAGGTATCTCTCCTGCAAAAAATTATTTAGATTTAAGTCTCTACCCTTACCACCATTTCTTTGTGAAGCCCATTCAATTTTGAGGAATTCATACATTCCTTCAGAAAAATATCTGAGACATTTCTGTATGTTTGGCTCCAAGTCTGTCTGACCTCTTTTCCTCTTTCCACATTACTTGCTTGTTTAAATCCCATCAGTGGTTCCTCTCACCCATAGAGAAAGTCAAAGGAGGCATATTATCCAAGGTGAGCTTTGTAACTTTCTTTTTTTAATTATTTATTTATTTACTCAAAGGCAGAATAACAGAAAAACAGATCTTTCATCTGCTGGTTCACTTCCCAAATGACCACAATGGCCTGGTCTGGGCCAGACCAAAACCAAGGACCAGGAATTCCATCCAAGTCTCCCACTTGGGTGGCAGGGGCCCAAGTTCTTGGGCCATCTTGTGCTGCTTGTGCTTTGCATGGTAGCAGGGAGAAGGATCAGAAACAGGACAGCTACAACTGGAATCAGGGCTCTGATATGAGATGCCCACATTATAAGCTGTGACTTAACCCACTGTGCCACAATGCTGGCCCCTCCTTTTTTTTTTTTATTTTTTAGACAGAGATCTCCCATCTGCTGGTTTACTCCATAAATGGGTGTAATGGCTAGAGTCTGGGCCAGGCTGAAGCCAGGAGCACAGAATCGCCATGTGGGTGGCAGGGGCCCAAGCACTTCAGCCATCATCCACTGCATTTTCAGGCATGTTAGCATGGAGCTGGACTGGAAGTGTAGCAGTCAGAACTCAAACCAGCCCTCCTTTACAGGATACTAGTGTGCTAACCAGCAGCTTAACCTAATGCACCACAGTGCTGACCGCTAACTCTGTAACTTACAAGCTGCGAGACCTTCCGCTGGCTGGCTACTTGAAGGCTCCAGTTATATGGAAAAGCTCATCATTCTCAGTGCATACCATGCTATTCGGCGCTTGTGGACATTTGCCGTCCTTTTCTCTATCCCAACTCTCTACTTTTCAGCTAGCTAGTTCCTGTGCACACATCAAAGCTTGAGTAGCAACTAATTTTCCGAGAGTCTTCCTCGGACCATCCCCCCTCCCCCATGCTATCAGGGTTTACATGGTTTGCAGTATTTTTAGCACAACACTTTTATGTCATTTTTTAAATCATCCAATTTCATTTGTGCCCATTTCTGGCCTATAAACTCATAAAGACATACCTTACTGATTTGTTATGCCCATTTCCTAGTGTCAAACCCATTCACTTCATTATTTATTGAACTGATTCAGGATATAGCTTGTAGGATCCTGCTAGTGAAAGGATACTGAAGGTCAAAGGAAGTCAGAGCTAACAGTATGGAAGCATGGAAATAAACGAGGGAACTGGAAAACCATCAGTGAGGGAGAGTGACCGTTTAAGGCCATCTGGCCTGCACATCTCAGTTAACTACACAGAGCATGACCATGCTGCAGCTCAAAGCAGTAACTGATAGGAATAGTGATGAACTTGATCAATCATAAGAGGCTACATATGTCCTATAAATGTTTATAAAATTCAATGGGCATAGCAGTGCAAGCACATTCAGCCAAATCATTTAAAATAGGAAAAGGAATTACATGGAAGTTTGATTTCTAAGGAAAAGATAATTCAGTTCATGATGATGCTAGGCAAATTATACATTTTGCATTATGATGCTATGATCTCTGGTTCACTTTTTACATGTATTTTTGTGCCAAGGGAAGTCTCTAGTAGCCACATAAGGCAATATTCCATTATTCAGTCTCAAACAAAAATTATGTCAATTATTTGCAATGTCCTTGATCTGCATAGAACCCAGTGTGGGAAATAAAGGAAAATGAAAAAACTGACTCTTGAAATTTATTTTGAAGCTATTGCCTGTAAATTTCTCCACCAAGTACACAAGCTTGAAAATAATTAGTTTTCATATTATGATGTTTATAAGCTCCTAATATGTATATCACCTGTAAGAAATGCGTCTTCCATCTGACACATACAGGGAATAAAATAATTCAGGTATCTACTTAGCATTTTGTGGCTGCCATGTAGTAAGTATTATGCAGATGTCTGAGCTAAATGATTATTTTTGTCCTAATCCCTTATCTGAAAAATGGAGATAATAATGAGGGCTCCTTGTAATGATCTATGTTAAGGTATAGGAAAGTTCTTCGTAAATCATAAACTACATGCTAGCAATACTAATTTGTTAATGATTTTTACAAAACTGAGTGCATTCTGTTGTCACTGATATTTGCATTTTAAAAACCAGTAGAAAACTAGCGGTGCTGTAATGAAAAGCCATGTTAATTCAATTTGAATACATGTGGAGTCCCTTCTAAGTGTAAAGCATTGTGGTTGCTGTAATTGGGAATGGGGGGCAAAGTATTCCGAGTATGCTCATTGGGCATAAGATAGACACAAAGGGCACTTCAAAACGTTCATGGAAAATGGATTTGAAAGATACTGTAGGTTTTCCGTGAACTTTTTGAGGACTCCTTGTCTAGCCTCATAATAAGTAAGAATGAAGGGTGGGATGATGGAGGCTGCAGTTGGGAGACAAAGTGTGCTTTGTTAAGGATGGCATTTCCATTGGAGGATGAAGGGGAGGATTCTTAGAGATCTGAGTTTTTTTAAGTAGAATGGTAGAGAAAGAACATCACAGGATAAGTGAATAATAGGTATAAAGCACACAAGAGAAAAGGTAACTGAAAGACAGCTCAGGCCCTCAAATGGCTTTCATATATAGGGAAAGGGAAAGGGGATGTTTAATGACAATGCCAGAGCCAGGAGGGTCTTAAATAATCCAGCAAATAGTTTGAGCAGAGGGGCTGCTGCTATGGCATAGTAGGTTAAGCCTCCATGTGCGGCGTGAGCATTCCATATGGGCCCTGGTTCGTGTCTCAGCTGTTCCTCTTCCATTCCAGCTCTCTGCTAATGGACTGGGAAAGTAGTGAAAGATGGCCCAAGTGCTTGGGCCCCTGCCCCAACATGGGAGACCTTGAAGAAGCTCCTGGCTCCAAATTGGCCCAGCTCCCCCACTGTGGCCGTTTGGTGAGTGAACCAGAAGATGGAAGACCTCTCTCTCCTAGCTCCACTTCTCAAATACATAAATCTTAAAAAAGAAAAAAAAAGAAAGAAAGAAAAAAGAGTTTGAACAGAGGTCATAAGAAGGTGGAACTATCCCAGTTTTTGAGCAAAATTGTGGTAGGAATGAAGAATGTTTCAAGAAGCAAGTTTTTTTTTTTTTTTTTTTTTTTTTTTTTTTTTAAGGTTTATTTGAAAGAAAGTGTTAGAGAGGAAGAGAGAGATCTTCTGTCTACTGGTTTGCTCCCCAAATGACTACAGCAACCAGGGCTGACCAAGCCAAAGCCAGGATCCAGGGGCTTCCTCTGGGTCTCCCACATGGATAGCAGGACCCAAACACTCGGGGGCATCTTCCACTGCTTTCCCAGGAGCATTAGAAGGGAGCTGGATGGGAAGTGGAGCAGCTGGGACTCAAACTGTTGCCCACAGGGGATGCTGATTTTGCAGGTAGAGCTGTGCCACACCACCAGTCCCAGAAATCAGTTTCTAATAGTAACAGTCAGTACACTGTGATGGCGATCCAGTGAAATTCTCTGTGTTTGAGTAGTTGTTCTAGAATTGCTTATACCATTATGTTCTCTTTTTGTTTTTTTCCTTTTTAGAGTAAGGAAAATTGATTTTCTCTAAGATTAGTAGGAATTTTTTTTTTGACAGGCAGAATTAGACAGTGAGTGAGTGAGAGAGAGAGATCTTCCTTCCATTGGTTCACCACCCAAAATGGCCGCTACAGCCGGCACGCTGCACTGATCTGAAGCCAGAAGCCAGGCACTTCCTCCTGGTCTCCCATGCAGGTGCAGGACCCAAGCACTTGGGCCATCCTCCACTGTCTTCCCGTGCCACAGCAGAGAGCTGGACTGGAAGAGGAGCAACCTGGACAGAATCCGGCGCCCCAACCGGGACTGGAACCCAGGGTGCCGGCGCCGCAGTTGGAGGATTAGCCAAGTGAGCCATGGTGCTGGCCAGATTAGTAGGAATTTAAACTGTAAACATGTTTCCTGAAGCAAATGTGGATTCCAGTTCTACCTCCAAAGGTTACTTTCAGGGTGATCTTGGCAAAATTATTCAATGTTGTTAAAAGTTTTTGTTTTATTCTAGTAAGGTGGAGTTCAGAAGTCCCCAGAGAGTTATTGTTCTAATTGCGGTATCCTTAACACATTTTCTAGCATGTAATCAGCACCATGTTAATAATTGATCTTATTTTTTATTATATTAGTTACCATTGGAGTGTCAAAGTTTAGTATTATAGTTATGAAATATTTCGCCATGCTGTGTTCAGGAAAATCAAGTGGTATTTCTTTTAAAAACAATTCCTGTTTTTTCCACTGCACAAAATAGAAAAATAAACATGTAGAAATGGAGCCTCAAACCCTGTGGTCCTGCTTATATGCAAATAAGTTCACCAGCAGGGTTTCCACAGTAACCATGTTCCCAAAATCTGTGCTCACATCACTGGTTCAATTGGACATATGTCCACTGCATAAGTAATAGCTCTCCCGGATGTTCTGATGACAAAGGTCCTGGCTTTTCTTTTTAGCAGTGGGGACCTGCAGAGAACCTGATGCAGCCTGTGGGTGTAGGAGGTTGAGGGCAGTTTGTGGAGGGCAGGTCATTATCTGTGAGTATGGTTGCTGGGGAAGTGCCACATTGTTGGAATTTTCTGTTCTTCAGATCTGGGCTTCATCCTAGGAAGAAAAACTAGATCTTGCATTTATACTCAGCGTATTTTCAGCACTCTTTCAATGTAATATACTTAGTAGCGACGGATACTGATATATAGACTTGAAGACAACCCAGTACTTCTTTGTGTGCACATATCTCATCCAAAAAGGTGACTGTGATGCACACGCCTTGAGTTCAGAGTCCCGCCCTCTTGATGTTGGTCACCAGGGAAGCAAACACTTTGAAGAGAAAGTTAGCTAGCAGTGCTGTTTATTTAAGGACAAGAGAAGGGGACCTCTTGAAAGTATACGTCATTCAAGTAGCCAAGTTTGATACATGGTGTCTGGTGACAACACACCTCTCTACTAACCAAAAACTCCTTAACCCTCAGATCTGTGGATCACTGACTTCCCCCCAATCACCAGGGCAGGATGCTGTTCTCATCCTTGTACAAATACACTGAAAAGGATGGAGCCATTTTTCTCCCAAGTCACACCAAGAGTTCATAAAATGCTCCAGGTGGGGGCCTTGGGGTGATTTTCCATGGTTACACAGCCTGCCTTAGTGACCTGCAGGTAGGGTGGAGGAGAAAGATGCTTGCAGGCCACCAGCCCATTCCTGGCCGTGCGGAGGGAGCCTGTCTTTAGGATGTGAATGAAGACAGAAAAGGGTTGAGAGGCTTGTCTCCCCCTGCATGCGTCTCTAACAGCTTCTAGAAGAGGAGGACTGATGGGACGATGTGCTGGAACAGTGACCCCGTGGGCCTTATCTGTTGTGCTGCTGTGTGTGGGGTTCCTTAGGTGTGTTCACTACACCTGTTTAGCTACTTGCCTCTTCCCAGACAGGACCTCTGACCATGGAGACAGTCTCTTTTCCAGTTTTGTGAACACCCAGCTACAATTATGGTCACTTCTTGATTGTGTCACTACAACTACCATGCCTGTAGTGACATTCGTCTTGAATTTGGGAATTTAAAATCTGTGTAAAGCAGAGACTGTTGAGGGTTGTCACAGTGGAGAAGCATTCTGGGCTTCTAGTCGGTAGGTTTGCAGTTGCTAACTCATTGAAATACTCCCAGACCAATTAGTAAAGAGCTGTTACCGGGAGCCTCACGACTGCTCGAGCAGCTGGTTCCTGGGGTCTCCAAACCTGCCCCCGATGGGGAAGACATCCAGGACTCTGTTGCAGACCATGTCCCTTCTGATTGGTTAAGGACCTTACATGTTAGCTATTAAATATTTTGTGTATCTCATTTGGTATCAGCTCCTGTTAATAGAGTAATTCAGAATTTGAAAAGCAACTTTTCTTTCTTTGTCTCCTAGTTCTTGAGAAACAGTCCTGCCTCACTGTATTCTGTCAGAGTGATTGCATAGCACATTGTGAAATGAAACAGAGGGAAGAGTCATAAATGATTCTCTAACTTCAGATCTGAGACCTCTCGCAAACCAGTCTAGACAGAAACAAAATATCCTCACAGTGGTAGGAGCCCTATTCTCCCTTGTGTAATCTGAATCTTCTCTATTTTCCTGTTATTGTCCTCAATGATTCAAGATGTCCTTTAAACTAAATAGCACAGTCTCAAGGAGAAATGTGAAGTGTTCATTTGAAAATCCTAACAAAGTAAAATATTGAGTGAATTTTACATAGTTACGACTTGCTCCACTAATCTCAGGATAGGGTTCATGAGAAGCTGTGATTAATCTTTGCTTTTTTTTTTTTTTTTTTTTTTTGCCTTTGTGAGTGCTCTATTTATTTTGGTTGGAGTTTCAAAACATATTTATCCTTCAGATGGTGACTCTGAAACACTGAATTGCATGCTTCCTTTTGACACATTTCATAATCTGTCAGAACAAACAGCTTCCAAATTCTGCTGAGGCTAATTGCTTTTATAGATAAAATAGTTAAATTTGAGTTATAGCTTAATTACGTGGAATGGGAATGCTTGCTCATTTACTCTATAAACAGTTTTATTTTGTTGTGAAATGAATAGGTCTGCAACGAACTGTTGCTTTTGGAGATTTCTGTCATTTTGTGTGTTGCCTTGATAGCTCTTTTCGTCATTATGTTATATGACTGTGTTCACATTTGAATTCTCTGAAAGGAAAAGCAGACATTGAAAATCCATTTGGAGAATGATGTCATTGAAGAGCTCAGTGAGACATCAAACAAAATCCAAGCATTTGTGGAATTTCAGCTTGGGTTTTCCCATCCTTTGTCTGGGATTCAGGGGAAGGATGCCGTCAGTCCAGGCAGCTACTGCTGGGTCACCAGCTGTCTTTGAGTCATAAACTCTGAGGGTTTTCAGAAGGCTTAAAGGATAATGATGTGATCTGTCCTCCAAAGAAGTCAAGAATGTTGGAGATGCAGAGAAGGAAGCCAGCATTCCCTATCAGTTATACAAAAGCCTGAATAGTTTTTTTTGCACTGTGAGAAGTGCTAAATGTTGGTGTGGAAAATTAGGCATTTGGATATACAGAAATGTAAATAGAAATGATTGCATTTTGTTAGAATTCAGGAAAGCTGGAGGCAGGGATTTGAAGGGAGAAAATGAGACTGAGATGAAAAGTGAAGGGATGAACTGCATCAAAGCATTGTTTACCTACATGATGATTATAGGATCAATGCCTTCAACCTATCCATACCTTTTCAAAAATAAATCAAAACATGAAAAACATCCAATACAAGTTAATATTGATAGCAAACTTCCTAGCAGTAATTTGATGTAAAAGCGGCTACTTCACTCTCCTGAAGGTTTTACAGCTTTTGTAAAGAAAGAAAAGTGCTTATTTTGTCAAGATAGTATTATGATCGTTTGGAATACGTTTTATACTGGAATCTAGTTCTCGTGTAAGTATTCACACACATGGGGCCAGTGTTGTGCAGCAGCCTCTCATAGCAGAGCACCAGTTCATGTCTCGGCTGCTCCACTTCCAATCCAGCTCCCTGCTGATATGCCCGAGAAGGCAGTGGAAGATGCCTCATGTGCTTTGGGCCCCCGGTGCACACATGAGAAATTTGAGTGGTGTTTTGTGCTCCTGGCAATGCCACAGCCATTGTAGTTGTTTGGGGAGTGATCCAATGGATGGAAGATCTTTGCCTCTTTGTTTCTCTTCCTCTCTGTCACTCTACTTTTCAAATGAATAACTCTTCTTTTAAAGTATTCACACACAAGTTGAACTTGATAAGATTATAATTATCTTTATAATGTGTGATTTGATGTTTTATATTCCATTAAAAAAACTCAAGTTGTTTACAGTCAACTATAGAGATTTAATGATACCTTTTTACCCACAAAGACTTATTTACCTGAAAGGCAGAAGTTAGAGAGAGAGGGAGACATTTTCCATGTACTGCAATGGACAGAGATGGGCCAGGGCTGGGTCAGTCTGAAGCCGGGAGCGTGGAACTCCATCCAGGTTGCCCATGTGGATGGCAGGGGTCCAAGAACTTGAGTGATCTTTTGCTGCTTTCCCAGGTACATTAGTAGGGAGCTGGATTTGAAGTGGAGCAGCTGGAACCCGAACCACTGCTCATATGGGATGCCAGCATCGCAGGCAGTGGCCCAACCCACTGCACCACAACATGGGCTCCTAATGATATTTTAATGAGTTGAACTGAGCAAAAAATGTAGAAACATAGTACCATATGGAACTGTAAGCTTTCTTTTATCCCTTATGCCACCCGAGAATGCAAAACTGCCAATACTGCTAGTATTTTCTGTTCGTTGTGGTCACAATTCCTGTTTCCTTAAGGTGCTATATTTGGGCTTATTGCAAAGAATCTTAGTGCTTTTATGTCAACTCCAAACTTCCTAAAAGGCTAAAAGGTGGAGATTCTGAGTCTTAGCCAGGTATTGACATAGTACATCTGGGTGTTAGTCAAATTAATTTTCTGAGTTAAGCTTACCACATCCCAGTAATTCTTGCCCTGACAACTTTTACACCTAGTGTGTTCAGCAGTGCAGGAGCTGATAAAAATTAGCTCAAGCAACTTGTTTAGGCCCAGCTGAATTGTGTGTCCTTAGGATCTGATAGCTGGTGAGGATGAGGCTTAGGCCATATTTCTGTATCTATATCTATGTATCTGTACCTACTATCCCCCAGTGTCTGTCTTCTCTAGCGGGTGTCATCCTGAATTACATAGAAGTCTCAAGCCGGCGCCGCGGCTCAATAGGCTAATCCTCCACCTTGCGGCGCCGGCACACCGGGTTCTAGTCCCGGTTGGGGCGCCGGATTCTGTCCCGGTTGCCCCTCTTCCAGGCCAGCTCTCTGCTATGGCCAGGGAGTGCAGTGGAGGATGGCCCAGGTGCTTGGGCCCTGCACCCCATGGGAGACCAGGAAAAGCACCTGGCTCCTGGCTCCTGCCAGGATCAGCGCGGTGCGCCGGCTGCAGCGGCGGCCATTGGAGGGTGAACCAGCGGCAAAGGAAGACCTTTCTCTCTCTGTCTCTCTCTCTCACTGTCCACTCTGCCTGTCAAAAAAAAAAAAAAAAAAAAAAAAAAGAAGTCTCAGGCATTCAACTATAAATGGGCAGCTCAGTGGAGGCAAGGTCCTGATAGAACCTTCAAGGTAGGGGAAATGTAATGATTCAGGTAGTAAGGAGAGCTATTTGAGACGCCACTGCTAAGCACAAAATAATTAAGATCTCCGGGAGCAATATTGTAGATGGGGGGCATGCTAAATGCCAAGTCTCGGCAGGGATCCAGCCTGATGAGTACAAAGCACAGAAAGCAAGCCCACCAGCATGTCTGAAATAGTATGAGTGAAGTGAAGTGGGGGAGGATGAGGATGGAGAGGCAGGGGCTAGGATACAGGGAGCTTTTTAGGCCACATTAAGTTGCTTATGGTTTTGATGACTGCAAGACAACATTGGAAGATTTTAGGCAGTAAAATGATTTCAATCGCTCTTTGAAAGGTTGCAGCAAGACTAAATAGGATGGTACAGGCTGTGGTGGGTGGGCAAAAATCAGGGAGACCGTGTAGGAGCATATGGTGAAAATTTGAGATATGATTTTGTCCTGGAGAGGAGAGTAATAATAGAGAAAGTAGGAGAAAATTGGGGTTGGCCCAGTATGGTTGGTAAAAGCCTTTTTAGTGGAGTGATGGGGCAATGCTAAAGATAGGAATAAAGGAAGCCTACCTCATTCAAGTAACTAATATGTTTTGAGTCTCTATTCTGTGCCAACACTGGGATGGGTACTGTGGATATTACAATGACCAAAAATCAGACACAATCCTTGCCTTCATGACACTTAACATCTGGTGGGAAATAATTATACCAGTGGACAAATAACTACAATCTTGGAAAATCTGAGAAATAATCATAAAAGTAGCCTATTGTAAACTCAGAAGAAAAGGGCAATGAAATAGATTATGGAACAGAGAGCTCTAAGTTACCAGGGTGGGTGAGGGTGGAGGCAGGGGTGGGGGTGAGTGCTGGTAAGCCAGCTCAGGGGAAGTGAAGATCTGAAAGAGAAACAAGATGTTAAGATGTAAGATGATGCAGCAGGGAACAGCAGTGGGAGTACATAGGCAGCGTAGTTGCGGAACCAACCTAAGAGGACCAGTATGGGAGCCAAGTACGGGAGAATCAGCAAAGGTTAGAAACAGTGGCTCTGAGCAGACTATGCAGGGTCTTGTAGGTCATCTTAGGAAAATTGGCTTTTGTCCTGCTAACTCTGGAAACCTTTCAGAGGAAATGAATTACTAAGGTTTCTTCTCATCCTAAGTTCTATATATTTCTGTGATTTAATTTGAAATAAGAAAATGGCAGAGCTGCAAAGTGACCTTCCAAAAATAGTGAAACTGCTGGCATTTGGTTAACATAATTAGACAGTCTCTCAAAGAATTAGCATGCGTGATCATCTTCCCCTCAGGTACAATCGAACATTTCAGGATAGCACAGTCATTATAGTCCTAGTGTTATGACACTATCAAAATTACCTCTTCTAACCTGGAATGCCTTTGGCCTCTATCCCATAGGCTCCTCACTGGACTCTGGGGTTTTATGAGTTTATGCAGCATGGAAATATGCTCCGTGAGTGCCTGTGTGGGTAAACTGAGATAATTGATATGGCAATTATGGGTGCTGAGGTACAAAAATCTCTGTCAGATGACATTAGAAAGGTGATTAGGTAACTTCTGTGAATTAAATGACTCAATCATGTTCAGATATTCCTGCCAAACGTTCAACTCCCTAAAATGAAGACATTAGGGGCTGGCATCATGACTCAGTGTGTTAAGCCACTGTCTGCAACATAGGCAGCCCATAGAAGTGCCAATTGCAGTCCTAGGTGCTCCACTTCTGATCCAGCCCCCTGCTTAGGAAAGCAGAGGGGAAGATGGCCGAAGTGTCTGAGCCCTTGCTACCCATAGGAGAGACCAGAATAGAGTTCCAGGCTCTTGGTTTTAGTCCGGCCCAGCTCCTGGGTGTTGCAGCTATTTGGAGAGTGAATCAGCAGATGGAAGATCTCTGTCTCCCTTTCTCTCCATAACTCTGCCTGTCAAACAAATAAATTCATCTTAAAAATAATAAAAATAAAATGAAGAGATTACAAATATGAAACATTTATGAACAGTCAATCTCGAATAAAGGAAGTTTTGCCCCAGCAGGGTAATTGACAATGTCTGGAGATACTGATGGTTTCCACAAATGTGGTCCAAGTGCTCCTGGCTTCCAGCAGTAGAGACCAGGGATGCTGCTAAACATTCCAGGGCAGAACTAGTTCTGCAAGACGGCTTCCTACATAGAAGAATTAACCATCTTAAAACCTCATTGGCACTGAAGTGAAGACACCTTTCCCGTTATATTTATAAATATATTTTACAAATAATTTTGCTTTCTGAAAGGAGAAAACTATCACATGTGTAAGGATCTGCTTTTTAAATGGAAATAATGAAGGGCGTGAGCCCAGATGGGCTGAGAATTCTTCAAACTTTAGTGCTTTTTAGTAGCATTTTTCTACTTCATCCAAAGTGCTTCTAATTTCCCAGTAATGTGTGTCCACAAGAGCTGCTTATTCTCTTTGCTGGGAGGGTTGTCTGCGGCTGGACACCCAGGGAAGCCTCCCCCATCCTCAGTGGGGCTCTAGAATCCTCCATGAAGCAGAAGCCTTGCGAAGAGTTCCTTCCCCCCAGTCTAGGCTCTTATCACTCTATACTTACATAGAATGGAGCAGTGTGCTTACAGGGTTACTGTGGGATTTTTGCACAGTCTTCCATTGGGAACCATGTGAGAAACAAGACAAAGTATAAGATAAGTGAGCCTAGCGTGGATATTTGGCAAAGCATTTAAGACATTCTTTGGGATGCTCAAATCCCATATTGGAATGCGTGAGTTCTAGTCCCAGCTCTGCTCCCAATTCCAGCTTCCTTCTAATGCACACTCTAGGAGGCCACAGTGATGGCTCAAGTACCTGAGTCCCCACCACCCATGTCAGAGTCAGATTAAGCTCCTGGCATGTGTTTCTCTCTCTCTCTCTTTCTCTCTCTCTGCCTTTTTTTTTCTTTTTTTTTGACAGGCAGAGTGGACAGTGAGAGAGAGACAGAGAGAAAGGTCTTCCTTTGCCGTTGATCCACGCTGATCCGATGGCAGGAGCCAGGTACTTCTCCTGGTCTCCCATGGGGTGCAGGGCCCAAGCACTTGAGCCATCCTCCACTGCACTCCCAGGCCACAGCAGAGAGCTGGCCTGGAAGAGGGGCAACCAGGACAGAATGCTGCGCCACGACCGGGACTAGAACCCGGTGTGCCGGTGCCGCAAGGCGGAGGATTAGCCTAGTGAGCCGCTGCGCCGGCCTCTCTCTGCCTTTCAAATACAATAAATAGATAATTTTATAAAAAGATAAGTGAGGCTAAAATATTGAAATTCCAGGGTAGAGGATGTAACTTAGATGTAGGATCCAAATGAACTTTCTAAACCTAACTCTCCAGTTGGGCAGATTTACCTCCCTCGTCACAGATGCCCAGACTGGGGAGGACTCCACTGTGGTGTGGAGAAGCAGTGGACAACACCAGGAAGAGATGAGAAGCTGAAGTGAACACACCTGACTGATCACTTCCCAAAGCATCAGAGAAGTCGTATGGTCTCCGCGGGCGCACCCTGAGAAAGAAGGACTAAGAGGAGGTCCTGGTTTTACTGAGTTCCATTTGCACAGAAACAAACATCAGGAGTGGGAAATAAGCTCCTCCTCCCCTTCCCCTTGCCCAGTTGCTGCAAATGACAACTCTTAGCAGTTTTAGCTACTACCTGGGGTATCCAATTCAGCAGCTACTAGCTGGGTGTGATCATTTAAATTCAAATTAATGAAAATTCTTGAAGGTTGCACAGTCAGTGTCTCTGTCACGGTCACAGTGGGTAGATTTCTGGTGTTGCAGAGCCCTGTGTAGCTAGTTGCTACTCTACTGGACAGTGGAGGCAGAGAGTGTTTTCATCATTGAGGATGTCCTAGGTGGTTCTATTGTGAAATTCTGATTTATCTTTTGTTATCAGTGCCTATAAGAAGGCCTGACTCAGAGGGACTTAAGAGTTTTTTGAGGGAGCCAGCGCCATGGCTCACTTGGTTAAACCTCAACCTGTGGCTCCAGCATCCCATATGGGTGCCGGGTTCTAGTCCCGGTTGCTCCTCTTCCAGTCCGGCTCTCTGCTGTGGCCCGGAAAGGCAGTGGAGGATGGCCCAGGTGCTTGGGCCCTGCACCTGTGTGGGAGACCAAGAGGAGGCACCTGGCTCCTGGCTTCGGATTGGTGCAGCGTGCCGGCCGTAGTGGCCATTTGGGGGGTGGACCAATGGAAGGAAACCTTTCTCTCTGTCTCTCTCTCTCATTATCTATATCTCTGCCTGTCAAATGAAAAGAAAAAAAGTTTAAAAAAATTTTTCTTGAATGAATAAATGAAAGTGGACTATTGTAATATTGTGTTTCAAATCTGCATGTTACAAAGATCTTCCCATTCAAATGCAATGAGATCTGACGAACATTAATGCCTTGTTAAATGGAATAAACCAGTTTAAGAATGTATATTCTATAATTGTCATTTTATTTGAAAGTAGTTGTATGGATATATGAAAAGACTTCAATAGTTCACAAAAATGAAATTAATATAGTTTACTTTGCTGAAAAATATTTTGAAATCATTGTAGATGAGGGCATTCAAAAAGTCAAAAAGTTCATGAAAAGTGCATCTCATTTTTTTTTTTAAAGCCTGGTTTGAAACAAGTGGTGCATTTACAACATAGGAAAAAATGTCTTGAAAGGTACATTCCAGACTCTTTGTTGGTTGAGATTGAGAGAGGAGAATTGGGAAGAAGTTTTTTATTTAAAAAAGTCTAGTTACTGGGATATTTATTTACTATTGAGTGAAAAAAATAACAGACTGGGTAGCCAGTAATCTTTCTAACTATATAAAGAAAATAATGCATATTTTCAGTGTCAAGTATTAGGAGTAAATAAACTGCTAAGAAGAGTGGTACTGACGTACAAAGATGAATAACCAGCTATTGGCCTAAGGGACGTTGTGTGTAAACCATGAAGTCTCTTTCCCAAGCAATGTGCTGGGTCATGCTTTCTGTCCCAAGACTTGCTCTACTACTGAGTTTCAGAGAGGGCCAGGGCCAGGGCCAGGTGGTGCCATCACATTGTTTCTCCTCCTCACCTAACAGTATGCTTTCTGCCGCCTGTCCTTATGGAGGAATAATCTTCCCCCTGGGAATGGACCTTGTGGGGAGGTCTGAGTTAGAGTACTGACCGTTGACTGTGATAAGCTTTTCGCAGCCTTACCTGACACCTCATTTGCATTTAGTGGTTTATGAGCTTACAGATGCTGGACCAGAATTCAACCTATAAAATTAAGACATTCTGTTTGACAGGGCCAAATCTAAATTACTCCAGCAAGGACATTAAAGCATGAAATAGTGCCCTAAAAAGTATCTAGGGCCAACTAACCCACACTAAAAATCAATACAATTTCAAATAAAGATCTCTAGATACCACAGTAATTTCTAAGGAAGGTATTAGATGAGAGTACTAAACCCAACCAAATGCAGAATGACAAAATAATAAACAACAAGTTTCCTTAGCCATCGTATTGTTTTATTTCATCCTCAGTTTATGGGAAAGAATATTTTCCTCGAGCAATTGAAATGAATGAATTTAGAGTTATAAATATAATAACCCAGAAAGTGACATTAAGATGTTTTATTATTTATTTTAAAATATATTTGTTTTTAATTGATGCAGATTGATTTGCATATTTATGGAGTATAGTATGATTCATCCATACATGTGATCAGCATAAATGACTTATCCATCACTTTATGCATTTATCATCTCTTGATGTTAGGAATATTAAAAATTCTCCATACTGTCTTTTTGGAAATAGGCAACATAGGTGTTCATCAATGGATGAATGGATAATGATGGTTTATACATACAAGGAAATACTATTTATTCATAAAGTGTGAAATGCTGCCATTTGCAATAACATGGATGGGATTGGAGGGTATTGTTTAGTCAAATAAGTCAGGTACAGAAAAACAAATAATGCAGGCTGTCCCTCATATACGTGGTAGCTAAAAAATTGATCTCAAGGGGAGAATAGAGTGGTGGTTATTAGCACCTGGGAGGGGTATGAGGGAAGAAGGGATGGAGACAGGATGGCAAATAAGTATAGAAGCGTAAATGAATATGAGGAATAACTTCTAATGTTCTGTAGCACAATAGGATAACCATGGTTAGCAAAAAACTAATTTTTACCATGAGCATTACAGATGTGACATCTTTGTCATTATGGTGTTTATTGTCTGTTGTTCATTCTGAAGCCATCATGGTTTCTGAGTTTGGGTAAAATTCCACCTGGATAAATGCATACCTGGAGTTGATATTTGAAAAGGTTTAACTGTTTGGTAAATGACTCCTTCCTTAATTTTTTCTGGTATTGTTTCTGTATTTCAGACCCACTATGAAAATGGGGAATATATTATCAGACAAGGTGCAAGAGGAGACACCTTCTTTATCATCAGCAAAGGAAAGGTAAGCTTTGGTGGCATGAGAGAGTGATGGATGTAGGAGGGGATCCTGCAGGAGCAGCTCTGCCCTCTCTCACTGTCTTGGTCTTTCCCTCTTCTGACACTGGCCGAAATATTTAAAGATAGATCTCCTGAGAAATGATGCAGGAGGAAGAACAGTGATTTTTGAAGATCAGTAATTAAGCTGTAGTGTAATGATCATAATACTAGATGCCATTGATGTGTCTGCATGAATTGGAAGATGTCCACAATTAAAATCATGCAAATGATACTAAGGTCACTTAAAAAAAATCCATCCACACATGAGGAGCAATAAGATGGCTGCAGTGAAACATCTGGATTTGAAATCAGGCGGCCCAAGTTGAAAGTCACGGTGACACTTGACTCACTTGAGTGGCCTTAGGCAAACTGTGGAACACCATGAGGGCAATAATATTCATGTCTTATTGTAGCTTTATGGAGAAATCATGAATGAATACTCAAGCTACTAAAAGGGGTAGATTAAAGTGGAAGTGGTGTAAAGTGGATTTGAATAAAAATCATATTTTATTCCTTATATTATTTTAATTTTTCAAGTATGAATCTGTTATGAATTGTATTTCAAAACTAAGAAAAAAAGAGAATTATAAAATGGAAACTTACCTAGATTAATGCTCTAAGATTAAATTTTTAAATGCATTTTGAATTTATTTTAACAGTAAAGCCATAAAATTTTTGCATTTATGTCACTGCACTATAACCTGTGACTTGAACTTAATTTAAAATTGCAAGGTATTCTTACAAAGCATTTCTATCTTTGTGCATATTAAATATAGGAAGAGATGAGGAAGGAAATGTAGGTAGAAAAAGATTTATGTGAAGGTTTTATTTTTATAATTGTCATTTTAAAAATGAAGTAAATTTATTTCTTCAAAATTAACAAAGTGACTAAATCTAGTATCTTACAGGAGAGTGATTTACAAAACTATACTAATCAGGATATGTGAAAAACTCCAAGTCTTGTTATATCACATCTTAGATAATCCTCTTTGAATTGATTTTGAGTTGAGAATAAACACATGTAAACACATGTCAATATTTACACCAGTGGTATATATTTTTCCTATTATCATTACTTTTCCTTTGTCTAATCTCTGAAAATTTGGGATAAAAATAATAATTAAAGGACTGGCTTTTTAAAAGATAGCATGAAGCTGGCGCCACGGCTCAATAGGCTAATCCTCCACCTGCGGCGCCGGCACATCGAGTTCTAGTCCTGGTCTGGGTGCCGGATTCTGTCCCAGTTGCCCCTCTTCCAGGCCAGCTCTCTGCTAAGGCCCGGGAGTGCAGTGGAGGATGGCCCAAGTGCTTGGGCCCTGCACCTGCATGGGAGACCAGGAGGAAGCACCTGGCTCCTGGCTTCAGATCAGTGCAGTGCGCTGGCCGTGGCAGCCATTGGAGGGTGAACCAACGGCAAAGGAAGACCTTTCTCTCTCTCTCTCTCTCTCTCTCTCTCTCTATATATATATATATATCTCCACTCTTCCTGTCAAAAAAAGATAATATGAAATGGCATGTCTGACTACAGTTACATTAAATTTTATCTTGTGTTTTCTAAAGAAAACATTAATAATTTGTGGTTTGTTGCTAAGTTGTTGAAGCTCATCATTTACTGTTTTATTGATTAACATTGACAAAAGAATCAGGGAAAATTGAAAATCCTTGTGCACATAAATGATATGATTGGTCACAAAGAGACTTTTTGTCCCAAAGATCTGGGTTTATTTTTACTACATTGCAGGTTCTTTGCTGTCATGAGGGATATTTCTCGCTGTTAATATGGATTTCTGGCCTGTTATTGTAAACTCTCTAGCATTATCTGAAAGAAGTAGTGGTTTGTAAATAGTTTCAGATGAAAACAGGTGCATTAGTGGTTCTGCTTTGTGAGTTCTGTAATACATGTAAGTGGAGATTATACCATGGTATCTGATTCCTGTGGCAATATTTCAGAGCACTGTGGGATTCTAGAAGAGAAGTAATGATAATCTCTCAGATTTTGTTGTTACATTCAAGGTTTTTTAAAAATTAGGCATGAATATTTTCTAACTTAGTTATTCAGGTTGTACAAGTTAGTCACTATGATTCCTAATTATATCACTTACAGAATAGCTAACATATTACAGATAAATATAGAAACTATATGAATTCTAACATTAATGTGGAAATCCTTCTACTCATATTAACCATTAAGAAGTAGAGATAAGGATAATTGGGTCCTACTTATAATGAATAGGGAACAGATGAATAATAAAAAGGAAGTTCAGGTTGGCAGGCAAAGTGGCAGAGTTGGAATTTTCTAAAACTGTATGTTTTGGTTCGTTAATACTGATAAAAATCTTTTTCATATGCATTTAAGGAAGCATAAAGTACTTATTACCACTGAACTTACTATTGTTTAAGAAAGAAATGTTTTCATTTTATTTCACTTTTTTGAATTAAAGGACATGATTATCTTGGTGCAGAAGATGAAACCCATGTAGTTTTTTGATAATACATATTTTCTATAGAAACTTTTTAAAGAAATTGCATATGAATGGATTTCAAAAAATTTCATCATAATGAACTTCATTTTATTATTTTTTTAAAAAAATATTTAAGTTATACAAGTTTCCTCCATTTCATAGATACAGATTTAGGAACATAGTGACACTTCCCTCCCCAACACTCCCTTTCACCCACGCTCCAACCCTTCTTCCTTCTCCCTCTCCCATTCCCACTCTTAATTTCTACAGAGATCTATTTTCAGTTTACTTAATGATTGTAAGATTTGCCCTACACTAAGTAAAAGAGCTCAACAAATAGTATGAAGAAAAAAAAAAAAACCAAAACCACTGTTCTTCAACCAGAGAGACAAGGGCTGTAAACAATCATCAAATCTCAAAATGTATGTTTCACTCCAATACATTATATTTTAGATACTCTATTAATTACTCCTCATCAGGGAAAACATATGATACCTGTCTTTTTAGGACTGGCTTATTTCACTAAGTATAATGGTTTCCAGTTGCATCTCTTTTGTGGCAAAAGAAATCATTTCATGTTTTTGTTTTTACAACTGAATACAACTCTGTAATGTACATACACCATAATTTCTTTATCCAGTCTTCAGTTGATGCACATCTGGGTTGATTCCATATCTTAGCTATTGTGAATTGAGCTCAATAAACATGGGGTACAGATAACCCTTTCCTACGCTGATTTCATTTCCTTTGGGTAAATTCCCAGTAGTGGGATGGCTGGGCCATATGGTAGGACTATATTCAGATTTCTGAGGTATCTCCGTACTGCCTTCCACAGCGTGCATCCATTTACATTCCCATCAACAGTGGATTAGGGTACCTTTTCCTCCATATCCTCACCAGCAATGTTCTTTTGTTGACTCCTGTATGAGAGCCATTCTAACTGGGGTGAGGTGAAACCTCATTGTGGTTTTGATTTGCATTTCCCTGATGGCTAGGGATCCTGAACATTTTTTCAAGTGTCTGTTGGCCATTTGAATTTCCTCTGAAAAAATGCCTGCTCAGGTCCTTTGCCCCTTCTTAACTAACTTTTGCTTAATAGTCTTAATAGTCCTTTGCTATTTCTTAACTGGATTGTTTTGTTGTTGTTGAATTTCTTGATCTCTTCATAGATTCTGGATACTAACCCTTTATCAGTTGCATAGTTTGCAAATATTTTCTCCCATTCTTTTGGTTGCCTCTTCACTTTACTGAGTGTTTCTTTTGCAGTGCAGAAGTGTCACAGCTTTATGTAATCTTATTTCTCAATTTTGACTTTGACTCCCTGTGCATCTGGGTCTTTTCCAAGAAGTATTTGCCTATGCCAATGTCTTGCAGGATTTTGCCAATGTTCTCAAGTAAATTGATGGTATCTGATTGTGGATTTAGGTGTTTGATCCATTTTAAGTGGATTTTTGTGTAAAGTGTAAGGTAGGGGTCTAGTTTCATCCTTTTGCATATGGAAATTCAGTTTTCACAGCTCCATTTGTTGAAGGGACTGTCCTTGCTCCAGGGATTGATCTTAGCTCTTCTGTCAAAGATAAGTTGGTTATAGATGCTTGGATTGATTTCTGTAGATTCTATTCTGTTCCATTGGTCTATCCTTCTGTTTTGAACTTGATTTTTCTTAGAAAATGTTGTGAGATAGAAATAAACATAGACCAGGCGCCTGGAGAGAGATAAGTGGATTTCCCTTTGTTTAGTTCCACTTGTCATAGTGTAAAACAATTTTTATTCTTCCACTAAGAACATCCACACAATGAGAGAAACATCATGAAATAAAGTTTGAAATAACTTCCCCACGCTAGACCTACTCCAGGATTTTTCCAGTACTTGAGGCAGAATTCTTATGGCAGTGATGTCTGAAGTACCTGGTGTTGCCTCAGGTAGAAGCTGAGCTGGTTCTCTGAACTTTAATAGGTCCATTCCAGTGGCCTAGAAACATAACTTCTTCCCCCAACTATGAACAAAAAAGCTCGAAGAATGCTGAGTATGTCCTAAGGTTGCCTTGCATCAGAAAATGAACTCTGTTTCCACAAGTAAGATGAATTAAAATTGAACGGAATTGGTAGGAAAAGATTCAGAGTTTCAATAATCATTCAAATGCATTTGGGTTTTTCTAGTTGTCACTGATCTAGTTTATATGCTGGCATTGGAAAAAGTGTGATTCAAAAGTTCTTGTCTCTTAAATACTGTTTAAAGTCATATGGCTTTGCTGCTTAGAATTAACAAGTGTTTAAACATATTAGTTTAACACAACATTCAGTGTTTTTACATAAGGAAAGCACTCATGGAAATGTTATATGTATATGTATATGTATATGTATATGTATATGTATCTCTATGTATATACAGAGCGACAGATGTTTCCTTTAGGCATGAGGAAGCCCAGCCCACAGGTCCTATAAGACCACCAACATCTTTTGACCTGGCTCTGCCAAGGCAACCACAGGCAGGACTCGAAACTCAGTAAATCTATAGCAGACTAATTTTTAAGTTGATAATTTTGTAAGGCCAGCAAATGATGTTATAAATATTTTATTGGTCCCTACCTCTGTGAAGAATAAGATAAGAAGGCACATTTTCACCACTTCTCTTTAGTGTGGTTATAGACATCCCAACTATTGAATTAAGGTTTATAACTAATATCTTCAAATGAAGAAATGTTATTTATAGATTGTTAGAAATTCTGTATTGAAACAAATATATTAGTGAAATTAATGAGTTTTACTAGATCAACATGTTCAGTACATTTCTCTTTGTTTTTTTTTTATATTTCTTATTTTAATTTTTATTTAGTTTTTAACAGATTCAGTGTGATTTGTAGGAACAGTCCTAAGAACATAATGATATTTCCTTCCTCCCCCCACCCTCTCCTTTTCATTCTTCATTCTTCCTATGAATTTTTTCCAGTTTTTGAGATAACATATTTTAAATTTACATTGCAGTAAAAAAAGGCTTTTTTGATTATAACTACCCTGTAAAATGTCTTGACATCTGGTATTATGATGCCTCCAGCTTTGTTTTTGTTGTATAAGATTACTTTAGCTATTTGAGGTCTCCTGTGTTTCCATATGAATTTAAGCATCATTTTTTCCAGATATGAGAGGAATGTCTGGTATTTTTGGTTGGTATCGCTTTGAATATGTAAATTGCTTTTGGAAGAATGGACATTTTGGTGATATTGATTCTTCCAATCCATGAACATGGAAGTTTTTCCACTTGTTTGTTTATTCTTCTATTTCTTTCTTTAGTGTTTTGTAATTCTCATCATAGAGAGCTTTGATATCCTTGGTTAAATTTATTCTAAGGTATTTGATTGTTTTTGTAGCTATTGTGAATGGAATTGATCTTAGAAGTTCTTTCTCAACCATGGCATTGTGTATACAAAAGCTGTTGATTTTTGTATATTGACTTTATATTCTGATACTTTACCAAACTCTTTTATGAGTTCCAAGAGTCTCAGTGGAGTTTTTTAGATCCCCTATATATAGAATCATGTCTTCTTCAAATAGGGAGAGTTTGACTTTCTCCTTACCAATTTGTATCTCTTTGATTTCTTTGCCTTGCCTAATGGCTCTGGCTAAAATTTCCAGGAATATACTGAATAGCAATATGGTGAGTGATATGGGTCTAATTTCCTTCTTCTGCATATAGAAATCCAGTTTTACCAGCACCGTTTGTTGAAGAAATTATTCTTACTCCACTGTATGGTCTGAGTATGTTTGTCAAAAATTAGTTGGCTGTATGTATATGGATTAACTTCTGTGTTCTCTATTCTGTTTCATTGATCTATATATCTGTTTTTATGCCAATATCATGCTATTTTAATTACTATAGCTTTGTAGTATGCTTTGAATTCAGACATTGTGATATTTCCAGCTTGATTACACTTGTTCAGGGTTGCTTTGGCTATTCAGTGTCTTATGATTCTGTGTGATTCTTAGGATTGCTTCTTCTAATTCTGTAAAGAATGTCATTGGATGTTTGTAGGGATTCCATTAACTCTGTATATTGCATTAAGTAGTACAGACATTTTAGTGATATTGAGTTTTCTGATGCATGAGCAAGGAATATCTTTCCATTTTTGTGTGTGTTCTTGATGATTTCTTTTATCAACGATTGATACCTTTCATTGTAGAGATTTTTCACTTCTTTGGTTAATTTATTCCTATATATCAGATTTTTTAAAAAATTTATTTTTATTTACTTGACAGAGAGAGAGAGACAGACAGAGAGACAGAGAGACGTTCTATTTGCTGGTTTAATCCCCAAATGGCCACAACTGCCAGGGTTGGGTCAAATCAAAGCTAGGAGCCAGGAGCTTCTTCCAGGTCTCCCATGTGAGTGCAGGGGCCCAAGGACTTGGACTGTCTTCTGCTGCTTTCCCAGAAGCTTTAGCAGGGAGCTGGATCGGAAGTGGAGCAGCTGGTACTCAAAGTAGCACCCATATGAGATGATGGCATCGCAGGCTGTGACTATACCTGCCACACCACAATGCTGGCCCCTTGATCTTTGTGTGTGTCTATGCATATGCACATGTACCTGAGTGTTGCTGGAGCTTGTGGCACCAGTTGTTGTGGCAAATGGACTGTGTGATGTGCATGGAGTTTTCCTCAGGTTTTGCTAGTAGAGTCCAACTGGTGCTATGGCTTATAGTATCAACAGCCCTAGTCCCAGGACTAGAGGATGTGAACTGAACCCTGTTCTAGTCCTACAAGGTGACCAGAGAGGTGGAATGCAAGTAGGTTTTTCCCTGTGTTCCCCGGGTAGATTCCAGTGGCACCAAGAAATTTAGAACAAGTTGTTGAGTCCTGGTGTTAGAGTATAGTGGTTTCATTACCTAGATCAAAACAGCCTGGTACTGGCAGAGGAATAGACACATGGGTCAATGGAATAGATCAGAGACCCCAGAAATGAATCCATTCATCTACAACCAACTAATCTTTGACACACTAGCTAAAATCACTCCCTGGACAAAGCAGAGTTTCTTCAACAATTGTGTTGGGAAAATTGGATCTTGGGGCTAGCGCTGGATTATTCTTCCACCTGCTGCGCTGGCATCTCATAGGGGCATGGGTTCTAGTCCCAGTTGCTCCTCTTGCAGTCCAACTCTCTGCTATGGCCTGGGATAGCAGTAGAAGATGGCCCAAGTGCTTGGGCCCCTGCACCCACATGGGAGCAGCTTCAAATGGGCGCAGCTCCGGCCATTGTGGCCATTTGGGGAGTAAAACAATGGAAGGAAGACCTTTCTCTTTGTCTCTTTCACTGTCTGTAACTCTACCTGTCAAATAAATAAATAAAAAAAAAAATTGGACCTCTGCATGCAGAAGTATGAAACAAGACCCCTATGTTACACCCTACAGAAAAGTCAATTCACAATGGATCCAGGATCTAAATCTACAACCTGAAACCATCAAACTACTAGAGGAAAACATAGGGGAAACACTGCAAGATATTGGCATAGGCAAAGATTTCTCAGGTAAGACCTGAAAAGCCCAGGCAATGAAAGATAAAAATAGACAAATGGGATTACATCAAACTAAGAAACTTCTGCACAGCAAAGGAAACACCCAAAAAGGAAAGAAGTAGCCAACACAAGAGGAGAAAAATGTCCAAGATAAATAAGGAGCTCAAGAAACTCAAGGACAATAAAATGAACTATCCAGCTAAAAAAGGGCCTAAGGATTTGGACAGGCAGTTTTCAAAGGATGAAATACAGATGGCCAACAGACACATGAAAAGATGCTCAGGATCACTAGTTGTCGAAATGCAAATCAAAACCACAATGAGGTTTCACCTCACCCCAGTTAGAATGGCTATCATCTTGTACAATTTGGGACATGCGCAATCGGACTTGCGCGAAGTGGTGGAGTTAGAATCATGCCAGGGGATCCCAATACAATCCCATCAAGGTGGCATGTACCAATGCCATCTCACTAGTCCAAGTGATCAATTTCAGTTCACAATTGATCACAATGATAGGTCTAAGAGTCAAAGGGATCATACAAACAAGTCTAGTGTCTGCTAATACTAGCTGATAGAATCAAAAAGGGAGAGAACGATCCATCATAGGAAGCGGATACACAGTAAACTCATAGAATGGCAGATGTCCTAAATAGCACTCTGGCCTCAGAATCAGCCCTTAAGGCAGTCGGATCTGGCTGAAGAGCCTATGAGAGTATTTTAGGTATGGAAAGCCAAGACACCCTGGGGAAAAAAAAAAAAAAGGAAGACCTAAATGGAAGAGCTCTGCGAGTGAGATCCCAGTGGAAAGAATGGGCCATCAAAGAAGGAGGTACCTTTCTCTGAAGAGAGGAGAGAACTTCCACTTTGACTATGATCCTGTTGGAATAAGATCGAAGTTGGCGAACTCAAAAGGCTTCCATAGCCTTGGCAATTCATGACTAGAGCCAAGGGAGATTACTGACGCCATAAACAAGAGTGTCAAATTGTTAAGTCAACAACTGGAGTCACTGTGTACTTACTTCTCATGTGGGATCTGTCCTTAGTGTGTTGTCCAATGTGAAGTAATGCTATAACTAGTACTGAAAGAGTATTTTACACTTTGTGTTTCTGTGTGGGTGCAAACTGATGAAATCTTTACTTAATATACACTGAATTGATCTTCTGTATATAAAGATAATTGAAAATGAATCTTGATGTGAATGGAATGGGAGAGGGAGCAGGAGATGGGAGGGGTGCGAGTGGGAGGGAAATTATGGTGGGGGGAGCCATTGTAATCCATTAACTGTACTTTGAAAATTTATATTTACTAAATAAAAAATTAAAAAAAGAATGGCTATCATCTAAAAAAATTTTTTAAAAATACTGGTGAGGATATGGGAAAGGGGTACAACCATACACTGTTGGTGGAAGTGTAAACCACTATTGAAGACAGTATGAAGATTCCTCAGAAATCTAAAAACAGAAGGTTTACCATATGACCCAGTTATCCCATTCCTGCATATTCACCCAAAGGAAATGAAATCAGCATATGAAAAAGTTATCTCTACCCCCATGTTTATAGCAGCTCAATTCACAACAGCTAAGATGTGAGGTCAACCCACATGCCCATCAACTGATGACTGAATAAAGAAATTGTGTTATATATACACAATGGAATGTAAAAAAGAATGAAATCCTATCTTTTGCAATAAAATGGATATTATTGAAGACCATTATGCTTAGTGAAACAAGCCAGTCCAAAAAAGACAAATACCATATGTTTTCCCTGATATGTGGTAACTAATACAGAGTACAAAAAACGTAATATACGTGAACAAAATTGACATTTTGAAATTGATTACTGTTTATAGCCCTTGTCTATACTCTTGAGGAAGAGAGATTTTTCTACTTACTACTTGTTGAATTCTTTATTTAGTGGAGGATTAAGCTTGTGATTATAAAATAAATTGAAAGTATGCCATTGTAAAAATTAAAAATAAGAAAGGAGGCAGGGTGGAAATTATTATGGTCTTAAAACTCTATATATGAAATTTGTTCCTCTTAGATAGATTTTAAAAATTTAAAAATAGAAAATTCACTTTATCATGTCAATCATGCAGTGAAATCATTTGGTAAAAATAATAGTCATAATAAAAATTCTTGGCAAACAGAGTATAAGATAAATTCCTGAATCTCATAAATGGCATCTACAACATGTGTACAGTTAACATACTTAATGGTGAAAGTGTAGTCAGTGAACGATAATAACCCATGGAGAAACAGATCTTCTCAACAGATGGTGCTGGAGCAAATGTTGTGATAACTCAGACAAAAATAAGTGGACTTTGACCTACACTTATGTCCTATAGAAAAATTAAATAAAAATTGACAGTAGATTTAAAGGTAAAATATAAAACTCTAAAACATATGTTAGGAAATCTTTATGATTTGGGGTTAGGTGAAAGGTTGCCAGACATCACACCAATGGCACAATTCATAAATTGTTAACAAAAAGGAAAGATTGGGTAGGTATTTGGTGCAGCAGGTAATATGCTGCTTGTGACACCCACAGTCCATATGGGAATTCCTAATTTAAAGTCTAGACTATGTGTCCATTTTCAGCTTCTTGAAAATGCGTACCCTGGAAGCCTACAGGTGAAGCTCAAGTACTTGAGTCCCTACTACCCACAATGGAGTTATAGACTCCTGGCTTTGACTTGATCCATCCCAATGCAGTTGCTCTGCCTTTCAAATAAATCAAAACAAGTTTTAACAAAAAAATAGAAGCACAAGATACTTACTGAGAAATATATTTGCATGTTACATGCCTGGCGAAGGATTTTTCTGAGTTTCTATAATGCAAACTCAAAAATCAACAATAAAAAAACAAACTACCCCATTAAAAATCATCTATTATTTTTCACTTTATGTTTCTGTGTGGGAGCAAACTGTTGAAATCCATACTTAATGTATACTAAGCTGATCTTCTGCATATTAAGATAATCGAAAATGAATCTTGATGTGAATGGAAGGGGAGAGGGAGTGGGAAAGGGGAGGGTTGTGGGTGGGAGGGACGGTATGGGGGGAAAGCCATTGTAATCCATAAGTCGTACTTTGGAAATTTATATGCATTAAATAAAAGTTTAAAAAAAAAAAAAAAACATGGACAAATGACTTGAATAGATGTGTCCACAAATAAGGTATAAGAATGATGACAATGCACATAGAGATGTTTATAACGTTACTTATTAGGAAATTCCAAATTTTCCTGAGATACTACTACATGCTTTATAGATGGTTAAAATGGAATACATATATATGTATATATATATATATGTATTGATAAAATCAAGTGCTGCTGAAGAAGTAGAGCAACTGGAACCTTCATATATTGCTAGTTGGAATGCAAGATGATAGAGCCATTGTGAAAAACAATTTGACATTTACCAGCAATGTAAATGGTACCTATCCTAGAGAAATGACATTATAGTTGATTCATAAAATTGTACGTCAATGTTCAGAGCAGCTACTCAGAATTTCCAATGACTGGAAATTTCCAGAATAAGTAAATGGCTGAACACATTGTGGTATTTAATTCAGTGGAATGCTGCTCAGGATAAAGAACATGAATTGTTGAAGTACATAGCAACTTAAATGAATTTGAAAACTATTGTGCTGAGTAAGAAAAATAAGTTTTAAGAGCTTAACATGTTTCCACTTACATGGAATTTTTAAGAAGTTAATACTAGTTTGGTGTAGAGTACATTATTGGTTCCTAAGGGTGACCTTGGGGGGATATGACTAGAAATAGCTTAAGGGAGTTTCTTGAGTGATGCAGTTGATCTGTACCTGATTTTGATGGGAGTTAGAAACATACACACATGTGTTTATGAAATTGTATACCAAAAATAGAATAAAAGTCAGTTTTAGCATATGATAATTAGAAAATTCATATGCATTTCTAAACACTGCTAATATTTAGTTTAAAAATTTTAATTGTTCAAAATCAAGTATCTAGAAATGTAACTAATAAAATATGTTCAAGTTTTTTTTTAAACTTTTATTTAATAAATATACATTTCAAAAGTACAACTTTTGGATTATAGTGGCTTTTCCTCCCATAACCTCCTTCCCACCCGCAACCATCCCATCTCCCACTCCCTCTCCCATCCCGTTCTTCCTCAAGATTCATTTTCAATTATCTTTATATACAGAAGATCAACTTGGCATATAGTAAGTAAAGATTTCAACAGCTTGCACCCACAGAAATACACAAAGTATAGATTTTTATTTATTTGAGAGGTAGAGTTATAGACAGAGAGAGGCAGAGACAGAGACAAAGGTGTTCCATTTAGTGGTTCATTCCCCAGATGGCCACAACAACCAGAGTTGGGCCGATTGGAAACCAGGGTCCAGGAGCTTCTTCCAGGTCTCCCAAGCACTTCTTCTACTGCTTTCCCAGTCCATAAGCAGAGAGCTGGATCAGAAGAGGAGCAGCCAGGGCATGAGCTAGTGCCCATATGGGATGCTGACATCATAGTGGGAGGCTTAGCCTACTACACCACATACTGACCCCCAGGTTCAATCTTTTGAGAAGAAAATTTTATTTAAGATATTAAAATACAAGTAGACTGACATGACAGAACATCAGAAAGGAAGGAGGAACACATTGGAAGTTAGTAGTTTTTCAGGACTTAGAAGATTAAGATAAGAAAATATGGCCTTAATTTGATGTTGGACCAGACGAATATGAGTACGTCAGAATAAGATAATAGATATTCCAGATCAAAATCCACAATTGTATGGAAACCTGATTTAGGACAACATGGCCAATATTGACACCAAAAGTGGGTAATTAATATGGACATAAATAAAATTGGCTGTCTGCCTCACACCATACACAAAGGTTAATTCAGACTTAAGTGTAAAAGGGAAAATACCCCCCCCCCAAAAAAAACATTAAAAAACTACCGGAAGACATTTAAGGAAATACTTCTTTAAACTTAAGTTAGAGAAGAATCTCTTGAATAGTATTTTAAAAACTACAACAATAAAGAATAACATGGTTAAATGAAATTATGTTGAAATGAGTATTAAGGAAAGCACCATTAAGATAGTGTAAAGACAGATGATAGATTTTGGAATCAACAACAATAAAAAGGAATTAGTCCAACAGAAAAAGAAGCAGAAAGCATGATCAGACAAGGCATCATAAAAGCACATAAGGGGCTTAAGGAATACGAAAAAAAAAGTTCTACTTCCTTTAATCAGGGAATTGCTATCTCATGCCCAGCTTCTTGGGAAAAAAAAAAAAAAAAAAATCAAAGTCCGACAATTTGAAAGGCTGATGAAAACATAGTATTACCTGAACTTGACCTAGTGATGATAGGAATGTAAGTTTGTGACAAGTATATATCATTATCTAGTGAAATTGAAGATGCACACATTTAATAACTTTATTCTTCATTTCTAAGTGTTGACATAACTGGATGTCTTACCTTTGGACACCAAGCAGAAAACATGTATAACAGTGTTCAGAGTAATGTTCTTTCTAGCACAACAAAACTGAAATGTGGCAAAAATAAAATTTGAAGTAACCCACATTTACATCTGTAGAAGGATTATATAATACCATATAAGGAACACTATGGAAAAAGAAGAAATGAGTTTTAGCTACTTAGATGAACACAGATTCATCAGAATCTCAGGAATACTGACTCAGAAACCTTTATTGTAAATAAGGCTCCCTTCTGACATTTCTGCATCTATAAAAGCCTCATCATCATGCAAATTAGTGTCTCTATGATATAGCTTTGTGGTTGGTAAGAGTGTTAAAAACTGAATTTCCATGGTTTTGAAACACTGTGTGGTGGGGTAATCAAATGGATCAGTGGAGAATAATAATTGAATTCCCTCCACCTTGCACAGACATTCTTAATACTTATAAAAATTCTGGTCTTTGACATCCCATCACTAGATTCAGCAACCTGAAGCACAGTATCTTAAAATGTGTTTAAGTGTCTGGCATTGTCTCAAGAAATTAGTTTTTCTACTTCATTACATTCTGCAAGCAGGTGAATTTTAACTGTTTAACCTTTCTGGGTAACACACAGGCAGTGTTATGAATACACAGGAGCTTGAGCGGGGAGTGAATTAACACAAAGATAAAACTTAACTTCATTTATGTTTCCATTTAAGGAATAAAAAAGAAATGATCGTTTGCGTTCTGTGGACTGTCACCCCTGTCACCAGTGCTTTATGA
Organism: Oryctolagus cuniculus; assembly: GCF_964237555.1. Taxonomy (NCBI): domain Eukaryota; kingdom Metazoa; phylum Chordata; class Mammalia; order Lagomorpha; family Leporidae; genus Oryctolagus; species Oryctolagus cuniculus. The sequence goes on from NC_091446.1 coordinate 45,127,101, forward strand.
GTTGAGATAGGCTGTTAGTAATGAGGATTTCTGTTAAAACAGTTTACAGCCACTTGTTGAGTGCCTGTTGTAGATTGTAGAGAATCTTTAAAAAATACTCTTTTGTTTGAAAAGCACACTATATGTTATGATTCACCAAAGGTAAACATCTAGTTTGTTTATATCTCCTCTGCTTAAAGAAGGAATTCTCCTGAACGAAGCAGGTAGAACAAGAAGGTTGTAGTCAAGTCAAGCCCTCAACAGAGGCATCGTGAAAATATGCTAGACTTTTGAATAGAGGCTGGAGAGAAAAACTGAGAGAGAAAGGCCTATGCTAGAGAATCCAGGGTGTTTGGGTGGAGGTGTGTAGAAAGATATTCATTGTAGGAGAAGAAAAGTGGAAACACCTTCAGGATAAGTGCTGATTTACAAGAAAATGTCAAAATATATTTATATAGTGAAGTAACACTTGGGAACAATAATGTGAGTGAACAACATTTATATCTCCTAGCACAGAATAAAAAATACTCAAAGAGTAACCTGCCATTTTAATTCATCTTATAAAGATGAATTACATAAGCAATTTAAAAGAGATTGGCAGAGCCGGCGCCGTGGCTCAATAGGCTAATCCTCCACCTTGCGGCGCCGGCACACCGGGTTCTAGTCCCGGTTGGGGCGCCGGATTCTGTCCCGGTTGCCCCTCTTCCAGGCCAGCTCTCTGCTATGGCCAGGGAGTGCAGTGGAGGATGGCCCAGGTGCTTGGGCCCTGCACCCCATGGGAGACCAGGAAAAAGCACCTGGCTCCTGGCTCCTGCCAGGATCAGCGCGGTGCGCCGGCTGCAGCGGCGGCCATTGGAGGGTGAACCAACGGCAAAGGAAGACCTTTCTCTCTCTGTCTCTCTCTCTCACTGTCCACTCTGCCTGTCAAAAAAAAAAAAAAAAAAAAGAGATTGGCAGAATGCTTCCTGAATTCATTATAATTATTTTCCCCATAGAAGGCAGGAAAATGGGAACAGAGTTGAGCATTTAGTGGACTGCACATTTCCAAATCATGTGTTATTTCTTGAAAAGAAATTGAAAGGATAATAAAGCACTTGGAGTTAAATTCCTTTGGTTTCCATGGAAATCTGCAATATAAATCTTTAACTCTTTTGGGGTAAAGTATCTCTTCATAAAAATAAGTTGAGTCGGCCGGTGCTGCAGCTCAATAGGCTACTCCTCCGCCTTGAGGCGCCGGCACACCGGGTTCTAGTCCCGGTCGGGGTGCAGGATTCTGTCCCGGTTGTCCCTCTTCCAGGCCAGCTCTCTGCTGTGGCCAGGGAGTGCAGTGGAGGATGGCCCAAGTGCTTGGGCTCTGCACCCCATGGGAGACCAGGGGAAGTACCTGGCTCCTGCCTTCGGATCAGCGCGGTGCGCCGGCCGCGGCGGCCATTGGAGGGTGAACCAACGGCAAAGGAAGACCTTTCTTTCTGTCTCTCTCTCACTGTTCACTCTGCGTGTCAAAAAAAAAAAAAAAAAAAAAAAAAAAGTTGAGTCAAGAAATGGACTTAACCATCATTAGTCTGCATTTGGTCATTCCAGGGATGCAGTGGGTTTAGACTTCCGTTGTTTCTCTTACAGGTAAATGTCACTCGCGAAGACTCACCAAGTGAAGACCCTATCTTTCTCAGAACTTTAGGAAAAGGAGACTGGTTTGGAGAGAAAGCCTTGCAGGGGTAAGTTACACAGTATTTTCTTCAGTACTGTATAAATTCTTGTCTTACATTTTGAGCTCCTTTGTAGATTTCGTTACCCTGGCTGGATATTACATAGTGTATTCATGCATCAAAGTATCATATGGTACCCCATAAGTATGCACAGTATATGTGTCAGTTAAAAATCGAATAATTTAAAAAATTAAAAAACTAAAATTGGATAAAGAAAATGTTTGAGCTCTTAGCAAAATACTTTATAAGTGATTATCCAAATATGAGATAAAAAACCTTGTAAATCATTTTTATTTATTTTCTGCTGGACTTGTATCTCTTTAGATAGGCTGTGGGACTGATTCATTTCTAATAACTCATTGTTAAATTAGTTAACAATAACTATTATTAGCAATATTTATATTAATATCAATATTAATATATTGACATTAATATTATATAATTATGTATAATTATATAATGTATTATATAACATATATAATATAATTGATATTAATAATACTATAAATATTAACAAATTTTATAGTAATATTAATAATATTATTCACAATAATTAGTTAAATTAGTTAACAATAATTTAACATTGTTAAATTAGAAGAAGTATTCTGTATTTTTTAACTGCAGTCTCTATAATGAATCCAAAAGAGAAGTTGCCACTGAACTTACTTTCTGCACTATTTTATTCAGAATCATTAATGATGATTGAGAATTCTGAATGCCATGAATCTGGTTGTACAAACACATGATTCGAAGGCAGTGAAGGAGATAGTATAATAAATCATTTGTTTCCATTAAAAAAAAATACACACAACAGTGAAGACTTCCCAGGGTTCACCTCTTGGAGGTGATCATCCCTGTTGTAGTAGGTGGAGGTAGAGGTAATTCACATAGAAATTCACTTGGCGTGGGCTCTGAAGGAGGAACTTCAGAGGTGTGCACATTTTTAAAGTTTGTCTGTCTATCTGGCTATCTATGAATGAGACACAGAGATATTCTGCATCACTGGTTCCTTCTCCTAAAGGCTCACAATCACCAGGGCCACAGCTGGGAGCTGGGAGATCCGTCCAGGTCTCCCATGTAAGCGGCACAGATTCAGCTACATTTGCTATCACCTGCTGCCTCCCAGGCTGTGCATTAATTAGCAGGAAGCTAGACTTGGGAGCAGACCCAGAACCTTGAACTCAGGCTCTCCCTTATGGTAGGCAGGCATCCCAGGAGATAGCTTAACCACTGTGCCAAACCCTCGCGCCCGGAGCTGTACATTAAAGTGACTTTAACCCTGCTTGTAAAGTAAGACTTCAGGAAGTAAGCACTTGAGATTTCTTCCCATATATTAAGGAAGAACAGAGTGGTTTTTGTACAATGCATTTTACAGAATACATGACAAATATATTTGGAGATCCATCTCCTGTTCTCCAATAAGTAACATATCTCACTTGTCAGTAAATATAAATGAAACTTTTCAAAGTTCAGTTCTTTGGTATGTGCATCACTTGAATAAGAAATAACCAATAAGCATTAATTTTTGTATCAAATTCCAGGGGTTGGAATGTCTGGTAGAGAGGAACAGTTACAAGACATAATTCATTCCTAAAATATTGGGACGGTCACGTTTGCATCCATTTCAAATTCTGCTTTGTTTAAAACATTAGATTAAGCATTTGGTGTAAAAGTACTGTGAGGAGATAGTTCAGAGATTTTCTTTTTTGAACCCACCATCAAATGGCAGGTTTTATTTTCTTTCTTCTTGTTTCACAGCTTCACAAATCAAGAAGTGATATCCAGATAAGTGATCTTACTCAGGCCACATTACCTTAGGAAAAGTCAGAAATAAATGCAATCAACCTTTTTTTTATTTTATTGATTTCCTGTGATCCTGAACAAATGAGCATGGAGTTGACATTAGATTTTTTTCCAGTGGCAAAGTTGGAAGAAGTATCTTGTCCAGGGTAGATACACAAGGAATATATTACACACGATCTCCTAAGTATAAAATGCATAATCATATCATTTGTACCTGGTCTTTCTCTTCATTATTGTATCTCTAGAGCAATCTATAGAATGATATTACTTGATTCCATTGGTTCACAATTATTTCCAAATAAACTGAAAAACATAAAACATTGATTATTTCTGTGATCACAAGAGGAATGCCAGAAAATAGGGCTTGATTGGGGATCAACAGGTTTTCTTTTGTAGCTTAATATCACTGAATTTGGGGGCCAAGTAAGGAAAAATTTCATGATGAGAATACCTTCCTAGAGTGTATCCCAGGAAATGACCTAACCTTAGGGATGTCGTTTATGGAGAGTGCCAAATTTTGCTCTAATGTCAACATTCAAGTCAGTGACACTCTATTTACATGGAATCCTTTCTGGCCTGTGCTTCTGTTTGTGAACTGGCTGCTGGCCACCAAGGCTTGCTTTTGCAAGCATTCAGCATACTTCACTGGCCATCTCCTGTGAATAAGGAAGCAACTCAGGACTCAACCCTGTCACCCCACTCAACTCCCCTTCCACTCCCATCTGTCTTTCTGTCTTAAGCCCTGTACTTTCACTTTCTCCATCTCCACCCTGGCTCTATTGTTCTCCTCTGAGGACCCTCTTAGATGTCACCGGAGACTGGCTCATAGAATGGTCTCATTTTTTGTCTCCATGTGACTTCATCTTTCAGCCCTGTTTCACACCGTTGACCACTTTTCAGTTCTTTAAATTCCGCATCTTTGGAGATCCTTTATGTCATTAGCACTCTAGAATTCATTTCATTTCCTGAAGTTCACCCATATGTTTTCCTCAGCTGTCTGTAGTACATGCATATTGGGAAACTCAGTCATTGTAAATCTCCTTAATGAAAAGACGTCTCAAATATTTATGTTCTTATTTGAGCCTTGCATCTGGCACTTATCGGATCCTCAACATGTGTTTGCTGTATGAATGAGTGACAGTAAAAGTGTACCTCTCCAGTGAGGCCTAGTCTTGGAATCTTTCTTGTCACTGATGACCTTCACTACTTAGATTTACTTGGGGCTGCGTAAGTTCTGAGCTTACTTGACCATAGAGGACAGTTCAGTCAGGTACATGAGTAAAATAAAGTGAGAAACATGTAGAAAAATGGAAAGACTTCTGTATGATGACAGCGGTTCCTGAACTCTAGCTTGTTGTTACTCTGCAAGAATGTGACAGCAGACTTTTAGGAAAAGCAGGAGGGGCCGGTGCTGTGGCCTAACTGGTAAAGCTGCTACCTGCAGTGTTGGCATCCCTTATGGGCGCTGGTTCAAGTCCTGGCTGCTCCACTTTTGATCCAGCTCTCAGGTGTGGCCCAGGAAAGCAGTAGAAGATGGTCCAAGTCCTTAATCCTCTATACCTGCATGGGAAATGTTTAAGAAGTTCCTGGCTCCTGGCTTCAGATTGACACAGCTCCGGCCATGCAGCCATTCAGGGAGTGAACCAACAGATGGAAGACCTCTCTCTCTTTTTCTCCCTCTCTCTCTCTCTCTGCCTCTCCTAGTCTCTCTGTGTCACTCTGACTTTCAAGTAAATAAATCTTAAAAAAAAAAAAAAGAGCAGGGAAATCCAGATTTTTGGAATTTTTTTAAAAAGATTTATTGATTTGAAAGGTAGAGTTAGAGAAAGAGAGAGAGAGGTCTCCCATCTGCTGGTTCACTCCCTAAAGGGCTGCCATGGCCTGGGCTGGGCCAGGCTGAAGCCTTGATACAGGAGCTTCATTCAGGTCTTCTATAAGGATGGCAGGGGCTCAAGGACTTGGGCCATCCTCTGCTGTTTTCCCAGGCACATCAGCAGGGAACTGGATAGGAAGTGGAGTGACTAGGACTCGAACCGGCACCCTTATGGGATGTGGGTGCCTCAAGTGGCAGCTTAACACTCTATGCCACAGTGTCAACTTCTAGTTGTTGTTGCTGTTATATTTAAAACCTAGGAAATATGATTTTTGTAATTTGTTTTTAAAAGAAAAAACTCTACAACAAACCATTTTTTTTTTCAAATTGTTTGGTTGTGGGCTGCTGTTTTGTCATTTTTAGCAACCAGATATGTCTCTGTAAAAATCCTACCTAGCCTCAGAGGAAGGAAGCCTGTCAGATAATCTGTTTTAATAATATTTTTTTTACCTTCTCAGGTTTTTGATGTCCCATACCTATAAGTTTTATACTCTGTGTCCCTCTATTCTCTTCTGTGACTTTTCCTGTGAATTTCAGTGTTAGACACCAGAAATTCCGACTTTTCAGAAATCACATTGATTTGTTACACTTGTTTCCCTCTAAATAATTTAAAAACTGGTGTAACTTCAACATATACAGTCTTTAAGGCAACTATGTACTCTTCTATTCTTTGGGTAATGGGTATAATTGTTTGCAAACCATCTTTTTTTAAAATTTTGAAGAGAAATTATAGTCACTATTTTGTATACAGAAGCAGGATTTCAAAATAAGGATTTCTGATAAATAACATTTATATATGGCAGAAATTTTGGTTTTATTTTTCTGAGGATGCCTAGTACATTATGAACTGTTGATACATTGGTGATTGCTGATAAGATAAAGTGACTACATCCTTGACTGTTCTTTTAAAGTGAGACTGCCTTTTATTAATAATGATTAAGCTTGTAATAGATAATTAATTAACTGGGAAATGTGAACTCAGTAGCCTAACTCCACAACTTAGTCTCCTGACTACTACCTCTAAAAGTACCAAAGTTGGTTTCCTAGTTAGATGGAGGGAGTAGTTATTAAATTTATCCATCTTATAAATTGTGTTATTAACTTCTATTAACCAATAGCCTTTCTTTTTATTTTATTTTATTTTATTTTATTTGACAGGCAGAGTTAGACAGTAAGAGAGAGACAGAGAGAAAGGTCTTCCTTTTGTTGGTTCACTCCCCAAATGGCTGCCACGGCTGGCGCGCTGCGCCGATCCGAAGCCAGGAGCCAGGTGCTTCCTCCTGGTCTCCCATGCGGGTGCAGGGCCCAAGAACTTGGGCCATCCTCCACTGCCTTCCCAGGCCACAGTAGAGAGCTGGACTGGAAGAGGAGCAATCAGGACTAGAACCCGGGGTGCCGGCACCGCAGGCAGACAATTAGCCAGGTGAGCCATGGCGCCGGCCCCCATAGACTTTCATTACTTCAAAAATTGGAGTCTCTCATTCTTTCATTTGGGTTGACAAAAAGGAAATCGAGTAGCATTGTTGGCTTCCTACGTCTTTCCCACCACCAGCCCCCCATGGCTTTTTCCACACCAGAAAAGAAGGTAAAATGTTTTAATTTTTATATTAGTATTCCTTATAGCTGTGAAAACCTAAGCTGTGGTTAAGAGAAATTACTTCAGGTTTAGTCTAGTAAGTCACGAGTCAATCCGTTTGCACTTGTGTTTACCATTACTTCAAAACTTCCACCTGGCCCCAAACTACATGGGCATCAGACAATGTCAAACTCTAAGCCAAAATTCTCTTTGCACCTCTAGCGATGGGAAATGGAATATACAAGACCAAGTTGAACCTGAGCAAAATGCGACTGAGCTCTTACTCGCCACCCAGCCTTGTGTCCCCTACCGATTGTGTCTTCAGCTTAGCTTGTCAAGATTTCTAGATCAGAAGTCAGACTTCTGGACTTGGAATGAGCCGTTTGTTAGTTATGATATCTGAGAGGGCTTCCTTTTGTCTGAAATGGAGATGATGATAGTACCTAACATTTTGGGTTGTTGTGCTTTAATCAAGTACATAGTTTTAAAGCATTTGGGTGACTTCAATTTAGTTGAGAAAACCCCCAGAGGTTAGCTGCCATCATCACCATCACCTTTATCACCACCTGACTCCCAAGGATGTCCGTTTTTTTTTTTTTTTTTTTTTTTTTTGCTAGTGCTATAGCACTTGGTGTAATTGACATAGCATCGGATTTTAAGTCAGCCACTCCGTGGTTAGGTGTTTTGAGCAAGACTGCTAGCATGTCTGGGTTCCTTTCCCTTTGAATCTGTGAACTAAACCATCTGAACTGATTTTTCTCTAAGTTTCCTAGCATCACAGCCCCTGAATCTCTGAAATTTGGCCCCTTTATAACTGGAATAGCTCCTGAATGCCTAATGGTGCTCTTAGGATGCCTGCTGAATGGTGGCATTTAACACGAGACCGTTGTGAGCGGGCCCTTCCTTCAGGAACTAGCCTCAGCTGCTGCCTCTTGTTCTTTACACATGTGCCACATGCCTGGCCCATTGGTCATGTGAATTCAGCAACGAATAAGCCAGAGTCAGCTTCACAGATTTAATAATAGAGATCTGTGTTTCCTCAGTTTCTCCCCTCATGTACTGTGGTTTTGGGGAAAATTAAGTCTTGTGGGGTATTTTTATATGTATTTTCCTTTTGAAAATGAGCAAGATTGTGGTAAAGAAAATAATATAACAAATGCCACGTATGACATTTTAATATTTTGCCCTGTTTGAAATTATTATTCCATATTTATTTGGAAACATTACATGTATAATTAAAGCCCTTTTTTGTACCAACCCAGTTATCTCCCCCTTTCTCTCAATATCAGCATTCTGAGGTTGTTTGTTTCTATCCTCACCATTCATATGTTAATACTTTATTTATTTATTTATTTATTTTGACAGGCAGAGTGGATAGTGAGAGAGACAGAGAGAAAGGTCTTCCTTTGCCATTGGTTCACCCTCCAATGGCCGCCGCGGCTGGCGTGCTGCACTGATCCGAAGGCAGGAGCCAGGTGCTTCTCCTGGTCTCCATGGGGTGCAGGGCCCAAGCACTTGGGCCATCCTCCACTGCACTCCCGGGCCACAGCAGAGAGCTGGCCCGGAAGGGGGGTAACCGGGACAGAATCTGGCGCCCCAACCGGGACTAGAACCCGGTGTGCCAGCACCGCTAGGTGGAGGATTAGCCTATTGAGCCGCGGCGCCGACCAATACTTTATTATGTATATATATATATATTTTAAATATATGTCAGATTTTATTTGGGTTTAAAATTTTATGCATTCAAAATCTGTTTTGTTCTAGATCAAAATATCAATTTCTTTTTTTCTTCTGTCATTGATTTGTATTGGGGCTTTTTTTTCAGAAGTTTTACTTCTTTCTCTTTAATGACAAATCTTTAAAATTTTGATTTGTACATTTAAAATGAAATGTTAATCAATACACTACTCTTCTCTTGAATAATGCAAAGATAATAATGTGCCTAACTCTAAATTATTCCTGCCAATATTCTGTGTAGTTCCCTGGTATGTAGTTCCCCTGATCAGTAAATTCTCATATATTTATTATTTTTACTGTGTTTTTTGCACACTACTGAAGCCTATTTTATATTAAGGATTTTTTTAAAAAAAGATTTGTTATTTTTAAGGGCACTGGTCATTCTGTGTTGGGTCCAACCTACTTCAGAATGGCAGCATCTCCTCTTGATAATCTGATACTATTTCCAAAAAGGGTCTTACCCACAGGGGTTGGGAGCTAGCACTGTGACAGATCTTTTCAGAAGACACATACAACCCACAGAACCCTCTAAAACCAATCAGGCCAAAGGCTTCTTTGGTTGTTCTTGGCGGGAAATCTGCTTCCAAATCATTCTCGCAGTATCATCACTACTTCACAATGTATGTTCTAGTTCTAATGCATTTTCTATTGCAGTATTCATCTTTCTGTGTTTGGCTAATTCCACTTAGCATAGTGTTCTCCAGTTCTGTGCTATTGCCCTTCTCCATTTCTTGCAGCTGAATGGCATTCCATTGTGTATATGTATGTATGTATGTATGTGTATATATATATGCGCCTTATTTTGTTTGTCTTATTTGTTTATGGACACTGAGGTTGATTCTTTAGACAGTCTGGCTATTGTGTGAGTGATGAAATGCACATGGGAATGCAGTTACCCTTTTGATTTCAGGTAATACCGAGAAGTAGAATTCATGGATCATATGGACAATCTGATTTTACTTTTGTGAGGAACCTCAATAAAGTTTTCCATAATGCCTTTACTAATTTACATTCCTACCAGTAGTGTATAAATGTTCCCTTTTCCCAACATCCACAAATCACTTACTTTTCTTGTTTTGATTGTAGCCATTCTTTTTTTTTTTTAATTTAAGATTTATTTTATTTATTTGAAAGACAAAGCTACAGAGAGAGGTAGAGACACAGAGAGAGGTCGTCCATCCACTGGTTCACTCCCCAGATGGCTGCAATGGTCAGAGCTTCACCAATCCAAAGCCAGGATTCAGGAGCTTCTTCCAGGTCTCCCACGTGGGTGCAGGGGCCTAAGGAGTTGAGCCATCTTCTGCTGCTTTCCCAGGCCATAGCAGAGAGCTGGATCAGAAGAGGAGCAGCCGGGACTAGAATTGGTGCCCATATGGGATGCCGGCGCTTCAGGCCAGGGCATCAACCCATTGTGCCACAGCGCCGGCAACATCATTGTGGTTTTAATATACTTCTGTGTAATGATTAGTGATGTTGACCATTTTTCATGTAGCTATCGCCATTCCATGTCTTTAAAGAAATGTCTGTTGAGATTCCTTCCCCATTTTATAATCAAATTATCTCTTTTGATAAAGGTTTTTTGAGTCATTTCTGTATTTTGAATTCTAATCCCTTATCAGATGTATGATTTACAAATATTTTCTCCTAATCCAATCCTTAGTTTGTCTCTTCACCCTGTTGTTTCCTTTGTTGTGTGGGAACCTTTCTTTCAATGTACTTATAATTTTTCTATTTTTGATTTTCTTATTTGCATTTTTGGACTCGAGTCTAACCCATACTGATGTCAGATGGACAGTTTTTATTTTTTTTAAAAGATTTCTTTATTCATTTGAAAGGCAGTGTTACAGAGCAGCAGAGGCACAGATCAAGAGAGAGAGAGAATTGGTCTTCCATCTACTGGCTCACTCCCAAATGGCTACAATGGCCAGAGCTGGTCCAGTTTGAAGCCAGGAGTCTGGGGCTTCTCCCAAGTCTCCATGCGGGTGCAAGGGCCCAAGGACTTAGGCCATCTTCTGCTGCTTTCCCAGATGTATTAGTGGTGGACTGGATCAGAAGTGGAGCAGCCAGGACTCTAACTGGTGCCCATATGGGATGCTGGCACCACAAGCAGCAACTTTACCCATTATGCCACAGTGCTGGCCCACTTACTCTGTTTTTTAAAATAATTTTCACTGATTCTGGTCTTAAAAGCCTTTACTCTATATTGAATTTGTTTTTGCATTTTATGATACAGAAGGGTTGAGTTTAATTCTCTTGTGAATAAATATTTTTTTCCATACTGTCTATTGAAGAGAATGTTCTTTTTACATTATATAGTCTTGATACCCTTGTAGAAATTCAGTTACTATAAATGCATGGATTTATTTCTTGGTTCTCTATGTTCCATTTGGATCAATGCATCTGTTTTTATACCATGCTGTTTTAACTAATATCACTTTGTAGTGTAGTTTGAAATCAGGTAGTATGATGGTGATGTTTCCAGCTTTGTTCTTTTTATTTATGATTGCCTTGTCTACTTAAAGTTTCTTGTGGTTCCATTTGAATTTTAGATATTTTTTATATTTAAAAAATGACACTGGAATTGTGATAGTGATTGAATTGAATTTGTAGATTGCTTTGTGGAGTATAGACATTTTAATGATAATATTCTAATCCATGAGCACCAAATATCTTTCCATTTATTTGTGTAATATTCAACCTGTTTCATTAATGTGTTAGAGCTTTCAGCATATAGGCCATTTATATCTTTGGTTGGATGTATTCCTAAATTTTGATTTGTTTTAAAGGCATCATAAATAGGATTGTTCACTTGTTTTCTTTCTTTTTCTTTTGGCAAGTTCATTCTTAATCAAGAGAAATGCTGTTGATTGATGGTGTGTTTATTTTGTTTCCTGCAACTTTACTGAATTCATTTATCAATTCTAACAGGTTTTATTTTTTTCCACTGAATTCTTTAGGGTTTTCTATCAGAAAAATTATATTAAGTGCAGAGGGATTTTTGAAAAATGTCTTTGTTCCAGAGGGAGTTTCTGGGCTGGGTTACTGGAATGACTGTCGATACATAAAGAGCCAGGTTTTTTTTTGTTTGTTTGTTTGTTTTTTTTAAGGTATTATGTTTTAGGATTTTAGAGTTTGAAGAAGGTGAGGAAGTGCCCAGTTAAAGGAGAAAAGACTTAATTTGGGGAGGGAGAGACTAGGGGCTAAAGAGCTGGGATTCAGCCTGCCGGGACAGAGGGCAGGGTGTTGGAAGTCAGGCTTCATCCCTCTGGGCAGTGGGCAGAGTCCCTTCTTACGCTGCTTGTTGGGGCCCGTGTAGAGCACCACAGGACTCTGAGAAGGTGAGTGGAGTTTGTGCAGAAAGGCTCCTTGGCCAAGTTCACCATGCATTGTCTTGGCAGTTTGGCATGTCTTGGTTGAGAGGCTTCCCGAGCAATAGACACTCCACTAGCCTTTAGATAATCTAACGTGCCCGGTTTCACAGGCCTTGGGGTTTAGGCTTCAGTGGCTTAACAGGTGCTAAGAGTAGGTGGTGGGAGAAACATCAGAGTATCTTACTATTTTTCTGTAAAGTGGTTTCTGTATCTCTGCTGCCTAAATGTAAGTTCATTTTCAATGGTGAGAATTGAGCTACTTAAAAAACATTTCAGTCCCCCATTGTTATTCTCCAGCCTGTCATTGAGACAAATAATTCCCTTCAAGTTGCTACAAGATAAGAAAAAATAATGTAAATTTGAAAATCTCTTCAAAACAGATAGAAAAATGTTTTATATGAAACTAACTTTCTTATTAATAAACTCAAATAGTGCTTTTTGTCTTTATAATTTTTATCCCTTCCAAGTCTAAATGATTGCCTCTTAATTTTTCTGTTACAGTATAGAAGAAAAATGGCTTGTTATAAATCATACTTAGGCAACAGAGATATTAATTTGCTAGATTCATTGTTATTAATCACTTGTGATACCTGTAAAAAAGGGTTTTAAAGGCCTCTAAATATTCTTGCCAGAAATAATTTTGAGGGTAACATTCCTCATGTCTTCTGATTGAGATTGTGTCTGCATGAAACAAGCATTTCCAACTGCACTGAGTGCCACATGGTGTTCACTCCTCAATGAGAATCGTAAAATGAAAAGGAACTGAGAGGTATTTCAGAAAAATCTGCTATAAAATAGTGCTTTACCTCATGATTCAGGCTTTTAAGAAAATTGCAAGATTAGTTTTTAGGATATTTGAAGTAGTATTTAAAGGTTCAAATCCATCAACTTTTCTCAGAATCATTTTGGAATATGTCAGTACATAGTGGTACAGGTACATGTGATTTAATCAACGAAAAGACATTTAGAGATTAAAATTAAAATGCTACTTAAAATGACCTCAGAAACTATGTAGCAAGTAGAGATACATTTGACAAAAGGTGTGTTAAGCTAATACACTGCAAATTGCAAAACATCTTCAAAACAGTTCTGGAGACACTGTGTGGATTTACTTTAACACTCAATACTGTCCTCCCATATTGATCTGCACCCGCCATGCAATCCCAATCAAAATGCCAGGATGCCTTTTTTTTTTGGTAGAAACTGACAAGGTACAATTTGGCACTCTGGCATTATGGGTCAAGCTGCTGCATGCAATGCCTTCATCCCATATGGGTATCAGTTTGAGTCCCAGCAGCTCTGCTTCTGACCAGCTCCCTACTAATGTGCCTGGGAAGGCAGTGAAAGATGGCCCACGTACTTGGGTCCTTATCATCCATAAGGAATACCTAGATGGAGTTCCAGGCTCCTGGCTTCAGCCTGGCCCAGTTTCTGCTGTTGCACCCATTTGGGGAGTTAACCAGCAGATGAAAGATCTCTGTCTCCCTCTTCCTTACTCCTTCTCTCCTCCTCTCCCTCTCTCCATCTCTGTCTCTCTCCCTCTCTCTGTCTCTGTCTCTCTGTAACTCTGCCTTTCAAATGAATGTTTGATTTAAAAAATTGACAAGGTGATTTTATTTTTTAAAGATTTATTTAATTGAAAGGCAGTCATTTATTTGAAAGGCAGAGTTACAGAGGAAGAGAGGAAGGGACAGATTTTTTTAAAAAAACTTGAACTGGCACCCATATGGGGTGCCAGCACTGCAGATGGTGGCTTTACTGGCTATGCCACAGCACCAGACCCAGAGACACAGATTTTCCATCTGCTGGTTCACTCTGCAAGTGACCACAGTGACAAGAGCTGGGCCAGACCGAATCCAGGAGCCAAGAACTTCTTCTGGGTCTCCCATGTATGTGCAGGGCCCAAGCACTTGGGTCATCTGCTGCTTGCCCAGGTACATTAACTGGTTGGGAAGCTGGATGAGAAGGGGAGTAGCTGGGTCATGAATCAGAGCCCATATGCGATGCTGATGTCGCAGGTAGCAGCTTTACCCTCTACGCCACAATGCTGGCCCATGTGAATTGATTGTCAACAAAATTCCAATGAGATCAAGAAAGGTCATTGTTTTCCACAAATAATTTTAAAACAATTGACTATCAAGGAAGTAAAACACACACACACACACACATACACACACATACATGCAAAACAGAACTTACATGTGTGTGTGAGTGAAAAACCTGAGGAAGGGATTGGGCAGGAGGTAGAAATTATAAAGTAAATCTTTGGGGGATGTTGTGTTCATTATATTATTGTGGTGATAGTATCAAAAGTATCCTGAATGTCAAACATTTTCAAATTGTGTAGTTCAGATATTCAGTTTATAGCTGTTGAAATGTTTGAAAACTCACTAAGCACTCATAAAAATATATTTATTTATTTGAAGGGCATAGAGACAGAGAGAACTCCCATCTACTTTTTCACCTTCCAAATGCCCACAACAGTCAGGGCTGGGCCAGGCCAAAGTAAGAAGTCAATCTGGGTCTCCCAGTGGGTGGCAGCCAACCATTTGAGTCATCACCCACAGCCTCCAGAAGGGAGCTGGAATGGAGAGCGAAGCTAGGACTTGAACCCAAGCACTGTGGTATGGGATATGGAGCCCCAAACAGTGGCTTAGTTGCTGTGCCAAACAGGCACCCAATCAATCTTAAAGGGATTCTTGATATAATCATATGTGAAAAAGAGAACTATCAACTCTCCTGTGGTCTAATTAACATTACGTTCATGGTTCTACACATAGAAGGCTTAGAGATCTCTATGCTGCCATTATCAGAGTGCTTATGGCTACACAATTTGTTTTTCCCAAGTCACTAATAAAAGGAAGAGCTAGAGTTCATCTCGAATGCATGATAGAATTAATCATCAATGCAGTTAACCCAATGCACATAACAGTTGTCTTCTCCAAAGGCATGAAGTAATAATTCACTCAGAACATGCAATCTAGGACAAGCCTAAAGGATTTTACCATTGGCAGTAAGTTTGAGGTTGGGTGTTAGTCCCCTAGTCAGCTTAGAATCTGTGATTCCCAGCTGTGGAAGATAGAAAATTGCTACCAAAGTAGTGGAATTTTAAGATCAAATAGATAAACAACAAACAGGGAAAGAAAGACTGAAAACATTAAGATAAATACTTATGAGCTGAAAACAGTTTGCATTTTTTCAGAAGGGGTAGGGAATGAGACTTGGCATTCTTTACAGAGGTAGAGAAGAGAGGTGATTGCTGCCAGCAACAGTTCCTCAAGTTAAATTAGCTAGCATTGTGCAAATGTTACTTTTCTATATGCCACCATTGTGATTTTTGCCCTATCTAGCCCTTGCCTTTACCAAAATGATGTTGATGTTTTCAAGTTTGTGAAAATATTCCCTGATTAGTGTTTACCTGGACAAAACATGCAATTAAAAAGGTGGATTGTTATGATAATTTTAATATTAAAATAATGCAAATAAAATAAAAATATTTTACATTAGGTGTTTATTATTGTACTGCATAAAGTCATTTCAGCCAACTCTATTCCTCATGTTCTATTTTAGAAAATATATGATAAACTATTTTTTAACTTTTATTTAGTAAATATAAATTTCCAAAGTACAGTTTATGGATTACAACGGCTTTACCCCCATAACTTCCCTCCCACTCTCACCCCTCCCATTTCCCGCTCCCTCTCCCATTCCATTCACATCAAGATTCATTTTCAATTATCTTAATATACAGAAGATCGATTTAGTATATATTAAGTAAAGATTTCATCAGTTTGCATCCACACAGAAACACAAAGTGTAAAATACTGTTTCAGTACTAGTTATAGCATTACTTCACATTGGACAACACATTAAGGACAGATCCCACATGAGGAGTAAGTACACAGTGACTCCTGTTGTTGACTTAACAATTTGACACTCTTGTTTATGGCGTCAGTAATCTCCCTAGGCTCTTGTCATGAGTTGCCAAGGCTATGGAAACTTTTTGAGTTCACCAATTTCAATCTTATTCAGACAGGGTCACCGTCAAAGTGGAAGTTCTCTCCTTCCTTCAGAGAAAGGTACCTCCTCCTTTGATGGCCCATTCTTTCTACTGGGATTGCATTCGTAGAGATTTTTTTTTTTTTCCCCAGAGTGTCTTGCCTTTCCATGCCTAAAATCCTTTCATGGGCTTTTCAGCCAGATCCGACTGCCTTAAGGGCTGATTCTGAGGCCAGAGTGCTATTTAGGACATCTGCCATTCTATGAATCTGCTGTGTATCCTGCTTCCCATGTTGGATCATTCTCTCCCTTTTGTATTCTATCAGTTAGTATTAGCAAACAATAGTCTTGTTTGTGTGATCCCTTTGCCTCTTAGACCTATCAGTGTGATCAGTTGTGAACTGAAATTGATCACTTGGACTAGTGAGATGGCATTGGTACATGCCACCTTGATGGGATTGTATTGGAATCCCCTGGCACGTTTCTAACTCCACCATTTGGGGCAAGTCCGATTGAGCATGTCCCAAATTGTACATCTCCTCCCTCTCTTATTCCCACTCTTATATTTAACAGGAATCACTTTTCAGTTAAATTTAAACAACTAAGAATAATTGTGTGTTAATTACAGAGTTCAACCAATAGTACTAGAGCAAAAAAAATACTAAAAGGGATAAAGTATGACATAGTACATCAACAGTCAGGACAAGGGCTAATCAAGTCACTGTTTCTCATAGTGTCCATTACTTAAAAATGATATTCCTATATGTTACTCTAAGACATTATTGTATACAATTTTAATTTTAAGCAGCCTGCATTTCAATGTGTTTTCACATTTTAAATTTAACTGTCTCAGAAAAAAATGTGTTGCTTAATTTTTGACACTGGGATATTTAGAGGTAAACAAGATGGATTTTTCTGCCTTCCAAAGCATTCTTTTATATGGAATTTCACTTAATTCTCACAACAGCTTGTTGTTTGTCTCACTCTACATGTAAGAAAACTGAAGTTCAGGAGGTTAGGTCAGTTGTGAAAGGTCAAATTTTATGCTAATCAAGAGAAAAATTAGGGTTGAATCCCTAGTCTCTTTGCTCCCATTGTCTTGTTTCTCCAGTTCACCATACTATACCTCAGGCAACAGTGGCCAGACAGGAGGCAGCACAGGCTTCATAATAGTTGACGGCTTCATTTTATTACTCTTCTCTTCTATCCAAATTAGGTACAATCTACATGGGATAAAAGCATTTAACTATATAACTGTTTGTGTGTATGTGTTTCTGTTTTATATTAGTTCTTATTCTTTTGAAAGCCTTCTTTTTGTTTTTTGACTTGAGAAGAGGGAGCAAGAAAGAGAGAAACCCATCTGCCCATCTGCTGCCACACTCTCATGAAGCCTAGGATAGCCGCAGCTGGGCTGTGCTGAAGCCCATAGCCGGTAACTCAATCTGTCTCTTGTATGGTGACAAGCACCCAGCTGCCTGAGTCGTCCCCTGCTGCCTCTGAGTGCACACCTAGCAGGAAGCTGGACTCCAGTTCATAGCTGGTACTCCAGCCAAACACTATATTATGGGGTATCTTAACTGTTAGGCCAAATGGCCATCCCTGAAATTCTTAATACATTTATTCTCAACTTGTCTTCATGATTTAGATAGTAAAGGCTCAATAAAGTACAAAAATATGCATAATTTCAACTTGGCTTCAGCCTCAGGTTTCTACTGCTGATTATACATGATTGTACAATAAATTAACCTAACACCACCCCATTTTCTCTTTAAGTAGCTATAGAATAGTTTTTATAACCATCCCACAGCCCATATGTGTGTTGTATTAAGAGGTTATCCTATAAGGTGTAATGGTTGTCCTTCTGTTTTCTAGAATATTCTTGAGTGTTTGTGCTTAGTGGTGCCTTTAGAATCAGTCAATGACAATTGTATGTTTGCCAGTGTACTGTCCCTCTCATTGTCTACTCAACAACAGCTTCGCGACCAACCTGTTCCCCATATGGAGAAACATGTTGGTTTGAAAAGAACATTTTCCACAAACATTCCGAAGAAGAATACAGGTTTTCTACCACCCACATCCATATGCACTTATTTTCCTTAGAAATGAATTTGATACCCTGAAGAAATAAACTTTTTTTTTTTTTACTTTCTAAGGTCTTTGAAGTGTATTACAATACCAGAGTGTCAAGAATTGTAAAACACGTACCTGAAGTTAATTTTAAAATTATGAGTTTTCAAGATCACAAGTTATTTAAAATGTATATGGAGGAAAGATAACAGATATGTTTATGTTTTTAGATTTACTCCAGAATAGTGAGGATTTGAGATCTTGGAAAATGACAGGTGTTAGAATATTCCCTACAGTTAGCTTTTGATCTTTCATATCCTAACTTCCTACGTATGCTGGTCCATGGACTAATGTGAGGTAACCTATGGTCACCATGTCACTCTCTGCACCTTACAAGTATTGAGGGAATTAGATCCACTATCACACACTTGAGACTACTATATACCACTCTTAGTCTTATGAATTTCCATTGTAAGTATTATTGTAGTGTTTGTTTATGAGTTTTTATTTAAAATATGGAGAGAGAGAGAGAGAGAGAGAGAGAGAGAGAAGGAAGGAAGGAAGGAAGGAAGGAAGGAAGGAAGGAAGGAAGGAAGGAAGGAAGGAGGGAAGGAAGGAAGGAAGGAAGGAAGGAAGGAAGGAAGGAAGGAAGGAAGGAAGGAAGAGTTTCCATGAGCTGGTTCACTCTCCAAATGCCCACAATAGCAAGGGCTGGGCCACACAGAAGTCAGGAGCCAGAAACTCCATCCAGGTCTCCCATGTTGGTGGCAGGGACTCAGTACTTGAACCATCATCTGCTGCATCCCAGGTGCATTAGCAGGAAGCTGAGTTGGTAGGTGGAGGTGGAACTCAATCCCAGGTATTCCAGCATGGGATGGGGAGTCCCAAGCACCTGCTGCAACAGAACAGTCACCCCTTACCTAATATATTTATTGAGAAGACTAAATAAAGTGTCTAGTTACTAACCATGACAATTTCAGTAATTTTTTATTTGCTGAAGCGGAGTTGATTCATTAAAAATTGTAATATAAATCTTACAGTTTCTCCTTCTAGCAATGTCTAAATATCCTGAGAGGTGCTGCCTAGCCAAATTATTCTATTTAAAGTAGCAAGAGTGTGCTTGTGAGAATGGGAAATAATTTGGAAATGATTGATGAGATAGTTTGTATTGATTGTTTTGTTGTTTTTAAGCCTCAATGAATAGATCATGAATCTCTCTCTGGGCCTCCCATAAGAATAGAGTTGGATAGACTTACGGGCAAATGCCATGGAAGAACAACCTTTGCTGACATTTTTCTTTTTTCTTTCTGATGTGCATTGTTTCCTTCTCAGCAAGCTCCTCTGTTAAAATCACCTTCACTTTGCTAGTCACTCAGGTTTGAAAGTTAAGGGCAACTTCTACAGTCCCCTTCTGTGTCATGGCTCTAGAGGCCTATCCGTATTTGGACACCACATCTTACTATTCCACTAAAGTATTTCTCATTCACTCAGTTCTGTTTTTTTTTTTTTATCATATTTCCACTGTAATTCAATTTTTTTCTTTATCTGTAGCTCATACCATTAGGTTTGTCTTCTTGTTGGTCCTACTCATCCAAACTCTACAACACCAGACCCACACAGGTAGCATCACTTCCCTGGTCTGAACTTAAAATTTAGGTGTCCGATGCTCTGTTTTGTGCCTCTTCCTGAGGGAAAATGAGTCTATTGCCATGTGTTTATTATGTTCCAGGGCTGGGCTTAGAAATTCTTGAAATGCAAAACTAGAATTTAATTTTTGAAGTTTTTAGGGATATTTTTCAAGGTAGATGAATGTTGTTTTTGTATCATTAGATAAACGGCATGTTGATAGCCATTTACAGTCTTGCCTCAGGGCCTGAAAGTGCCAAGGCAGGCTATACCATAATATACTCATATCCATAAAGCTGTTTTGAGGATGCTACCTCTTTTTCCAAAGGATTTGTTTACATCCCAATGGCCACAAAATAAATATCAAATTCATTAGTTGGAAGTATAAGATCTGTGATATGGCTTCAAGTAAACTTTTTTTTACCTTTTAATTCAAAATAAAAACCTAAACTGTCAAGTAATAGACTACAGTAGTAACCATGCTTGAGACTTGCACTAAGGTTTTTTATTGCCTCTGCATATTTCAGCATAAGATTTATTTTACCTCTGTATAATACCATGCTGTATGTGATATCCATTTATGAAGTCTTGCACATCCTTCCTGGTACAATTTAAACAACTTCTCTAATATTTTCTTCCTGGTTATCCAGCCAAGGTGACCCTTAGTCATTATAGGCTAGACTGTGTTCCATTTTTAAGTCCAACATAACACAGGTGCCAGTACACTTGTAAAGGTCTCTTGGATACATGTTGAGTTGTTTTTTTGGATTTTTGAATTCCAAGAAATTGATAAGGAGGTTCATAAAGTATTTTTCTTCCTAAAATACACTAATTCAGAAATCAATGTAATGGAAGCAAATACAGAGACTTAGTATATAAACTAATTTGTTAAGAGACTTAATTTGATTGAGAAGTTCAAAAGTTAGGTATTCAGAGTCTTGGGATCTTGCTGAGTTTATTTGCATCTCTTTTATATTTGCTGTTTAATGATTTTCTATATTATACATAAATCTTGGTTTGTATTTTTCCCTGGTTTTTCATCATTCCATGTTACAGAATGTTTAAATGACTTCAGTTGTTCTAAAGCCACTAACATTTTTGAGAATAATCGTAACAGCCTTATTTTGAGGATTTCACAGATGCTGTAATGTGCCACTCAGACCCTTCTTTAAGTCTGTATCCTTACTCCAGTTGTTCAGAATGTTGATCACTTTGAGTTAGCAACTGAGTCCCTTTAGTAAAAGCAAGCTTTTTTTGCTCAAGAACTGAAGGTTTTATCCCCCCTGCCTGCATACATTTCCTGATTAATGCCAAGGTATCAGTGCTTGTTCCCTTGGCTTATTTAGAGCAAGTCAGGCTGATACAGCTCTGTAGATTCTGATGGGCTAAGCTGAGGCTTCTCTCATGGCTGTATCACAGTTTACCTCTACCTCCTGTTCGGTCCTCCTTCCCTCACCGGGATAGATGTTGGTCCAAGTGGCCTCTCCAACACTCTACTGGCTCACAGCTCAGTTTCTGATAGTGTTTCTCATAGAACCCAACCTGCAAGATATGATGTTGACTTTGAAATTCAGTTCACTGTAGAATTGTATTGGGCAATAACTCAATGTAATGTAATAGGTAATGTGGTATAATAAAAAAAAATTCTTGATACCAGGCCCGCACTTACCTGGATTTAAATTTCTGATTGACTTTTTCCATTGCCTCTAGCTAACTGCTTAATGCCCTATCCTCTCAATTTTGTAATCATTGAAATTTTGATAGTCACTTATCATGTAACATTGGTAGGATGGAGAGATTTTTGTAATTTTAAGTGTGGTGATCAGCATAGTTCTCAATGAGAGAGCAATGTTTGGCCAAAGATTTGAAGATAAGGGGGTGAGTCAAAAATACTTGAGAAAAGAATGCACCAAATACTGACAATAGGATCATACCAAATCTACGTGATGTAGTTGATAAATTAACCATTCCGCATCGTCTCTAATCTCTAAGCTTTGGTAGAGGCTGTCTATTCTACGTGGAAAGCCCCCCATGGATCTTTTTTTTTTTTTTTTAAACTTTTATTTAATGCATATAAATTTCCAAAGTACGACTTATGGATTACAATGGCTTTCCCCCCATACCGTCCCTCCCACCCACAACCCTCCCCTTTCCCACTCCCTCTCCCCTTCCATTCACATCAAGATTCATTTTCGATTATCTTAATATACAGAAGATCAGCTTAGTATACATTAAGTATGGATTTCAACAGTTTGCTCCCACACAGAAACATAAAGTGAAAAATAATAGATGATTTTTTAAAATGATGATGAAATCAGAGCAGACCTATTGTCATGTTTAATCCCAGTGAGAGTCAAGTTGGGAATTGATAATTTCTTTTTTTTTTTTTTTTTTTTTTTTTTTTACAGAGGATCTGTTTAGTATGCATTAAGTAAGGATTTCAACAGTTTGCACCCCCATAGAAACACAAAGTGAAATATATTGTTTGAGTACTCGTTATAGCATTAAATCTCAATGTACAGCACATTAAGGATAGAGATCCTACATGAGGAGTAAGTGCACAGTGACTCCTGTTGTTGACTTTACCAATTGACACTCCTGTCTATGGCATCAGTAATCTCCCTATGCTCCAGTCATGAGTTTCCAAGGCTATGGAAGCCCTCTGAGTTCTCCGATTCTTATCTTGTTTAGACAAGCTCATAGTCAAAGTGGAGGTTCTCTCCTCCCTTCAGAGAAAGGTACCTCCTTCTTTGATGGCCTGTTCTTTCCACTGGGATCTCACTCGCAGAGATCTTTTGCCAGAGTGTCTTGGCTTTCCATGCCTGAAATACTCTCATGAGCTTTTTAGCCAGCTCCGAATGCCTTTAGGGCTGATTCTGAGGCCAGAGTGCTATTTAGGACATCTGCCATTCTATGAGTCTGCTGAGTATCTCACTTCCCATGTTGGATCACTCTCCCCTTTATTTACTCCATCAGTTAGCGTTAGCAGGTACTAGACTTGTCTATGTGCTCCCTTTGACTCCCAGTCCCTTCACCATGACCAACTGTGAACTGAAACTGATCACCTGGAACAGTGAGATGGCATTGGTACATGCCACCTCGATGGGATTGAATTGGAATCCCCTGGTATGCTTCCAACTCCACCACTTGGGGCAAGTCAGCCTGAGCATGTCCCAAATTATACATCTCTTCCCTCTCCCATTCCCACCACCATGTTCAACAGGGATCACATTTCAGTTAATTTTCAACACTTAAGAATAACTGTGCATCAATTACAGATCTAGGCCGGCGCTGTGGCTCACTAGGCTAATCCTCCGCTTCGCGGCGCCGGCACACCGGGTTCTAGTCCCGGTCGGGGCGCCGGATTCTGTCCCGGTTGCCCCTCTTCCAGGCCAGCTCTCTGCTGTGGCCAGGGAGTGCAGTGGAGGATGGCCCAAGTGCTTGGGCCCTGCACCCCATGGGAGACCAGGAGAAGCACCTGGCTCCTGCCATCGGATCAGCGCGGCGGCCATTGGAGGGTGAACCAGTGGCAAAGGAAGACCTTTCTCTCTGTCTCTCTCTCTCACTGTCCACTCTGCCTGTAAAAAAAAAAAAAAAAAAAAAAATCTCCCCCATGGATCTTACTATGCTTGTAAGTGTTTAACAACTAGCTTTCTGTGTGACAGGGGAAAGTTCTGTTATGGCCAGTTTCTGTGGTATAAATATTTCCACCATGATCACGTTACCAGTATAAAGGCACTGAATGTGAAGCTGAGAGAAGATGCACAAAATTGGCTCTGGCAAGCTGGGAGAGGTGGCTGTAGCAAAGCACGGTACCTGATTAACTTCTGCTCATGGGCTCTCACCTGTTTCAGGTTCTCTCTGCCCTTTAAATCATCCCAGAGGCGGTTTCATAGCCTTCTGCTTTTCCCAAGCATGCTGCAATTTTTGCTCTCTCGTTATCCAAACAATCAAAGCATTTTAGGGCAATTATCATTTTTACATTAGTGGTATTTAGCATAGTCCCTGACAGAAAGTAGCAACATAAAGTGTGTTTTTAAAGTCCTCAATTTTAGTAGGTGTTACTTTGTTATTTTTAAAAGTCTTACTTGTAATATTTTATTGATGTTAAAGACTTATTATTTTAGAATGATAATGATACTGTGGTTATAATGTTAAAGAAAGCCTTTGCTCTTTAGAGTATCTGCAAGATATTTGCACAAAAATTAGTGGAGTCTGTATTTGTGTTCAAATAGTCTATGTGGAGGTAGCAGGTGGAGGGATAGGGATGAGGAAAAATTGGCCAGGAATTAATGATTACTGAAATTGGATGACAAGTGTACTTTCATTTATTCTATTTTTCTTTTTTTTTTTTTTAGATGGAAAGGAGGAAAGTTTATTACTTTAATTTGTTTACATGCTGAAAATCTGTACTTTATAGTTTTATGAAATTTTCTTTTTTTTTAACTTTTATTTAATGAATATAAATTTCCAAAGTACGATTTATGGATTACAATGGCTTCCCCCCCATACCGTCCCACCCACCCACAACCCTCCCCTTTCCCACTCCCTCTCCCCTTCCATTCACATCAAGATTCATTTTCGATTATCTTAATATACAGAAGATCAGCTTACATTAAGTAAGGATTTCAACAGTTTGCTCCCACACAGAAACATAAAGTGAAAAATAATAGATGATTTTTTTTAAATGATGATGAAATCAGATCAGACCTATTGTCATGTTTAATCCCAGTGAGAGTCAAGTTGGGAGTTGATAATTTCTTTTTTTTTTTTTTTTTTACAGAGGATCAGTTTAGTATGCATTAAGTAAAGATTTCAACAGTTTGCACCCCCATAGAAACACAAAGTGAAATATATTGTTTGAGTACTCGTTATAGCATTAAATCTCAATGCACAGCACATTAAGAACAGAGATCCTACATGAGGAGTAAGTGCACAGTGACTCCTGTTGTTGACTTTACCAATTGACACTCCTGTCTATGGCATCAGTAATCTCCCTATGCTCCAGTCATGAGTTTCCAAGGCTATGGAAGCCCTCTGAGTTCTCCGACTCTTATCTTGTTTAGACAAGGTCATAGTCAAAGTGAAAGTTCCCTCCTACCTTCAGAGAAAGGTACCTCCCTCTTTAAAGACCTGTTCTTTCCACTGGGATCTCACTCACAGAGATCTTTTGCCAGAGTGTCTTGGCTTTCCATGCCTGAAATACTCTCATGGGCTTTTCAGCCAGATCCGAATGCCTTTAGGGCTGATTCTGAGGCCAGAGTGCTATTTAGGACATCTGCCATTCTATGAGTCTGCTGAGTATCTCACTTCCCATGTTGGATCACTCTCCCCTTTATTTATTCTATCGGTTAGTGTTAGCAGGTACTAGACTTGTTTATATGCTCCCTTTGACTCTTAGTCCTTTCATTATGATCAATTGTGAACTGAAATTGATCACTTGGAATAGTGAGATGGCATTGGTACATGCCACCTCGATGGGATTGAATTGGAATCCCCTGGTATGCTTCCAACTCCACCACTTGGGGCAAGTCAGCCTGAGCATGTCCCAAATTATACATCTCTTCCCTCTCCCATTCCCACCACCATGTTCAACAGGGATCACATTTCAGTTAATTTTCAACACTTAAGAATAACTGTGCATCAATTACAGATCTAAACCAGTTATATTAAGTAGAACAGATAAAAAAAACTACTAAGAGGGATAATGTATTAAGTTGTTCATTAACAGTCAGGGCTATGCTGATCAAGCCACCGTTTCCCATAGTGTCCACCTCACTCCAACAGGTTTCCCTCTTGGTGTTCAGTCAGTCTTTGAATAGTTTTTAGCATTAGAAAATTGCATTGAGGGTGGGATGGTGTTTCAGTAGCTTATTCTCCAACAAGTTAGTTATGTGATAGCAACTACCAGAATCACTTGATTAATTAATGTGTGTATTTTCATCCTTGAATGCTGAGGAAATATATTGCAGAGTTGATTAAGGGGAAAAAAATCACAAAATCCTGTGACCCACAAAACCTGGAACAGGCCTAGATCATGATGTTCCGTAAAATTCTTTCTTGACTCAAGCATTGTTGTAGTTTTCTCTCATATTTGTGTGTTTAACTCTTTTTACTCAGAAAATGATTACTCAGGAAATTGTTCATGTAAAATTGCTGCTCTGAGTTATTTTACAAAAGTGGTTCTCTGACAGGTTTAAGGGCAAGATTTATGAGAGGCAAGTATAAAACAAAATGTATTTTTTCAATCACTGCACACACTTAGAGTCTTTTGCATCAAGAGTTCTAAGGTAGATGTGAAATTGCCTAGGAAATTAGATGTGGATTTATTTTGGTTAAACCTGGGTGAAAAGAATATTTCCCAGTGCACCGGTATTAGTGTACGTTGCTACAAGTACAAAGATGCCACAAAAGTATGTCTACAGGGGCTAGAAGAGCAGTGGGCGCTAAAACCAGGATCTTCTGTTGCTTATTCTCTTCTTTCTGGGCTGAATTTTAAATAACCATTTTGCATTTCAAATTGAAGTTTATCTAAATACATAATATTCCAATTTTATATTAATGGACTATAAAGAACTTTGCTGTAAGAATATAAAGAAGATTTGGGGGAATGTATATAAGAAAAATGACTAATGTCATAAATAAGCCAACTTTATGAGGAGTTCATTAGAAAATGATTCGTAGTACATTTAAAGAACTTAAAGGCTCTGGTGTTTTAAAAGGAGCAGTAAAGTTTTTTGACTATAATATTTGATAAAATGCATTTCATTTATACAACATAATGAAACTAATATCTGTTCAACTAAAAAGCTTTCAAGACAGATGAGATGAGAACTTTTGAGCTCCGAATCTTATTACCTCTATTCATTCATTTGTAATAATAAGACCTAATTCTACTCAATGACTCAAGTTTGCAATATTTACTGCCTTCAGAGATATTGTCAGGATGATCTGAATTTTATTTTGAAATAATTTCAAATCAACAGAGGAGTTGCAAGTCCACACAGGCAAACACCCAAATACACTTACCCAATATCAAGGGTTTGGGACATTTTGCTATGTTTGTCTGATTATTCTAGTTCTCTCTAAAATGTTGATTTATATCTGTATAATATACATGCTAATTTATTCTTTCTATACTTTTTATAAGAAGTTAAATGCACTTTTACTTCTAATGCTTCAATGTGCATTTCACAAGAACACAGGTATTTTCCTGTGTCACAACTTTATAGTTAACAAATCCAACATATAGAATATTTTATATAATCTACATGTATTTCATATATATATGGATTTAGGAGCATAACGTTACTTCCTGCCCTCCTTCCTGCCCATGCTCCCATCCTCCCTCCTCCTCCTTTAATTTTTTTTTTTTTAATTTTTTTTTATTTTTTTGACAGGCAGAGTGGACAGTGAGAGAGAGAGACAGAGAGAAAGGTCTTCCTTTGCCGTTGGTTCACCCTCCAATGGCCGCCGCTGCAGCCGGCGCACCGCGCTGATCCGATGGCAGGAGCCAGGAGCCAGGTGCTTTTCCTGGTCTCCCATGGGGTGCAGGGCCCAAGCACCTGGGCCATCCTCCACTGCACTCCCTGGCCATAGCAGAGAGCTGGCCTGGAAGAGGGGCAACCGGGACAGAATCCGGCGCCCCGACCGGGACTAGAACCCGGTGTGC
Source organism: Oryctolagus cuniculus (assembly GCF_964237555.1). NCBI lineage: Eukaryota > Metazoa > Chordata > Mammalia > Lagomorpha > Leporidae > Oryctolagus > Oryctolagus cuniculus. The sequence goes on from NC_091446.1 coordinate 45,154,510, forward strand.
CGGCGCCGCTAGGCGGAGGATTAGCCTAGTGAGCCGCGGCGCCGGCCTACTCCTTTAATTTTTACAATGACATACTTTTAGTTTACTTTATAATCATAAGATTAACTGCACTAAGAATTCAACAAAAAAAGTAAGGAAAAAAAAACAGAGTTCGACAACATTAGAGACAAGGGCTGTAATCAGTTCTCAAAATGTCATTTTCACTAGCATGTACATCAATTTTTTTGTATTCTGTTAGTTACCACAGATCAGGGTAAACATATTTGTCTTTTTGGAACTGGCTCATTTCACTAAGTTTAATGGTTTCTGGTTGCATCCATTTTGTTGCAAAAAGAAAAGATTTCATTATTTTGTGTGGCTCAATAATATTCCATAGTGTATACATGCCACATTCTCTTTATCCAGTCATTGGTTGATGGGTATCTGTATTGATTCCATAACATAGGCATTGTGAATTGAGCTGCAATAAACATGCAATACAGATCACTCTTGCATAACAACACACTCCTGTATGAACAGGGGTCATAGAAGAAATCAAAAGGGAAATAAAAAAACCTGGAAGCATATGAAGGTGGTAGTATGACGTATCAAAACTTACGGGATACAGCAAAAGCAGTGTTAAGAGGGAAGTTTATAGCAGTTAGGGCTAGCATCAAATAAATGATCTAACAGTGCATCCCCAGGACCTAGATAAACAACAATAAATCAAACCCAAAATTAGTAGGAGGAAAGCATTAATTAAAATTAGAGAAGAAGTTTGAAGCCAAAGAAAATCATACTAAAGATCAGTGAAATGAAGAGCTGTTTTTTTTTTTAAAGTTGATACATCATTGGCCCAACTAACAAAAAAAAAAAAAAAAAAAAAAAAAAAAAAAAAAAAAGAGGGGATACCCAAATCAATAAAATCATAGATGAAAAAGGAGATGCAACAGTGGATACCACAGAAATAAAAAGAATCATCAGGAATTACTAAAAACAGCTATATCCCAACAAATTGGAAATCTAGAAGAAATGGAGAGATTCCTGGACACATACATTCTACAAATATTGAGACACTAAGACATAGAAAACCTAAACAGACCAGTAACCAAGAGGGAGATTGAATCAGTAATAAAAACCCTCCCAACAAAGAAAAGCCCAGGACTGGATGGCTTCACTGCCCAGTTTTAGCAGACATTCCAATTCTTCTCAAGCTATTCAAAACCATTGGAAGGTAGGGAATCCTCCCAAACTCCTTCTATGAAGCCAGCATCACCTTAATTCCTAAACCAGTAGAAGATAAAACTGAAAACTACATCTATAGACCAGTTGACCTGATGAACATAGATGCAAAAATCCTCAACAAAATACTAGTGAATTGAACCCAACAGCACATTAGAAAGATCAATCACCCAGACCAAGTGTTCAGTCTTTATAGTTGTGTAACTCAATTGGTTTTATGGTTTTCATGTGGGAAAGTGGGATAAACAAATTTGTCTTCTCTGAATGATAGGATCTTTAATCATTGCAAACAAAATGGCCTGTCTTGCTGATTTTCATCAGTGAGGTAAAGAGTCTCAGGTTGTATCAGATGGTAGACTCTGCTTTTATATTGCAGACATTTAACTGAGAAAATGATATCCAATCAAATATTCTGAACTATTTACATGGTATAGTAACAGTCTGTAGACATCTACTGAATTTAAGGAAAAACACAATGCTTGTTTATTTGCAGTAGGATACATAGGACTTAGTGAGTCAGTACTAAACTTTGAAAGATTGTAGACTAAAAATAAAATTTTCATATGTAATCCTTGGAACACATAGTTCTGACAAGTGGTTGCTTCTTTTCTCTGTGATATGAAAGCTGCTGATATTCTTAGATTATCTTGCCATGTATAATTACATTTCTGGGTAGTACTCTGATACCCTCAGGCCCAGAGCCCTGTGGTGTAGAGAATTTACTCAGACAAGCACACAGATTGATGCTTGCTCCATGTTGTGTTCTCTAAGGGCAATCAAGAGCTTAGGAAAGTAAATGTCTTCGCATGAGATAAAATTTGTATGTGTGGAAAATATACTTGTTTTATGTAATGCTTTGCATTTTACTGGATATTAAAATTATAGTTAAATCAAATTTCTAAAATTTTTCGCCATTGAGATACCATTAGGGACTCAAAATCAAGACATATGCTGAGTAATACACAAATAAACATATTAAATATTCCATCATAACTATGATTTTATCATTTGAGCTATCAGCACAATTTTCTACTTGTGAAGTGCCTTACATGGAATTCATGAAAGCTATAAAAGTGTAGTCACTGGAATTCTCATTTTCAATTCTGATTACTAGTGCTGTGAATGTAAATAAATAAACCTATCTTCACTTCTGTAAAATGGGATGATAATCTTGGTACTTTGTGGTGTTTCCTGATATTTATTTTTTATTGTTAGAAAGATGCAGCAAATGCTAACAGACTATTAAGAAGTTAAGCTTGTTATTACAATAGTGATTGGTGTTTTTTTTTTTAAATAAATATTCAGGTCAATCTTTAAACCGTCTTAATATAAGTAAAAACATTCCTGAAATTTTTGTTAAAAGAATTTGTCTGAATATCTCATCTTTCACAGTTGCCTTCATTTTTCCATTTGCCAGAGAAAATAAGTTAAAAGTGAAGTCAATTTGATCTAGCTCTGGCTTATTAAGGAGCTTAAATATTCTGGTATTAATACTTTTTATGAAAACAGATTAATTTTGAAAATATATATGTGCAAGAAAAGGAAAAATAACAGGAAGCCAACCTCAAAAATAAAATGCAACCCTGAGTGTTTTACAAGGAAGGGAACTTGTATTTCACCTTTAAAATCACCCGTAATTGTAGAAGCTGTGAGTGGATGACTAGGTAATTATTTGAGTCAAAGTAAAATGTGTTAATATATACTTCGTTCAGATAGTTTTAGTAAAGAATTTTTCTTTTTTTGAATTGTGCAAATAATTACCTCCACTTATTACTTCCATTTGTTAGTGTAGCTATTGCCCTCATGCAGATCATAACAAAGTAAGCCTTTTGGAGGCAGCTTAAGATATTCAGCTGTTGGATAACATTTGTGAGGATTTTTCTAACGCTTTAGAACTTAACTACTTCTAGTTTTAAACTCACAAAGATGACGGACTTTTTGCTGAGAGAAATTCCCATGTAAAGAAAATGGTGCATACAATTGAGGGGCTCGCCAACACTCCACAGCCTGCCAGTGGAAACCAGTTTAAGTTCTCCCATGTTTGCAGAAATCAACTCGCTGCTCATTTTTCACCAACCTGAAGATAATTTGCTTAACAAGTGCTCTGAGATGTATGTACATTAAAAAAGAATGTTATCGAAATTCAAGACAGTGTTTGCTTAGTCTGTTTCTTTAATATAGAATGGATTAATGGAAGAAGTGTTTTGAAGATATTACACGTTCTTATAGCTTTATTGTGCTTGACAAATCATCTTTTAAATACAATTAAAATTTTAAGCTCACCTAGATCTCTGTAAAACCAAAATCATGCATTCATTTCTGTCATTCCTAATTGTGGCTTATGCACCATTGTTTCTTCCTCATTTGTCAGTACCAGTACTAATACATTTTCCTCATCAGCTGCTGTGCTAAATGAAATTGACAGTCCTGGCATCCTAAGGAGTTTGCAGGTTGGAAGGGAAGACAAGCAGATAAACCACCTTTGTCATTGACACATTATCTGTGGGTGCACTGAGGATGAAAGGTAGAGCAAAGTCCACTCATGTTGCTCACAGCTTAATTAGTGATCGGCTTTCCTTGTAATGTAATCGCCAGCTGGGAGCATGTTAGCATCCCTGTGCTGGCTGCTGTGGGACCAAATCTGTGATTTCAAGTGGTCAGGGAGGGATTCCCAGGTGGAGAACCTTGGAAGTCACGAATCAATGAGGTAGGTGGGTAGGGGAGGAAGCAGTTTGTGAGCACGGAGTCTAGAGAGAGCAGTCCTGGCCCAGTGGGGAAGTATCTGCTTGGCGGGCATAGGGTCTTTGTGTTCATTCCTAGTTTAGTACCTTACTTCTCGGTTTTTGTCGCTGATACCTTTTGTATTATCTGGCACCATATCTACTATGGGAATTCCTTTTTAAACAAATATCCCAGACTGTAGGCTTTAGTTGTGCTTTTACAACCTACCTTGTATTGCAAAGCATTATGAACAAGCTTTATAAATCAGGGCATTTTGATATCAGTGTGTCTGGCTTAGATATAAGTCTGATGACCATGTAACACTGGCCTACAGCCCTCCATGGCCTCAGTCTGCTGGTTGGGAACATATGATCCTTTGATCTCAGTCCACATCCTGTCTGACCCCTGCACGTTTCTGAGTTTGTGATCTTTGAACAAAGCTGGAAACCAACTTGTCCTTTATGGTAAGCTTCCTGTACTTCATTGCACGTTCACCATTATTAAGCCCCACATCCCCACGAAAATGCAGTGATGGAGTAGGATATGAACTTCCACACTAGTTATTTCCTTTGAGTAGACGCAGTGAGTGCTTTGTACCACTACAGAATGCCTTGTGATTTTGCAGTGATTTTTTTCTGAATCCTGAACTCTATGAATTTGATGTGTTTGTATAGCTACATACATGTAATATGTACATGACATGTATGGTCTTATTTTTAAGCTAAAAATGAATGATATTTATAGTATTAAAATGAACTCTTTTGAACTATTTAATATCTACTTAGGAAAATTGAATTTGTTATATACACTCCCGCAGTATTTTTTTTAAATATTCATTTATTTATTGGAAAAGTAGAGATACCAAGAAAGAGAAAAAGAGAGGTGTGGGGGGAGTCTTCCATCTGCTGGTTCATTCCCCAAATGGCCACGACAGCTGGGCTTGGCTGTGCTGAAGCCAGGAGCCAGGAGCTTCTTCCAGGTCTCCCATGTGGGTGCAGGGCCCGAGTACTTGGGCCATCTTCCACTGCTTTCCCAGGCACATTAGCAGGGAACTGGATTGGAAGTGAAGCAGCTGGGGTTTGAACCAGGGCCATATGGGAAGCGAACACTGCAGGCAGAGCCTTAGCCTTCTACGCCACAGCAACAGCCCGTACGGTATAGTATTATAGTATCATATGTATGTGTTTTTAGGTATAATGACTACTTGTCCTGGATTGGGCATAGTTTATAACTCTGGAGTATATCTTAATATGGGTAAAATGGGGATCAGAGACATTAAATAAAATTGTCCAGAGATACACAGCTAGAAGGAAGAACAATTGAAAGTTGAACCTGTCTTAAATGATACCTGCCCATGTATTCTAGGCAGAGAATTAGGCCCCTTTTAAATGTCATTTTAGGTAGTAGTTAATTACCATTTTGGCTTTTCAAAAACATCCCTAGTATACATTATTTCATCTGTTGGCTTTGAGGAAGAAAGTAAGGGTGGTTTCTGGCTAGCAGTTATTAAATACTTGATTAGTAACAGTCCTAAGTATTTGTTAAATGGAATTTCTGTGTTGGTATTGTTTTAGAGATTTATGATTCTGTAGCTGCCTTCATTGACAAGGCAACCAAAATTTCATCTCACTCGTGCCATGGTACTTCACCAGTTAAGCATTTCTTTGTTGCTTTTATCTTATGCTCTATTCATGGTATTTAATTAGATTTAAATCAGCTCATTAATGTCTTCTGCAAACTAATTGATTCTCCAATAAAGGGGCTTTGTTTTCTTGTCAACTCTTTGATGTCTTCACAAGATTAGGTATTATTGCATCCTAAAGCTAATTATTTTATTAATGAAGTGGTGATTTTTGTATGTATAATCACTAATGGATTTTTAAAAATCAAGATGCATTTGAAGGTTATGGGAATCATTATCATTAATTTCTGGGGTACTTAATCATTGGCAGGCATGATGCACAGTGCCTTGGGGAACAAAGATGGTGACTATAACCCATAAAACTCTCTAAGAAATAAGGCGTTCTTACTTTTGTTTACATAGACATCAATTCCATTGCTATACAGAGCATTTATTGTATAGGATGTCAGTGTGGAATACATAAATTTGGTGTAATACAGAAAAATTAGTTCAGAAAAATTACAGGCAATTACAAAGTTAAAAAGAAGAAAAGGCTGCAGTAGGTTAATTCAGCATGTACTGAAAATGCTTGTTTAATAACCAAGGTAATAATCACTTCGACTTCAAGAAGATACCTCAAATGTAGTTAATTATGATAATTTACATTTCACAGAAATAATACATTTTGATAGTTTTTTGTTCCTTATCACATCAGTTTCTACAATTCTCTCTAATTACATTAATTTTTCATGAATACTGAGTAAATATTCCTGTTACTTTCTATAAAACTGGCCCTGTAGTCTGATAGAGTTTCCATAGAAGAGGTAATGAGTTTTGAGCTCCCTCTTTTTTTTAGAGAGACCTGGAAAATTTGTAATAATTATTCGAACAATTTCTTTTATACTCCAGTCCACTAACACTGCTAAGCACCTTCTATATTCAGATACTGTTTTAGGCTTGGGAAAACAATATTAGAAATAAAAGGTATGAAAGGAGAGTTTAGAAATAAATGTGTCAGGGTGAAACAGAGGATGAGTAGCTTTTAATGGTATCACAGGCATTATGCAAATTCATAGGAGAGAGCCAAATCCAGGGTGAGTTAGAAAATAGAAGAAATGCTGGTTACTGATGATTGGAGAGAATGAGTATTCATGATGGGTTAGTCAGACAGGTGTTCAAAAGACCTTAAACATCTAAAGAAACCTGTGAGGGGGGGCACAGTTAGCTGATCCTGTGGATGCCATTGTGATAAAATAGAATGTGAGTAGAAATGAGAACAGAGTGGAGGAAGTGGTTCATTCCAAAAGGAAGGCATCAGAGAAGTTTAACAAAAACTATCCCTGTTTAGTTAATCTTCCTCAATCGTACTTCTAAACAATTTTAGCATGTGTCAACGAGGTAAGATTGTAAAATAAGTGAGGTGTTCTAAGTTATTTTCTGTCCAAATGGGTATGGAATCTGCAGTTACACTGAATGCCACTCATAGAATTATAGCTTGATTTCATATTTCTCTTAGCTGGTTCTCACCTGTAGTAGTGGGAGATCTTCCCGTAAGTTGAAAGTAGAGAACAAATGGTAGGAAATGCGCAAATCCTTGAAACCAGCTGTTCCAGAATATCTGGAGTGACACACATTTACAGTGAGTCACTCTATGACCAAGGTTGAGGAGATTTTCCTTGTGATAAACCTAACAAAGACCTTCTCCAATATAACTCTAGAACTACAATATCAGAGTGTCACACAGTATTTTGAAATATACCTATTACTGCAGATTTCTTTTCTCTATTTTTTTTCTTTGATATGCATTGAATCCTTGGATGAGTAATCAATGAGAGAGATAATATATAATTCTAGAACTACAATATCAGAGTGTCACAGAGTATTTTGAAATACACCTATTACTGCAGATCTCCTTTTCTCTATTTTTTTCTTTGATATGCATCGAATCTCTGGATGAGTAGTCAAATGAGAGAGACACATAGGAAATAGAAGAGTTGGATCCGAGAGGGTTCAGGGCATGAGCTCAATCTGTATAAGTTTTTATGAGAATGAAGGAAAATTAATGTAGGACCACTTTTAAGATGTTACCTTCCCCAGTGGCCTGCGTAAGACAAGGGTTGCTTTTGGGATCACAGACCTGATGTACAAGCCTAATTTGCCACTTTCATGGCTATGCAGTTCTGCTTTATGTACTTCATTCTGTGAGGAAAAATCAAGGTAAGGACATTTTGCTTATAGGTATAATATTAAACAGGATAATGCTCACAGCACATTTGGCATATGGCTGCTGTTTCTATTGTGGATTTCATTATTATTGCTTATGTTGATGGTGGTATTCTTCAGTAAACATGGGGACAGGGAAGATCCTCAGGAAACTAAGTAAGGCAAAGATGGCAGTGCCACTTCAGATGTGAATCCAGCTCCAAGATTATGGAGTGCTAATGAATTCAGTTAGGATGTAGGACTTCATACTTAATGGGGTGTCCTCAGCTGCCTCCTAGCACAGTGCACTGAGTGCTGTGTAAAGAGACTACAAAGGAATCCTCTTGGATGTACCATCAAGGAAAGGTGTGCTAATGTGTTTTAGTGCCTCACTGTGTTTCTAATGTGTTTCTGTCTTGAGGGAAGAGTTAGTATAAGTACAGAATAATGGGGGGGGGGGGTTGGATTCATTTTCCAGTAGCATGGATAATCTCCATGGAGTTAGAAACATGCCTACCTGGCCCTGCCCTGATGAACAGTGTGCAGTCATAGGCCAAGTGGATCTGATGCATGGTGTATATGGTGAACTGTGTTTCAGCTGATTTGGGCACCATACAAAAGGATAAGACACATGGCTTTAATGTTGATTCACAACAGCTGAGGGGAGTCCACCCTGAAGAGACCCCTATCTGGGACTTTCTAAAAGTCTGTAGCAACAGTATAAGAAGTCTTCCTTTGTTCTTTTGTGGGAAAAAAAAATAGAAGCATCTGTTGCCAAGAAACTAGTCATTTTAAGTGAAATTATGACCAAAATGAGAGTATATTTTTCCGTAATGAATTATTAAATTGTTTTGTTGGTTTCATGTAACCTATGGTGTTGACATTTATGAACACCTTTTACTTCATTTTTAATTTTTCCCAACCCCATTATTTGTAGCTGCATTAGCACTCATTAAAATTTTACCGAAACAAGTGAAAGATGATGCTTCTTTCATGAAGAACTGTAGCTTAAAGGAAATGATATTTTTAATGCTCTCAGTTCTTGTCCTTTTTTGGTGTTCAGCTTTGTTACCCAGAATGTATTCACTCAGGGTTGTCTTAAGAACTTCTGTTAAAGTTTCTGTGACCAAGGCAATTTGATGTGTATAAACAAGCAAGCTTACAGGATTTGTATGTTCATATGCGTGCCATTCATACTGCTGAGCGTGTCTCCTTAGCTTAGTGTTAATTTTTAGAATTCATATCAATATGTATCTGCATTTTAAGGCAATTCTGAAAAAAGCATGAAAATACATGAGCAGGTTTATTTTTCTATGGCATCCCTGACTTAATTTGACAATAGAATATAGCATTCAAAGGCTGCTGATGTATCTAACACTGTTAATATTTCAGAGACAGGTGTCCAATTTATATTTCATTGGTTCCATATTTCCTGGCCTGAAAAATAGCAATGAACATGAATTTGACATAATTTTACTGTCACCACACCATGTATTTTATGGACTCTCTTTACCCCATGTTATATACTCAGACCTCTGTTGAAACAAGTTGTCAGAATGACCCCTCTTGAAACAACTAGTAGGTAGGGCCTTTCTTGAAATCATACCCATACTGTAGAGATTTACATGGACCTAGAGGAAGAAATGGTTGTTTTCCAGGAATACAACATGCTTAAAAACAATACTACTCATAAGAGAGTAATCAACATTTAATGAATTATTACAAGGGCAAGTACTCTGAATGTTTCTATGTATTGACTCATTTGGTCTTCACACTAGCATTATGTGGTAGATAGCTATTTTATCAGTAAGACAGCTGAGGCCAAGAGAGGTTAAAATATATTGGCCCAGTTTACCTTGCTCCTGGTTTCCAGAGCCAATATTAAATGGACAGTGGTTCTATTAGTTTATGTTGCAAACTTAATTGCTTAAAAGAACACAAACTTATTACCTTGCAATCCTGGATAAAAGGAGTCTGAAATGAGTCTTATTAGTCTAACAAGGCAAGGCTGCACTCCTTTAGGAGCTATGGGTAGAATCTTTGTTGTTGCTGTTGTTGTTTGTTTTGTTTTGTTTTGCTTTGCTTTTCTGGTTCCTCAGGGCTTCTCATATTTCTTTGCTCATGGCACCCTTCTGTCTACTAAGCCAGCAGTAGCCAATCAAGCCTTAGTATCACAACACTGTAGTATTCTGTGTTCTCTTTCTCATTGAAGGGCATTTTCACCGTAGACTGTTTAAGGTCTACATATTCAAAACTTAATTCTGTCTGCAACTTTATAATTCTGTTTTGTTGTGTAGCACAACACATTACAGATTAGGGTTAGGATGTGCACATCTTTGGGAGCTCATTTTTCCTTACACTGTAGGTTCATTTCTTGCACTTGGCTTTGGATTGAAACACACATGATACTTTTTAAAGACTTACTTATTTAGGTCAAAGGGAGGGGAAGGCATGTGGAGAGAGAGAGAGTGGGAGAAAAAGTGAGGGATAGTGAATGAAAGAGAGATCTTTCTTTTTTTTTAATTTTTTTTTTTTTGACAGGCAGAGTGGACAGTGAGAGAGAGAGAGAGAGAGAGAGAGAGAGACAGAGACAGAGAGAAAGGTCTTCCTTTGCCGTAGGTTCACCCTCTAATGGCAGCTGCGGCCGGCGCACCGCGCTGATCCAATGGCAGGAGCCAGGTACTTCTCCTGGTCTCCCATGGGGTGCAGGGCCCAAGCACTTGGGCCATCCTCCACTGCACTCCCTGGCCACAGCAGAGAGCTGGCCTGGAAGAGGGGCAACCGGGACTAGAACCCTGTGTGCTGGTGCCGCAAGGCAGAGGATTAGCCTAGTGAGCCACGGTGCTGGCCGAAAGAGAGACCTTTCATCCACTGGTTCACTCCCCAGTGGCCACAACAGCTAGGGCTAGGCCAGGGCAACCCTGGGAGGCAAGAACTCCATCCAGATCTCACAAGTGAGTGGCAGGAACCCAGGTGCTTGGGACATCATCTGCTGCCTTTCCAGGTGCATTAGCAGGAAGCTTGATCAGCAACTGATGAGCCAGGACTCCAGCTGGTGCTCTAATATGGGATTCTGATGTCCCAGTGACAGCTTGACCTGCTGCTCCACAATGCCCACTACACGTTATGTTCATGGTTTTCCAATGAGTTGTGGCTTTGTGGTAGAAGATATTTGTTTTAGGCAGAGAAGCCAAATTGTGACCAAGATTTTTACAGAGAAAACTTACCATGAAGAAGTGGAAATAAGAGGGGAAGGAAGTGAAGTAAGAGTGAGATATCCAGTAAAGTTGCAGGGAGCATGACTCTGACTTGGTCCTATAAGGGGAGTTCTATAATTAATATAGGCTGAACCTCGGAGCTGTGTTCTGATCAAAGGCTAGAGGGCTGGAGGATTTAGACCCCTGTACCCTATTGGTTAATCACTTCTTCTCTATATAAATCCCCAGGCATTTCTCGTTCACCTTATAGAAAAAGAGACTCAAGTTGCCTAGACCCCTGTACCCTATTGGTTAAGCACTTCTTCTCTGTATAAATCCCCAGGCACTTCTCGTTCACCTTATAGAAAAAGAGACTCAAGTTGCCTGAGGGCATTCCCCACAAGCAGACCCTGCTTTGCGTCTGGGGGACTGAAATATAGTACGAGCCTTTGTGTACCACTGATGAAAGGGACTCTAGGAGAAACGGGCAGAGTACAGAGTCTGCTGCAGTACTGAACTGCTCCTGCCTGTATTTTTTTTTAAAGATTTATTTATTTATGTGAAAAGTAGAGATACAGAGAGCAGAGGCAGAAGGAGAGAGAGAGAGAGAGAGAGGGAGAGAGGGAGAGAGGGAGGGAGGGAGAGAGAGAGAGAGAGAGAGAGAGAGAGGATGCTTCCATCCACTATTTCACTTTCCAGATGACTGTAATGGCCAGAGCTGTGCTGATCAAAGCCAGGAGCCAGGAGCCTCCTCCAGGTCTCCCACATGGGTGCAGGGGCCCAAGGACTTCCCAGGCCATAGCAAAGAGCTGAATCGGAAGTAGAGCAGCCAGGACTTGAACCCGTGCCCATACAGGATTCTGGAACTGCAGGTGGTGGCTTTACCTGCTATGCCACAGTGCCAGTCCCTCCTGCCTGTATTCTTAACTTTCCATCTCATATTATACATTATGGAAAGGACACCAGCACCCAGCAATTATGTTTCTTCCTTATTTGCTGATGAAAATGAAAGGGTACAAAAATAACTGTAGAACCCAAGTGCTTATGAGTAGGTATTCAGTTGTTTATTCTTGGAATCATGTTCAAATGCCTATTTGTAATGTAACTCTTCTAGGTGTGTTGTGTAAGAATTGCCACCACCAAGATGTATAAAGACATGTCTACAAAAATAGATAAAAATGACAAACATTGGAATACAGTGTTCCATAAAAGAATTCAATGAGTAATTCCTAGAGGTTTTCATGGCACAGAGCAAACACTGAGGCATGGGAAATCTCAATTATATCCTCAACTGCAAAAGAGGATTTTTAAGACTTTCCTTACGGGACTTTAGAAATTAAATGCAATAATACACATGAACACCACTGGTGTGATACTTGAAATAGGCAAATGCTCAGTAAAGTATAGAAGACTCTCATTCAGATGAACATTTAAATATAACTCAAGTTAGTCTACATCTTGTGCACAAAGGAAAAGATACGTCATCCAGGAGAAATAACAATGATGTTAGTTAAGGAAGATTAAATGGGTTCAAAAGGAAGATTAAATGGGTTCATTTTTAAATATGAAATAGTAGCAGGATGGTCATTTTTAAGTCAATAGTTAAACCATACAATGCAAATCGTACGATTTATGTATCTTGTTAGGTATTTCCCAGAATTAAGAAAACAAGATTTTAGAAAAATCCATCAAAATGAGCTCTTAATCCTGTGACCTAATGGTGCTATCTTCTGTCATGATTTTAAAATATCTGTGAGGTAACCCATACTTTAGCTTAAAATTATATTCTAATTCGGATTTAACATTAAACATAAATCCTGAATTTTTTTTACTTACCTTGTCTGAACCAATGATTAAATGATGACTTATTTTCATATTTATTTTTAAGTATATATATAAAATCTTGTTTTATGTATATAGGAACACATTGATCTAGTACTAAATGTAATTTTAGCACTAAATATGTCACCATGAAATAATAAATACATTTTCCTGAAGGGATGTTTTAATGATGATATATTAGTTGTTAGAGACTATATTGTAAATTATAAAATAAGTCATTTGGGTCATTTAAAAACTGATGTAATCTCATTTCTGTTTGGTGTCCAGGACAAAGCATGTTCAGTATCTTTCAGCATTACTTAATCTATTGTCCTGGTAAAATGATAATTGTGTTTGCTGACATCTTGAAGTTGTTTTGGGAAAAAAAATTGCCATCCTGGAAGGGTATAAAAAGGAAGCCATTAATAAGATAATGTCTGTTAAAATTGTTGAGTATGTGACATTGCTTTAATAGTTTTACATTTTTCATGGAAAAATAATTCAAGAGGGTATCCATGGTATAAAAGACTAAATATGTGGATATTCGAACTCTGAAAGTGTTAAAGATTTTCTTACATGAAGACATAGTTCAAGAATTGACAACATCTTATTTCATGTTAATTGCTCTCTTAACTTATGTCATTATACACAATCTGTTAAAGACATATCAACAGTTTTGGAATTTACCTGTTTTACCTACCCATTTGTGCATCTTTTGATTTTCAGCATTCAGTAATAACTGTGTAATGTTTTTCTTAACTTTTGTGGAAGAATATGGAGAACTACATGTATTTTTATTTACTTGAAAATCAGAGAAACATCCCATCTACTAGTTAACTTCCCAGATTGTCCCAAGTAAGGGCTGGGGAAGGGCAAAGCCAGGAGCCAAACTCCAGGTCTCCTCTGTGGCTGGCAGGTACCCAACAACTTGAGCAATCACCTGCTTTCCACTAGGGTGCGCATTAGCAGGAAGCTGGAATTGGGAGTGCCTCTGGGACTCAAACCCAGGAACTCAAATGGGATGCAGGCTTCCCAAGCAGACTCTTGACTATGATGCCAAACATCCATCCCTAAATATATTTTTAATTTCAGAGGACTAGAAGGTTGGATTCATCTTCATTTAATCTGTATTAATGGTATTTTTTAAAAATTAGACAATGAATACCATGAATGATTGACAGAAGCCACACGGAAGGTATTTTAAGAATCCATGAAAAGAAGCCTATTCTCATTCATGTTTTCTGAAAATCTTAAAGGGAGCAACTCATCAAGTTTATTTTCAAAGTTGATGGTTGCTTGATTGTTTTTGTAAAATTAAACAGCAGTTTTCCTTTATTACCAACTAGAAGAAATACACATCTGTATCTAAGTTGTCTCCTATTCCAGAAGGAAGAAGTTGTGATATCTGTAAAAATACACTGTGTTAGTGTTTTTAGTTTGCTGGATTACTTGTGTTTTACATGTGGTTTTTCTTGAACACATCTCCAAGAAGTTGATAAGTTGTACACTTGATCTATTTTGAAACCTAAAGACCTACGTTAAACATGAGATAATACCCCAAAGTGCCATGAGGAAATAAGACATCATGTAGCATGGTACCATACAGAATTATAAGAGTAGAATGGGGGCAGGCGCCGCGGCTCAATAGGCTAATCCTCCACCTGCGGCACCGGCACACTGGGTTCTAGTCCCGGTCGGGGCACCAGATTCTGTCCTGGTTACCCCTCTTCCAGGCCAGCCCTCTGCTGTGGCCAGGGAGTGCAGTGGAGGATGACCCAAGTGCTTGGGCCGTGCACCTGCATGGGAGACCAGGAGAAGCACCTGGCTCCTGGCTTCTTATCAGCGCGGTGCACCGGCCGCAGCTGCCATTAGAGGGTGAACCAACGGCAAAAGAAGATCTTTCTCCCTCTCTCTCTCACTGTCCACTCTGCCTGTCAAAAAATAAATAAAAAATTAAAAAAAGAGTAGAATGGAGCCCTCAGTTTTTCTCTTAGTTACTGTTTGAAGTCATCTAGAAAATTGAATGTACATGTCTGTTTGTAGAACAGATTCCTAATTTTGAATTTTAGATAAAAAATGAATAGCTGTTCATTATGAGTATGTTCTTAAAAATACATGCTGTATCTAGATTTTTATCTCTTCTGTTTGGCAACTTCTTCCTCTAAGAAATTCACAGATGGATGGGAAAAATAAGTTACATATATTAAATATTTATGGAGCAACGTAAAACAACATGAAGAAAATTATAAATTGTGTGGTTCAGCTTTGTAGTTTTGTCTTCCTGTGGCACAAATCTTAGAAGGCCCTCATAAGAAGCATTAAGATATATATAAATTTTGCATATGGTAGTTCCTTATTGTTTTTCCTCTTTTTGTTTTGTTCAATTCAAGAAAGCAAGTTGTAACAAGATAATGAGAATGTCTGTATTAAAGTTAATAATCCTGAAGCTGTTCTAGAATATATTTTGAATAAATCATTCAAAAGCACTCTTCAGCTATTGTTAGTAATAAATTATTAGCACATCTGATCTTGTCACATTAATGCATGTGTGGCTTAGAAGCCTTGATTTATATTTAAGTGTCAGAGAAAGTCATGATCCCCCACAGACAACAAGAATCAGAAGAATTAGCGAAAGTTCAATGAAGACACTGGATTTGGATGAGTACTTGAAAGTACAGAGAGGATACTGTTCAGTAGTTGGCTGTGAACACTTTACAGTGCAGAAACAGAGTGGGCATTTCCCTGTAGATAGAATGACCAAAATAACAGAAGGAGAAATATTCTTTCCACCTCCCCAAGTCCTTGTCAATCAATGGAAGGGTAACATCAGAAATCCTCCGTTGACAAAAAACTGTGACAGTACTTCAAAAAGTTTGTGGGGAAAAAATGAAATTAAAAGAAGTTTACTTAAGGGTGTAGAAATTTTGATATCCATTCATAGTTTTGTTTTTTTTTTTTTTTTTTTTTTTTGACAGGCAGAGTGGACAGTGAGAGAGAGAGAGACAGAGAGAGAAAGGTCTTCCTTTGCCGTTGGTTCACCCTCCAATGGCCGCCGCTGCAGCCGGCGCACCGCGCTGATCCTGGCAGGAGCCAGGAGCCAGGTGCTTTTCCTGGTCTCCCATGGGGTGCAGGGCCCAAGCACCTGGGCCATCCTCCACTGCACTCCCTGGCCATAGCAGAGAGCTGGCCTGGAAGAGGGGCAACCGGGACAGAATCCGGCGCCCCAACCGGGACTAGAACCCGGTGTGCCGGCGCCGCAAGGTGGAGGATTAGCCTATTGAGCCACGGCGCCGGCTCTCCATTCATAGTTTTCTCATATTATGCATTTTGCATGAACTTTGTGCTATATTTTACTTGCTAAATGAATGTCAAGAAATTAGATTTATAATAAAATCAAAACTATAACATTGGATATTTTACATTTGCAAATGAATTAGAGAGTCTGAGGAAGGATATTTTACATAAAGCCTGCCAAGCCAAAAGAGTCATTTCGGAAAATTTCTTCAACTTTCATGATGTCCCAAATATTTATACAATCATGAACAACATTACTACATTTTTCTGAGGTAATCTCTATAAATAACCACATATAGTTTTAAAATATTATAGTTTATCCCATTTGTCAATGTCCTAAATGTATTTTCTGGAAAACATTGTGAAAGTCTTCTAAGTTGCAACTGTTTAATAAGATAACAATGTTTAAAAGATTAGTTTATTTTGTTGAAATCTATGTGCAGTTTTTTCATAAGAAAGTTATTGGCTAATACATATCAGAACAAAGCTGAGCATGGACCCAAAACATTTTTTACAATAAAAATAAGCTTATTTTTACATTTCATTGTTCCAGGAACTTTTAAGGGTACCCTCATAAGTCTATCTGGTGTTCCATCTTCTGTCTTCAAACTCTTAAAGAAGGTTGGAGATGTCAGTGTGTTCATTAACACAGAAATAATACCAAGGAAGACATAGTTGTGGCAGAAGTGTAGGCTGTTTATGATAGCTGGCAAAGCAATTTCTCAGAAGCCCTTGCGTATGTACTTGTTTTTCCAGCAATACCTGTATGGTCCCCTTCGATGTGTCCCATGAGGACAGGACAGCATCCCTGTCTCTGTTCCATCCTCAAACAGTGTCAAAGATGCCTAGGTGTGGCTTGCTTAAGAGTTAGTAGAATACCACTGTGCAGGTGGATCCCATTTTGTTTTGTCATATGTAATGTGGACAACTGTTTCTCTTTCTATAATATGTACTATAAATAGGGCAGAAGAACAGCTAGTTTATTTCTCTTATGATATTGTTCACTAAAGTGTTCAAAGTTCAAAACCTGGCGCTGATCCAATCTATGGATTATAGTTTATTATGAGAAGCTGTCTTTTGAAAATGTGTACAATCTAGTAACATAATCTTTGTTTACTATTACAGTGACACTGAAGGCATTTAAAAATAGACTTGTATGTTAATTTGAAGGAACAAGGGTAGTGGAGTGAGTATGTGACATAACTTTATATTCAGAAAGTCATCATAGGTCTCAGTGGGAGTGCTAGAAATATAATCAAGAACTTAGTTAGAAATACAGTAGGCAGATTCAGGCAACAATAGTATTTTCCTGAAAACAAAATTTGAATATTCATTTTTCCCCCACCCAAACATTTTATGAATAGGACAGCTGCAGAGTCTGAAAACATCTCTGTTATGCCAAACAATGGAATAACAACAACCAATTTATCTTTTCTAGCTTATTTTCGTTTTAGGAAAATACATGGTTTGACTTCTCTTGGCTAATAAAAGAAAAAGAAATGAATTGAATACCTACCATTTATTTAAATACAAAAATGTCTCACCTCGAAGACTTTATGTGTTGTTAAAAATAACATTAGAGGGTAGCATTGTGGTACAGCAGGTTAAGCCACACTAAATGATGCCCACATCCCATATCAAAATGGCAGTTGGAGTCCTTCTTGGTTCCTTTGCTTCTGCTGTAGCCTGCTGCTACTGTGTCTAGGAAGACAGCATATGATGGATTATGTTCTTGGGTCCCTGCCACCCACATGGAAGTTCCAGATTTGAGTTCTTGGTTCCTACCTTCAGCCTGGCCCAACCCTGGCTGTTGTGGGCATTTTGGGGAGTGTACTAGTAGATGGAGTCTTGGTGTCTCTCTCTCGCTCTCTTACTCTTTCTTCTCTTTCTATCATTCTGATTTTCAAATAAATAAATAATCCTTAAAAATACTACCACCGGCCGGTGCTGTGGCTCACTAGGCTAATCCTCCACCTAGTGGCGCCGGCACACTGGGTTCTAGTCCCGGTCGGGGTGCAGGATTCTGTCCCGGTTGCCCCTCTTCCAGGCCAGCTCTCTGCTGTGGCCAGGGAGTGCAGTGAAGGATGGCCCAGGTGCTTGGGCCCTGCACCCCATGGGAGACCAGGAGAAGCACCTGGCTCCTGCCATTGGATCAGCGCAGTGCGCCGGCCGCAGCATGCCAGCCTCAGCTGCCATTTGAGGGTGAACCAATGGCAAAGGAAGACCTTTCTCTCTGTCTCTCTCTCTCACTGTCCACTCTGCCTGTTTAAAAAAAATACTACCACCAATAATAATAAAGTAACAATAATACAACTTCCCAAATAGGTTTACACAGTTGTACCAAAGAGCTTCACTTGACTTTGGATGGTGCTTGTCTTCTGTGCCTCTGCCCTTTAGCTCATCACTTCCTGCTTTCCAGTGCTTGAACTGTGTGCCTTGATCTTGTAAAATAAAGGAAACAGTTCAAAGATAAGGGTCATGATGAACCTCCTATTTATGGGGGTTGGGGGAAGAACTAAATAGCCTTTCGAGGGCCTGATTCTGGGTCAAGGATGCCTATTTGTTAGAGGCGTTTGTAATCTACTGAAAATCTAATTTCACACAGGCGTCTTGTTTTGTTTCACTTTCAGAAAGGTGAACAGAGAGAGGAAGAGAGATCAACACCCTCGGAAAAATTTAGTGAGAAATTGAGGGAAATGGAAATAGTAGATGTGGAAGCAGAGGTTGGGGGAGGGGATAAGAAGAATGAACACAGTACTGTAGTCTGTGCTGGGAGTTTGAGTATGTTTTAGAGCTGTGCAATAGTTTGGAAGAGTGCTTCCCTGCAAGCAGTGCAAAGAGAAAAGTGCTTGGTTGCATGCAATACAGTGTTCACAAAAGCATAAACAGACCAGTTACTCAATATATTGTCCACATTGCTGGTACCACTGTGCAGCCATCAGTCCGGCAGTGTTGCTACTTCCTGTGACTAATTATGAACAGAACGACATGCCAGGGCAGGTAGAAATTCCATACTCTTATGAAAGCTCAATTTCCCACCCAGGGCAGGTGCTCTGATAGAAGTACATTTTCTTAGATTGAGAATGTACCTAACTATACATGGCCAGGAAATGTTCATTAAAGCCAACAAGTGCTAGAATTACCCCAAAGAACTTCATTGCTGTTTTTACTGAAACTTGTGTCACTCTGCAATGTGGATATAATATTCCTAATTTTATGGATGAGTAAACTCAGGCTCAGTGAAGTCAAGTAACTTAATTATCTTATAGTTCTCAAAGGGGCCATACTCTTTCCACCGCACAATATATTTAGGAAATTGCAGTTGTAAGGGGAAACATGATAGGGAAAGTATTTTTGAGAAACAATTTCAGAAACATGTTTGTTAATGAAATAATCTGTGTAGAGCACACGGCACAGTGCCTAACGCATACTAAATGCACAAAAATGTCAGCTATTATACTACCACTTCAACAGTTTTGCTCCTTTGGCAGTATAATGATAGTCTTTGTTGGCACTTTTGCTCAGGACGATGGGATTTGTAGATTACAACAGATAGTATATAGTGTAATGTTTTTCTATTTAAATCTCTTAGCAAAGATGATAGTTATTTGTATTTTAACTATTCAATTGCTTTGACACCAACTGATTTAAATATGATTCAGGAAATTAAAGTCTGACAGATGATCTTTGTTTTGATGTCAATGGGAATGTTTTAATCCTGTCTAATTTTAGGCTTTCTCTAGGTATAAATAGTTTGTTCTTGAGGACCAAGGTGAAATGCCTCTATGTGGAAAAGCTTCCTGGAGATACTTTGCATAGTGTTATTTGAGAGCTCACCATTTCTATCTCGTGTTTTGTTTGGACCCATCTCTAAGTTCCTCTTTGAACTGCTTCTGCCCCTTCCCTAACCTGGTATCTCATTACCACCTTATTCTGATTGTTTGGCAGCAGAAGCATGTTTGTGTTTGTGGTTTCTTCACTCCTTCTAAACCTTCTGCTTCCTCCTCACGGGAACCTTTCTGCCTATAATGCATGCTGCTTACCTCCTGACTCCACTTTTACTCTCGCTGGATAAGTCTTTATTTTAAGGTAATACAGCTCTAAGTCCCAACACAGCAACACCAACTGCTTTCCTGTGTTCTGCCTGTACCGTTGTGCATTTTTTTTATTTGACAGGTAGAGTTATAGACAGTGAGAGAGGGAGACAGAGAGAAAGGTCTTCCTTCTGTTGGCTCACCCCCCAAATGGCTGCTACTGCCAGAGCTACGAGGATCCAAAGCCAGGAGCCAGGTGCCTCCTTCCGGTCTCCCATGTGGTGCAGGGGCCAAAGCACTTGGACCATCCTCCATTGCCCTCCCAGGCCATAGCAGAGAGCTGGACTGGAGGAAGAGCAACCAGGACTAGAACCGGGCACCCATATGGGATGCCAGCACCACAGACAGAGGATTTACCAAGTGATCCACGGCGCCAGCCCCCTGTTGTGCATTTTAACATTGTTTGTTTATTTGAGAGGCTGAGAGACACAGAAAAAGAGACAGAGAGCTTCCATTTGTTAGTCACTCCACAAATGCCCGCAACAGGAGGAGCCAAGCTAGGCCAAAGCTGAGCCAGGAAGTCCACCCAGGTGTCCTAGGTGAGTGGCGACAGGGATGCAACTTCTTGAGCCATCACTTGCTGCCTCCCAGGGCAAACCTTAACAGAAAGCTAGAGTACGACATGCATCTAGGGCTTGAACCTAAGCAATCTGATATGGGATGTTATATTAAGTACTACATCAAACACCCACCCCTATTTTAGTTAAATTACATTTTATTATAATTATCTGTGTCTTTGGTGTTTGGCTCTCCCCCACCCTCTGCATATGTAAGCATTTTATGAATGAAAAAACTAAGACCCTAAGTATTCCAGGGTAAAGAAAGTTCCCTGACACCATAGAAGATGTATCATTTCAACACATTGGTATTGGTGATATTTACCTACATGATTATCTGCATTGTTCTATGATAACTCCATGTGTGGTTCTTTCTGACTTTGGGGGAGGGTGTTGGTGGGGAGTTCTACTGAAGTAGATTACCTGCTTAACCCAAACACCATGGATTTTAAGGAGTTATTATTCTTTGGACATTTTAAAAATCTTCTCATTAGCCGGCGCCGTGGCTCAATAGGCTAATCCTCCACCTTGCGGCGCCGGCACACCGGGTTCTAGTCCCGGTTGGGGCGCCGGATTCTGTCCCGGTTGCCCCTCTTCCAGGCCAGCTCTCTGCTATGGCCAGGGAGTGCAGTGGAGGATGGCCCAGGTGCTTGGGCCCTGCACCCCATGGGAGACCAGGAAAAAGCACCTGGCTCCTGGCTCCTGCCAGGATCAGCGCGGTGCGCCGGCTGCAGCGGCGGCCATTGGAGGGTGAACCAACGGCAAAGGAAGACCTTTCTCTCTCTCTCTCTCTCTCACTGTCCACTCTGCCTGTCAAAAAAAAAAAAAAAAAATCTTCTCATTGTACTCCCAAGTGATCTTCCCAGATCTTATTTATCACATACTAACTGAAACTTTCAGAGGATCTTCCTGAAGCTTGCATGTTACCTACATGTGTTCAATAATTGACACGTCTGAATGTGGCAGCCTGATGTTTTCTGCCTGCTTCAATCTAGCCCTTATTGCCTTTCTGAATGAGTCTGCCATATACCCTCAATTCCGTTTAGTTCCAGTGAAAGTGAAGACACAGCCATTCATCCTGCATCTGTTATGTAGAACACTCAGCCTTATGATCATTGTAAAACCACATTCTAGCAATTTTAAAGCCTTTTATTAAATTCTGTTTCACATAGCCATTCCTAAATTTTCTATCTGAATGCAATTTCTTTCTTTTCTACCAATATCCTTTCATATATATTTAAGCACATGAGTTTTTAAAATCTCCCCTTTGTATTATAATTATTTTTTCTTTTTATAAATTCCCTGAAGCTTCAGTTTGTTCTAACTTAAAAATGGAGGTAAACATTTATATCATCTATGTAACAGTTATTCCCTTGATTGTAGATAACAAAGCCCTATCCAATCTTGTATGACTCATAAATGGGCCAGAGTGTGTGCATTAGGAGGTATCTCATGGACCCAAGGTTCATAAAATTCCTTGGATTTCCCCACAAATCACAATGAACCCTGAGAAATCCATTCAAAATAAGTGGGATTCTCTCATTCCCATCTGTTTGTCTATTCACTGTTGTCTTTCTTGCTGCAGATCTGTTTTCTCTGTCTTTTCTATCCTTATGTTAGAGATGGCTCAGTTAGAGCTCCAAATTTTGTACTTGCCCAGAGGTAAAAGGTCTCTGACTTCCAGTTATCCCTCAGTGGAATATGATTGGACAGCTTGGTCAGGATCATTTGTCTCCAAGCAGCTATGCGCGTAAGAGCCTAGTGGCAAAGAAAAGGTTTATCGGAGGATTACCTAAGCAGGTTTAGAGTGCTGGGCCTTCTGACAGAATTGTTATTAGAGTGCCCAGAGAAGATGTCCTAGAAATGTACCATTATAGGATTATTGTGAGCATCAAATATGATTTGTGGTAGGAGAAGTATGGCTTGTGTACCTAGAGTCATTCTATCTGGATGTAAATCTCTGCTTAGCAACTCATCACCTTTGGGGAAATTTCTATTTAACTCAGTTTCTTCATCTGTCAAGTTGGAGAAGTATAATAGTAACAGAATAATGAGGTTTTTTGAAGGTTTCAAGTAGACATGTATAACTCTGTTATAGAAATTGGCAAGGATGATCACTTAATAAGTATTGTTGATAGCTGAATTTGCATGGTTGATAATCTATCAGATAAATATTTTTCCCAGCTCCTACACTGCCTTTATTAAACTGTGAATTTCCTAAGAGTAGGGACTATGTGTTAGATACATCACTGTTTCTGTCATGGTACTTATAACATATGTTAAGCTTACACGTGTTAAACCCAGTAGATGGTTTGATGGATGAAGGAAGGAAGGGAAGGTATTCCGAAGGAAAAAATATCCTTTAAATGCATTTTGTTTTGAATTAGGAAAGCAAATGTGGCTCTTTGGTTTATAAGGGATATAAGCCTACAATCTTGGTGGCAAATTAAAGAAAATAGTAAAGCATATATCTGACAGATGGAATGATGTTACTCTGTTTTGTTCTATGGATACAAATACTAGACAGCTGTGTCTGGTAGTGATATGAGATTTCTCAATTTTGTGACTGAGAGTAAAGATGACAACTGATTGTTGCAAACCCCATGCTGTAGCTGCACATAATTAAGATCCCTAGGTGCCTTGATTAAGATTATTAAAAGTTCCATTAAGACATTATTTAATTAGCAGGTTATTTGCTGGGTGATCTTTTAGAGTCTATCAAACGGGATGATGTTTTATTAAACTACACATTGTATTTATTGAACATTTTCTTTTGAGTCATTGTGGATGTAGTTAGAGTCTGCAAATTATTGTTGAATCATGAAGTGATTAGTTGCAGTGTTGATTCCATCCATTTTTGTTACTGCTGAGAAAACATTAATTAAGCACTTGGGTCTGATTAGATTGCCTGCCCTTGGGATAGAGAGGCGTAAAATCACAAGAATGGAAGGGAGTGGCAGAGAAGTCTTATTTTCAAGACAGTGCCCTTGGAGTTAGGTAAATGTGACATGGCTTTTGTTGGTACCTGAGTAGTATGGTCAAGGTGGATAGGATCAGTGTAATAATACGTGTGAACACAGCCTCAGAAATGGCAGAGAAGGATGTTTCTAATGTCAATGGGCAGTACAGTTAGTGGAAGGCACATGGATATTTGGGTACAGGTAAATTTGTCTTATAATCCATGTCCGTCAGTTTTCAGCTATATAACTCTAGGCAGGTTCTTGAATCTTTTTGAGCTTAAGTTTCTACAAGTATTCAAAGTTAGGCAACCTATTTCTTTGAAGAGCCAGATAGTAAACATTATAGACTTTCACATCACATGTAATCTGAATCACATTTTCTTTGTTTTTGTCTTTTTTCTTCTTTCCTAACAGCATTTTTAAAACATCAAAACCATTCATAGCTTTAGAGCTTTACAAAAACATGTTGCTCAATGGTTTTAGCCAGGAGCTCGGGGTTCTGATTCTGTATGATCAATATGATTAAGAGACTTTACATCTAAGCAGTGCATACCTCGTACAGAAAGGTGTTCAGTAATTGCTGGTTCTCCCAACTATCATTGCAGCTACAACTGTTGGTCAGTTTCATTTGTGCCATGGATGTTTTCAAGATGACTCTGCTTTGTTGCCATAGAAAGATATTTCAAAAGATCTGTTTATTTGGGTACAAAACCAGTTTGAAATGCATGCACACAAAAGGTGTCCAAGAAGTTTGTAAAATGTGTTTCATGAAAAATGATGCATGAATTTAAAAAATGTTTTGTACCAAGATAAACTTAATTTCTTATCATTTCCCGAGAACTTTTTGAAATTTCCTTAGATATGCTTCATGAGTATCAGTTATGAATTCACGTTTCTAGCTTCCTGCCTTTCCAGTGCCCTCAATGCAGTAGGTACTCAGTTCAGTATTATTTACTGATGGCAGGGTGAATACTTAGTGTACCAGCACCTCAGCCTTCAAAGAGCAGTGGCTCAGAGTGGAGCCTTTTAGGTGAAAGTTGATGCATAATGCATGCTATAGGATGCAGAACTAAAAGGCAACTCAATAATAGTTTTTGAAATGCCTTAAACCTGTCATTGACTGCCATGCAAACTGAAATCTCATGGGCACATGTAGAGTGGACGGAATAATGAGAACAACTGGGTGGATGAGCAATGGAGTATTTTGTGGTGCTAATATTGTCACTATTAAATTTATCTTTAAAGCTTTCTTCTTATAATTATTCAGGAAGAATTTAATGGCTTTCTTTAGCAATTCACTTTAGCCTCTAACAAGAGAAAAGAAAGCAAAAATAGTAAATCCAGACACTGGCAGCATGTTGGCCATCCATTGGTATCACACTGGCCTCCTCCAAGTCCTGTTTTTCCTTCCCTTCCACAGCTTTTGTATAAATTTAGCAATGTGGTAAAGTAGTCTGCCAAGTTTCAAAAGACATCTGCAGTGTCAATATGTAATGGTCTGTAATTTCTCCTGTGCCGACCCTGCTCCCCTCATTTCTGTCACCTCTTCAGTTTAATATCAGTTTCAGCCATGATGAATCACTTGCTGTCCCCTGTACATTGTAGTTTCTCATGCTTTTCCTGGTGACATCACTTTACTGTCTGCAGACTGATTTTTACAAGAACAATAGTTGTTATGTACTCTGTTCACCTCTTCCCATGGCTTTCCCTGGTCCTCTGAGCACTTACCCCAAACCCCTCCCCCGTTCCATATCCCATTCAGGGTTGGGACATTCCCATGTGATACAGTGTGGATTCTGATCACACTGCATTATAGCTGTCGATAATCCATCTTGCCTTCTAGACCTTGGGACAATGACTTTGTCCTTTGTCTTTCTGAATATGTAGCACCTAGACCTACCTGGCTCAAGGACTATTTTTAGCTATTTTTTTATGTTTGGCAGACATAATACAGTATATACAGTTACAGCTGAATTTCAGATAAAAATACTTTTTTTACTATAAATATGTTATTACATGGGGATACTAAAAGTATTCTCACTCTATCTGAAATTCTAATTAAATTGGGTGCCCTATACTTTGACTTGTTAAATTTGGCAACCTTTCTTAATGAATGAATGAGTGAATGCAATTCATTTATTATAGTAAGCAATTATTTTTATTCCTGCAAGTTTCAGACTATTTATTAAGCCACAGTGGAAAGTTTCTACAATGTCATTTGAAATCCTTGACTGAACTTTGAAAGCATGTTTTTAAATTAATAACTGAAGGATTTACTCACTATAAGATGATTGTTAATACTTGAGGAACTTTCCTAACTAGTAGAAGAAGTGTGACAGTTACGATTTATCATAGATAAAAAAGAATGGATAGAATAATATAATATTCTATAATGTAGTATAATAATAATGCAATAATGACAATACCATCTAATGTTTGAGTGCTTCAATTAAATAGTAATCAAGACTTTAAATATATTTATATGCTCATTCTTCAATAATTAGCCCTGTTAAATATTCTTATTTTCTCTTTTTGTTTTTCACAAGAACATTGCAAAGCAAAGAACTTAAGCATCTGACTCCAGATCACAGTTAATTAGTGGCACATCTGGTATTAGCACCTAGAGGAAGTAACTCTTGAGTATGATCTTTTGTGTTCTATTCTCATAATGTAAAGATTTACTATAATATATGTGGTCAATGTATCTTACATTATTTAATTATAAGGAAATAATCTTTCACACTAGCAAAAATATTAACTGAAAGCAATGTTATAGATACTAGTTATATATGCATACATGAATATCTATGTAAATATGTTTTTATATATCTTATATGTATAAGTGACAGATTAACCTTTTAAGAGATCCACTGTGCTCCCATAACAGTTGCTGAAGGTGTTAAGAAGCGGGTGTCCTTGTTGAAAGCATGCTTTGCTTAGTTTGTTACCTAATTCTTACTATGACTGCCAGTGAAATGAGGCTAAAAGGCAATCTTGTAAGTGACACTGGAGGATACTGTGTCCGATACCTCTACTTGCCAAGACCGCTAAGCTGCTGCCTCTTCGGTATAATTAAACTAGACCATTGCAAGTTCACTTTAGCCTCATACTTGGAAATAGTTTTGTGGAGAGGGTTGATGTGGCTCAGGCATGGACAGTAGCTAATAATGTAGTCAACACACAAAGTATTTAGGGAGATTAAAAACTTCACAAGCCTCTCTACTCAGAAATCACTTGTAAAATTCTGTTTTTATTATATTTTTGAAATTTATTTCATGACATATAATTCAAATACAAAATACAAAATTCACAAGCTACAAAAATAATCCCTGCTCCTTGCTGTATCCCTCACTCACTCATTCCCTTCCCTGCTGCATTCAGAAAGATCCATGACATTTATGTGCATGCATGTGTGAGTGAGTGTAGCACAAATGATAGCATGGTACATACATGTGCTTCTGCATCATAGCCATTTCATTGAAGATAATCTGAAGATCCTGTAAGCACATTTTTTTTCTTCAGTTCTTTGATTTGTTTGAAATATTTTTATTTATTTGAGAGGTAGAGTTACAGACACTGAGAGGGAGAGACAGAGAGAAAGGTTTCCCATCTGCTGGTTCGTGTCCCAAATGGCCATAACAGCCAGAGCTGGGCTGATCTGAAGCTGGGAGCCAGGAGCTTCTTTTAGGTCTCCCACATGGGTGTAGGGGCCCAAAGACTTGGGCCATCTTCTACTGCTTTTCCAGCCCATAGCAGAGAGCTGGATTGTAATTGGAGCAGCCTAGACTCAAACCGGTGCCCATAAGGGATGCTGGCTCTGCAAACAGCAGCTTTACCTGCTATGCCGTGGCACCAGCCCTTATAGTGTCTTATTTTTAAAATGATTTTTCTTTCCATATCTAGGAAATGTCTGCTTAAATATTTTGTTCATTTTTAAAATTGGGGTGTTCTTTATGTTTCTATCAACTCGTGTGAACTCGTGTTGAGGAAATTAGCTTTCGATATCTCAGTATTTAAGCTCCAAGTATTTTAGGACCATTCTAAAAATAGGTGTATTAAAAACTTCGAGACTATTTCAACTCTTATGTCTCTACCAGTATCACAGGTGCTGAGCAGGTAGGACAAGTCTAATATATCAAGATTCTTCATAAAAATTAATTGATATGTTCAATAAATATTCTGCTTTCTTCAACTAATGCTAACTGTAGGAATTTTGATTGAATTCAGTTGTTTTGCTTTAACATTTTTTACTCAAATTGAATTTTATTTTTCTTTCTTTAAAATATAAGTTGTTTCATCTGTTTAGTACAAAGTTACTCTTCGACATGAGTAAAATCATGCCATATTAGATACACTAAATTCTAAAATTACTGAAGAATTTTTTTAGAGGTCTAGCTGTTTATTCAATTCTAGCAAAATAGGAAATTTTGTCCTTGACCTCTGATTAAGACCCTGTTATTTCAAGTGAGCCTCTTTTATTTGTTTGTTGTTTTTTTAAGATTCATTTATTAGAAAGGCAGAGAGACGGAGATGTTCCATCCTCTGGTTAACAACCTGAATGGCTGCAACAGCTAGGGCTGATCCAGGTCAAAGCCAGGTGCCTGGAACTCTGGATCTCCCACATGGGTGGCAGGGACCCAAGAACTTGGGTCATGTTCTGCTCTCCCAGTGCATTAGCAGGGAGCTGGGTTGGAAGCAAAGCATCCCAGACTCAAACGGGTACCCCTTTGTCAAATTGGCACTCAGTGTGGGATGCTGGCTCACAGGTGGCAACTTTACCTGCTATACCACAATTCCAACTCCTAATATGTTTAATTTCTTTATGAAGATACAGTTTGGTCACTGAAAAAAAAAATACTATGAAAGTCTTAACTGCCATAGTATGCTACTTTCATTCAGAGGGTGGATCACAATGACAGGTTGAACATATTCTTTCCTGTCTAAAAGAATATTCTTGAGTTCAGAAGAAATTATCTCAGGAGAAGTTTTTAAACGTGTCAATATCTGTAAAACGTAAGTAATTATAGCAGAGAACAGAGCAGTGATTTTTGATCACGATTTTGTTTGTGAAAATTGAGGCAGAGAATGGGGCAATTTCTCAAGGTCACACACCAAGTTGGCCACTAGACAAGAAATAGAAGACACTTTCTAGAAATATCACCGTAAATTCTCTGCAAGAGAGAACATGGTCCTGGCTTGAAAGGACTATAGGCAATAATCCTTTGAGGTATGTGAACATTGAACTTAACATTCCTTTCAGATGTGTCTTAGTTTAGGTTTACTAGTTCATTAATCCAGCCATCATTCCAATATGCTTTCCTTTACTATACTTTCAAAATAGGAAAATTGAAGAATTATTTTTCAGAGGAAAAACAAAGAAATTAACCATTAGTTATTTTATTCTCTAACATCCTTATAAACCATACAACTCTCATTGAATAATTTGTTTATACCATTGCCTCCAATTCAAACTTTTCTTTGGCCTATTATATTATAATAAGTATTGCTATCTGAGAAATGAAATTAACCATCATATTTTTATTAATGCAGATTGTTTTGTAAAGTAAAAGGGAAACATAATAAAGAAAGTGAATGTTTGATTTGAATAAGTTAACAGACCTTCTAAACATGTATAATATAATGTAGGCTTGATTTTATGAAGTTTTAGTACAGCAATATTCTTCTTTTTTGTCCCCCTCAATTAAAATATCTCCAAATCATTCAGAAATAGACCACATGGGCCTCTAAGAAAACAGTGGTAATATCTAAATCTCTACTTCTAAACTGCCAGTAACATAATAGGAAACAACCAACTCTTCCTTCTAAGTCCTTTTTAGGGATATACTCATAAAATTTGTAGGACTTTGCCAAAGAATTTAATATTCAAACTCAAAGTGCAGAGTATATATCTTTGCTTCCTAACAAGAAAGAAACTAAGAATTCTTTAGTGGTAATTTCTTAGACCAGCTATAATGGAATGTATAGAGAATTCTCTACAATGCCTAGCCAGAAGAAGCAAAAGCCATCAAACATATCTTAACATTCAGGGGGATGAATTTATTCAAAAATGAAATCTGGAGAAAGTTTGGGTTATTGCTGAATCCCAGTTCAGCTACTGTCATAAAGGGAGCATGATAGAAAACCAAATTGCAGTATGTATCCCTCTGTAATTTCTTTTTCCTCTTGTTTCACTAATTGCATGTATTATGTTGAACCATATAAAACTGCAAATATTTGACCATTTCTAACCTGGAAAAAACAGCAATTTCATTTTGTTCTATCTAATAAATATCTACATTCACTTCCATTGGAGCATGCCATGGAACATGAAGTTTGTGTGTCAGATAAAAAATTCATTATACTATCAACCCAGGAGAAATAAGATGCGAAAAAATGTGAAATTGAGTTCTTTCAGCCTTTTCAATCTCTTTTTAGTTATTGTAATCTTCCATGGATAGGGATTCAAGAGGATATGCATTTTTTCCAGAAAGAGAGTTAATACAATGAATGAAAATATTCTCCCATGTAACTAGGAATAAAACAACACTGGTGATACTTTATGCAAAACTTGAAATTTTTATACCTAGAGAACCTTTATCTTATTTGAAAGTGATATTATGTTGCTTAATTTTTTTTTTTTTTTGACAGGCAGAGTGGATAGTGAGAGAGAGAGACAGAGAGAAAGGTCTTCCTTTGCCATTGGTTCACCCTCCAGTGGCCGCCACGGCTGGCGCGCTGCGGCCAGCGCACCGCGCTGATCCAAAGGCAGGAGCCGGGTGCTTCTCCTGGTCTCCCATGGGGTGCAGGGCCCAAGCACTTGGGCCATCCTCCACTGCACTCCCTGGCCACAGCAGAGAGCTGGCCTGGAAGAGGGGCAACCGGGACAGAATCCAACGCCCAGACCGGGACTAGAACCCAGTGTGCCGGCGCCACTAGGTGGAGGATTAGCCTAGTGAGCTGCGGCGCCGGCCTATGTTGCTTAATTTAAAATATTTTATTAACATATAGTATTTGTACTTTTTTATGGGGTAATATATGATGTTTCCATTCCTGTATACTTTATATAATGATCAGATCAGAATTCTCTGTATACCTGTTGCCTTACTAATTTATCATCCCTTGCTTGTGAAGAATTTAAGTTGCCCTTTTTTAACTGTGTGAAAAATACAATGTATTATTTGTAGGTATAGTATCCTTACCACGCAAAAGATTATGAAAAATTATTACTATTTCTAAGCATAACACTGTGTTTATTTGACCGACCTCTTCTATCCTCATCTCTTTTCTATTCTCTTCAGCATCTGGTAGCGCTCAGCTTCTAAGAGATCAGTTTGCTTCTACTTCATTTCTGAATGCAACCATGAGATACTTGTATTTTAGTATCTGCCTCACCTCAAGAAACATACTGTCTCCCAAGTTCGTTATTGTCGCTCCCCCTCTTCGTGGAGGAACGACACAGGACCCTGCGCTGTTCTTTCGTCTGCTCGGCCCTCCCCGGGTTTGCTGCTGGTTCTTCCCGGGTTGGCTACTATCCCTTCCACCTCCGTGGAAGGGCAGTTCCCCCTGGCCACATTCCCCACTTCCGCAGGGGAGCGGCACACCGCCGGCCGGCTCTCTCGGGGGCTGCACAGGTGTTCCTTCAGATGTTCCCCCTAGATGTTCCTGGTGCATGCCGTCTCTCTCCTCCTTTATAGTCCTCCTCCGCCAATCCTAACTCGGCTGCCCACACGCCAAGTACGCTGCTCTCCTCCAATCAGGAGCAAGTCCTACAGTTTATTAGTTGAACTGGAGGCAGCTGTGCGGAAGCTGTTTACTTCTCTCCCAGCACCATATTGTGGGAGAGCAGATGCATAGAATAAGTCTTAATTCCAGTAACTCAGTCCAGTCCGGATTGCTCCCCACAGTTATGTTTCCATAATAGCAGGATCTTAACCTTTTTATGGAAGAGTAATATTTATTTTTAAATAAATTTTAAAAATGTATGTATTTATTTGAAAGGCAGAATTACATAGGCAGAGAGAGAGAGATCTTTCATCCATTGGTTCACTCCCTAGATGGCCACAATGGCTGGAGCTGCACCAATCTGAAGCCAGGATTCTTCTGGGTCTCCTATGTAGGTGCAGGGGCCCAAGGACTTGGGCCATCTTCTGCTGCTTTCTCAGGCCATATATATAAACAGAAATTTACTTAGCTCATGGTTTTGGAGGTTCAAGGGTGTGGCAGTAGCATCAGTTTGGTTCTAGTAAGGCCCTCAAGGTGGGTGGCATCACAATGGTGGGAGCAACTGTAGGTCACAAGGAAGCCAGGTAGCAGGGGTGAGGGTGCACTTCTAGGTCTTTTAAGACAGCTCACTCTTGTGATAACTCACTCCGTGGGACTAGAATTCATTCCCTCTGAGAGCAGAACACCCAATGACCTAACCAACTTCTACTGGACTTCATCTCTTAGTTTCTACCACCTCCCAACATCCCAATGCTGAGGACCATGCCTCCAATGAATGAATGGGAGGAAACGCAACCCAACCGTTGTAATTCTTATCTGATTTGGAATCCCATTTTCAAACAGCTTAGTCACATTGACTGTAAACTCTGCCATGTTCATCAGTAGTTCCAATACTAAATTTTCATTTCACTTGACTCTTTGATGCTAGTGTCACATCTTAGCAATTTTGATTATCCTACCTGCTGTAGTAACATTGCCTTTGATATGAGATAAAAGGATTTGCTTTGTTCTGTGTGAATCAAACTTAACTGGGACATTAGCCCTATTGCACATGACAGAGAGTGAAGAGCTCTGACCAATGGATTGCCGTAAGCTCATAAGCTATTGGAGTAGTGTCAGTTTCCATGAAGGCTGGCATTGAGAGAATGCTAGGACTCTGTTGACAGCAGTCACATTGCTCCAGAGCTGAAAAGGGAGAGTCCCTATTCTGGCGCCTACTTTGCATGAACTATGTTCTGCTTTAGCCTCATACACTGTGCATTTGTTCCCTTGAGATTTCAATGCAACTAGTTTCCAGTAGCCATGAGACACAGGAGAATTTCTTCAGAACGAGAAGGGTCAATGTAAACCCTTATTATGGATTATTCAGATACTGACAGTGACTCCACGTTGGGATACAGCGATGATGAAGATTCCGGTGATGAAGGTCAAAGAATATCAGAGTCAGTGCACCGAAAACTATATTTGCAAATATCTTGGGCTATTTTTATTTTGCTATACTTTCATTGAAAAAACTTTCTAACTCCTCCAAAAATGCTTGAGAAGCTACCACTACTAAACTGCATAGCTTTGACTGTCATTATCCATTAATCCATAGAGCAAGTTTGTGAAAATATTTGTTAATGTAGCAAACAGTATCTACTTTTGCAGTTGGGTGTGTTTATTAATAGTCACACTGGAATCAACTGCTGCACAGGCACAAAACTGAATGAACATAATATTTTTAAAGACAGCATACATTTATTATAAAGAAGCAAGCCTTGTATGCTGAGTAATCAGGAAATTAGTGTTTTGTAAAAGTGTCCAATTAAGTAGTTTTGGCTTTATAAAATTCTCTCTTCGTTTTTTTCAAAGTCAT
This sequence comes from Oryctolagus cuniculus, assembly GCF_964237555.1. Taxonomy (NCBI): domain Eukaryota; kingdom Metazoa; phylum Chordata; class Mammalia; order Lagomorpha; family Leporidae; genus Oryctolagus; species Oryctolagus cuniculus. Next base: position 45,187,778 of record NC_091446.1, read on the forward strand.
ATCTTCATCTATTAAACTATTTTTTCAAAATTTCATATTCTTCTATTGTAAACTATTAAACAACCTTTATGCCAAAAAATGAAAATTAAAGCTCAAATTTTAAAAATAATGCCATTTCCTTCTCTCTTACATTTCTGCATGTCTGAATCAATATCACATGAAATTTCTGCTCACTAAATAGATGTTCTGTGTTAACCAAAATCACAACAGCTACAAACTGTTTGAAATGTTTAATAACAGCATCTAGTTATCAAGGTCTCTAAATGAGTATATACTATTTAACCTGTAACTCCAAAGATACCTGCTTTTACTATGATCATTGCACCCATAGAAGAAATAAACATACACAGTAATCATAGCATTGTCAGCTTCTGTCAGTAATATTCTTTCACTAGAATTTTCTGCCTTCTCTCCTAAAGTTAGGGATTAAAGTCAATATTAGGTGAGATAGCATTTTTTCTCACAGGAGGTGGTTCTCTGAGTGCACAGAAATAGCATTTCTAAACATCTGAATATGGAGACATAAAGGCACTAAGAACCTAGTAATAGAAATACATTGATAATATATAGCCGTGTGAGTTTTGTATTGAATTATCTTGGGCAATGATTAACTTCTCGTTAGGTAATATTCTTAAATGGTAACATAGTAGGCTAGGATGCAGCCATGTGTAGTAATTCCAGTAATTTGAGAATCAACATGTCTCATTAGATTAGTTTTGGAATTGAGTACTCAAATAGATCAGGTGTAATTTTATTAACAATCAAATGTGAATTTTATGTTAGACCGAGAAACATTATGACTAGTTTCTACTCCGATGTCATCCTATATTTTAGTGAATTTAGAATAGTTGTCAAATTAGAACCTGATAGAGTATAGAAACAAAGCACATGACTTTGGGGTCAGCCAGATCTATGCTCAGATTCCAAGGCTGCAACTCACTAGGCACGTCTGGCTTTGGATACATTACCTAACCTCTACCCACATAAAAATTTGTGTAAAAATAACCACCTGTTGTTATATGCAATAAATAAGATTTATATGAACTGTTTAACAGAGTTCCTGGCATATCCAAGATGGCCACTAAGTAGAAAACATTATATTAGTTGTTTATAATTTTGTTTAATATATTTTCCCTGATATTATGCTTCTTTTCAGTTTTGTTATATGTTCATGCTGCTTTACTAGGTATCAAGTTGGATTCCAATCTATACTTATTTTCCTTTTTTTCAATTTTTATTGACTGTGCCACTCTCCTGATCTTTTTTTTTCCACCATTGACTTGAAAAATACCAATGCATTTTCTGTTTATTGTGAGGAAATTACATTTAGTTTTTAAAAGTTTTCAAATATTCGTGCCAACCCATGGACTGCCAGAACTCCTGGTAAAGTGTATCAAATATAGGCCAGATGTTTTAAAAATGTAAGGTATTTAGACTTTGTGATGAGTACATGTTTTATCAGACACACATAGAAAATATATTCAAACTGAGACATTCTGTTTTTTAAGGATTATACACAATTTCTGAATAGTCAAAATTGAAATATATTGTTTTGGTAAATCTAAATTTAAAATGTACTCTATAAAGCTATGATGATCTTGTTTGTTTTTCTTGTTGTCATTCACACAATTTATGAAGGATCCAATGTGCATTACTAATGCTTTCTATCTGTTATGTTCGCTTCATAGAAAATTCTCTCTCAGAAAGTGATAATGGAGTTGAAAATACATTTCTCTCCTGTGGAGCAGGCAAAAAGATTACCCATTTTGTTTCTGAGTAGGAGTGTTTTAAAAGCAGCAATGCTTCCAAAAGGATATACATGATGGATAGTGTTGAACATGAAAATTACAGGCAAACAGCAAAGCATACTTCTTTCTATGTGCAAACGCTGTGACAAACTTCTCTCTTATTATTTCATTGAATTCCACACAGTGAGTGGGACTCTTACCATTCCCATTTTATAGATGAAGAAACTGAGCCTTTCATATAGCTCTCCAATAGTCGAGCTGGGGTAACACCCAGATAGTAGAACTCCAAAGCCTGAACTCTGCTGTACTGGCCCAGAGCTCAGGAACGTGATGACTGAGCCATTCCTGTACCACGTGTTTGCTCAGCACTGCGTGGGGCAGGTCTTTGGGATAAAATGGGGACCATAAGTAGCCAAGGGCCCTGCCCACATATGACTCAGTGAGAAGGCAATAGAAGCTTTAACCAAATAAGCACATACATGAATATATAAATCACAAATGGTGATAGTGATTGGATGTAGAAATGCATAGGGCAGTGAAAACAGCTAAGCAGGGAGCCCAAGATGGTTAATTCAGGATGATTTCCCTGAGAAAAAAGGCACATAGACTGTGAACCACAGGAGGAGCTGTGCTACATCTCGGAAAGAGTTGCACAGGAGGTTCCTAGGCTGAGGGAAATCATGCTAAGAAGAACCCTTGGCAGGAGGGAGACTCATTGAAAGGAGGCTATTTTGGCTGGAAGGCACTGGGAGGATCACACTGGGAGGTGATGAGAGTATAGTAAAAGTGTTACAGTCAGGGGAGAACATAGTATCGTAGGTAGGTTAAAAACAGCTACAATACTTTAGAATTTTTTTCTTTAATAGCGCAGCAGTGAGAGATAGATAGGGAAAAGGAGTATCACTCATTAAGAGAAACATCATTTGAAACACCTAAGAGTGATTTTTTGTTTAGTAGCAGGACCCAAGTAAAAAAGATTATGAACTCTCACGTACAGTCGTACAACTAGAACCGAACAAGTGGGAAGTCGTACCATGCTCTTGTGTAGAAAAATTAACGTCGTTAGGAAATCATTCTTCTGAAGTCCTTGTGTAAATGTGACACAGCTCTACCAGAATCCTAATGTGGGTTTCCTCAGAAGTGGAAGCGGGATTTTGAAATTTATGTGATAACAAGTAGTTAAATATACTACGATCTTTCTGAAAATATAACTTTTGCAAGGCAGAACTTGCTTTACCCAATACTGAACACTAATAGTTGCCACAAAGCAACTGTAATCTTAGCCGCATGGTATAACAACAGTGGAAAGACTGCTAAAAATAGACAGCAAAGAAGGATATGTCAGAATTTAGTGTGTTTTGAAGGTGTAAATGTTCACTGGGGACATCTTTATTTGCAAGAAAGCATATTAGGGATACATGACATTTATGATTTTTTGAATGTATTATAAACACTATTGTTTCCTGTGCATTTACTTTTGTAATGTATTTCAAAAATAGTGATTATCAGTTAACATTAACTTAAAATTTTTGTTAATAAAAGAAAAAATGCTTTTTTAAGTATAATTCAATGTTACCATGACAATGGTACTATCAAATTTTTAGAAGCTGGAGATAAATTGTGAATGTTAACTTACCAACTCTACCTTTGACTACTGGATAAAGAGATACAAAGGCAGAATTTCAAAGGTTTTAGAGGTGAATAGATTCTACTGCAGTGACAAGTTAGTGCTTCTAAAGAGATGTAATTTATATATTGCAGCCAGTGTAACTTAAATTTATCACTCTTGAAAAAAACATACACTCTGATGTAGTTGAATAACTGTGTATCATAAGTTGGTATTAGGTTAGCTGCCAAAAAAAAAAAAAAAAAAAGGCAGGGTCTCTAAAGCATGGAAAAATCAAAATGGATTCATTATTCTCAATTACATATTAAATTCATTTACAAATGAATTAGATGCTCAGTTTCTGTAAATACCTCTTGAGATTCTTTAAAAATTTTCATCTATTTGTGTTCATCAGTATGTTTATCAATATCAAATTAATTTACTAATTACCCAGAGAGCAAAGGGAATGATGACCTAATACCACTGCACCAATGAAACAAAACACAAAAATTGTAACTACTGGATTATAATTGTGGAATTTGTCTGAAAAATGGCAAGAGTAGGTTGGTTTTGTAATATGAACAAAGCTTAATGCTGGAAGTGGATAAGTCAGAGTAGCCTATATAATTTAATATATGTATATTTCTTGAATTACAATGGATACTTTTCTTTGATATTGAAGGTCATTTTACTTCAATTTCTCTTTTCATTTTTATGTTCCTATAGGGAAGATGTGAGAACAGCGAATGTAATTGCTGCAGAAGCCGTAACCTGCCTTGTGATTGACAGAGAGTAAGTACATTGCTTTATTATGCATATTGCATACTCCTATCAGCAGCATACATAAGTTCTTAGAATTAGACATTCTATGGAGCTATTAATACTTGTTTTATATTTTCATTTTAAAATGAGTTCTATACTTGATTCTCATTCCCTATTCTTGGAAGTGGCTGGCTCTGCCATTCTAGCTTTGTGATTGTTAATAATGTACTTAAACACTTAGACTGAGCCTTCAGCTCCGTTAGCTCATTTGTAAATTGGGGATAACTCCACATCACAGGGATATTTTGAGAATTAATGAGAACATTGAGTAAAACATTAGTCCAACTGCCTTTTACTCAGGAGGAACTCAACCAATGCCAGCTATTTTTGTAGAACTTTTGAAAGAGTCATTACTTTTGTTGTTGTTGCTGTTGAGTAACAGATCATTCCTTAAGCTTGTCATCTCCTCTATTCCTCCATCTGCAGACTTGTATAATAGAGGCATTTAAGAAAGATACATTGGGATAAGGCATGACTTCAAGACATAGGCGTATTAATTAGGGACATTAGAAGTTTGCCTGCTGTCTCTCCCTGAGCTTCTGCATTCTGGCTTGCAGTTTGCATTACAGCTTGAATGATTTATAGGTGAATCTACAAATGTCAGATTATTGGCTCTCCGAGAGCATGGTGAAAATGGAAATAAACTGTGGGGAGCAAGTCAACCTGACTCTTCCTCACGGCAGTGTGGCTGAGTTTGTCAGAAAAGCTAAGTGCCTGCCCAAAGGAGAGAACTCAAACATCTACTGTAGTGGGGCCATTACACACATCATAGGCAGTGAATGACAGTGTTGAATGAAACCGAAGGGCCACATACCATCTGCCCCAGGTGCTGGAGTTGAGTGCCGAGCTCGGGTGGAGAGGGATCCCACTTCATTTGATCCCACCCTTGGGCACCCCTTTGGGTTGGATCCTTAGAACCAGAGCAGAGGCACAGCTGCAGAATAATATCTGTTAAAAATGATCTCTGATGCAGACATTCTTCAGGTCCCACAGCAACAATTACCCATTCATTCATCCTTGTGTTCACTCACATTTTACTTAGGACCTACCATGTACAGGACATTGTGCTAGAAGAAACGAAAGAGCAATGCAAATGCTGGTTTGGGGGTGGCTTCTGATAGAGATGTGACATTTATTAAAGCAATCAACATGCAAGACACAAGCATGCAGAGTGCAGAATAAACTTCTAGGGGAATGACTAAGGAGAATCATGAAGTTTTCATGGAATAAATGGTACTATTAGATGGATCTGAAAGTAGGAAAGGGCATGTCCAGTGATACACAAACAATACTCAGAAGGGAACTATGAGTCATTTCAACTACTTAGAGACTGTGTAAAGATAGCTGGGAAATGTGATATAATGAACAAGTTCATAAACTTATTGAGACTGGCCCACTGAGAGTATCGAATGTTGGGATAAGGGTAGCTATGACTGTTTTATGCAGCAAAATTGTGTCACTGTAACAACGTATTTGGTATACTAATATGGCATGCTATATAAGATGAATTAAAGTGAGTAAGAAGGAGAGGTTGAAGACAGCATATCTGGAAACCAGTCTAATTCCAGTTGGTCATTGTGAGACCATTTAGAGGGAAAATTCATAATAATGAATGGGTCAAAACAGAGGGCTTAACATCTGACCAAATGTGAAAAAACAAGGGAGAAATTAGTTTTACTGCTGATAGAGAAGGTATTGAAGGAACATAGAGAGATTTTGGGAAGTGCAATGATATTCTCCTGAGAATGCAGTGAGCTTGATGTACATTGTTGAACGTTCAAGAATAAATGCCCTATAGGAGGTTAGAAATGTGTGACATGAACTGTTACAGTTAACTAAAAATTACCTCCATATAGTTAAGAGCTGAAGCCATGGGATGGGATGGAATTGCATGAAAGCACATAGAAAAAAATAAAAAGGAACAATGTTATAATTTAGAGAAATTATTTTATTAAAAAGACAGGGGAAATAATATCAGTAAAAAAATTGAGATGTTAGCAATTAGAGTAGTGTAGGAAACCAAGAGAAAATTTCAAGAGAAAATAGCAGTGTTGAATGCAAGGAAGCACCTTAGTGACATGCAATTAGGGGAAAGGACACTGAGTTTAGTAACCTGGGGGAAAACAGTTTTCATGCATTGGTGAGAAGGCAATCCAGGGGACAGTGAAAGTAGGTGAAAAGGAAATGAGAGCAATGAGTCTCAGAATATTTTTTATTTTAAGAAATTGAGTTATATGATTTTTTTTTTTTGAAAGGCAGAGTGGACAGTGAGAGAGAGAGACAGAGAGAAAGGTCTTCTTTTGCCATTGGTTCACCCTCCAATGGCCGCCGCGGCCGGCGCACCGCGCTGATCCGATGGCAGGAGCCAGGTGCTTCTCCTGGTCTCCCATGGGGTGCAGGGCCCAAGTAGTTGGGCCATCCTCCACTGCACTTCCCTGGCCACAGCAGAGAGCTGGCCTGGAAGAGGGGCAACCGGGACAGAATCCGGTGCCCCGACCGTGACTAGAACCTGGTGTGCCGGCGCCGCAAGGTGGAGGATTAGCCTAGTGAGCCGTGCCACTGGCCCGAGTTATGATTTAAAAATAAACAGAGGACCTAGATGTTTTTCAAAAGAAGACACACAAATGGCTGTAGCTACATAAAAATTTGCAGATAAGGAGTAATTATTAGGGAAATAAAAATTAAAACAACAATGAGATGTCACCTCCCACTTGTGAGAATGTCTAATATAAAAAAAAAGATGAAAGATAACAAGTGTTAGGGTGCTAAGAAGGGCAGAACTTATACTCTGATGTAGAGTTATTACAGAAGAATGATGGGGCAATTCCTCAAATAACTAAAAATAGAAATGTCATCTGACCCAGTAATCTCACTCCTGGGTATGTAGCCAAAGAACCTGAAAGAAATGTGTCAAAGAGAGAGCTGTACTCCGGTGTTTATTGCAGCATTATTCACAATAGTCAAGCTATGGAAACAACCTAGGGACCCATCAGCTGACTGATGAATGGGTAAAGAAAGATGGCTTTATACACAGTGGAATACTATTGAGCTTTTAAAAGGGGGAATACTGCCATTTGTGAAAACATGGGTAAGTCTGAAGGACACTGTATTCCATGAAATAAGCCAGAAATAGATAAATACCCCATGATCTCACTTATATATGGAATCTAGTGAAGCTGCACTCAGACAGTAGAATGATGTTTACTAGAATTTAAGTGGAGGAGGGACAGTGGGGCTGAGGTGTTGTCAGCCGGTTAGTGATGGATAGGTACTCTTTGCAGTTTGTATCCCTGCAGATCTTTATAATTTGTGAGTGTTTGCAACTATGAGATTGTAGCTGGAATGCGGATAGGGTGTTTTACAGAAGAGGAAAAGGCCATTGCAGTTTGGTGACGTGGTAAGATTTCATGGTAAAGCCCAAATTAACCGAACTACAAAGAATAAAACTAAATAAAGCTTTGCTGGTCATTTTATCTAGTTCACTCATTTCAGATAAAGGTGCAACAGGTAGCACTGCACAAATGCATTTGCCCTCCTTTTTCCAAACCTAAACGTATACAGTGTAAAGTGGAGAGTGAGTATTGTCAAAGTTCACTACTTAAGTCTTGATTGCACCATTTTATGTCAATATGGGAAAATTGCTTAAATTTTGTCTCAGTGTCCATGTCTGCAGGATGTGATACTATTACCTGAGTATAAAATAGATTTGAAACACAAAAGATTTAATACAGATAAAAGTCGATGTGCAGCACAAGAAATGTGGAAAGCATTCAACAAATGTACCCTTTCCTTCTCTTCTTTCCTCCCTCCCTCCCTCCCTCCCTTCCTTCCTTCCTTCCTTCCTTCCTTCCTTCCTTCCTTCCTTCCTTCCTTCCTTCCTTCCTTCCTTCCTTCCTTCCTTCCTTCCTTTCTTCCTTCCTTCCTTCCTTCCCTGTCCAGCTATCTATTTTATTTATTTGAAAGGCAGCATTATAGAGAGGGAGAGGGAGAGACACGCACACAGAGAGGGAGATCTTCCATCTGCTTGTTCACTTCCTAAATGGCTGCAACAGCTTGGGCTGGACCAGGATGAAGCCTGGAGCCGCAGGCTTCATCTGGATTTCACACATGGGTGGCAGGGGCCCAGCCATTTGGGCCATCTTCTGCTATTTTCCCAGGCACATTAGTAGGGAGCTGGATAGGAAGTGGAGCACCAGGGACTCTAACCAATGCCGATATGGAATGCCAGCCTTGCAGGTAGTGGCTTAACCCATTACACCACAGTGCCAGCCCCAACAAATGTATTTTTAGCAGAACACTTGGAAGTAGCCTATTTTCTCTTTCATTATCATGCTTACCTTCAGGGATGCATACAGAGAAGATACCCTGAGAGAGGGCTAGCTTTAAGCATAAATATAGAGAAAAAAGTTTGCATCCATGAACTCAAGAAGTGCTTTTTTTTTTTTTTTTTTTTTTTTTTTTTTTTGACAGGCAGAGTGGACAGTGAGAGAGAGAGACAGAGAGAAAGGTCTTCCTTTGCCATTGGTTCACCCTCCAATGGCCGGCGCGGCCGGCGCTGCGGCTGGTGCACCGCGCTGATCCGAAGGCAGGAGCCAGGTGCTTCTCCTGGTCTCCCATGGGGTGCAGGGCCCAAGCACTTGGGCCATCCTCCACTGCACTTCCTGGGCCACAGCAGAGAGCTGGCCTGGAAGAGGGGCAACCGGGACAGAATCCGGCGCCCCGACCAGGACTAGAACCTGGTGTGCCAGCGCCGCAAGGCGGAGGATTAGCCTGTTGAGCCACACCGCCGGCCAAGAAGTGCATTTCTATACTCTTAGGAGAGAGTTTGGGTTTCCCATAAAATGTTGAATTCACAGCTTTTAAACAAATGAAACTGTAGCTGAAGGATCCTGTCAAAAGCCTGCTGCTGATACCTAATTTATGACCAATTAGTAGAGCACCAGGCCTTCATCCCATGCAAACAGATGGCAGGCATTAGAACTGTCAACAAAAGGAGCTTCTTTCACAAATTTACAAGCGAGGTACCATGTACATAAGCCAGTGATTATGCCTTATCATTCCAGAGGGAGAGCAAAGAAACATTACTGCAACTAATCATGCATGTCAGAATCTAAAAAAATGCTCATCGAAAAACCAGAAAAATGATGAACAGGTACATAGGTTACTCAAAAACCATGCTCTTCTTGAAGGCTACTCATTGTCCTAATAAGTATCTACAATGATTCCAGAATTTATAGAAATTGTCTAAAAAATAATATTAACCTAAAAAAGTCTATTTTTGTTAATTTCTTATCATATAAAAACTAATAAGATATATTTGTACCTCTTATTTTGGAATTCATGAAAAGAAATAAATATAAAATTGAGTATATTTTGGGCCAGCACTGCGGCTCAATAAGCTAATCCTCCACCTGCAGCGCCAGCACACCGGGTTCTAGTCCTGGTCGGGGTTCCGGATTCTGTCCCGGTTGCTCCTCTTCCAGTCCAGCTCTCTGCTGTGGCCCAGGAGGGCAGTGGAGGATGGCCCAGGTGCTTGGGACCCTGCACCCACATGGGGGACCTAGAAGAAGCTCCTGGCTCCTTGCTTCGGATGGGCACAGCTCCTGCCATTGCGGCTATTTGGAAAGTGAAGCAACGGAACGAAGACCTTTCTCTTTCTCTCTCCACTGTCTGTAACTCTACCTGTCAAATAAATAAATAAAATCTTTAAAAAAAAAATGAGTTACACAGAAAGAGGAGAGGCTGCAATGGCTGAAGCCTGTGTTGATTTGAAGCCAGGAGCCAGGAGCTTCTTCTGGGTCTCCCACGCAGGTGCAGGGGCCCAAGGACTAGGGCCATCTGCTGCTGCTTCCCCAGCCACAGCAGAGAGCTGGATTGGAAGAGGACCAGCTGGGACTAGAACTGGCGTCCATATGGGATCCCAGAGCTCCAGGCTAGGGCTTTAACCCACTGTGCCACAGCACCGGCCTCTATTCTCTATCTCTAACTTAGTGTGTAAACAATTAGATGAGGCCATACTGGTTATAAAAGCAGAAATATTTGCATTCTGGCTGGTAAATAGCAGTGATCTCAACTCGCTGTATATTTCTTCCTCCTGCTTCTCTGGTTGTCTAATTTTTCCCACCCCTAGGAATCTAGATCTTTCTTTGATCCAGCAAGTAAGATGACATCTGGCAGACAGAGTAGGTCCAGCATCCATTCTGATATGTTAGCTCCTGTCCCATACTAGCCACTTAGTAGTTTGTCGCCTTTGATAATTTCAAGCTAAAATGACTTACCAGTTTTCAAATTTTGTTTTATCAAGACCACTGCTTAAATAAGGTAGAAAACTGAAGAACTTTTTTGCCAGCCATGGGAGTAAGATCCCTAGAGTAGCCAGCAGTCTTTCATTTCTGTGCTCAAATTGCTCCAGCTGACTTCTGAGGCCTTTTGTAAGACCCTAGGGTTCATCAAGAGTGATTATATATCACTTGTGATTGACCCACAGTCCCTGCTGTAAGTAACAGATTGTGATATCTTCTCATACTTTGAGGCAAGTTGTGTTATGAGCAATGTCTAGGAATTGGAGACCAGGAACTAGCGTAGAGGAAACACAGTATGCTAGAACTAACCCTGTTTGCTAAGATGAGCAAGACAAATACATTGTAGGTTTCACATCTGAGCATATATGATCAATCAATAGAATCAAAACTGTACCTATGTAAGAATGATCTTCTGCTCTTTCACCAGTGGTAGAAGGAAAATCTCGCATCTCAATCTTTCCCATGTCGCCTCTGCTTAAACCTGGTTTCTAGCTCTTCAGTTGTAGCTGTGTCAGTCTCCAAACATGGCCCTATTAAGGCTGGTCTCTACCCAGAACTTATTTTATGTGGTGAGTTGCTGCACTCCATGTTCAACAGGTGAACAAACAGATACCGTAAATTCTCGTTCTGGACTGGGTAGATCACATCGTGGACCAGCCAGGCAACAGCCTGGGTAGCCAGAGACTTAGGAGTGTCAGCAGGAGACAGAAACACGTGGAGAAAGCAGTATTTATCCAACTCTTCGCAGGGAGGATGCTACAGGTGTTTCCAATAGGCAGCATGGTGGGGGATGTGGCTCACTAAGGCACATGCTTGGGGAAGAATATATGATCACTAAACTGCCCCACAAAAAATGATGGATTTTATTAGTGCAGAAATTTTGTTCTATTTTTAAAATTATTATTTATTTTGGATGCAGAGAGACAGGGGTGTGTGTGTGTGTGTTTGTGTGTGTGTGGAGAGAGAGAGCGGGGGGGGGGTGGGAAGAGTGAGGGGAGAACACTACCGTCTACTGGTCCGTTTCCCAAGTGCGTGCAGCAGCCAGATCTGGGCTGGGTGCTCTCCCATGTGGATGGCAGGACCCTATTATGTAAGCCATCACTGCTGTATCCCATGGTCTGCGTTTGCAGGAGCTGGAGTCAAGAGTGAGAGCCTAGTATGAAACCCAGGCACTCCAATATGGGATACAAGCATCTTAAGCCTTAGGCTAAGTGCTCATCCCTAGATGTTTTTCCAGATTGAGTATAGAAGTGTGAAACCAGAGTTACCTAATTTGAACCAAGAGTCAGGAAGCTTTTTCTGTAAAGGGCCATCTAGCAAATATTTTAGGCCTTATGTGCCAAATGATCTTTGCCACACTACTCAGTTTTGTTGATGTACAACAGGAGCCAAAGACAATACATCAATGAATGAGCTTGGTGATGTTCCAATAAAGCTTTGTTTATGAACACTGAAATAGGATTTCATATCACTTTCATACATTAAGAAGCGTAATTTACCTTTTTTTCTTTCCAGCGTTTAAAAATGTAAAAATCCTTCTTATCAAATCATATCAAAATTAGTCAATGGGCTGAAGTTGGCCTGTGAGTCACAATTTGCTGACCCCTGATGTGAATAGTGTTAGAGAGTTAAGTGCTGCCCCTATTGTTACCATGATCTTCCTCTGTACCTTACTCAACCTGTCTTTCCAATAAAGCCAGTGTATAAAGAGTACGCATTTGAAATGCTTGGTTAGTAACCTGCTACTGGAACCTTCTATTATGGTCCTCCTAGTGCCTTCTGGTCCTACTAGACTTCACAACTAAAACCCTTTCACCCATGCTCTCATCCATTTCCTTTTCCTACAGTCATTACCCCTTTCCCTTATAATTCTCAACACACACATGCCTTTCTTGGAATCTTGATCCTTACACCTCTTAATTCCACTCTTGCTTTCCCTAGGACATTGCTGTAGGTTTTGCATTAATTTTCATGCTCTGCAGAATTTATTGGCATTTTGGTTACATACCCATGAAGACTGAAAGATTATGAAAATCCAAAAGGGTATTTTAAATGTTGGGTACCGTGGAGGGAGAGGTGAGGCACAGTGGAAGGAAGATTTGGGGACAGCAAAGCCTTCCGGGCACCACTCTGCCCACCCCTCCCCACCAAGCAGGTCATTCTCAGGAAGGACCATGGACCCAGCGGTAACTTGCCCACCTAGGTCAACTGTGTTCTTCTTTTTATGTAACTCATCACTCTGTGTACACATGATAGGACCAACGGGATTCCACATGACACATTGCCTGCAGTCACATTACTTAACTGATAGGGTGATAAAATATTTCACAATCTCAGCCTTTCCTACGGACTAAGTGGATTTTATTTTGGTTCACTTTGCAGAAAGAAATGTGGGGTGATATGAGGATATTGGCAGGATGGTCATGAGAAAACAAATGTGTCTTCTAGATTGACATCAGCTACATTCATTTGGACTTTTTAATGGAACATTTATTGACTGGTGTGCATTTCAAAAATATTAATATTAATATGTTTATTAAGCAGGAGAGAAAGTCTAGAAGTTTAGAAGAGGACATGATATTGATTCAATTTAATGATGTAAATTTCACACTCTGAACAAGCTGATCTAACTACAAAAGGACTGTTTTCCATTGGAAAAAGCGCACATCCTGAGACAATAATAATTGTAGTTTGAAGTCATAGAAAAAGGTGAATGGAACAACTCTTCCTCATTTTGCTTGTTCTCATGCCTTACAATGATATACACCATCTTCCCACTGCAAATACTTAGAGAAGTAGTAACGTAACTCTACAGTCTGAAGCATTCGTTGAGAAGGCACTGATTCATGATTAATCTACCCAGCCAGAACTTACTGCCCTTCCAGCCATCTGGACATTAGTATTTTGGAGATTTAAAAACAAATGTATAAATATTGTATTGCTCTTTCCATTCTTATTCCACGGGTAATTTCCAGCTCTGATTTAGTAAGTCACGACCCATAAAGTTTCTCTTCAGTAACCTTTCAGCTGTGTTCAAAGTAGAAGAAATTCAGTGCAGCTAATATGATAATGAGCCATAAAACAAAATTCAGCAGATTTCATTTAAAAAAAAGTTTCTAAAAATTTAAATAATGATGCGATCATTCAGTAAGTCATACAAGAGATTTTTGAAAAAGTACGAGGGATCCTAAAGACCAAGGCTTGGCACATGTTTTTGCTTTAAAGAACCATGTAGCAAATAGATACATACAGTATCTGCCACAAAAGCTCACCTTTGCTGTTTGGCCCAAGGTATATAATTTTCTAATCCCTTTTACAGAAGAAACACATTTTATAATAAAGAAGTGTTAGGTTCACTCAAATCACATTGTTTAATAATAAGAAGAGGCATCTGAAGGAGGAGGCTAGGGAGGCAAGAATGATTATCCTCTTAGAATTGTGTCTGTGAAATACATGAAATATATTTTCTTTATAATAATAAAAATTAAAAATGCACTACACTCACATTTTTGTTTTCTAATGTATTTGCTGTATTTAAAATTTTTAGAACAGAGGGAGACTTTGAAAACTCCCTTTTCTAAATCTGTTAGAAATGAGAAAGGTGAATCCAGAAGGAATATGGGTTCTCTAAGCTGTTTAGCGCACTGCCTAAGAATACGGCACAGGTCTCGTGATAGCCTTCAGTGCTTTTTCACTCCATCACATTAAGCTTTAAATGACCAAGGTAGAAAACTCATGCATATATTAATTAAATAAGCACAGATTGATTACTGACTCTGTGTTCAGCTCTAGCCTCAGTGCTATAGATCTACAGAAATGATACATTCTCATTCCAGAGGCTTCCAATAGTAAAAATGAACTAATACAATACTGTTTTTAAAAGTCCACTGAAAAAGAAGAAATCAATGGCTCCTAATTGAACTAAAATGTTTTCATTGAACCAAATCTAAGGTTAATTCAGCTACTTCTGAGAAAAAGGATCAATGAGTGATGGATCCTAAGTGACTCTCCAAATTAATAAAGGACTTTAGTTATTAATAAATTAATGAGTCAAGTTCTCACCATCCCAGCTAAATAGTTGGAATTACTGAATTTTAATGTAATTTTATTAATTTAATTATGAAATTTCATCAAAATATTTGAGGGCAGGCATTAGGCTTGGTGATTAACATGGTGGTTAGAATGCCTGTGTCCCATATTGGAATATATATGGGTTTAATCTCTGCCTCCTCATCCCAACGCAGACCCTGGAAGGTGGCAAGTTGGGGCTCAAAGAACTAAATTCCTGCCAGCCCTGAGACACCTGGATCGACTTCCTGACTTCTGTCTTCAATACCCCCACCCTGTCTATTGTAGACATTTGCAGAGTGAACCAGTATATGAGAAAGTGTGCACTCTCTCTCTCTCTCCCTCCTTCTCAAATTATTTAAATTAAATCAAATTTGAAAACCACACATGTGAGGTCTTTACTTGATCAGTTCTCTGAGCACCCATAAATTGGACTGGTCCGTTGTTTCTATGTAGCATTCTTATCATGTCTTAGATTTACAGCACTTGCTTCTGTTTGGACTCACAAACTACAAGATGGGAGAGAACAGGAACTCTGTTTATGTTGTTTACTGCAGCTTCCTCAGTGTAGCATGCTGTCAGGAAACATTAAGCTCTTAAAATCTATTGAAATGAATGAATGAATAAGTTATGCTGTATTAATCTGGACCCATGGGGGAGAGACAACACATACTAATTTGGATAAATAAAGGATTAGAGTAATAAGGGATTAGCTAATAAGTAAAGAGAACTCCAGACTATACAAATAGCAAACATAGGAAGTAGTCACTGACCCTAGTCCTGTGAAGACCCCTCCCCTCTGCATACCTTTCCCTCAATCTTTCCCTGCTGGGACCACAAGCTTGGTTTTATTACAGAGCAGAGTAACTAAAGCTCAGCTCTGTTGACATTTGCAGGATTCCAGGGAGAGCTGTTCATACAGAATTCTCAAACCATTGCGTGTGGGGAGAGGGAGACTGCTGGAGAAATGCTGGCCACCAAGTAGTG
Source organism: Oryctolagus cuniculus (assembly GCF_964237555.1). Classification (NCBI taxonomy): domain Eukaryota; kingdom Metazoa; phylum Chordata; class Mammalia; order Lagomorpha; family Leporidae; genus Oryctolagus; species Oryctolagus cuniculus. Next base: position 45,203,311 of record NC_091446.1, read on the forward strand.
TAGTAGCAGGCTGCTAGAAAAGCCACAGAAGCTTTCCAAAACTCACTGGAACCAGAAAGCAAAAATGTTTTGGTTCTTGCAGTGTCTCTCTAGTTCCCTCTGCTGACAAAGTTTCAGTGCCAGGTGTAAAGGGGGAAAAAATTTAATGGGCCCTATCCATTTTCAAAGAGATGTTAAAAAGGATGAATGGATAGCTTAGAGGCTTTAGATCCTATTGAGGATCAAAGGTGGATAGCAAAACCTTCTCCTTTCTTATATTAACTTCTGTTACAAACAAGTACATTTAGAATCAACGTGAGAAACTGAAGTTTGAGAATTAACGACACGTTAATTTGAGAGAATTGGAGATGGAGAAATATATAGCATCCCAGAGGGCTTCCTGAACAAACTGACAGGTGAGCCAAGTTCTTAAGTCTAAGTAGGAGTTTTATGAATGATGAAGGGAGGATAAAGGCAGCTACTGGTGAGGCAGGAGCATGCCAGACAGGGAATTCAGGAGGCCCTCTGTACAGTAACAAGTAGAATGTAGTAAGAACAGAGATTTATGGGACAGTAGACTGAACAACCAGTATAACAGGTGCAGTGCTGAGAGATGGGTTTGGAAAGAGGAGATGGGGATGGATTGGAAAGAAATCTCCTAGAATCTCAAACTGAAAGAATTTGGATTTTATCCTCTGTACAACAAAGAACCACCAGAGGGCTGCTGTTACTGCATTTGGGGGTTTTGTTTGCTTTTTGTGTTTAAAAGAGGGGAGTGGAAGATTGGTTACGGTGGGTGGTAACTCAAGGAGGGAGGCTAATAGGATACAGCTACAATACTGCTAAGGAAAGTTCAGTAGGTTTAAGAGGCTAAATTTCAGCCTAAAAAAGATTTTGGTGAAAAGTTAAGTGTAGAAAGTGAAAGAAGAATGTTTGGGTTAGGAGACTTGGCAATGTCTATAGCAGATGAAGAATATGGGCGATAAAGCAAGTTGAGATAGAAAAAAATTGTTTGATTCAATAATAAATATTTTAAGTTCAGACTGCCTAAGTGGTATTTAGATATTCAGAAGGGTACATCCACTGGTAGTTAGAATGTGTTGTGTTTTGCTTTCCAACAGTAACATGATGAATGGAAATTGATGATGGAGTTCAGAGTTAATCATTTTTAGGATATTATAATCATAGCTTTGATTTATTGATTATGGTCATTGTTTTACACCAATGCGTAATAAATAATTTTATTTTTTGTCAAGTAAATGCTTGAAACCTTATATTTCTGAGGCTTCCAATTGTCTTCATTGAGTGTTAAATAATTATTATTCAGAGATTTAGCAGTTTCTTTGAAACTCATAAACCAGTTACATAAATAAGAAAAATTTTGATTTTAAAGATTAAGAAATCTTAATTTCTTCAATTAACAAGTAATATTGAAATTTAATATTTCATAATATCTTTAGAATACTTCTGTATAATTTTTTGTTGATTATTTAGTGAGGAGACATTAATTCTTCTTGTGTTCAAGAGAAAAAATGAAGAATAGGTTCCAAGATTGGTTTCTGACATAGATTTAGCAATCAGTTTAAAAATCTACAGGATAATGATTCTTTTTGAAAGCAGAATTCTGCTTTAGATATTCACTTCACTTTTTCAGTAGAGTTAAAGTGGTTTTGCTTGCTTTCTTCCCTGGTGAGAGCATTATTATGGGCCCAGCTGGGTCATAAATATCTGAGACTTTGCTTTTTCTTTTCAATATGTTTAGCAGTTGGCCCTCATTTTGAAACCCGTAGCGTAGATGCGTGAATTGGATTAGCATCAGTCGCAGTAATGATGAAACCTCAACTCAGGCTAAACTGTGCTTACCATGGAGGACCTTTAGAATTTGCTACTTTGGATGAAGGGAAGTGATCATATTGGCAACTAGTCTTCCACAATTACATAATTGAATTAACTTTCAATGGAAGCCAGATTGTCAGAGGCAGGTCACGATTAGGTAGTTGAGAATCTCTTCGAGCTAAACTGGAAATGGTTCATTGTCATCTAGTTGGGAAACCCACCTGAGCTAAGCGGCAACTCTCATTTATTTATGTTGCATTAGTCTTATAAGATTAAATTTGCTTTTTATTTCTTATGTTTCTAATGTAATCTACATTTTGTGGTTATGAATGTTGGCTCTAGAAAACTTGGAGAGCACAAAAATATAATCTTGACATGGAACAATAAGTGCCATCGATATTTTTGGATATTTATTTAAGTAGCAAGATCATTCTGCTTAAATATCTTTCTTACTTTGTCTACATACAGGAATAACATTAATAAAACACACACAAATATAGATTTACACTGCCATTTGTTGAATGTAAGCATCCGGCACAATGCTAGTTAAGACAGCTAGCTAGCTAGCTAGGAAGAGAACTAGGATAGATTATATATAAAATTGCTCTCACAGAAAACCTGGAAGGAATGCCTTCTTTCTCCTCAATTTCAGAGATAAATTAAGCTCCAGAGAGCTAACAGTTCATGTTCCAAAATACATAGTTTATAAGTGGAGAATTTGTATTTGAGCCCAATTTTATTTTCAGAGCTTCTTCTAACGTATTACCTTACAATATTGCAGTAGCAATTTACCATCTTAATAAAAACATCTCATAAGGATACCTGAGTTTATCTTCTTAGGTACTTAACTGTGTTTGAACATTTAAGCTCATATTATTTTTCCCATGCATTAATCAGCTTTGCACTTGTTTAGAGGTGTTTCCATGAAAAGATACACTGTGGTTGAATTACGGATCGAAAGTATATGCATATTTTTAGGTTGTCTAAAACTGTCATACAGTTCACTCCCCAGTGACAATGAATAAGAACACCCACTGCCCTGTACTCTGACAAATGTGTCTTTCTTTTCAAAAGATTTTATTTATTTATTTATTTTAAAGGCAGAGTTAGAAAGGGTGAGACAGAGATGGAGATCTTCTATTCACTGGTTCACTCACCAAATGGCCACAACTTGTAGGTCTGGGCCAGCTGAAGCTGGGAGCCAGAAATTTCTTCCAGATCTCACACATGGGTGCAGGGGCCCAAACAGTTGGGCTTTTTCCGCTGCTTTCCCAGGCACATTAGCAGGGAGCAGAATCAAAAGTGGAGAAGCCAGGACTTGAATCAGCATCCATAAGGGATGTCAGCACTGCAGGCAGTGGCTTAACCCACTACACTACAACACCAGCCCCCAACTTGAGTCTTTAGTTGAAATCTTCTAAGAGATACAATCGAGTTAAACTATCCCAAGGCACAGAATGTATCACTGTCCTATCAGAGTCAGATTGAGACTTATTCTTTCCTTATAATTGATATTTGGAACTTAGTTATTGAAAATTAAAATCTCACAGATTGTTCATACTTTAGCATTTGCTTCTTTGTCCTGGAGAAAGGTAAAACAATTTAAATGCCTTCAAAAATTGTGAGAGCAGTAGAAAAGACTTCAAACAATAACCTTGCTCTGGAATTTCAGAAGTTAATAATAAAGGCCAAAAGGGAAAAATGGAAATTATCCAAGTGACTAACTTAAATAGCAACCAAAAATTATGACTTAGGAAGGTCTGACAACAAGATCAGGCTCTGCTACACCTTCTTTAGGCTGCTGCTTTTGTATCAACAGATTTTTAACTGGCAACTTGGATTCTGTTTGAGGAATCTTTATTGTTTTTCTTTAAGTGGAATGAAAGATCAAATCAGAGTGATCACAGAGGATTCTGCCAAATAAGGCAGTGAGGGTAGAGTGGGAAATAAAAAATCCAAGAAACATTGCAAAGGTAGCATTGGTGAACTTTTAAAAGGGAGGGGCCCAAAGATAAGCAAGCTTTCTTTTTTAAAATTTTTTTTTTTTTTTTTTTTTTTTTTGACAGGCAGAGTGGACAGTGAGAGAGAGAGACAGAGAGAGAAAGGTCTTCCTTTGCCGTTGGTTCACCCTCCAATGGCCGCCGCTGCAGCCGGCGCACCGCGCTGATCCTGGCAGGAGCCAGGAGCCAGGTGCTTTTCCTGGTCTCCCATGGGGTGCAGGGCCCAAGCACCTGGGCCATCCTCCACTGCACTCCCTGGCCATAGCAGAGAGCTGGCCTGGAAGAGGGGCAACCGGGACAGAATCCGGCGCCCCAACCGGGACTAGAACCCGGTGTGCCGGCGCCGCAAGGTGGAGGATTAGCCTATTGAGCCACGGCGCCGGCCTCTTTTTTAAAAATTAATTAGTTTATTTGACAGATAGAGTTAGTGAGAGAGAGAGACAGAGAGAAAGGTCTTCCTTCTGTTGGTTCACCCCCCAAAGGTCACCTTCCGTTGGCCACTACGACCGGAGCTACGCTGATCCAAAGCCAGGTGCTTCCTCCTGGTCTCCCATGCGGGTGCAGGTGCCCAAGCACTTGGGCCATCCTCCACTGCCTTCCTGGGCCATAGCAGAGAGCTAGACTGGAAGAGGAGCAACGGGGACTAGAACCAGTGCACATATGGGATGCCAGCGCTGCAGGCAGAGGATTAACCAAGTGAGCCACGGCGCCGGCCCCAATAACCAAGCTTTCTAACCTAAATAATAACACCATTTAGGGAGACAGGAAGCTTAAGAGGTCTTCCATCACCTCGTTCACTCCCCAGATGGCCGCAACAGCTGGAGCTGCGCCAACCTGAAGCCAGGAGCCAGGAGCTTATTCCAGGTCTCCCACATGGGCGCAGGGGCCCAAGGACTTGGGCCATCTTCGACTGCCTTCCCAGGCCATAGCAGAGAGCTGGATCGGAAGAGAAGCAGCCGTGACTGAAACCAATGCCCATATGGGATCCTGGCTCTTCAGGCCAGGGCTTTAATCCACTGTGCCACAGCGCCAGCCCCTGATTTTTTTTCTTTTTTTTAAGATTTTATTTATTTGTTTGAAAGGCAGAGTTATAGAGAGGCAGAGGCAGAGGCAGAAAGATAGAGAGAGGTTTTCCACTCAATGGTTCACTCCCCAAATGGCTACGATGCCTGGAGTTTAGTTGATCTGAAGCCAGTAACCAAGAGCTTCCTCCAAGTCTCCCACGTGGGTGATATGGCCCAGGGAGTTGGGCCATCTTCCACTGCTTCCCCAGGCCATTTCGGGGAGCTGGGTCAGAAGAGGAGCAGCCAAGACTAGAACCGGTGCCCATATGGGATGTCGGTGCCACAAGAGGAGGATTAACCTGTGCCACAGCGCCAGCCCCCACATCCTAGATCTTATACTTTTTCACTTTGTGGTCTCAGATAAGGTATATAACCTCTTTAAAAATTTATTTATTTATTTGAAAGTTTCAGAGAGACAGAAGGAGAGACAGAGAGAGACATATCTTCCTTCTGCTGATTCACTCCCCAAATGGCTGCAATGACCAGTGCTGGGCAAGGCCAGAGCCAGGAGCCAGGATCTTCTTGTGGTCTCCCATGTGGGTGCTGGGGCCCAAGCACTTAGATCACTTTCCGCTGCTTTCCCAGGCATATTAGCAGGGAGCTGGACTGGAAGTGGAGCAGCTGGGACTCAAACTAGCACCCATGTCATCCGAGTTTTTTGTTTTAGTAGTAACCATGCTGTTTATAGGCTGAAAGGAAATGAAGTCTAAAGGAAGACAATGAGAGAATAAGAAAATATATAATTGATGGAGCAAGAGTCAAGGAAAAATGAAAAGTGGGTTTTTTTGAGAAAAATTTGAGGTGCTCTATCGAGAGAAAGGTATAATAATAATGTCACTAGGTGTTGGTTTAGGAGAAAAAAATGGAAACCAGAACTTAACTTTTATGACCCTTCTAAAAACTTACAAATCAGGAGCTGGTATTGTGCAAAGCAGGTGAGTGACCTCTCGAGATGTCAGCATTCCATAATGGAGTGCTGTTCAAGTCCTAGCTACTCTGCTTCTTTTTTTTTTTTTTTTTTTTTTTTTTTTTTGACAGGCAGAGTGGATAGTGAGAGAGAGAGACAGAAAAGTCTTCCTTTTGCCATTGGTTCACCCTCCAATGACCGCCACGGCTGGCGCGCTGCGGCCGGTGCACCACGCTGATCCAATGGCAGGAGCCAGGTGCTTCTCCTGGTCTCCCATGGGGTGCAGGGCCCAAGCACTTGGGCCATCCTCCACTGCACTCCTTGGCTGCAGCAGAGAGCTGGCCTGGAAGAGGGGCAACCGGGACAGAATCCGGCGCCCCGACCAGGACTAGAACCCAGTGTGCCGGCGCTGCAAGGCGGAGGATTAGCCTAGTGAGCCACGGCGCTGGCCGCTATTCTGCTTCTGATCTAGCTCCTTGCTAGGGAATCTGGGAGAACAGAGAATGATGACCCAAGTCGAAACCTGAGTGGAGGTCTAGGTCCTGGCATCAGCCTGGCACAGCCCTGGCCATTGCAATCATCTGGGAAGTGAACCAGTAGATGGATGGTCTCTCTCTGTCCTGTCTCTCCCTTTCTTTCTGTCACTCTGCCTTTCAGATAAACATTTCATTAAAAAATGAAAACTAAAATTGCAAGTATTATTAAAGGGTTCAAATAAACAAGAAAATGCACCTTTTAAATTGCTGTTGATGTTTGGTCAAACAACATCCCTTTATGAACTGTTCCTCAATATCCCTACATCAAAGCTCTAATCCCCAATATGACTATATTTGGAGTTAGGATTTTTTGGTAGATAATTAAGGTTAAATGAAGCCATAAGGGTGAAACCCTGATTCAGTAGAGCTGGAGTCCTTGTAAGAAGAAGAAAAACACCAGGGAGACCCCCTGTGGAAAGGCCAGGGTAGGGGTCATTTAGCCAAAGTAGGAAGAAGGACCTCTTTGGAAACCAACCTTGGTGGTTCTTGGACATTGAACTTGCAGCCTCACAATTGTGAGAAGATAAATTTCTGCTGTTTAAGCCAACTGATCTGTGGTATTTTGTTATAGCAGCCCTAGAAGACTAGCTCACTTCCACAATTGGAACTTTTGTAGACATAACGCAATAGGAGAAATAAGATGATCTATGAAAATAAAATTATGTCTCAAAGAATTGGATTGACTATGAGCTCAGGGTGTGAGATAGAACAGATATTTGTTTCCAAATGGTAGCCTGGGCCAATAGCCACCGGCATCAGGTTTCCTTATTGGGAGATTAAAATGCTGTCAGTCACAGTTGAGACTGTGAATGCTAGAGTTGCTTTGACTTGTTTCACATCCGGGTGTTGAACTTACTGTCTGTGAGACCTTGGGCAAGTTATTTAATTATTTTAGCCTTGATTACATTATCTGTAAAACAAAAAACCTATAAAATAATTTATATGATACATAATATGTGCTATCCAGCACTAATTTTTCCTTGCATTTTTGAAAGACTTATTTATTTATTTGAAATTCAGATTTACAGAGAGGGATGCATATCTTCCATCCGCTGTTTCACTCCCCAAATAGCTGCAATGGCTGGAGCTGGGCCAGGCCAAAGCCAGGTTCACGAGCTTCCTTTGGATGTCCGACATAGATGCTGGGGCCCAAGGACTTGGACCATCCTCCACTGTTTTCCTAGGTGCATTACCAGGGAGCTGGATGGGAAGTGGAGCAGCCAGGACCTGAACCTCTGCTCATATGGAATGCTGTAACCAAAGACTGTGGCTTAACCCACCGCACCACAGCACAGCCCCCATATTTTCATGTTTTGCTTCATATATTTTGTTATTGCCCAGCCCTAGCCACTGTGGCCATTTAGGAAGTGAACCAGTAGGTGGAAGATATCTCTGTCTGGTTCTGTCTCTCCATGTCTGTTAACTCTGCCATATAAATAAGTAAATACATATATACATAAATCTTAAAAAAAAAAAAAAAAAAACTATGTGTGCCTGTCTTCTCCTCGTCACCTACATGGACATATTGAGTGAATAAATGAGTAAATGAAGGAATAAGTCCCTCAGTCTATCCAGGCAATATTCTAGTTCCTAAAGAGATAGCAAGAATGAGGCAGACTAGGCCCTTGTTCTCACAAAATTTACACTTTAATGGGGCTAAGACAAAAGACACTTAAACAAGGTACTCTTTACCCACTGACAAGTAAAAATGAGTTAAAAAGAGTAATTTCAGTGAGACTTTAGGATAAAGGCTGCTCTACATTGGCTTGTTCTAGAAGAGATGTGTGAAACAGGCACACTTGAGCTGAGACCTAAAGTATGTGAAGAAAAAGCCATGCAGAGATGTAGGGAAAGTGTGTTTCAGTCCTGAGGCAGAAGCAAGCTTGAGGAATACCATGGTCAGAGGGAACGCAGTGGAAATCAGAGAGGTTGTGGGGACTGCCAGAGTACTGACATAATCTGGTTGGTGGTTTTAAAAATTTAATTTTGCCTACTGTGTAAAGACAAGAGCAACAATAAAGGAAAAGGAGATTATAATAATCCCAAAAGAGAATGGTGACTGGGACCAAGGGAACAGACAAATGGGGATTTGTTTCAGCTCATGGAAGGTAGGGTGACCAGGATTTGGTAATGGATTAGATTTAGGGGTAGAGAGGTGAGGAGAAGACAACAATTTAGAACAATGTCCACAAGCATTTCTTAGTGAAGGATCAAATAGCAAATATTTGCAGGCCATGGGTACCCTTTGTTGTGCTTGTAACTATTCTACTCTGCTCTTATGTGCAGAAGCATAGATGATACATAAAAGAATAAATGTGATGATCTTCCAGTACAACTTTATTTACAAAAATAATCAATGTGCCAGATTTTGTCTGTAGGTCATAATGCATTGACCCTTGATTTAGAAAAACTCCTTGAGAGAATAAGATGTGATTTTCTATTTTTAAAGATCGATTTATATATTTGAAAGAATTACAGAGAGAGACAGAAAGTGCTATCTTTTATCCACTGGTTCATTCACCAGATGGTTGCAATGGCCAGGGCTGGACCGAGTCAGAACCAGGAACTTCTTCCTGATCTCCCATGTGGGTAGCAGGGGTCCAAGCTCTTTTCCCAGGCCACTGGCAAGAAGTCAGATGGTAAGTGGAAAAGCTGGCACCTCTATGGGATGCTGGTGTTGCAGACAGCTGCTATTCCACAATGCTGGCCCCAAAATATGTTATATTCAGAGAAACTTTACTATCTAGAGGTTCATAGTTACTGGAAGACTCCAGCTTTTCCACATGCGTACCATCAGCTGATAGTGAAAAGAGTGGAGGTCCTTGGCATGTAGTGGATGGCCTTGTCCAAGAATATTCTGCCTCCCAACTGTGTAATCCCCAGGCCTCTTGCTCTGGAGTAAACCAGTAGATGCTCAGAGTATGTATTTCTTTGATATGTTTTTTCCTGATCATGTATGATGGGTTATACCACATATATGAAAATGAATATAGTATATTCAGCGGTTTTTATCTGTTACATTTACATTGTCATGGACCATAATATTATATAACTATACTTTTTTTAAAGATTTATTTATTTTACTTGAAAGTTAGAGTTACATAGAGAAGGAGAGGCCGGCGGGGCGGGGGGGGGTGGGGGTCTTCCATCTGCTGGTTCACTTCCCAATTGGCTGCAACAACTGGGGCTGCACCATTCTGAAACCAGGAGCCAGGAACTTCTTCCAGATCTCCCACTTGGGTGCAGGGGCCCAAGGACTTGGGCCATCTTCTACTGCTTTCCCAGGCCATAGCAGAGAGCTGGATCGGAAGTGGAGCAGCTGGGTCTCGAACCGACGTTCATATGGGATGCTGGTGCTTCAGACTAGGGCGTTAACCTGCTGTGCCACAGTGCTGGCCCCAGCTGTATGTTCTTTATGCTGTTTATTCTTTTAATTTCCCTCTAAAGTAAATATAGAAATAGAAATAGAAAAATCTACATTAAATAACAGGTGATTAATTTCCAGGATTGAGGGGCACTTTTAGATGTTAAAGAAATGAATGAAAAAATGACTTCATTAATTTATTCAATTGATATTTATTGGATGTATTCTATATGCAGATGTTTCACAAACACAAGGGACACAAGGTCCAAAAATCCTAAAGATTACAGAGTTCAGTATGTAGTAAAGATATGGGTCAAAAAAAGCAAATGAACAACAATAACAGAGTCTTCCAGAACTGTGAGATAAACACTCTGAAAAGGCACCCAAAGGTGGGAGTCCGAAAGGGGCTTAAAAAAAATGGGGGCAGGGGCACGGCCAGGACAATGCTTCTTCACAGATCCATGCCAAAGAAATAATTTGTTTGTTTTGTTTTGTTTTTGTTTGTTTTTTAAAAGATTTATTTATTTATTTGAAAGTCAGAGTTACAATAATTTTGTTTTAATCTCCTTCTATCATGGACAGATGTTTTTGTAATGTATATGAGTGACTTGAACATAAAATTTAAAAAGCTATAAAAATCAATGGCCACCTTTTGGTTTTTGAACTCAGTATATATAGAATTCTATATCAATAAAAGTGTCAGAACATAAATAACCTTGCATTAGAAAAGTTAATCACATTGTCATCAAAGGCATAGATATAAGCAATAAGAAAGAGAATGACTATTATACTTATTTTGCAGTCATAAAAAATGAAATTTGGAAGTGAACATAGAATTCCCTTTCTGACTGCAACAAATAGGCTTTGAAAGAGTGTTATTTATATTAGTAGTCTTTAATATGCCTGCTTCTTGATTGTTAACTTTTCTGATCTGTGTTAGATTGATAGAAATGTCACTGGTAAAGATTAATGTTTATTTAAATTATTTTACATCTTAGTACAGAATAACCAGTCTAACAAGGCATTTGTTATTTTTTGATATTTAGATGATTGCCATTCTAACTAGAGTTAACAGTTAAAGATTAAGGGCAAAAAAGTAAAAAACAAAATCTTATACTGAAATCCGTTGTAAATGCTTCAATAGTAAAATTATTAGAAAAGCAAATGTATGAATAAAAGTGAGAAAATTAGTTAATACAGAGAGAGTATATATAACCAAGCATGTCCTACATGCTTTATTTTTTCTTCCATATAACCATTAAATTGGTTATTGTATAAGCACAAATACAGCCAGTTGTCAAATAAGTACTGAAAAATTGTGATTGCAACTTTGAAATAACATTGAAAAAAACTGGAAGGCTGTGTGCCAACATATTAGCAACATTCAGCTCAGAGATGAAGAATTACAAATAATCTTTTATTCCTAGGAGCTTTATAGCCTTTTTCAAAATTAAACATATTACAACTGGAGACACACACACACACAAATCTTAAAATTGAAAACTAGACTATCTTATTTGATTAATATAATGAAACTAGTCAAGAAGAATTTGTGTTGGAGAAAACTGATGATACAGATATATTACACGTAAAAACATGGTCAACATTACATCTGTTTTTGTTTTTGTTTTTGTTTTTTATTCTACAGCAGTTTCATTAAATAAACTGGAAGAGTTCCTGAAATCAGTTCTTGGCCTGTTTCTTTGGTCTCCAGGCCAATTTGGATCATTATTTGGAAATTTTGGTAGCACCAAGGCAGATAATCAGGAACTAGTTTAAGTGTTTGCTATGTTTAGCGCATTCCCCCTAATGAATGATTTCTATGATAGATTAAGATTATTGTTACAAAGGAAAGATAGAAACAAACACTTTAGTATGTGTAATTTTCTTTCACAAATGCAAACGTCTAAGTGCAGAATAAAAATACTGATAAGAAAACAAAAAAAGTATGATGGCTTTATTTATAATTATTTTCCTATTAAATTTTGAGCAAATGAAATTCTTTTTTGGCCACTATAATCTTCCTTTGGATAAGCTTTCATATATTTACCACCTTGCACCTTGTGTTACCCTTTTTTTTGTGTGTGTCACCTTTAATATAAGACTATAATTTTCTTGAGCTTTCACATTATTTTGCATTACTTTCAGTAGCTTGAATATTCTCTTATAGATAGTAGGCATTGCATTAATATGTATGTGTGTCTGGATAGATGGATGAATAACAGGTATGGTAGAGATATTGGTTGGTTTTACAAGGAGGGGTGCTTGTTTTATCTCCAAGAAACTCTGTTTATAGTTTATACCTTATGTATAAACCTCTAAGAATTATATTTTCCTTATTTTTTTTCTTTTTTTTAAATTTTTTTTTTGACAGGCAGAGTGGATAGTAAGAGAGAGAGAGACAGAGAGATCTTCCTTTGCCGTTGGTTCACCCTCCAGTGGCCGCTGTGGCCGGCGCACCTCGCTGATCCGATGGCAGGAGCCAGGTACTTATCCTGGTCTCCCATGGGGTGCAGGGCCCAAGCACTTGGGCCATCCTCCACTGCCCTCCCTGGCCACAGCAGAGAGCTGGCCTGGAAGAGGGGCAACCGGGACAGAATCCGGCGCCCCAACCGGGACTAGAACCCCGTGTGCTGGCGCCGCAAGGCGGAGGATTAGCCTAGTGAGCTGCGGCACCGGCCTATATTTTTCTTTATTAAATACAACAAACAAGAGCACTTACCTGAAGCAACCAAGTGAATAAAAGGATTTTCTGGATAAATGTACCAAGACAATAATGCTCTAACCTAGATAACAAATATCCCAAATAGCCTGTGACACTGACTTTCTTTTTGATTTCAATAAATATCCTTTTAAAAAAAAAATTGCCAAGGGAGGTTATCAAAGTGTAACAGTGTAAGCCTATCAACTTATGGCAAGAGGGCCTGGCATTGTGGCACAGCAGGGTAGGCCTCTGACTGCAAGGCTGGCATCCCATATTAGAGTGCTGGTTTGAGTCCTGGCTGCTCCACTTCAAAGCCATCTCCCTGCTAATGCACCTGGGAAAGCAACAGAAGATGGCCCATATACCTGGGCCCCTGCCACGTAGCTACTATGGCCATTTGGGGAATGAACCAGCAGATTGAAGATTTCTCTCTCTCTCTCTATAAATCTGCCTTTCAAATACATACATACATACAAAAATAGATAAATTCTCTAAAAAAGATTCAAGACAGTAGTCATAATAACACTTGAAAAGATTTTACTTTGTGCTGTTGATGTATTTGAAACTGTTTCTGGTTTAAGATTTTACCTTTAATCTTTTGAAGTTACTACATTGAACTGTCAAGAATAGGTTGTTATCTTACTTAAGGGTATAATCAAGAAAAAACTGTTCAGCTCTTTCTCCTGCCTGACAACAACAGTCGCTCAAGTGCTCCCAGGAAAGACCTTTCCCAGTTGGCTCTGCCCTTACTGCTGCAATGCCCCCACCTGGCTCAAGTTCATGTCTGACACTGGGAAGGAACAGATTCACAAACCAGCTTAAACGGGCCTGGGAGAAATCAGTGTGGCTCTGAGGGATTCCTGTGGCACAGGCACATCCTGGGGGGATCCTCGGGTCCCAAGGACCTTCCTAAGGATCTCTGCTATTAAGGCAGCAGTTGCTGTTCAGACACATCAAGAGAACCAATAAGGATAAGTACGCTAAATTCTGATAGGGGGCTGAATTCACCCGTCTGCTTGACACAAGACCAAGTGAGATCGCCCCCACTCCCACAAATAGAAAAACAAGTCACCCAGAGCCTCTGCCTGGTGGCATTAGTTTGTGTATATACTCAAGCAATGAACTCATTGCTTAACTAGAAAAGCAAAAAAAAAAAAAAAAAAAAAAACTTTTGAAAATAGCTTTTTCTCCAACCTACTTTGAATTTGGAAAAAAAAATTAAAATTTTACATAGATATCTAAATATTGTGTCAGAGTAAAAATCATAAGGATTAAGTAACAATATATCTGTTTTTATGTAGACATATAAATATACATAGAATATATGTATGATTCATTCATATAAAAGATACTTTGTAAATTCTAAGTTACAGTTTAACTTCTTTTATTGTTTAACAGCATGAGAACACTGGTCCCTGATATTTGGGTTGCATTTGTATTAATTTAAAACCCATTTCTCTCCAGAAGAAGTCTCATCACATCATCACTGAAGAGCAAGATTATACACATTTTAGACATACCACTGCGTAATCAGCTCCCTTCAGAAGAATGTTTTGGCTTAATAATGAAAACATCTTAATGACTGAAATTATTTCCCACTGAGTTACTCTCACCATCATGTCCTAAGACAGACAAATTTCCTAGAGTGAAAAATAGTGTTTTAACGGATGTTTCTTAAGAGATACTTCCATAAATGTCATCATTCTTGATATGAAAGGCTCATTATTTCCCCTCCCTCTCTCCTCCCTCCCTTCATTCCTTCCTGCCTCCCTTCTTTCCCCTTGTTACCTTGCATGTATGTTAAACTATGAACAGTAAAGCTAGAAAAGACTTATTTTCTCCCTTTCTATCTACATGCTCAGCTGATAATATTTTACCCATTCTCCTTAAAAATTGTGTTAAGTTGGGGGGTGAACCAACGGAAGGACGACCTTTCTCTCTGTCTCTCTCTCACTGTCTAACTCTGCCTGTCAAAAAAAAAAAAATGTGTTAAGAACTCTTAAAATTTCACTTCTGACCTCTGACCTCTAGAAAAATAACATGAAAACGTGAACCCAATAAAGGTTTGCTTTTAAGATATCCATAGTTAAAATCTTTTTGCTTAATAGTATCTCCTTAGTTTGCTCTGAAATTAATTCTAGGATATATAGAAATTGACTTTTATTTAACAGTGCTAAAATATGACTTGCATTTAATCTGTGAGTTTGTTAAAAAAGGATTTAATAATTTTCCTCTAGTTAAAATTTGTTAAAACTGATACACCATATTTTATGGTTTCACGTTCAGTTGCTAAAGGAGTCAACATTTTGCCCATTCAGAATGGAATGACAATGTAAATCTTCCTGAATGCACAAAACGTCACAGGACCTGAGAAAATATTTAGAAAGGCGAGTGATACCAACACTAATGGGTTTCCAAAATGACTATCTGAGAAGAGTTTACCCAGATGGCAGGTGGTCCTACAGAGTGTATGTGAAAGGGAAAAAAGAAACACTAGTTAGTTCATATTTTCTTCAAGGGTGATACATTCTAACACCACTGATTATTCTTATTGAGAAATCTAATCTTATTTGTTGATCAGTGAAAGAATCCCAGCCAGTGGCAGCCATTTAGAATTTAGTAATACTGCCTGAAAATTCTGCAGTTTCCTAGGTTTCTATTAAAATATAGTGGTTGATTTGCTGCTTATGGGATTTTGGAATGCTAGCAGGTTACTTCGTGTTCAGTGCTTAAAATGTTACCTTTGTCTTCTTACAACTCCAATTCCAAACATCAAGATTGTAATTGTTATTTTGAAAAGAAATTTCATTTGCTTCATTTATAATTTAGAGTATAATTGTGAATATTTATATATTCCCATCACACTCTATTCTTCATCTGTGCATTAGTGTGCATGTTTGTGTGTATACAGAAGGACAAGCGGTTACTGTCTGACCTATGAACATGTAGTGTTCAATTATTCAGCAACTAAAATATTGCTTACAGGGTATTTAGAAGTACTTCTGATATAACTAAGTTAAATATCAAGATATTAACTCACAGTTTATGATTATGACTGTAAATAGTGACAAAGATATGCAAAAAAGACATGCATAAAAATTTCCCCACAGTTCATCTGTAATTGGAAAATTACACATGATTTCATAATTCCTTCTTTCAGGTTTTAAATGTTTTCTGTAACCAAAAAGGAAAGGAATTTATTTCACTAATAATGTTATATCACATCAAGATAAAGGCATTTTGTAAATAGGTAACATTTTATTCTTTGTCTAATAGTACAAATTTTAAGGTGAAAATAATTTAAAAATTTAGTAACAAAAATTAGTATCAGGTTAGTACTACATAGAAAATTTTATATTTTAAGTCAAGGAGGTTTAAAAGACTTACATGGAGAAAGTCACACGTCTTCATTTCTTTTTATTGTTTTATCATTTGATATGGCTAAGAGTTAGCAAAAGGGATTGTAAAAAAAACCTTACTGTTTGTCAAGTTTAAAAGGAGGTCTTTTTCCCAGTTAGGCTGAGCTTATTTCTGGACTTCTTGCCACGATTAGATGGTGTGTACCTTTAAAGCTCCGTGTAACCTCATAACATGCAAGCTTTCTCATTGGTATACTTTACTCTAAGCATTTAACATTGCATTTGAAAAGAAAAGCAATCTGACATTTTAACCTAGCCTCAAGTGCTCAATAGAATTTCTTAAAAGTCTACATTCGAATTTATCTTCATTTTATTTTCTTTGCTTACATATTTTTCTGCTTAAAACATCTCAGCTTGAACACTAGGAGATTTTTTAAAAAACTGTTTAAACTCGAAATTACTGTGAGTTTTAAATGTCTAAGAATAGCATCTTTTAATGTATCTGAATGGGTTTGAAAAGCTGTTTGAGTGATTATTGTTCTTTTGTTTCACTACATAATCGTTTATTCCTCTCACTAGCTTTCCATGTTTAGATTTGATTGTACTGAAAATATTCAAGTGTTATAAAGGGCAGGTGTGGGCCTTAGGGAATATAGATTGTAGTCCTGTTGCTGAATGCTGCTGAATGGGTCATTTTGGACAAGTAGCCTAAGCTCTCTCTCTGCTAGTTTATAAAAACAATCAGCCAAATATTATCTGATTTTTCATAGTGCAGAAAATTGTGTTTTGCTTTATAATATGAACCCATCTGGTCTTAGAATTTCTCCAGGTTTAGGTAAGGACCCAGACCTTTCATGAAAAGGTGGAAAAAGTAGTCATGTCAAGAACAATAGCAAAAATCTTACCAGAACATTTTCTCAACAATGGGGATTGTCATTTATTTCATCATTTTAGGACATTTTTATAAACTTCATGAGGACTACTGCCTATTATTCATTTGTTTGGCATGAACTAATAGAATTCTTTACAATAAAACTTTGTATTTTCCAACAAAATTCTTGATTCCTGGGCCTCTGTCTAGTGATTTTCTTTTTGTATAAAAGTGCCTGGTGTGTGTAGGGTAGCATTCCAGTTCCTCTGGACCTTCAGATGAGATCATTATCCAGGGTCTGAGATAGTTGCTCTGTCCTCCTGCAGCCAGCCCCTTGGCAGGGCAACATGTTGTCTTTATAGTTCTTAAAAAAAAAAGTGGTATATGTGAATGCAATTAAAAATGTTTAAATTAGCAAATATCACACTGTGTTTAGGGTTTAAAATTAATATGTAAATTTGTACAGCACTTTAAAATTCCCCCACCAAAATCCTAGATATTGCCAGGGATTTTTGATCCTGGTGTTGATACCTAATAATTGTACATGTTGACAGTTTTCATAGATAGGAGGCATCATGTAGATTTTAAAACTGTGAAGGAAAACGGGCCCCTCCTTCCAGACAGTCTTCAATTTTGGTGGGTTGAATGCCTTTGAGGTATTTTTTTAACCTCTCATGCTCACTATCCTCATCTATGAAATGGAAATAAGGATACCAGTTCATGGGACCATTGTAATTCATAAGGTATCTGTTACTGCATGTAAAGCATATGGAGCAATGCCTGGCCTACACATAAGACTCTGATGGTCCTGTGAGTGCTGGGCTTCTGAGTATTATTATTCCTTTACTTTCTGCATTCAGCTGTGTTCAGTGGTTGGCGAATTATAGTGTGCATAAGAGTTAATGTACGGCTGGCGCCGCGGCTCACTAGGCTAATCCTCCGCCTTGCGGCACCGGCACACGGGGTTCTAGTCCCGGTCGGGGTGCCGGATTCTGTCCCGGTTGCCCCTCTTCCATGCCAGCTCTCTGCTGTGGCCAGGGAGTACAGTGGAGGATGGCCCAAGTGCTTGGGCCCTGCACCCCATGGGAGACCAGAAGTACCTGGCTCCTGCCATCGGATCAGCTAGGTGCGCAGTGGCAGCCATTGGAGGGTGAACCAATGGCAAAGGAAGACCTTTCTGTCTCTCTCTCTCACTGTCCACTCTGCCTGTCAAAAAAAAAAAATGTAATTCGGTTGCATTCAATAATTTTCAAGGGTGTTTTTTTTTTTTTTTTTTTTTTTTTTTTTTTTTTTTTTTTTTTTTTTTTGACAGGCAGAGTGGATAGTGAGAGAGAGACAGAGAGAAAGGTCTTCCTTTGCCATTGGTTTACCCTCCAATGGCCGCCACGGCTGGCACGCTGCGGCCGGCACACCGCGCTAATCCAATGGCAGGAGCCAGGTGCTTCTCCTGGTCTCCCATGGGGTGCAGGACCCAAGCACTTGGGCCATCCTCCACTGCACTCCCTGGCCACAGCAGAGAGCTGGCCTGGAAGAGGGGCAACCGGGAAAGAATCCTGTGCCCCAACCGGGACTAGAACCCAGAGTGCCGGCGCCGCTTGGTGGAGGATTAGCCTAGTGAGCCGCGGCGCCGGCCTCAAGGGTTGTTCTATAACGTATACATACATCTTCTTTGTATTGACTCCATTATATTTTATATTATAAATATGTATGACTTCAATTAAATCTAGACACTTTCCAGATGACAGCAGGAATTAAGCAGATTGGGTTTAAACAGTTAAATGAATCTTTCTGTTTCATGTTGAAGTCACTTTTCTTTAGTCGCCTAAAATACATTAATTTTTCTAGAATTCTTTCCTATTAATTGTTTTCCCATCTTCTGCATATTTATTTTGCCATTGAAAATGAGCTTAATATTTGGTAAATGGAGGTAATGATGCTTGTCTTTTCTAATTTGTTTGAGAATTAGAATTAATAAATGTTAATCCTAATTTAAAGAATAGTACCAGGCATATAGTAGGCATTCCACAATTGGTAGATCTTGTTTTTAATTCAATATTAAGATGAAATGCCTCATGAATTGAATGATATATGTGAATTAATGTGTCAAAGACTTGATTTCATTCAATTCTTTGAATATCTGCTTTTGCAACATATGGTTAGATTCTGGAAGCTGTAGAGGTGAGCAAGGTACAAGAGATTGCTTGTATTATAGCGTTTTATCCTAGTCAGGGAAATACCATTAACTGATGAGCTGATATGTTTCATAACAGTGTATCTGTATTAAGTGCTTGAATTCCTTTTTATTTAGATGCCCTTCGATTGCTTCAGTCTGTCATTGATTATGTTGCCCTGGTTACTACTTTGGAGTAGGAGTTATTCTAATCTCTGTGTTTCCTTTGATAGCTCTTTCAAGCATCTGATTGGAGGGCTGGATGACGTTTCTAACAAAGCCTATGAGGATGCAGAAGCTAAAGCAAAGTAAGTGACATTGTTTTCTTTATTCTTAATTTTGATTTTAAAAAACTGTCTTTGAATCGAAATAGGAGCCAACTTTTTTTTGGACTTAACAAAAAACCCAATATTCCTACAGAAGGATATAATTACTTGTGATAAAAAGAAGATTTTCAAAATGATTATTACCTAACACTTGTGGGTTTATTTAATAAGTACTTCTCTGTTCAAACATGACAGCTTAAAGAAGATCATCTCAACAATGAAAAATAATTAGCGTAAAACTCTGTGTGAACAATTGAGAGTGTGTTATTTCTACCAAAAACACTTTCAGAGCCAATGGTGGTTGTGTTTAATAGTTGTTTCTGGTATTGAAAGGAATAAACAAGGCTAGAAATAGTGCTGTGGGAATTTGTCTTTATAGTACATTGAGCTTTGATGTCACTAATGTGAAAATTATATGGAATGGTAAATGTCTCACTCATTTATATAAAATATATATAAACATACAATTCTATTTACAAGGATCATTTGCTATAAAACAAAGCTTTAATTTTTCGACAAAGATTTAAAGTAACTTGAAGTTGGCTTTTTCTGTGCAGTTTTTAGATGACTTAAAGAACAAGTAACCAATGTAATCTTTCCCTCTTTCCCCATGTGTAATTTAGAATTTGATATAATACAGGAAAGCTGAAGGACAAAATTGGCAAAATCTATTGTTAAATAGATAGTTAAGGGGTAGGATTTGGTTAAGTCAGTTTTGTAACAGCCTAAAAATCAAAAGAAATAAAATAACTTATTTTTCTGTGAGGTTCCATGAAGGTGAAATGTTAGCCTAAAACTGAAACATTAGTCTACACTTCATGTTAATCTGATTAAACTAGATTACTTTCAAAACTATATAAATAAATATATTCACAGTTCTCTACATGGTTTATTTTTTGTCTTCTCTGAAGTTTGAGGGAACATAGACTTAAACCCTGAGGTTGAAAACCAACAGGGCTTCTGTCATCTGTCAAGATTTGCTCAGGAAACTAAAGTGACCAGTTGTTTTGAAAATTGATTGATTGATTCCAAAGGCAGAATTACAGAGAGGAGGTGGGAGACAGAGAGGTCTTCTCTCTGCTGGTTCACTCTCCAAAAGGAAGCCAGGAGCCTGGAACTCCATCTGGGTTTCCCACATGGGTAGCAAGGGCACAAACACTTGAGCCATCTTCTACTGCTTTCCCAGGTGCATGAGCAGGGAGCTGTTTTGGAAGCAGGGCACCTGGGATTAGAACTGGGATGTGATGTCACAGGTGACAGTTTAACCTGCTGCACCACAATGCTGCCCCCTTGAACTGACTGGTTTCTGCTTTTTCTTTTGTTTTGTTTTACAATAGGTTAAAATGTGCTGCAGTTCTCAGTTTAGGTGTTAGCTTCCATTATCAGCGCAAGCAGAGGTGACCTTCCTCGTTTTAAAAGTGATAAAACTGCTTTTGCCATTGTTCAGCTTTATTCCCAAAGGAATATTTTTGATACATAAAAAATTTATTACAAGAGGCACATTCATATTTCTAGCTTATGTAAGCTTATTTTTTCTTTAATGTATATATGTATATTTAATTATGTATATATATGCAGATTCAGCTCAGTGTATCATGAATCTTTATATATACATGTTAGAGATAATTTATATATACATATATATGTACACAACTGGTAATAATCTTAAAAATTCATATAAATCTAATTGAATAACAATTCTTAGAGTTTGTAGAAAAAGTCAAATGTCTTTTAAACTAATATATCATTGCTACTTTGATCTATTTCTAGTTCCCTACTGAACTTCAGGCAAATTTTCTCATGGAAGTTTGTGTTTAACTCCTGTTTACTCGACCCATAGTTGAGGCTGGTTATAGGCCTAAAGTTGATCCATGATGGGAAAACAATTATGAATTAGTCATATCCTTCTGAGTGTCCTGCTGACGTCATGAATGTGTGTTGCTCACAAATGCTGGCCATTCTTGAGTTCACTTGCACACACTTCAACTAAAGGTGGTAAGGAAGACGAACTCACTAAATTCCAGATTCAGATGGTTGTAAGACAACAGATCTTCACATTGGAAGAGAATCTGTCAATCTGAGGAGGCTTCAAAAAATCCATGGAAAAAGGGAATTAGGAGATAATTCACACGTTTCATGAACATTCTGAATCCCCCTTGTCTGACACATATGTTGGGTTTTGCTCCTGCCTCTGTCAATGTTAGAAAGTGATCTTGGTCGTGATTCTTAACACCTGCCCCTCAGTCTCAATGATCATATCTTTAAAATGTTTTTTTTGAGACGTAATTGATGGCAATATGTAAAAATGCTTCATAACGTAGAAAAATGGGTACTGTTGTTGATAAAAGTAGTCCTCAAAATGTGTTTTAGGGCATTTGATATGATTGAATTTACAGATAACTAATAATTTCATATATATTTTGTAAAGCTAATTTTTCCTGTGTAAGATGTCTTTAATCTTATGTAAGCAAAAACACGGGTAGCATATCATGAAATTAATACATAAATACCTCTTTTATAAAACAGTTATGTGTTAAAAGATACTTTAATTATGCTTATGGAGCAAAAGAAAGGACCATGAAATGACTACCTATATCAAATTGGTTCCAATTTGGCCTACAGATTTGGTAGATTAGAATTCTTCCTTTATATTTTCCTTTTCCAGTTTTATGGAGGCCTAACTAACAGACGAACAAAATTGCATATATTTAAAATGTGTATGATGTGATTATATATGTATTTATATTATGAAATTATTACCACAACTGAATAATTAATGCATTCTTCACTTCCCATAGTTATATTTTGTGTGTTGGTCACAGGGGATAGTGGATGTGAACATTTAAGATACACTATCTTAGCAAATTTCAACTGGGACAGATTTGTTTAATTTTTTGCTCATTATATACTAAATCCACAGAAATTGTTGAATCATCATATTCCTTCATGTTGCTTATCATTTAGAAAACGGGGCTATCTTGATGAAAAGAAAATCCAAAGCCTTTGCTCCAAATTCTAGAGAGATTGATAGGACATTTATTTCTCAAAATAGCCATATAAGTAAACAAATACATAAATACTGGAGGATTGATTGTTACAACTTTTTACTGTAAGTATTCTATAACCTTCTAGCAAATAATTGATATCTAAAGATTTCTGAAATTGAAGACATCTCATAATTAGATGTCCTATCACTCAGAAAAGGGAAACTGAATTATTCTCCAGAGAAAACTTTTTAGTTTCATAAATATAAACATCTATTTCTGTTTGCCTTGTTGACTCTCTCTACTGAATTTGCTGTCTGTATGTACACTGTACCTTCGTCTTGTACTTAAGGGATTTATAAGATTTCTCAACACTTCCAGGACTACAAATAGGCTCTCATTGGCCTAACCTCCTTAGATGTTTCTGTTTACACCTTTAAACCTCTACGATTTAGAACTGAGGTAATTATTTGGCTCCACTGTGTTGGCTCTATTTTTTTTTTTAAACTTCCTTCATTTTGCAAAATCCGTGAGAGATGTGATAAATATTTCCTAAAAGCTGATTCAAGTGATCATGCTGTTAATATGAAATCAGCATTCATGTTATTTTACTGACTATACCTGTTTGGGTACAATGAGGAAAAAGACAGATTGTGAAGATTAATTCCATGGAGACACTTAAAAATTCAAATGTGAAAAAACCATTACCTGTTAGCATAAATCAGGCTGGTGGCAGAATGATTCCAAAAATTGTACAGACCATCCATTTCACAAAAAAACAGAAGTACCTATTATTGGCTGAGGATGCTCGTGAGGAAGATTGATGCTGGAGAAACACCCCAGTGAGATGGTCCTCAGTATCCCCTGCTCGGGACCTGTGCCTTCTGCCTGCCTCACAGGATGTATTACAAAGATAAGCATCCTTGACAGGAACTTTACCTTTGTGGCATGTTTAAGCTTCTCTTGATTGCTGCTAATTATTCACTGAGGACTTCTCTTCTTAAAAGATAACTTATAATCATACAGATATTAGAAGAGACAGCATCAGTTAACAGCTAAGGATCATTAAACCTTATTTGGATCAGAAAGTAGCAAGTGTGATGAAAGGACTATATTATTTTCCTTTGAGAATATGTATTCATTCACTTAATAAACACTTAGAAATTGACTTATGATGAATCAAGCTTAGGGCTTTATAATGTGCATACCAAATGGAAAACAAATATTTCAATGCTAAGGCTCATCTTAGAGTTTAATGGCATGACTGATAAGTAACCTAGTGAGTATTTTTACTCATCTTCTAACAATAAGTCAGGAAAACTATTGTGCTATAAAACTGGGTATAGAGTCTTATCTCTATTTTTTTAGCTTTCATTTATAAAATTCATGAACATCCAGAAATATCAAAAACATACATATTTTGTTTTTTATATATAAACATAGACTAGCCTTAGATGTGTTCAAGTTACACCATCATTGATATCTTAATTGTTTAATACTGAACATTTATAGGAAAAGCAGCTCTCTCTTCAAATATAAAGCATACATACATGTATATATATAAATATACACACATATAAATGTTAACTTAGCTTTCTAATTTTAATACTTTATCTTGAAGGTATATTTAATATAAATTATCAAGAATTAATTATTTTTAACTCATGCAAATGGCACATATTTATGAGTCACCAGGTGATGTTTATGTATAGGGATACACTGAGTAATGTGCATTCAGTGTCAACATTTAACATTTTATGGTGAAAATATCCTACATCCTTTCTGTTACTTTTCCAGCTTTTTTTTTTAACTTTTATTTAATGAATATAAATTTCCAAAGTACAGCTTATGGATTACAATGGCTTTCCCCCCCATAACTTCCCTCCAGCTCTTTTTAGAGAAATAAACAGTATACTATCATTACCTGTAATCATCCTACTGAGCAATAGAATTCTAGACAGTCATATCTAGCTGTACTTCATACACATTATTAAACTTTTCATCATATTTTCTTCCCCATTATAATGGTCATTTTACTCTTCAATACAATCAACATTTTCAAATTCCTTGTATGGGTGAGACCATGTGAAACTTGTCCTCTTGTGTTTGGCTTATTTCACTTAACATAATGACCTCAAGTTCTCTCCTTGTAGTTGCAAATGAAGATTTCATTCTTTTTAATGTCATCTAGTACTCCACTGTGAATGTGTATGTTTTCTTTACCCATTCATCAGTGAATAAACATTTAGGCAGTTTCCATTTCTTGGCCATTATAAATAGCGCTGCAATAAACATATGAATACAGGTGTCTCTTCAATAGACTGGCTATACTTCCCTTGGACTTGTACCCGGACGTGGGATTGCTGGATCATGTGGTAGATGTAATTTTAGCTCGAGGAACCTTCATAACGTTTTTCACAGTGACTGTAATAATTTACAATCTCAGCCACAGTGTGCAAGGCTTCCCTTTTCTCCACATGCTTATCAATACTTGTCATCTTTTGTCTTTTTAATATTAGTCTTATTGGAGAGAGGTGATATCTCATTGTGCTTTTTTTTCATTTCCATGGTTATTAGTGATGTTTAGCATATTTTCATGTACTTGTTGGCCATTTGCATGTCTTTCTTGGAGAAATATGTTTAAATCTATCTATTTTTAATTGGATTGTTTCTTTTCTATTGAGTTGTTTGAATACCTTGTTTGTCCTGATTATTAACCCCTTGTCTTATATGTAAGTTATAAATATTTTCTCCCTTACAGTAGGTTGTCTCTTCATTCTGTTGGTTATTTCCTTTGTTGTGTATGAACACTTGAGTTTGATGAAATTTAATTTGCTTGTCTCTTTGCTTTGATGTTGATTTAAAAATCAGAGTAAGCAGATTTTTCCCAACCCCCAAATGAAAGGAAGGCAGACTACAATGAAGAGATCAGAGGTACAAGGAAAACCAGATGTAACCGAAATCACAGAAACCCAAAACAGAATGTGTTCCCTAGTCCATAGAGGCTACTCCAACAGAGCACTATAAATGCTGAAGCTTCTCCATAAAAGAAATGCATTTCTCATGGTCTGAACACTGGGAAGTCTGAGGATCATGGCACTGATAAATCTGCTGTCTTCTTTTCCTTTCTCCCTCTCCCTCTCTCTTTCCCCTTCTCTCCTCCTTTCCCTCTCCTCCCTCCTCCCTCTTCCACTCTCCGCTTCTTTCTCTAATTGCATTCCATTTTTTTTTTGGACAGGCAGAGTGGACAGTGAGAGAAAGAGAGAGAAAAAGGTCTTCCTTTGCCGTTGGTTCACCCTCCAATGGCCACCACGGCCGGCGCACCGCGCTGATCCGAAGCCAGGAGCCAGGTGCTTCTCCTGGTCTCCCATGGGGTGCAGGGCCCAAGCACTTGGGCCATCCTCCACTGCACTCCCTGGCCACAGCAGAGAGCTGGCCTGGAAGAGGGGCAACCGGGACAGAATCCGGCACCCTGACCAGGACTAGAACCCAGTGTGCCGGCGCTGCAAGGCGGAGGATTAGCCTATTGAGCCGCGGCGCCAGCATCTAATTGCATTTCAAATAAATAAAATAAATTAAAATTTAAAAAAAGAAACTAAACATGAAAGACGAAGCTAGGGTAGAGCCAGAAATAAGGCTACTTTGCAAAGTATGTCACATTTATCATCAGTGTACAAGAGGAGAGTGGTGCACAAAAATGTTGAAGGTACCAGGTTTGGCTCTGACTTATTGCCCCTAACCAATGGAGTACCACAGTCACCTCTCCACTCCCCTGACTGCAGCACTCTAGACAATATGCCTGAATGCAGACCACTCTTTGGGTTTTTCAGTGGAATCATCCATAAACATTTTACTTCTATTAATTAGTCCTCCTTGATCTGAAGCTCCCTTTCTGTTTACAAGTTAATTTGCAAAGAAACATTTTCATCTGTCTGATATTTTAAGGATTTCTTTTGGGGGCGAGCTTTGTTGTTGGATACAATGTGACAGCAGTAAAAGATGTGCTCTGATTAGATTTCATTAGCAGAGACAACCTTTTAGTTGCTCACTCTGCCTGTCAGGGGAGGTTACCCTGTGCTCTTTGGCATTCTGTATTGCTGGGGCCTTTGAAAATTCACTCATCAAATGCCTCCCTAAGCACAGGAGGCTATGCAAATCAGAACCAAGGTCTGCATTGTTTGGTAACATCTGAAATGCCCCAGGGTCATCTTGCATCTAACAAACTTGAGATTTTAAATACATAATAGCCTGCACAAGAGGCTTCTCTTTTGAACACACAGACTTTGAAATGTGGGCTTTTCTTATGAGTATTTGGCAGGCATTTTAGAGTAAAGATCTTAGTATTCCCCACAATCTTATCAACAATTTACTTAAAACAACTTGGTCTTGACCAATTCTCAGGGAAATGAGCTTAGGAAACTGTTTTTTCCCCCTGTGGAAAGGATTCAAGTAAGCTCTGTTCTGTTCCAGGTGGGGACTGGGTGCCAGTTAGATGGGAAGTGCACCGAGAAGGGCCTGGAATAGCCCTCAAACCAGAACTCGCTGGCCACTTGCAGATTTGAGTAGTTATAAAACATCCCCAGTCTCCAAGCAGAAAAAAATATTTTGTATCTTATATCAAGGGCAGACATTTGCAGCATTTGGCCGTAAAGCGATCTTTGACTTTCATCCTCTGAAGAGCTACTTTGAAATTCCAGTACATGTAATCAGACTAGGAAGAGGTATAGAACAATCTAGAAGACCACCCCGTGGTGACAGATGAACATTTACTTGTGATTTGTGACTACAGAGAGCATCAGAGGACATTTCTCTTTTCAAGACACGAAGCTGATTTGGTTGCTCTTAGGAAATGATTTTCAAGATAAAGCTATTTGGCCTTGGATAGGATTTTTTTTTTTTTCATACTGCTTTAAAAATTTTAAAACTCTGCAAGGCCAGTTGTTAATTTCTTCTCTCTGTAGTGCTTATGTTTAAGGCTCTCTAGGTACTAAGACTTTATAAAAGTGAATCCCAGTATATCCTTGCGTGCAACCTTTTGTAACTGCCAGATGAGAAGACTAAAGATAATTGAACACTGTAGTATTCACTTGCTTGGTAGATACAGACAAACCATTTGACTGCTGCCTTGATTTCTTCTTCTTTTTTATTTTAAAAATTTATTTTATTTATTTGAAAGAGTTACAGAGAGAGGAGAGGCAGAGAGAGTGAGAGGTTTTCCATCTACTGGTTCACTCCCCAGATGGCTGCAATGGCTGGAGCTGTGCTGATCCGAAGCCAGGAGCCAGGATCTTCTTCCGGGTCTCCCGTGTGGGTGCAGGGGCCTAAGGACTCAGGCCATCCTCCACTGCTTTCCCAGGCCAAAGCAGAGAGCTGGGTTGAAAGTGAGGCAGCCAGGTTTCAAACCAGCGCCATATAGGATGCCGTTGCTTCAGGCCAGGGCATTAACCAGCAATTTCCTTTTTCTTAAAGGGAAGGATGATTTCTTTCCAGCATTGCTGTGGGCTAATGACAGCTGAACCTTACTTCCAAACCTTAAGAGCTCTTTAAGTCCTGTGGATAATTAGATCCCATGGGGCAGTTAGTTCGGCCATTTGAGCTTCTGCAGAAATCAGAGCAAACCAATGTATGTCTTTTCTGTATACTTGATGTGTTGGAGGTTGTTTGTGATACAGTATTTTTTGAAAAGCAGAAAAGAAAAATGCATAGGATATCCCTTTGTGTTAGTAGTTTTAATTGAAAAATTATTTTTATTATAAATAACATGTTATTTTATATGTATTTTAAAATAATGATTTATAATTTTATGATAAAATCTGAGGCTCACCCACCTTTTCTGGAATGAACACAGTCTCTCTTATTGGAGTGAATATTGTATGTACGTAATTCTAGAACTACTTTGCCCGTAAGGTTGAGCTATTCTAGAGAGAAGCCTTGTGGCCATGTGAGAGCAGGTTCGTGCTAGGTGCTGCCACAATCCCTTTTATGTGGCAGTGAAAGGAATGTTATTTGGGAGTTTGGACTGTGGCCTTAGTCACACCGCTGCCACTACATTCCAGCTTGAGCAAGCCCCCTAGCCCCAGTGCACCTGTTTGCTGAGCAGTAAAAATGGCAATCTTACAAACCTTTCTAGTGTTTAGCTTTAGACTTCTAAGATGTTTAGAAGGTACAAGTTCAGGCATTCTTTTAGAAGTTGAACTCTTGGCTGCATAAACAGTATTTTCACCTTTGCCATTTTTGTAAATTCACAGTAAGAATATCTTTGTGCTTATTAAAAGAAAGTAGCCTCTGAAGGATCCTGAGATAATTGGGGTCCTCATGGTAACACAGGTCACTGAGTTGTATTTCTCTCGTCTTATAATCTGAAAATACTGCTATTAGTACTTATGACTTTATTCAGAACATGTACATCAAAACTCATATCATTTTGCTTGAAGTTGCTTTTAATAATTCGTAGCAGTTAAGTAGATTCTAAAGTAGCCTTTAGAATCAGTGTGCTTCATTTTTATCATTATACAAACAATTTTCTCTTTCCAGTATGACATTTGGGTATGATAATCAAGCTGGCTATCTTTCAATAAAGCGTCATTGGAAAATTTTCCAAAATTTCCCAAAATTTCCAGCTTTTAAAGATAGAAAATGTTATAGTAATATTTCCCCCCTTGAATCCTTTTAGACAAAAATAATTTGTAAGTAATGAATTAAAATGGCAGCCTAAATAATTTTGATACAATGAACATAATGTATCATATTAATTTATGTCTTTATATGAGGAGGGGCTGGCATTGTGGCACAGTGGGTAAAGCTAACATCTGTAACAGCAGCATCCCATATGGGAACAGGTTCAAGTCTCAGCTGTTCTACTTCCTATCCAGCTCCTTGCTAATGGCCAGGGAAAGCAGCAGAAGATGGCCTAAGTGCCTGGACCCTTACCCACATGGAAGACCCAGAATAAGCTGTAGGCTCCTGGCTTGAGCCTGGCATGATCCTGGCCATTGTGATTATTTGTGGAGTAAACCAGCGTATGAAAGATCAATTTTTGTCTCTCTGTCTCTCCTTTTCCCTTTTCTCTCTCTAACTCTGCCTTTCAACTAATTAAAAAGTAAAATGTTTAGAAAAAATAAAGATTATGTGAGGAAGATGTGACACATGGTTGCTGTTCATAGTTTTATGCATATATATCATCATTTTCCTCTCATGCATAAATTATAAGGATTTTTCAATTTCAGAAACTGTAATAATTATCTCAAGCAACCAGCCCATTTGCTAGTAATCATACAGCTACATGTATAAAACAAATGCTATTACTCTAATATTAAACTGTATAAACAACTTAGATAACCTACGTAAGATACTGGTTGAGCGTATTAAAGAGTAATAATTCTATCAACCTTATAAAGGGGATAAGACAGATTCTTGTTTTTTTTAATTTATTTATTTGACAGGTAGAGTTATATTCAGTGAGAGAGAGAGAGACAGAGAGAAAGGTCTCCCTTCCATTGGTTCACCCCCCAAATGGCCCACATGGCTGGTGCTGCGCTGATTCGAAGCCAGGAGTCTGGTACTTATCCTGGTCTCCCATGGGGTGCAGGGCCCAAGCACTTGGGCCATCCTCCACTGCACTCCTGGGCCACAGCAGAGAGCTGGACTGGAAGAGGGGCAGCCGGGACTAGAACCTGGTGCCCATATGGGATGCTGATGCCACAGGCAGAGGATTAGCCAAGTGAGCCACTTAGGGGCTCCCAAGTGAGGGGAGGGCATTGTGACACAGTAGATTAAGCTGCCTCTTGACACCAACATCCTGTTCTGGAGTGTCAGTTCAAGTCCTAGCTATGCTTCTGATCCAGATTCTGCTAATGCGTCCTGGGAGGCAACTGATGACTCGAATTACTCGGGCCTTTGCTGTCCACGTGGGAGACTGACAAGGCATTTCTGGCTCTTGGTTTTGGTCTGGCACAGCCCTGGCTGTTGTGAGCATTTAGGGAATAAACCAGCAGATGGAAGATAAGTAGACAGCTGGTATAGGTAGGTAGATAGATAGGTAAATAGATAGATAGAAGACAGATACACACAGTTAGATAAAATGCCTCTCAATTAGATGAAAATAATAAAATAAACTTTTAAAAAATGCTGAATTTGAGATCATGTTCAATATAAGAAGTTGGGGAAAGTATGACTCATTAGGTCTAATTACCCTTCAGTTTTTCTAACTTTTTTTGTGTGTGGTTGTTGAAATTATTTTTCAATGTGGTGTGCCTATTATGGCAGTAAAATTGGCTTATCAAAATTGCTACAGATTCTTTTCTGGAAGCTGTTTTCCCTAACCAGGCTCTCTGCTTACCACACTAGTGAGCTTATTATTCTCATACACCCCTCTGCATGGTACTCATGGCTTTTCCTTTTAAATCTCTTAGTTTTATCATATTCCTTAGCCAGTGAAACTAATGATGAGAAACATGCTTTAGTCTGTGTACCAATCCTGTATTTCAAAAGTGCTGCAAAAACTTTTCTTTGAGATTAAAAAACAGAAAGGCCATTGAAAAGATGACACCTTGGTAAACAGAGACCAAATGACAGATGGTGCTTTTTTGAGTGGCAGCTTGAACTAGGAGAGTACATCAGCCCCTTTCTGCAGAAGTTGTTGACATGCACATTGATTAATATTAATACTGCCCTCACTGACATGAGTGACTGAGGCAGAAACTTCATATGCCAGTGTAGGACAGAATGGAAGGGAGTTCAAGAAAACAGGACCAGAAGAGAAACAACTGTAGCATTAAAAATAATTGCATTGTATTGGGCATGTTTCCCTGGCTCATATATTCAACTGTTCATTGCATTCTGAAGTCACATAAGAAATCATGAAAGTCAGGGGAAAATATTTCTTCCTCTAAAATGCACACATCTCCAGCCATTTAATAGTTAATGTTCAAGAACAGGAAGATCTACATCATTATTCCTTAGCATGGCCAACGACAAGTCACATTATCTGTCTTAAATAATTTCCCTTTTATCCATATTGTTATGTAAATGCACCTATAATATTGCATTTTGTCAAATGCTTTGCTTTCTAATGTTGTTATTCAAGTAAATCAAAATGAAATAGTTAAGAAATTCATTTTATTAGTCCAGACCTAATGAGCCTGCAAATATTTGACCATTTTTCATCTACTAAATTGGAAATTTTATAGAGTTCAGCTTACGATTTCTTAAGTAGTGTCTGCTGCTGTGATTAGTAGACAATCCCTAGGCATTAGTCGGATCAGATACACTCTACGTTGTTGAATTTCCAGATGCTGAAGATCTTTCTCGGTATGCCAGTGTTTACCATCCCTGTCACTTTAGTACTCTTATACACATTATATCAGAATTATTCTCAAGCTTGCATAGCCTTTTGCTAATTTTTTATAATCTTTGCCATCTTATGCAGTTACACTGTAAATAATTTCTCAACTTCAATAAACTGACTTTTGGGGCTGAATAACTCTGTTGCTGTAGGCTGTCTTGTGCATTGGAGTAATATCACTGGCCTCTTCCCACTAGATACAAGTAGCATATCATAGCCTTCAACCCCTAAGTGATGGCAATTGACAATGTTTGTCAGCATTACTGAGTCTGAGGGTACTTGGAAGTTTTCATGGAAAATGAATTAAAAGATGAGTTTATTTTGGTGCAAAAATTTTTGAAATTCCTGTATAGATTTTTTTTTACAATATACAATTACCATGTGTGTGCAATTGCACACGTGTGTGTGTGTTTGTTAAGGATGGGTAGGATGAAAAATTTGTTTCTTTTTGTGGACTGGAGTAAAAAATGCAAAAATTTTTGGAAAGTAAGGAATCAACACAAATTGAACTTCTCTTTATATGAGAAAAAATCCATGCACAGATTTATTCAGAATGCTCTTTTCTAAGAACTTTTTAAAGACCCAATATATAAATTTCCCAAATTGTACATCAAAATCAGCTCAACTTTGAATTCTACTTTTCTACAAACTAAATTATTCTTTTTAAAAAAATTTATTTAAGGATACAAATTTCATGTGTTTCCTATATACAGGTTCAGAAACACAGTGATACTTCCTACCCTATCTTACCTCCTGCTTACACTCCCACCTTCCTTCCTCATCCCTCTCATGTTCCCACTCTGAATTTTTACAAGCATATATTTTAGTTTACTTTATACACATAAGATTAACTATACACTAAGTAAAGAGTTCAACAAATAGTATGAAGAAAAAAAAATTGTTCTTCAGTGGTAGAGACAAGAACTATGAACTATCATGGAATCTCAAAATGTCAATTTGACTTCAATACATTGCATTTTAGTCTATTAGTTAACACAGATCAGGGAAAACATATTGTATCTTTAGTTTTGGGACATTCTTAATTCACTCAGCATAATAGTTTCCAGTTGCATCCATTTTGCTGTAAACAACAGGATTTCATTTTTTACTGCTGTATAGTATTCCATATTCCATTTTTTATCCATTCTTCACTTGATGGGCCTTTGGTTGATCTTAGCTACTGTGAATTGAGTACAATAAACATGAGTACAGAAAACTCTTTCATATGCTGATTGATTTAATTTTTTTCTGTATATAGAATCATGTCATCTGCAAATAGGGATAGTTTGACTTCCTCCTTCCCAATTTATATCCCTTTGATTTTTTTATTGCCTAATATCTCTGGCTAAAACTTCCAGGACTGTACTGAATAACAGTGGTTAGAGTGAGTAACCTAGTCTGGTATCAGATCTTAGTGGGAATGCTTTCAATTTTACCTCATTAAATAAGATGTTGGCTATGGGTTTGTGATAAATTGCCTTGATGGTGTTGAGGAATAGTCCTTCTATATTCAATTTGCTTAATATTTTCATCATGAAATGATGTTGTATTTTATCAAATGTTTTCTGTGAATCTATTGAGATAACCATATGGTTTTTGTTCTTCAATTTGTTAATGTGATGTGTCACATTGATTAATTTACAAGTGTTGAACCATGCCTGCATACCAGGGGTAAATACCACTTGGTCCAGGTGAATGATCTTTCTGATGTGTTGCTGGATTCAATTAGCTAGTGTTTTTTTGAGGATTTTTGCATTTATGTTCATCAAGGAAATTGGTCTATAGATATCTTTTTCTGTTTTATTTTTTTACAGGTTTAGGAATTAAGGTGATGCAGGCCTTATAGAAGGAGTTTGGGAGGATTCCCTCCCTTCTGATTGTTTTGAAAATCTTGAAAAGAATTGGAATTAGTTCTTTTTAAAATGCCTGGTACAATTCAGCAGTGAAGCCATTCATCCCTGGGCTTTTCTTTGTTGGGAGGGTCTTTATTATTGATTCAATCTCCATCTTGATTATTGGTCTCTTTAGGTTTTCTATATCTTCATGACTCAATTTTGGTAGATTGTATGTGTCCAGGAATCTACCCATTTCTTCTAAATTTTCCAACTTTTGGCTTACATCTCTTTTTAGAAATTTCCTAATGATTTTTTTACTTCTGTGTTATCTGTTATATTTCCTTTTTCATCTCAGATTCCATTGATTTGGGTTTTCTCCCTCTTTTTTTTTTCTTTTTGTTAGTTGGGCCAATCATGTGTCAATTTTGTTTATTTTATTTTTTTTTTCGATTATCTTAATATACAGAAGATCAGCTTAGTATACATTAAGTATGGATTTCAACAGTTTGCTCCCACACAGAAACATAAAGTGAAAAATAATAGATGATTTTTTTTAAATGATGATGAAATCAGATCAGACCTATTGTCATGTTTAATCCCAGTGAGAGTCAAGTTGGGAATTGATAATTTCTTTTTTTTTTTTTTTTTACAGAGGATCAGTTTAGTATGCATTAAGTAAGGATTTCAACAGTTTGCACCCCCATAGAAACACAAAGTGAAATATATTGTTTGAGTACTCGTTATAGCATTAAATCTCAATGTACAGCACATTAAGGATAGAGATCCTACATGAGGAGTAAGTGCACAGTGACTCCTGTTGTTGACTTTACCAATTGACACTCCTGTCTATGGCATCAGTAATCTCCCTATGCTCCAGTCATGAGTTTCCAAGGCTATGGAAGCCCTCTGAGTTCTCTGACTCTTATCTTGTTTAGACAAGGTCATAGTCAAAGTGGAGGTTCTCTCCTCCCTTCAGAGAAAGGTACCTCCTTCTTTGATGACCTGTTCTTTCCACTGGGATCTCACTCGCAGAGATCTTTTGCCAGAGTGTCTTGGCTTTCCATGCCTGAAATACTCTCATGAGCTTTTCAGCCAGCTCCGAATGCCTTTGGGGCTGATTCTGAGGCCAGAGTGCTATTTAGGACATCTGCCATTCTATGAGTCTGCTGAGCATCTCACTTCCCATGTTGGATCACTCTCCCCTTTATTTACTCCATCGGTTAGCGTTAGCAGGTACTAGACTTGTCTATGTGTTCCCTTTGACTCCCAGTCCCTTCACCATGACCAACTGTGAACTGAAACTGATCACCTGGAACAGTGAGATGGCATTGGTACATGCCACCTCGATGGGATTGAATTGGAATCCCCTGGTATGCTTCCAACTCCACCACTTGGGGCAAGTCAGCCTGAGCATGTCCCAAATTATACATCTCTTCCCTCTCCCATTCCCACCACCATGTTCAACAGGGATCACATTTCAGTTAATTTTCAACACTTAAGAATAACTGTGCATCAATTACAGATCTAAACCAGTCATATTAAGTAGAACAGATAAAAAAACTACTAAGAGGGATAATGTATTAAGTTGTTCATTAACAGTCAGGGCTATGCTGATCAAGCCACCATTTCCCATAAAAGGCTCTTTATTTCACTGATCTTTTGTATTGTCTTTGATTGTGTTCATTGCTTTTATCTTTGAACTATCCCTCTGTGGCTTAGCAGAGTGGCTGCTCTTCTAGTGAATACCCAGAGGTGTGATTTGGGTGTGGCCAGGGAGCTCTGGTCTGTGCTCCAGGGTGGGGCAGGTATCCAGGGTGACACCCAAGTTGAGTATGGTAGATCTCTTTTTAACAGAAAGGAAGGTATGATCACCTCTTGGCGTAATCACACCCTCACCTCATCTCTTCCAGATGATCAGTGCCTGGGCATTAGGCTACTGTGGGTACAGTGCTCATCCACACTGCCACAAGAACTGGAATCCTCAGTGTGCGCACGGATTCTGCCACGTTGACCCACCCAGACAATCAGGGAGCTCTGGGCATGTGGAGCTGCACACAGTGACTGCTCAGAGACCCAGCTACACCTTGTGCCCTCTGGTGCACAGTTTCTACAGTCTCAGCACTCAGGGCTCCCAAAGTCACTGGGTGCAGAGGATCCACTCCACTCTGCTAGCCTGTCCCATCCACGGAGAGGCTGGGACATTCCCAGAGCCAGCTGCTTATGGGTGCTCCGCCGAGGCTGTTTGAGCCCTGGAGCCTGGGGTATGTTGTGAGGCTGACAATACTTCACAGCCCTACGTGCCACCTATAAATCCTCCCAGCTAGACTCCAAGTCAGTGGGGAATGCAGATGTTTCCCTCTGGTAAAATCCCTGGATGACACGCGTGCACATGAGCTGCCAGCTGCAGTCCCTTCTTGCTTCATGATGGTGCCTTCTCATCCCTGGCTGTGTGGCATGTGCTAGAGCCTCTGCAGCCAGTACTGATGTCAGGATGATTCGTTCTCCCCACCTGTTGCCAGGTGCATGCACCTGAGATGCTGCTCCTGCTACTGCTGTCAAGATGTTGTCTTGTCCCCACCAGTTGCTGGGCATGCACAGAAGAGCTGCCACAGCTGCTACTTAGGTACAAAATGGCACCAGCCCTCTCTGCTGGTTGCTGGGCACTGTTGTGATGGGGGATGCGGAGAGCGAAATATGCCCCATTTTTTTCTCTAGGTCAGCAGACACCCTATCCTAATGAGGGCCCCAGGACAGACTCAGACTTTGTAGTCTGCTAGCTTCTCCCTCTGGCTGTATCACCAGTGGCCCGGGCTGCTGCAGTCTGATCTCACCTTGCTCTCCAAAGCTGGTGCTCTCTCCAGCTCAGGGCTGGGGCTGTGTTTTGTATCTGCGCTTGCTGCTGTGGATCTGCACCTTCCACACAGATCCACCGCCACCCTGTTCCTTCTGTTCATCCTCTCTCCCATGAGAATGTGCTTTCTCCACTTTTTTTTACTGTTTTCCTTTACCTAGAGCAGCGCACCTGTTCCCTGTTCTGCATCTCCTCTCCTTTCTGAAGTATTTGTATATACAATGCCCAGATTGACCAGACATCAACCCTTCCTTAAAATTGCTTTGTCCAGTTCTTCAAAAAAAAAAAAAAAAGCTCAAAAGAATCTGTTAATGTCATGTTATTTCTTCTATATACATCTTTCCACATATATCTTCTATATTTTCCAGCAAAACCACAGTATCATTTTCATACCTAACCAGAAATAAATATCTAGACACTATTTAGTCACTATTCAATTTTTCTCAAATACCTTTTTCAAGGATGATTTGTTTGAGGATCAAAGTAAGTCACATATATAAGTGGTTTTCAAAAAGTTAATGAAAAATATGTATTATGCAAAAGCTCTGAATGGACTTCAAAAAATAGTTCCAGCAAAATAAACTTATTTTCTAATTCCATTATTGCCCTACCTTTTTGAAATACCTTCATGTGGCCTGGTGGTGATAACTCCTTAATCCAGATGTGTCCTGTCTAATTGCATTAGTAGGTTGTTTGAAAAATTGAATCAGTTGTCCTGGCATAGACTCCTCCATTTAAGACTTCATTATAAGCAATGTGATGTATCTTGCCCCTTTCTATCCTCTATACTTCTGTAAAAGGTCACTAAACCTACAAGATTGACCAGGTTAATGTTCACCTTGCTTGGCAAGATTTGGTAGGAAGTTCATTTTACCTCAATATTGCATTATAACAGAGGCAAATGGTGCCTGATTGTTTCACTTTCAGCTACCAAAATTGCATCAATAAGTTAATCATTTTATTCAAAAGTTTCCCCATCGTTTGTTAAATCTTCAAATGTACAATGATAACATTGCCTAGTACAGTTATCATTATATATTTTTAAGTTTTTTCTTTTAAATGCAGACATACATATGGACAGACAGCAGTCTCCTTTCCACTGATTCACGCCCTAACTGCCTACAAGGCAGGGCTGGGCCTGGATCCCAGAGCTCCATCTGGGTCTTCTACATGGGTGACCTGGACCCAGTGACTTGAGCTGTCCAGTGATGGCTCTCAGACTACACCTGAGAAGGAAGCTGAAATCAGGATCAGAGTTGAGACTGGAATCCAGGCATTCCAGTATGGGTGTGGGTGTAATAATTGTTGCACTAAATGATTGCCTTGCAGATTTTTAACATCATTATCCAATTCTATGATTCTTTCAATTCCTGTTAATTGGGATTCTTTTCAAAGAATTTTTACCGTCATCAACCAGCAATCTGAAATACTGTTTATTCTCATATTATTCATTCAAGAAAGGCAGGATGAATGCTGTTTATTCTTCTCAATTAATTATCAATTTCTGGAATAAGTACTCTGGTTACTTCTTGGTAAAAAGTAGGATTTTTAAAAATATCTTATTTGCGGTCTTTTTTGTATCATCATGAATTTGTAGATTTTTGTAGTCAATGTGTTCACTGAATTTGGCTATGGGACCACCTTTAAACCAACACCTACTTTCCTCTTGGTACAATCCAACAGTTGCCAATAGTTCCCTTCATTTTTGTATAACAAGATGTCCCCGGTTCTTCATGTGTATTTTCTCCCCCAGACCCAACATCACCCATGTCTCAGGGAACCCTGATTCTATTTTGCCATCAATTTTGCTGTGTGTGGTCGCTGCTGCTGGGTTTCTTTGATTCTAAATCTTTGTAGGAAGAATAAAAGAAGTCAAGGAATAATTTCTTTTTTATTTCTAATTTATCTGAGAGGCAGAGAAGAAAAAAAAAAAAAAGTATGTTCCCCTACTCACTGGCTCACTCTTCAAATTCCCGTAGTACCCCTGGCTGAAACTGGGAGCTAGGGACAAAATCAAGGTCTCCCAGTGGTGTGACAGAAACACAGCAACTCAAGCCATCCCTACTGCTTACCAGAATCCTCATTAGAAGGAAGATAGATTCACAGCCAGAGCCTGGAATTGAACCTACATACTCTGATGTAGGATTCATGTTTCCTACCTTGCATTTTAATTGCTGGTACAGATGCCTGCCCCTGTTGGTTGTGGCTGCTGTTTCTGATAAGCATGTTATATAACTCACAATATGCTCTACCTAGCCTAGCTAGCAGTATTCTTACCCTATTCTAAGAAGATAAGTTAGAACTAGATGTATGATTTTTTAAAGATTTATTTATTTATTTGAAAGGCAGATATATATCTATATATCTATCTGCCTATATATATATATATATAGAGAGAGAGAGAGAGAGAGAGAGAGACAGATAGACATATATATCCGAGACTAGAACCCGAGGTGCCGGCGCCGCAGGCAGAGGATTAGCCTAGTGAGCCATGGCGCCGGCCTATGTAAATATTTAATATCTTAGAAAGCCATGAACTTATGAAGACTACAGTGTTTTTTGGTTATTCTGGAAAGAATCCAGTTGAATTGTGATCACAAGCCAAGTTTCAGTCCTTGATTTTCTCCTAAAATAGTACCAAACAAAGTCCCTTTGAGGTATGGACATGGATGGGAAGTCAGAGTATCAGCCTAAAAGTTTGATGTGAGAGTCATTCTTAAAGAATCATAGATTGGGGCTGGCACTGTGGCATAGTGGGTAAAGCCACTGTCTGCAGTGCTGGCATCCCATATGGGCATTGGTTCAAGTCCCAGCTGCTTCACTTCTCATCCAGCTCTCAGCTATGGTCTGGGAAAGCAGTAGAAGACGGCCCAAGTCCTTGGGCCCCTGCATCTGCATGGGAGACCTGGTAGATGCTCCTGGCTCCTGGCTTCAGATCAGCGCGGTGCGCCAGCCACAATGCACTAGCCGTAGCAGCCACTTGGGGGGTGAACCAACGGAAAAAGGAAGACCTTTGTCTCTCTCTCTCTCACTGTCTAACTCTGCCTGTCAAAAAAATATATATATATATAATTATATAAAAATACAACTTTAGGGTAGTATTGGAAATTCCTTTCATACATTAGGCTTTAAGGAGACTTTGTGAGTTTTAGAAAACATTGCAAGCCATAGTTTGTCATTTTTTTTTTCCTTTTAAACCAAGCAGCTTCGCTTTCAGAGACAGTTGAGGTGAAGGCTTTACAGTACCATGTCACTTGCACTTCCATTTATTTTTGTCTTTGCAAAAATCTTTATTTTTGTTGTTGTAGTGAACTTCAAGGGGAATAAAATGAGAGTCAAAAGGGCTACAGAAAGGTCAGGGAGAAAGCAGAAAAATCTTTGTTGTGAGCCTCTGCCAGGGAGAAAGGTGCTGCACAGCTCCTGTGTCCAGACCTAGAAGGAAGAGAATTTTCGGGGATGTAGCAATACCATGCTGGACTGCAGAAATCCCAGGGTATAGCACCATTTTGGTGGAGTTGAAATTTTGCAACTACCACCTACTTCAGATCCATTTCCAACTGCTGGACTCAGTGAAGGTCAGATACCTCACTTCTCTCAAAAAATGCTGGGCTCCAGAGGCCCCCTCTTCACTTTTGGATCTCAGTTCTACCGTCTTTGTATCTCCTGATTGATAAATCTATCCCGCATCCAAACAAAACCCTCACTGCTTTTATTTTGACCTCATTTAAAGGTCTCTACCCTTTGACCTGTTGTACGTTAGTGGACAGGAAGTCCTAGCAGTGAGGAGTGCCTCTAAGTTCTCTCTGAGCAGCAAAGTGCCGCTTTTTTCCCATGCCATTTGCAAAAAGCTCCATCTTTGTAGAGAAGATATTGAAGAAAAATATATTACTTTAGCAATTTGCCATTATTTCTACTGTGAATAAAGCAAAAAGAGACTATCTTGTTTTCCCTGTGGCAAGTCACACATGTTGCTATGCTATTTAAAGCCTCATTTTGTTCAACTATTTGACTCAGCTGTCTGAGTCAAATAGTTTCCTGAATTACCTGAAGCCTCATTTCATTCTCTGTCTTTTTAGGATCTTTAGTTCAGGGGACTGTGTGACCTTTCTCTTTAAGTGAGTGAGACCTATGCCTTGCTTAAAAAACAACAAATAAATTAAAACATACTGAGCAAGAGGTGAATCTTCCTTGCTGGAAGCAAGCACTGTAACCAGTTTGCTTTGGATGCTTTCAGATTCAAATGCAGTTAATTTGTGTTTAAGTTAAAATTAGTTGCTTCTTTTTAATTTACAATTTTTAGATGAGCAAAATGTGTGACATAATATTTTGGATAAAGCTCCAAGTATGTTTTAGGAGACTTATCTAAATCTCCTTATGTGCACTGAGGAATTATTTTTGAATTCTAAGTGTGTCTCTAAAACCTAGTTGTATTGGTTGAGTGACACATAGACATTACATATATGTATCTAGAGCATAAAAGAAAACAGTTCTTTTTAAAGATTGTTTTTATTTTACATGGTAACAGACCATTCAAACAGGCCAATAAAATAAACACAAAACTCCCACCTCTCACCACTAATTCTTAACAGAAGGTGTTGTGTATCTTTAGCTAGAAACATGATTTCCTGTGTTTGAGATCATCTACCATTCTATATCATTTATTAGACCACTGTGCATGTTCTTACCTACCTAAATAATTGTGACTCCTAATGAAAAACAACCCTGTCAACTTAGACCTAAAATGGAGGTGTTCTACCATTTCATACTTTCTCTTCAGTTTCCATGGAAACATGATAGTTATGACAATAGAAGAAAGAATGATAACTATTATTCAAAGATACAAATGCTCACAGGACTAAGTACTTAGCATTAAAAAGTATTTTAAAATCACCATGGAATTAAAGTAATAAACAGAAAATTAAATGTGCGTTTTGCATATAAGGTAATAAGTATAACAAGGCTAATAATGTTGGCATCCTAAAATTTGCATGCATGTGGTCTTTCTTCCTGCCTTTAACAATATGAAACAAAATACTGTGGGAGTATTGAACTACTGAGTATTGAACTCAATATAGAAAAAAAAAGAAATTAAATCACAATTGAGTTCTCAGTACTAAGGAATTTGAAAAAAATCTTTTTTCCCATTGTGTTTTATTTATTGACAATACTCAAGCACAATAAAAAGAAAACACTGTATCCTGGTAATAACATTTTTACTTTGAAAATGAAATATGACAAAATTAACTATATGGAAGCACCAGCCATTTGCATCAAGTTAATAAAACACAATCTTTTACTATCTGAGCTAATTAGCGTAAAATAATTAGGGAGACCTCCTGAGGGCTTTCCTTATAGTGACACTTGCTATAATGAATTACTGTCTCACTCACTTCATGTTGAACTTAGGAAAAGTAGCTGTTTAACCAGTTAAATGCATCAGAAGTGTTTTACCAAAATGACTATTTAGGTGGGTTTGTGGTGACAAAGAAATATATTTGAAATAGAACTGATGTTTTTGACATAGCCTTTATACCAATGGCATAATAAGGGAGAAAGGGAGGGATAGGAAATGTATCTGATATCCAAAGTACTCAAAGTGGAGCCTATTTAATGGCTCTGATTTTCATGTTTGCTTATTTGTTTTCTTTTCTAAAGCAACTCCATTCATGGGATTTTTTTTTTTTTCAGTTTATTTTGTTTGTAAGATACCAAAATGAAGCCATTGCTTTTTAACCTAGTTATCTACTGTATGCTCCTCTTAACTAAAACTGCATCTACAAAGAACAGACATGAGCTGTCAGAAAGTGTGTGTAGGGGCAGGTGTTTAGTATAGCAATGAAGTTGTAGATTGGGATACCCGCATTTCATATTGGAGTTCCCAGTTGAAGTCCTGGCTCCTTTGTTTCCAATCCAGCTTCCTGCTAATGGGAGGCATCCGTTGATGGCTCAAGTACTTGGGTCCCTGTCATCCATATGGGAGGTCCTTATTGAGTTCCAGGATCTTGGCTTGGGCCTGGCCCAACACTGGCTGTTATGGGTATTTGGTGAGTGAACCAGCAGATACGAGATTTTTCTCTCAGCCTCTCTCTCTTTCTATCTCTCTTTCTCTGCTCTCCAAATAAAAAATGAAGAGCATTGTAAATGCAGTGTTCCCGGTGATTTTGGTCTTAATCATTATCCAAGTTGGAGCTTTTTACCTAAGTGGAAGAATTGAAATTATTTGAGTATCCAACTTTTCTGAAC
Organism: Oryctolagus cuniculus; assembly: GCF_964237555.1. Lineage (NCBI taxonomy): Eukaryota > Metazoa > Chordata > Mammalia > Lagomorpha > Leporidae > Oryctolagus > Oryctolagus cuniculus. The sequence continues at coordinate 45,245,683 of NC_091446.1, forward strand.
TTCCTTTTTTTTTCCCCTTGAAGATATACTATTTATTTCCCTTTTTGGGGGGTTAATTTAAAATTTTATTTTAATTTTATTTGAAAGATAGCCAGAGAAAGAGATACAAGTAGAGATACAAATTTAGAGATCTTCAGTCTACTGGATAACTTTACAGATGCCCACAACAGCTAGGGCTATGCCAGGACAAAGCCCAGAAGCCTGGATTTATATTTGGTTCTCCCACGTGGGTGGGATGAACCCAAGTTCTTGAGCCATCATCTATTGCCTTCTCAGACATTCATTAGCAGGAAGCTGGAATCGGAAGCACTGTGGGACTCAAACCTAGTTACTCTGACATGGGATGCTGGTATTCCAAGTCATGTTTAACTGTTGCAGCAAACACCTGCTCTTCAATCTTTTTTTCATTTTACTTTGTAGATACAGCAAGGTTTGGTCAGTATGTGCTGGGTTTATATATATGTTACTGGAAGATTCAAATAGGCAAGTGTATTTTCAAAGGCCTGGCTGTTTTTTTATAACCTTCCAAAATTAAGCCTAAACATTTTAATGTTTTAAATTAGATTCCCCAGAAATACCTCACATGTCTAAGCCCATTCTTTTGACTTCCAATTAAAGAATATCTGAGTCACAATTTTTAATTTTAAATAAATGTATTTTGGATTAATTAAATACATAAGTATTTATGGTTAATAACCATAGTGGAATCATGCAAATGAAAAATGATCATCACTCAGATATTTGATATTAGTCTTGTGGGTTAACATATATATGCATTGAGTGTAGCCAGGGGAAAGTCAATCCATGAGAATTTCATGGTTCAAGTGAAAACTGAAGAAAAAATTGAGATTGATCTCAGTTAGTGGTATGTGTAATGGCTGATTGAACAAGCAGAGGATGCTATAAGGATCATGGTGGAGTTGCGTTAACATCTTAATTGCATAAAGGATGCATTCAACAAATCTGCAATTCAAAATGTAGGTGTTATTCCCCAGGAGAATTGCAAACATAGGAGAGGAAGAAAAAGCAGAAAATGGAGTGAGGTGGGGAGGAAATTAATTAAAACATAAATTATAAAAACAAGGCTCACCGGCTTGTAAAGCAGTAATCTGAAACCCATGTATTTACCAACAAAAAAAGATACTCATTTTGGTTTGATGAAAGCAGGAGGTTTGGGAGTTATCTAAAAAGACTCTAGGGTGTGTGTTAGTTAGTAAATTAGATATGAACTTGCTAATGTAATATTGTACTTGAGCAGAAAGGTAGCTGGTGATATTGGAAAATTGTAAAGACCCAGATTCTATTAGAAATAATTAATAATAATAAAAATAAAACTTCTGTGAGTAAAAGACTTTGAAAATATTTTGTATCATGTGTCACTATTACAAAATCTCTTTGAAATAAATTATCACAGTGTCTTATTGAATAAGTCTATTATGCTTGTATACTAATTATGTTGCAAACCTTAATTACATACTACGCTATCTGACAGAAATTCCTTCATAGCGCTGATGAGCTGCATCTCTAAGTTTGAATTGATTGTAAGCAATACTTATAGTGGCCATAATGGCAGTAGTACCAGTGTAATAGAGGTACTTCTTCTGGGCAGATTCACCGCAGTCTTATTAGGAGACAGTTTTATAATCCCTACTTTATAAATGAGGAAACAGGCATGCAGTGGCTCACTAATGTCCCCTGTCACGTGGCTGGCACTTAGAGAAATCCATTGTGTAGAATGTCCAAAAGACAGAGATAGTTTATTACCAAAATCAATTCTTGTGCTTCATGAGTAACTGCATGGAAACAGTTTATGTAAATTGTATTCTTTATCTTTGGGCCTTTGTTGGAATTGGTAGAGTTGAATGTTGGAGAATAGTTTGGAGCATTTTATTTTTGTTGCCATTTGTTTTATTTATTTACTTTTATTTATGTACTTTGTTTGCTGTTATTTTTCAAAGAAGTTGATGGAGAAAGCACTGAAATGTTTACCAGCTTTTAAAATCATCCATTTTCCAGGTATTCATGCAGTTGGTTTCCTAAATGGAAGACTGTCTACATAGAGATCTGATGAGAAAGCAAGTGCTTTCTCAGTATGCTAAAATATTAAAAGTAGTAAACACAGGCAAAAATTAAAAACCTATCAATTACATTAATATTTAAACAAGTTCATTCTACAAGTAGAATAAATGGAAAAAAATTAGATTTCTCTTTGAGGAGTAAGCAAAATGTCTTGTGATGCTACAAAAATAATTGAATATAGAGAAGATCATCAAGATTAACAATTCAGAGGTTTGTCTTAATTCCTTACGTGATCAAATGGGCACATTGGACAACACCTGGCCAGAGGTTTACAGGTCGAACCGCAGGAGGAAAGGAGGCTAGAGTCCTCCATGACACTTCCTACGGCAGAAATAAGTGTTTTTACTAATTGAAGAGCTGAACTGTTCTGCTGAAATGCAAATGACCTGATATTGGTCATAGTATTTTTCATTTGACAAGTTTTAGAGGTCATTCCTAGAGTTTTTTTTTGTTTTTTGTTTTTTTTTTTTATATGGTGAAAAAACATATATTTAGAATTAGCCAGCTGGACTCTGTTCAGATGATCCCAATTTTGTTGGCAACGTCCAGAGCATCATAGTCAGGAGCCAGCCGCACATACGCCTTCTTCTCTCCGTCAGGTCTGATCAGGGTGTTGACTTTGGACACATCAATGTCATAGAGTTTCTTCACAGCTTGTTTGATCTGGTGCTTGTTGGCCTTGACATCCACAATGAACACCAGTGTGTTGTTGTCTTCTATCTTCTTCATGGCCGACTCCGTGGTCAGGGGGAACTTGATGATGGCATAGTGGTCAAGCTTGTTTCTCCTGGGGGCGCTCTTCCGAGGGTATTTGGGCTGCCGTCGGAGGCGTAGCGTCTTGGGCCGCCGGAAGGTGGGGGACGTGCGGATCTTCTTCTTCTTGTGGCTGTGGACGCCTTTCAGCACTGCCTTCTTGGCCTTCAAGGCCTTCGCTTTGGCTTCGACTTTAGGAGGGGCAGGAGCTTCCTTCTTCGCCTTCGGCGCCATCTTGGTGAAAAGCGGTCATTCCTAGAGTTTTAAAGATATGCTGTAATTGGATGGAAGAACTTTCTCTCTGTCTCTCCCGCTGACATTCTGGAACTCTACCTGTGAAATAAAATATTTTTTAAAATATGCTATAATATGTAACATGGAAACTTTTATCTTAAATATTTCAGTTATTCACTCCTCTAAAATTTTAAAACTAATAGTATTATTTTGAATATTAAATTTTTCTTAAAATTTCAACACACACAATCTGGATAACTTTGAAAATTCCACACTCTAAAAGCAAAGTTCTTTTCAGGTTTTGCCTGGGTATTCAGATGTTTTTGTGTGTGTATTTTTTGGTAGTATCAGGAAGCTCTAAGAGTTATAAATCAAATCTTGGTTCATGAGATAATCTCAAAGGATGCAGAAGAATTGCACCCCTTCTTTTGTACTGGTGAGGCATTCATTCTTTAGCATGAGAGACAAGCTCATGTTGAACTTTTTTTTTTTTTTTTTTTGACAGGCAGAGTGGACAGTGAGAGAGAGAGACAGAAAGAAAGGTCTTCCTTTGCCATTGGTTCACCCTCCAATGGCCGCCACGGCCAGCGCACCGCGCTGATCCGATGGCAGGAACCAGGTACTTATCCTGGTCTCCCATGGGGTACAGGGCCCAAGCACTTGGGCCATCCTCCACTGCACTCCCTGGCCACAGCAGAGAGCTGACCTGGAAGAGGGGCAACCAGGACAGAATCCGGCGCCCCAACCGGGACTAGAACCCGGTATGCCAGCACCGCAAGGCGGAGGATTAGCCTAGTGAGCCGCGGCGCCGGCCTCTCATGTTGGACTTTAACAGTAAATTGGATAGAAATAAGCATGCCAACAGAGGACAAGATTTTAACAAGTGACTACTGCTCCTTGTTTTACAGCACATTTTTGTTATAATCCGAATGCAGTGAACAGAAGAGAATCATTGTCATAAGGCCAATGTTGCATTCTTGTGACTATACAGAAAGTTTCATCTGGCAAGAGCAAAGCACCTAGAATAGGTTAAAGCCTTGAATGTAAAATGTCCATATGACTGGGACATTGAGATGTTACTCTGACAGAATCACAGTAGCACCTGCTTAGTCCATTTGAAACTTAAAGTCCCCAAGTAACAGAATGGTCACACCAATTCAGTATTTTCTACTCACAGAAGTGTAGACATAAGGAACATATACCCAAATATAGCTGCTGTGTTTTTATGAAAGAGGAGACCTTTAGTTATTCTAGACACGTAGACTTAGTCATTTTAAAAGTAGACTTCATGGAGACTTAAGAAATATGGCTTGAATAGAACTATATCCATGGGTGAAATATGGAACCACTACAAAAGCTTCTCCCTGCTAATGACAGGTATTCTGGAATGTTTGATGTGCCTTTTGTGGTCACTGGGGTACCATTTAGAGCAGAGAGACAAATGATTTGCAGTATGGCACACAGATGAAGGTCTCAGACCTCCTTTTTACCATTGGGAGAACACAACTTTATTTCATTACTCATGTCAGTTAATCTTTGAGTTTGATCATATTCCTATAACTCTAACTGAAAGATATACAATGTCATAAATATTCAAGTTTATATTTTGTCTGATGCCTTTGAGTGACTCAGCTACTTTACCATTTTCCAGATAGAAACACACTAAAATTTGAGCATCTGTAGTATACAGTTTTGAGATAATAAATCCAAAAATGGCACTTCTTAAGAGTATAATTACTTAGTTAGCATATGATTTAATAAATATTGACCACGTGGAAATGAATGATTTGTTGAGAACTTCACAGTATTAGTGACTTAGCATCCTTAAAATGAGTCAAACAAACTGTGTTTGCAATGGCGCACATTGTGTAATTTAAATGAACATAAAGGAAAAATAATAATCTTGTTATATCTAAAAATGAGTTTAGGAAGAAACAATGAGTGCATAGAACTCATAGTCTACCTATTTAGAGTGATAATCAAAGTAGTAATGATGCTGTATTAGATTCCTGAGGCTTATGTAGCGAATTACTACAAACTAGGTGGCTTAAAATGAAGGAAATCTATTTTGTCACCCAGAAGTCCTAAATTAGTATCTTTAGGCTCAATCAGTCATCAGTGGGACAACACTCTTGGAGGTTCTGGGGGAGAAGCCATTCCTAGCCTCTTCCAAGTTTTAGGTGCTTCTACATTCTTCTGTTTGTGGCTGCGCTACTCCAATCTTCACTGCTGTCTTCACATTGTCTTTTCCTCTGTGTGTGTGCATGTGTGTCAGCTCACTCTGATTCCCTTATTAAAAACATACTTGTGATGGCATTTTAGGATCTCTCTCGAAAACATGGGGTAGTCTTCCTATCTCAAAATTTTATTGCTAAGACTCCTTTCCTAAGAAGGTAACATTTACAAGTTCCAGGGATGATATTGTTGGTGGACTATTTGCAGCCTACCATGGAGAAGTTAACCAGTTAGGTTGTCACAGTATATCTTGGCCATGCACATAGCCAACATGGCCTTTGATAAGGGGTAAGATTGAATTCCAGCCATCCTTTCTCCTCCTCTCCTTACTCAACTCTATCCCAATCCTACTCCTAATGTGGTTTCTTCCTAGATGTGATGTGAAGAGCAGTAAGTGAGTTTCCTCTTAGAGGAAAAACCATGAGAGATTGATAGGCTCTGTATCTCAAAATAAATAAATAAATAAGCAAACAAGCAAGCAAACCCATCTGTCCTTCAAAGATGACACCTGTTACCTGGACTGACCCCTTTATTCCATGCTCTGGGGCATGACATTCCACAAGGCCACTGAGGAAGCTCCGCCTGACCCAGGGAATCCTTGTGCTTGTTTTTGTTTCAGGAAATTTTCCAATAACTCTACTCCATGGACCTACATGGTGAGAGTCCCCTGCCACATACAGGGGCACAGATTGACCCAAGTGCCACTGAGGGAGATTATGAACCATCCAACTGTTGCTAAAATTCCCAGTCTCCTCCCTGGAATTTTTCCATGTCCCTCGCACAGTCCCATCTCCCTCCAGATAAACATACCTCACATGCATGGGGTGGATGCGTTGGGTCCTTTGAGAGGATGCAGCAAAGTGTTTGTGCTGGGGTGAAACCATCCTCTTGTCCTGTTCACACCTTTACCTTTGCCAAGCTAGTACACTATGGCTACGTTTCATTTATTGATAAACTTTACCGTAAGGGATATTTCTGGTGGGACAGTTAGCAACCCCTTTTCCCAAGAAGCTGTGTAAAAGTCCTGAGATCATGAAAGAGTAGTTTGGATTCATAACCATGTCTTTCCAAAATAAATATTTGGAATTGAACGCTTGATTTGTGTCAGGCACTAAGCAAAACATTTACCATTCCCGTTATCTCACTTAATCCTGTGCATTAAGATCTAATGTTATTATTATCATTATCATTATTTTCTGATGAGGAAGCTGAGGCTTAGAGGGCTGGAGTGACCTCACAGCGAGCTGAGGAGTTGACAGTTACATTGCAAATCAGCTGCAGAATTAGGATTTGGACCCAAGAGTCTGTCTTTCAAATTCATCTCTTAACCCCAAACATGCTGTCTCTTGGAGATAGTTACTACCTGGTTATGGTCTTGGTTTGCATCTAGAAATAGGTGTGAATAACCTTGGATGTGAAAGTATCCCTTGTCTGAGGAAGGGACTAAAGTAAGAAACAAAACATTCTCTTTTAAAACTGCCTTGAAATCCTCAGTTTGTTTCATGTCATGAAAACATAAACTGTGGTATTTTAGATCTTGTCATAACCTAAAAGCAGTAACAAACTCCCTTCTGCAAACAATTCTATATCGCACAGACACTTTTCCGCTCATATATTTGTTATATCAAATAAGTGTGTTATGGTAAAGCTTTTTTTGCCAGAAACCCCTGAATCATTATGTAAATGTGCATTGAGACCCCTGAGTTCATCTTCAGATCAGCGTTACCAAACCCACCTCTGGGCGACGGAAGCTGTTCTGAGCCACTCAGAGCCAGCGCCAGGATGCTTCGCCATCATCTGTGACCCACTGGGAGTTTCAAGTAACGCTGTATCCATTAAGGGAGGGAAATGGTAGAAATATGATCTTTAGGGTAATGACAAGTGAAATGGCAAATGATTCCTGCTGTAAAGGCAATCATTTTCCATTGGAGAAATACTAGCTATATTCATTCTTTGAGTGGCTTTCTTTTTAATTATTGTATAATTTCTAAAATTCTATACAATGTGTGTTACAGGTTCATTTATGGATATTTATGTCTTAATGAATCCTGACTGTACCTAAATCACTAGGCTTGCTGCAAAGCTCAGGAGTGTCTGATGGGAGTATTATTATTTGGAGATTTTCATAACGTTTACTTTTTAAAATTTCTGAGGAAGGATGTGTTTGGAATAGATTTAGTGATATGGTAGTATGCAAAAAGAGAGAGAATAAATGCAGAATTTTTCCAGCTCCAGTCTTTGGGCAAAGTGACTAAAGATAAGTGTTATTGACAGGGTGTCATCTCTTCTCTTACCAAGAGGTATATTGCACTCGAGTAGGGGTCCACAGACTTTCTTTGTAAAGGACTTGATGATGAATATTTTAGGCCCTGCAGACCCACTCAGACAAATGAGCTGAACAAATGAGAGAGGCCATGTTTCAATGAAACTTAATTTATGGAGCCTGAAACTTGAATTACATATTATTTTCATGTGTCACAAAGCATTACTGTTCTTTGAGTTTTATGTTCAACCATTTAAGACTGTAGTAACCATTCTTAGGTCACTAGGGACACAAAAAGGCCCAGGCTGGCCTTGGCCTGTGAGCCGTGGTTTCTCAAACCCTACATGCGAGGATGGCATTTTTGTTGAGGACTCCATCAGGTGAGGAGAATACTGAGAATAGCAAAGGAATCTGAAAACTTTTCTCAAAAATTAGTTTGTGTTCTTGACAGCTGTTTTCCCCAGAAGTTATAATCTCCCAAATCCTTAAACTTTGCTTTTTAGTTCCTGCTGTTTACACCAGCGCACTCTCTCACCTGAACCACCTGAACCACCGCTGTTGACCTCCTCCTGATCTTTTCTTAACCAACAGTCCAGTTGCAGCAAAGCATCCCAAGTGACTTTTAACAAATGCAAAATTCAGTGATGTCACACACACGAGCTGCAATCTTGGCAAGTTAACGAAACACTTCAAGACTCAATTTCCTCCTCTATAAATGGAAAGAATAATTATCCATGCTTCTGTGGTTTGATGTGAAGATTAGATGACTAATGATATTCAGCATTTAGCGTGAAGCCTATTGTAGCATTGCTGTTCTGAGAACCAGTGCTCATTAAATGGTAGCTGCCGTCATTGTCGTCACCGTCATCATCGTCATCATGGTCACTCCCCTAATGAAAATGGATTGCAAATAGAATAAAATCAAACTGCCTCACCTCTTATAGCTTATATAATCTACCTGCCTCACCTTGTTTGCCCTATGTTTGAAGCTTGTTGGGTTCAGACACCTGATCTTTCATTGGTTTCTCAAACACTCCAAACCTTTCAGGCCGTTTATGGCTGCTCTCCACAGCTCTTCCTATAACCAATTCTCAAATATCAAGTCTGCAAAAGACCTTCCCTGACCAATTATTTTAATACTGTTCCTCACAAACTCAAATCCCGGTCCATCCCAGGACTCTGCTTATTTCCTTTGTAGTACTTCCCATGATAGATTATTTGTTAATGTACTTATTTTCTGTTTTCTTGTTAGAATGTAACCTGCAGGAACAAGACAGGCTTGTCTCCTTCATGAGAGCCATGGTTTGAATGGGCTCTGGCTCCTGAACTTATGGTGGAGTTTAAACCCCCAAATCATAAATTTAAGGCACTAAGGAAGGTAGATGCTTTGTCCAGTGATGGTGTTCAGGAGGTAGCCTAGTGGGAGGTGCTTAGGTCATTAGGTGCACGCTCTTGGAAGGAGTGTCTCCAATGAGGGGTGGTTACATAACCCAGAGTGGGGCTCAGCTGTGCTTTCTCCCTACTTCCTGGGTTACCACGTGATTGTTTCTGTGTGCAGACTCTGCCATTCCCATCCTCCCACCTCACCTGGTAGCCAAACCAGTGAGCCTGCCTGATCCCGGATTGGGAACCTCCAAAATCATGAGCCAAAATAAGCCTCCTTCCTTTATAAGTAGTTTATTTTGGGTATTTGTTATTTGTGATGAAAAGCTAATATAACAACTCTATGGAAGTAGTGGTTTTCAATACATATTTAGTGAATGAAGCAAAGAAAAATGAATTCTCAGAGATATTTGCCAATTTTGTCTGGACTCTGAAACATTCATTTAAATTCAGGAAACTCTAGGTGATCAATCACTAGGCTCCCTCAGTATTCTGTCCATTTATTCACCAACCAAATCTTTTTTTTTTTTTAATTTTTTTTTATCTTTTATTTAATGAATATAAATTTCCAAAGTACGACTCATGTGTTACAATGGCTTCCCCCCCCATACCGTCCCTCCCACCCACAACCCCCCACTTCCCACTCCCTCTCCCCCTCCATTCACGTCAAGATTCATTTTCGATTATCTTAATATACAGAAGATCAGCCTAGCATACCTTAAGTAAGTATTTCAACAGTTTGCTCCCACACAGAAACATAAAGTGAAAAATAATAGATGATTTTTTTTAAATGATGATGAAATCAGAGAAGACCTATTGTCATGTTTAATCCCAGTGAGAGTCAAGTTGGGAATTGATTTTTTTTTTTTTTTACAGAAGATCAGTTTAGTGTACATTAAGTAAAGATTTCAATCGTTTGCACCCCCATAGAAACACAAAGTGAAATATACTGTTTGAGTACTCGTTATAGCATTAAGCCTCAGTGTACAGCACGTTAAGGACAGAGATCCTACATGAGGCGTAAGTGCACAGTGACTCCTGCCGTTGACTTCACAAATTGACACTCCTGTTTATGGCATCAGTAATCTCCCTATGCACCAGTTATGAGTTTCCAAGGCTATGGAAGCCCCCTGAGTTCTCCGACTCTTATCTTGTTTAGACACGGTCATAGTCAAAGTGGAGGTTCTCTCCTCCCTTCAGAGAAAGGCACCTCCCTCTTTGAAGACCTGTTCTTTCCACTGGGATCTCACTCACAGAGATATTTTTGCCAGAGTGTCTTGGCTTTCCATGCCTGAAATACTCTCATGGGCTTTTCAGCCAGATCCGAGTGCCTTCAGGGCTGATTCTGAGGCCAGAGTGCTATTTAGGACATCCGCCATTCTATGAGTCTGCTGAGCATCTCACTTCCTATGCTGGACCACTCTCCCCTTTATCCATTCTATCGGTTGGTGTCAGCAGATACTAGACTTGCCCATGTGCTCCCCTTGACTCTCAGTCCTTTCATTATGATCAATTTCACCAACCAAATCTTAAGGACCTTCTGAGTTCAGCCTGTGTAAAATAGAAAGGATCATAAACTTTAGTAATTGCTTTCAAGGAGTTTATGACATCTTTGCATAAGTTGTCATTTAAAAATACATATCAAAAATAGAAATCGACAAGTCCATATATTTCTTTGCTTGAAGTTTAAGTTTTAATTTCCTTTTTTCACCAAAGCATTCATCATATGGAATAGCAGGTCTAACTGGCACCACTGTTATTCAATAAACATTTATTGGGCATGAGCCAGCTCTTGTACCAAAAACTGAAATTCTAATTGTATTTTTCCCTGCTATACTTCCTTTTTAGGAGAAAGAAATAAATATCACCAGAACCAGTTACTGGGGATCCTGTTTTTAAAAATTTGCAGGCTATATTTTGGGATCAGCATACAAGTGCCATGCTCTGCTCCACTTTCTGTATGGACTGCAGTCCTGTAGGGATTCGTGCTGACACTAACACACTGCAAGGTCTTTGATCCAAGAGATATTCCATTTTACCCAGCGTGCTTACTAAGTCCAGAAAAAAGTGTCTTCCTTAATGCTAGTATTTATACATAATATAAATGTTCCTTAACACGTGCACATATGTGGGTGTGAGGGTTTTCAAAACTCATCATTTAAAGAAAAGAATTTGGCCTTTAAAGGAGTTAAATGGCCATAATCCAAAGACCTGGCATCCTCAGATACATGTCTCCTCTGCATTTCATGGAAGTTTGGCTTTTAGATGCATGATTACCAGATGTCCAATTGTGGACTTTGTTTGCAAATTCAACCCTCAATAGGTTATTTAGTTTCTTTTTTTCTATGTACTTGAAAGGCAAGTTACAGAGAGACGAGACAAGAGGAGAGGAGAGGAAAGGAGAGGAGAGGAGAGATAATGAATGAATGAGAATGAATATTCTGTCCCCTGGTTTACTTCCCAAATATCCACAATGGCCAGAGCTGGGCCCTGCTGTACTGAAGCCAGGAGACAGGAGCTTCTGGGTCTCCCGCATTTGGGCATCTTCCATAAGAATTGTGCATTTATTTAGAAACTGTTACCATCAGATGGCACAGCAGTGATACCTGCTTAGGCCAAGTCAGTAGACTTCTACAAAGTATGATTAATTCAAAGACTGAATGACTGCTTCTGCTATTTACCTAATATTACAAATGAGAAGGTTGTTAATTAAAGTTTCCTAAGTAGCTTAAAGCATAAATATTTATCCTGCTAAGAAAAGAAAAAAAAATATTCATGAGTGAAAGAATGTGGAGTTAATGGATGTAGTCTGAAACTGAAAAACACAAATGCACCTTCCTGGGGCTGGCCTGGGCCTGCCAGCTCCCTGCTAATGCACCTGGGAAAGCGGCAGAATTTGATACAAGTGCTTAGGCCCCTGTTCCCATGTGGGAGACCCAGAAGAAGCTCCAGGCTCCTAGCCTTGGCCTGGCCCACCTCTAGCTGTTGTGGCCACTTGGAGAGTGAACCAGTGGATGGAAGATCTCTCTCTGTCAGTCCCTCTTTCTCTGTAACTCTGCCTTTCAAATAAATCATCAAAAAATGTAGCTGATTAAAAAAAATGAATTCACCTTTATGATCTGCCAGTAACTGTGATCTTACGGCAATTCTATCTAAAAAAGATCTCTGTAATCATATTTCTAACACTATAGGAATTTGTTATGACTTACCTGAACACTGTTGGTGTGTTTTAGCTCAAATGAACATCTTTATTGGTCATTTTGCTAGTAATTATCCTGCCTCCTAAACTGCTTATGTAACCGCCACCAAAAGTATCAACACCTCTATGGAGAGATTTTTTTTCCTGTTTCTGGATAAAAAATGATAATGTAAATGATAGTATGTACTTCATGTTTTCAAACACTTTATCTTTTCCACCTTTCCACCCTTAAGGTGGAAGCTGACAGAAAAAGGAGGGTGAGAGGGAGAGAGAGAGGAATATAAACTAAAAGGCAGAATTATCCTTCTGATCTGCCTGGAACTTGGTGAATTGTTACTTCTCCAAAGAAGACTTTTCACTAAGCTCATTCCATGTTTTGGCTTCATTTTTTTTTATTATGCTTTAATTGGATTCTGATCTGAAATCAAATTTCAATCTGGCTTCCAGTGGAATTTGGCTTTCTCAGAGGGATCATAACCTTTTCCTATTTAAAAAAAAGATCAAGTTCACCTTCAGTTAAAACAACAAAAGAAAACTGGACAGAACTGCCAGTTGCCCATGAGTGACATTACCAGTTAGATGTGCGTGGGAAAGTTCAGCAGCTCTGGAACTGCTCTGGCTAGTGGCCCGGGGAACCATGGTGGGTGTGGCTGCGGATTTGTACACAAAAAGAAACATTTTTTTGCACCAAAAGCAACCAAGTTTTCAAATAGCTAAATATTGACTTACATTCTACTGTGAGTTAGGCACTATGTGAGACAAGGAAATTGCAAGTTTAGTCTTGTCCCTCAGAAAGCTTAGTTGACGTGTCATGGCTTTACAGTCTCAGTTGGCAACACGTACTTGTACGTGCACAGGAAGCAGACATGTTACCTGATTCTGTTCAATAAAAACACTTTACGTTTCATCCTTTAATCTTAACACGAGCTCTTCCACGTGGAGAACCAGTAGCCATCTTAGCTGCTGTTCAGTGACACTACAGAGCAAAGTCTGAGTGGCCAACATGAGGAGCCGTCTATTCTGATTCAGCAGCGGTGTAGTTACCAAATCATAGCTGGAGCCAGTTCAGAGATGGGCGCAAGATAAGGGCAAGCCACTGTTCCCGTTGCACTCAGAGGGGACGGAATTAGGGTGGCAGGGAACATTGTTCAGGTGGACTCAAGCAAGCAGCTTGCTTCCAGAAACGGAGTTCTTATGAGCTGGATGAAACAGGACCACTGACTGAGCATTTGAGAGAGACTGGAGAAGGGCCAGCAGCCACTGTGAAAGAACACACCCTGTGCAGGGCAGACATACATCCTTAGGAAGTTGTCTCTTAAAATGCACTTTGTATTTTGCCTCTGTGTAAATGTTAAATGGTTGCATTATAAACAAATAAGTTAGAAGTTATACTAAAAAAAACATAGTACACATGACAGTATGTTCTGAGTATTTGCAAATCACACTGTCCAGACATTTAAAGACAAAATTTAAGATGTTTATAAGAAACACTTTGTTTAAAAAAATGTTTATTTATTTGAAGGAGTTACAGAGAGAGAGGCAGAGAAAGAGGCCGATCTTCCATCTGCTGGTTCATTTCCCAAATGGCTACAGTGGTCAGCCCTGGGCCAGGCCAAAGCCACGAACTGTTTTTGATCTACCACACGAGAAACAGGGACTCAAGCACTTTTATTTCCCCAGGCACATTAGCAGGGAGTTGGATTGGAAGTGGGGCAGCCAGGACTCAAACTAGCACCCATATAGGATGCCAGCATTACAGGCGGCAGCTTTATCCTCGACACCATGATGCAAGTCCCAAGAACTAGCTTTTTAGAAAGTATAATTTACATGTTTCAACTTTTTATTTAAAGACTTAGTTATGTATATATGTATGTATGTATGTATGTATTTGAAAGGTACCGGAAGAGGGAAGGAAAAAGAGAGAGAGAGAGAGACTGAGATTAACCAAGTACTTGCAACAGTAGGGTCTGGGCCAGGCTGAAGCCAGGGCCAAGAAGTCCACCTGAGTCTGCAACAAGGTTGTTAGGAAGGCAGATACTTAGGCCATCGCCCACTGCCTTCCTGGGTGCCTTAGCAGGAATGCTGGACCAGAAGCAGAGTAGCAGACTAGCAGCAGGCACTCTGACACACACAGATGTCTCAAGTGCAATGCACCTGACCCCAGGTTTCAAGCTGTGACGAAGACCTAAGATGTGGACTGAGCTTGCATCTTTCAAAGTATCACTGGCAGATGAATCAGTCCTCACTAACAGATCTCTTCCAGCGTGCCAGCCACTTGACTGGGCGATGAAGACCCCAAGGTGAGTTACACGCCCTTTCCAGGAGCCCTGCCTACCCCGGCAAAGAGGCATGGAGACCTCCACTTCCTTCTAACATTCTGATACTCAAAAATGCAGGTGGAGCATAGAGGGAGAGGTAACAGTTTAGTCTGGAAGAAAACAGAGGTGAGAAAGCAATAAAATCAAGATAGGATATAGCTTGCAACATGTCTCCTTTAGAACAAAACAGAGACACATGAAAGTGTGCAAATGGAGAACAGTATTAAGGAGCGTTTGCACACATGAACTTTGAAAGAACCTGCAGGGTGACTTCTGTGGAGTCATTTGCATTGAGTTTCTTCACCTGTAAGATTGGGAGCGCTCACTCTTCCTCAGACACACACACACACACCCTCAGTTCAGGTGAAGGTTAAAGGAGAATTTGTGTGTCAGGTACTTTGGCCAGTGTTAGACATTCTTTTTATTGTCTGTGAAGACAATAGCTATAGCTAGGCGAGGAGAACATCTCAGAATACTCAGGTATCCCTAGAACATGAAGTGTGAATGGGGAAGCCAGGAAGGAAGAGGCCACACTGCGAAGTTCCTTTAATGCTCAAAAAGTTGCCATTTAATGCAACTGCAGAGGGAAAGCAGCCGCTTTTTAGGCAGGCAGGTAACATGCCTGTGTCTTTTAGGAAGTTGAGGACAGAGAAAATTAAAAAAGGTGTGAATCAGGTGGCTGTACCAGAGGACTTTCCCTGAGGGACAGTTTCTCCTATGAGGATGGTAGAAAAGCTTTTAGGATTCGAGAGTCGTTTTGAACGTTGTTGTTTCTGAGTTATCTATTCCTTCAATGTGTGTTTGAAGAGTTGTGCATGAATTCCTATGATTTTTGTCGATGTTAAAGTTTATTGTAAACCATTTCTAGCGTGCTGATGTCTTACTCACAACATGTTCACATTAAGCTGGCTTGCCAGAGCAAGCTGTGCTGCAAAGTGAGCTACCTGGGCACTAAGGCAGTCAAGGCAGCAAGAAAATAAAACTTTCCTTTGCATCTGACATCAGTGCGCTTTTGTGTATCGCCTCAACAGTTTCTCTTCACCACCGGAAGACATTAGACAGACATTGATACTCATAAACTCATGCATTCTTCAGAGGAAAGGAATTCCATTGTGCAAAATTTTAAATCATCAGTTTGGATGGATAACCTGAAAATTCCAAAGATGGATGAAATGAATTTTAAAAACATGTTAAAATACATGTTTATGCTAGTAGGAACAGAAACATTCCTTTTGACTCTTGATCTTACACAGAATATCACTGAGGAAGAAGGTAGAAAACACGGTGGATACCGAATAAGTGTAGATCTAGAAGTGAAAATGTGTTGTAATGTCTGGGTGAATCCATGTTTAGAAGGATAATTTATGTGCAAAAAGAATAGCAGAAACACTGATGGTTCAAATTTGTGGCAAACCTTATGCTTTTGTGCCCCCTAGTGGCCATTTACAGAATTGACCCATCCTAATGGAATTGTTCAAGAAAGTCAAGGATGAGCAAGCCAATGGTCTTAGACAAAAACTGCTCCCCTGAGGCCTTGAGAATATTTCCTTCTCTTACCTCACCTAAATGAGGGCAGAGAACTAGCAGACTGGAGAGATCCTTCAGACTTCTCCCAACAACGCAGAACGATTAGTTTGAAGTACACGTGGTTCTACGGATCATTCTTGAGTGCACCTTTCTTAGACACATGCATAGCAAGAGATTACCAGGCACAGAAGGGAAGCTTGAATTCTCAACTCAGTCAAAGGAATCTGCATTTACACACAGGACACTAAGCCTCTGGCCCTAGGGAAGCTGGCTGTTCAGCCAGCAGGCTCCTGGCTTGGAACCCTTGGGAGAAAGCAGCAGGTAGCTACCAGAATGCTGGAGATATGATGGCACATGGCTTCTGCAAGAATCCCAAAATCCAGTTCCATTGACAGAACAAGGAGGTTTCCTATAAAATCCTACGTGCATGGTTATAGTTAGATGAACTATCCAAATTAGAAAAAAAAATTTATTGAAGTTGAAATTACCTCTTTTCTCATCTTTACCTTTCTGTATTAGTTTAACCCCAGAATTAGATGGGATTAGTGGAACCAGGTCTGCAGATCATGTTAGATGGATTTTGATTCCCATTGCAAATGTGGCTAGAATTATAACATCTCTGGTTCCGTTTCTTCCATGACTTTCCATGGCCTTTATGTAATTGATGTAAAATCACTTTGCAGTGCTGTTCTAAGAATTAAGCACATTGATAAGTCTCTAAAACTTCAAAGTAGTTTCATGTGCACTCAGCAACTAACTGACGGCATTGTTGTGTAGTGAGTTAAGCTGTGTCCTTAACACAGCTTGGATGGCAGCATCCCATATAGGTGCTGGTTCATTTCCTGGCTGCTCCACTTCTGATCCAGCTCCCTGAAAACAGCACAAGGATGCCAAGTTCTTGGGCCCCTGAACCCAATTGGTAGTCCCAGATGAAGCTCCCGGCTCCTGGCTCTGGCCTGTCCCAGCCCCCGTGGATGTGGCCATTTGGAGAGTGAACCAGAGGATGGAAGATCTCTCCCTCCTTCTCTGTATGTGTCTTTCAAATCTTTTTTTTTTTTTTAAGAGAGCTTTCCAGAAAAGTACTTCTAAATACTCATCAATGTTTCATAAGCCAAAATTTGTGAGGGTGAGCATTGTGCTGCAGCAGGTTAAGCCACTGCTTGGGACTCCTGCGCTGTTGTTGGAATGCTTGCTTTGAGTCCTGGCTGCTCCATGCTTCCAACTAAATATGCTTAGGAGGCGATAGATGATGACCCAAGTGCCTGGGTCCCTGACACCTTGTGGGAGATGTGAATGGGGCTCCTGGCTTTGGCCTGGCCCAGCCCTGACTGTTGTAGGCATCATTTGGGGAATGAAACAGTGGATAGATGATCCTCTTCCCCTAGACTCCCATCTCTTTCTCTGTGTGTGTGTCTCCCACTCTCTGCCCCTCCTCCCCCCGCTTTTTCTCTGTGCCGTTCAGATAAATAAATACATCTTTTTTTTAAAAAAAATGAAAGTTTTCTTTTGCTCAGCAGACAGTCCCTTTTAGCCAGTGAGTTCCGATGCCGCACGGATGTGAATTTAATAGCCTAGAGATCCTGTTTCACTCTCTGCAAGAACAGATCCTATAAATTGCATTCTATGTGCCATTCCACTTCCTGTCCTCTGTGATGGTGAAGCAGAAAAACAGCTGTTGTGTGGGAACTGTTCGGAGCTGTGGTTCTCAAACCACAGGTCATGGAAGGGTGTCAATGTGGGCCCTGTTTCTCTTTCTTCCAAAATAGCACCCAAAGCTGTTCTGACCTGGCCTCCTTCCACCTCTGAGTTGTAAGCCTACTGAGGAGGAAGTTTATCCTACTTCCTTTTGTTGTATTTATTTATAATCGGGGGGGGAATAAATACATATCCTGGGAGAAGCTAGAGTTCTCTCAAGAAAGCTGCAGGGTACAAAAACATAAAATTCTGTTAGCCAAATTCTCTGGGTTAGAAGATTAAGATAAAAGGAATCTGATAGTCTTAGCGCTCTAGCAAACCACATCACTCTGACTTCCACATTTTGGTACGCTCACTTCCACCCTACTCCCCAATGCTTTGTATAGAGACTTCTATTTGATTATTTGCTATGGTGTAATAGAGATGGCAAGAAAGCAGTAACCTAGGTTGACAGTTACTCGGATGTTAGAGATGAGACAATATACACTGAATTGACAAGATCCTGCTTGTTACACTGAATGAGAGAAAATGGAAACATTCACACATTGGTTTGAGACAACCGACGAAAAGCTTGACCTTGAAGGTGACCCTGGGCTCTGTCCTGATGGGATAAATCCCATCGCAGGGGATATTTTAATAATGATAGTTTTGCTAGCCCTTCTCTCCCTTTCTCCTTTGTGCTATAGAGTTTACCTAAAGAATACAATGGCTGTTTTGCCTGTCATCCCAATGGCTTCTCTTGGGAAATTCATGGTTTTAAAAAAAATAGGTTGAGATTGTTTTTCATAACAACAGGATGGACCAGGATTCTTTACAGCTGACACCCATCAGGGGAGGCTGCTGCTCTTTCATCAGTCACGGAAGGCACAGGCACGAAGCCATGGAGAACTGCAAATCCCAGAAATTCTCATAAAAAGCAGCAAGAAGACAGCAAAAAGGCAGAAATGATTACATATTTGTATGCTTCCCTTTTTTTTCTTTTAAAAAGTCTTATCAAGTATCATCTAATTATTTTTCCTTTTTATTTATTTGAAAGACACAGGGGGCCGGTGCCGCGGTCACTTGGTTAATCCTCCGCCTGCAGCGCCAGCATCCCATGTGGGCGCCGGGTTCTAGTCCCGGTTGCCCCTCTTCCAGTCCAGCTCTCTGCTGTGGCCCGGGAGGGCAGTGGAGGATGGCCCAAGTACTTGGGCCCTGCACTCGGCATGGGAGACCAGGAGGAAGCACCTGGCTCCTGGCTTCGGATCAGCATAGCTCCGGTCGTAGTGGCCATTTGGGGAGGAACCAACGGAAGGAAGGCCTTTCTCTCTGTCTCTCTCTTTCACTGTCTAACTCTGTCAAATAAAAAAAAAAAAAAAAAAAAAAAAAAGAGAGAGAGACACAGAAGTTTATTCTGCTGGTTTTTATTTCTCAGATGTCTGCAACTATCAGGGCTGGGCCAGACAAATTTCAGGAGCCTGGAATCTTATCCAGGTCTCTCAGGTGGGTGGCAAGGACCCAAGTACATGGGCCATCACCTGCTGCCTCACAGGGTGTGCATTAGCAGGAAGCTGCAAATAAAGCAGAGGCAGGACTTGAATCCAGGCACCATCTATGAGATGTGAGGGTCCCAAACCAAGTCTAAAAGTGCTGCACCAAATACCCTCCCCAACCTAATTCATTTCTTTTTTTTTTTTTTTAAGATTTATTTATTTGAAAGTCAGAGTTACACAGAGAGGGGAGTGGCAGAGAGAGAGAGAGAGAGTGGGAGGGAGGGAGGAAGGGAGGGAGGTCTTCCATCTGCTGGTTCACTGCCCAACTGGCCACAATGGCGGGAGCTGCACCCATCCAAATCCAGGAGCCAGGAGCTTCTTCCAGGTCTCCCACGTGGATGTATGGGCCCAAGGACATGGGCCATCTTCTACTGCTTTCCCAGGCCATAGCAGAGAGCTGGATCAGAAGCGGAGCAGCTGGGTCTCAAACCAGCATCCATATGGGATTCTGGTGTTTCAGGCCAAGGTGTTAACCCACTGCACCACAGCACTGGCCCCCCTAATTCATTTTTGATTGACACAGATGTATCTAATTATATGGATAGTTGCAACATAAAATTTTGGGTCACAGTAGCTGAGGCAATATTTTCTTAACCCAAATAGAAGTCTCAACTTTCAAACAATGTGGATTCTATATTTTAATTTTATAATTCTATATTTGTTACTCTCTAAAATATTTTTGTTACAAAACTAACTGATCATACCAAAAAAATGTATGGTCATGGGTATGTTTTTCTGAAATGAATTTCCCTCTTGGAACCTTTCAAGTATTTGATGAGTGAAGGGACCATTTCCATTTTCTGATCCCATGAAATGTACATGGTGTTTGTGACTCTTCATTAATTAATATTTTAAACTACATGATTGAACCAAAATATAATGTTACTAATTTATTTTCCTGGTCATAATATGAGATACAGATACCTGCCTCTGTGTTGAACCGAAATCACATTCAACAGAAGTTAGGGAATCTGTAGATAAAAGGCAAATGATAGAACATCTATTTAAAAAGGAAACAAAAAAGGAAAAGGAAGTGTGTCCTTTATTGGACATGGTATCCATGGTGAGCATTTCTGCAAGGAGGACTTCCTTTGTACATTCACGCTATGGGTAAGGGGTGAGCAAATGTCTACGTGAATAGGGTGACTGCCTAGGGTGAATAGATGTTGAGCGTGGAGGCTTTAATTAGACATGTGCAACCCATGTATAAATTTGTGAAAATTAAAAAAAGTCATGGGAAAATGAAAAAAGAAATTAACTGAAAAGAATGACAATGATTTGGCTAGTAATTATATATAATTTTTACCGTGTTTTCCTTCAGATTACAAACTACATGTGTAAGTGTTCAATAATCCCTTAAGTCTAAAATGTCTTGATTAATAATCTAGGATCAGCAATAAGGTAGGACTTAAATATTATTTTTAAATAATCTCTACATATATATTATTCATTTACCTAAAACAATTTAATAAATTCTCTTAGAGTGAATGGTTCAAAGTTGGAAAGTCATCGTTAGGTCAAACATCCCAAACCACATGTCCCTGGAAACAAATAAGCAAAACAAACTCCATTTTCCTGGAATCTCTTCACTAATCAGATTAAAGGAAAGGGACATTGGTTCCTTTTAACTGAAAACAAAGTCCCAAAGCCTGTGTCTGCTACTCCATGTGTTCCAGTGGTTGTCACTCCCAGAGCCGTCCCACCCATGCCTGTGCCAGTTGTTCCCTAAGTGATGTTTCAATAGTTTCCAGAAGGCAGACCTCACTAACAAGCTGGTGTGGATTCTACTTGCAGTGCCGCTTGCGTTTCACTCACATCTTTACTTTGTATTTTTGAGACTCTAGCTTATAACTAGTCATTTACACTAGCTCCCATCACTGAAGGGGCAATATTTTCTTCATTCTGGACATTGTGCTTCCTCCTGGCACCTTGCCCGTGTTTGTCTAATAGTAAGGAATCAAACATTGATTGAGCAGAATTAAGTCCAACTTAATGTCAGTCTTAGGCATTATAATCACAAAAGCCATTCTGAATCTAATTGAAATTGGTTAAATTAGTTATTGGTTAGTAATCCTGTCAACAGCTGTGAGAGCAGGTGCATTCACAAATTCACTGATTGAGGAGGCACTACAGAAATGGTTTCCCGGGAAAACATATCTAGCATTGATTGAATTATACCTCCTTCCTTGAGGTGAACCCTTCAGCGAGTAAGGAGGAGAGATTAACTGAGACCAGTTTCTGCCTTACACAGATTAATTCATTTTCATTCATCAGCTGGTCCTGGGACTCCTTTGTCAGGGAAGCTGGTTTTCGTCTCCAGGACTGAGTCCAACTTCTTTGCAAGATGGATAAGGCCCTCTGTGAGCCATCTACAAACTACATCTCTTTCCATTCCCACCCGAAAACACAGCATTATCCAACTGCCTTATGTAGTTCTGTGGGTGTCAAGTCCTCTCTCTGCATCACATGATCTTCCCTGTGTGCTTGGAATGCTGTTCCTCCCAAGCCCACTTGACAGGCTGTTAATCACCCCCACCCAGGTATCTCTTCCTCCATAGTCAATGCCAAGTAAAGAAGTGTGAAGTTGAAGGAAAAGGAGTCAGAGAGTGACAGGTGTGCCACTGTGGTTAAGGTGGTTGGGGATAACCTCATAGAGGAAGTGACACTTGAGCAGGGACCACGGTGAATTCAGGGGGCAATATCCTACTCAGGGCAGAGGACTGATATGTATGGAGGTACTCTGACGGAAATCTTCTTGACGTATGGAGTACTACCAAGGAGTGCAACATGACTGAACTACAGTGAACCAATATCACAAGTGGTGCTAAGTAAAGTAGGAAAGGGGGCCAGGGACCAGGGCCAGGTATCAAACCGTGGTAGGCCATGGTCAAGATGTTTATTTTCATTGTAAATACTAAGAATCAATTTGAACCCACGTAAGGACAAAGTGGTTCTTGCAGTCATCCAAAAAGAGATGCGAGTAGTTGGGAAAAGGTGAGAGTAATGGAGGAGATGAGGTGATTGGTTTATGGATATGGTTTAAGGAAGAGTTGACTGTCTCCGCTGATGCATGAAGGTGAGGTTTGACAGAAAGAATGAATCAGGAAGAAAAGTTTCCTGAATGAATGAATGAGTCACAAGTGCAACTTGGTAAGGAGAACCCTGTTTGTCTTTAAGAACATCTAAAAGCAGAAGCTGTTGTTATGTTGAGTCAACTAAAGCAGATAGATTTCTGAAAGCAAATCTAAAATATGTACAATTCCCAGTTAGCACACTTGTTTTCCTCCTGTCTTTCCTGCTTATTTCTCGAATTGTCTCAAAAAGGAGGAGAACTCTTCAATCTTCCTCGGGTCATTGGTCCACACCATTCTTTAGTTCTGTTCTGGTTTGCTGCTTTGGTTCCTGGGAGAATATTCGGGAGCAAGGACAAAGGATTGTGGGGGTGAGGGAGGTGTCAGAGGGAGAGAGTTTTCTTTTAAAATATTTATGTGGAGGGTTATTAAGCAAGTATCTGTTGTGTTAAGTGGTTGTTAAGTGGTTAAGAAAACACGGTCAAAATCCATTTCAAATAATAATTAGCTGAAGTTAAAAACTGAAATTAAAAAACTAATTGCCAATAGGAATAACAGCAGGCACACATTTATCTTAGGGGTGAAGTGGTAGAATAGAGAGAGAAACTTACCATCAAATCATGTCTTGAAATTCCATGCAAAAGGCACGCAGCAAGGCAAAAGCCTACTAAATGATGAAGATACGGAGGGCAATAGGAGTTCAGAGGAACATGAACAGTCTGTAGAGAAGCTGGGAACAGGAGTGTGGATGTGAGACAAATGGGAAGAGGGTGTTCTAGGCTGTGGAAATGGTATGACTAAAGGGATATGTGTGAGCAACTGGACAACAGAGTTGATTTTTTTTTCAAATCATATCCATCCAACCCAATTTATTTCTTGTGCAAATGTTCTTTTTTCCTAAAATAATGAAATCTGAACTTTATTTTAGTAACCAGTCCTACACATTTAGTTTGAGTCCTAACCATCCCTTTTTTTATAATTTCAAGTGAGCTGCCTATATCATATGTCTTTCAAGATTATAATCAATCTTAAAATAGTAACTACATGGTGTATGATTTAAAACCCTTTCAATGGGGGCCAGCGCTGTGGTGCAGTGGGTTAACACCCTGGCCTGAAGCGCCAGCATCCTATATGAGTGCTGGTTCGAGACCCGGCTGCTCCACTTCCTGTCCAGCTCTCTGCTGTGGCCTGGGAAAGCAGTGGAAGATGGCCCAGTCCTTGGGCCCCTGCACCCATGTGGGAGACCCAGAAGAAGCTCCTGGCTCCTGGCTTCAGATCAGCACAGCTCTGGCCGTTGCGGCCATCTGGGGAGTGAACCATCGGATGGAAGACCTCTTTCTCTCTCTGCCTCTCCTCTCTCTGTGTAACTCTGACTTTCAAATAAATAAATGAATCTTAAAAAAAAAAAAAAAACCCTTTCAATGTAACATCACAGAATCTTGAAGATAGTAGATGCTTAATAAATGTAATCAATGAATTCATCTTGAAATTGTCACAGGCAGGACTGAAATAACCGAAGTAAGGCAGTCAGTTTCCATGTTTGTTTGCTTTGCTTGTTCCCTTAATTGAGCATTCTATGAATATGCATTGTTCAATTTTTGTGTCAGTAGGTTATTGCCATACTATAAAAGGATATAGATTCAGAAAAAACTAAAATTTAAAGAAAATACATGCACTAATTTCTTAGAGTTGCTGTTGTAAATTACTAACAAGTAAGTGTCTTAATACAATATCAATTTATTTCCTCACCTTTCTGGAAACTCTAAGTCCAAACCTAAGGCATCAGCTGCCATGTTCCTTCTGAAGATTTAGGGGTTGCTGCAAACCCCTGTTTCCTGGCCCGTGATGTATTATTCCCATTTTTGCCTCCATCTTCATTTGGCTGTCTTTCCTCTGCATGAGTCTGTGTCTTCACACAGCCTTCCTATAAGGACACTGTTCATTAATTTTGGGCCTCCCTATTCCAGTATGAATTTTTCATAATTAGTAATGTCTGTAAAGACTCTGTTTCTAAATAAGATCATGTTCTAAGCTCCAAGTGGAAATTACTTGTACTACTAATGAAATACGATTAGTACTGGGAATCCACTCAACTAGTATACTGTGATAGCCAGGTTCTGAACGTGTCCTCTGAAGATTCCCACCTCCTGAGAATATTCAGTCATGAATTGTCTTAGATCAGTAAACACTGTGCAGGTAACACTGTGTGGCATCTGAAGTCTGCATATAAAAAGGACAATAGGATCCAGCATTGTAGTGCAGTGGGTTAAGCCACCACTTGTGATGCCAGCATTCCATACTGGAGTGCTGGTTTGAATCCTGGCTGCTCTGCTTTTGATCCAGCTCCCAATAATGTGCCTAGGAAAGTAGCATATTGTAGCCCAAATAATTAGGCTCCTGTCACCCATGCAGGAGACTAGGCTGGAGTTCCTGGCTGCTGGCTTTGGCCTGGCCCAGACCTAGCTTTTGTAGTAGTGTGTGAAGTGAACCAGTAGACAGAAGATCGATCTCTCTCTGTCTATGGGAGTCTCTTTCTGTAGCTCCCGTTTTTCTTTATCACCCAGCCTTTTGAATAAATAAAACTTTAAAATAAAAGGCAGTGATTCCACCTTAACTCTCTGAGTTAGTCACATGGGTTCAGTAGCTGCTGTGTCATGAGGATACTCCGATAGCCTGTGGAGAGGCCCACATAGAAAGGAAAGGAGACCCTCTGCAGACAGCACGGACTTGCAAGCTACCTTAGTGAGCCATAGCCTTGCAGCAACCAGGCCTTCCGGTGATGGCTTAACAATAACCTCATAGCAAAGCTACTCCTAAACAGCAGACACTGATTCTCAGGGACAATAAATATTGAAAACAATAAGTTGTTTTAAGCCACTAACATCAGGATAGTTTGTTACACAGCATTACGTAAGTAATACATGTTTTGGTCCCTGGGAATATGGTACTGCCGTAGCAAAACCTAAAACACAAGGCAAACGTTGGAAGCAGTCTGAAGGCCTTTAAGGAGATGCTGGGAAGGTGAAATGAAATTTAAGAAAAATGTGCACTGAAAAGTGGAGGAAAGCAAACCCTTGTTAGGTTGTAGGAAAGTGTCCAGCCACGCTGTCATCCGTGGTCATGTGGAAAGCAGGACTGTTTCTGCTGAACTGAGTCATGTGGCTAAGGAGACACTTTGCAGACGAAGTGTGAGAGGTACAGCTTGTTTTCCTGCTCCTGATGAAAATGTGGTGAGAGTGAAATCAGCTAAACGAAGGACTCTCAAACATAAATAAGCCAGGATTCACTATTTTTAATCATTTTAGCCTCTCTATATTTGAACTGTTGCTGAAATTAAGAGGTAGGTTCGATGAAAAAGTCAAATCCAGGACACTGTCGGCAAAGCACAGTCTAAATAGAAAGCTAAAAGTATGGTTATGACATCTCTTGTTGTGACCTCAGAGATGATTTAAAGTATACCTTAGAGAATTATTCAGTCAGACAATAGGGTTTCTCTAGGGCCTCATTGGTTTTTTTTTTTTTTTTTTTTTTTTTTTTTTTTTTTTTTTTTAGCAATCTTTACAAAGGCGTAAGACTGAGAAAATTTTATGTCTAAGAAAGTTGTGAATTTTGCCTTATGGAATCAATTCCAATAAGCATTCACTGTAGAACTACAGATTCTTAGGAGGACCATGTTAGCCAGACATCACTACCTTCAGCTGAAAGGGACAGGGGCACCACAGAATGAAAATAGGTCATTGGAACCTCAACATTCTCAGAGAGGAGGCAGTCAGAAACCTACTCAAACCTGAGCACCCTTTCACTGAAATGGAAGATTGACCTAGGAAGAAGAAATGACAATCTAGAAGGCAGGGCTAAAAGTCACAGTGAGCCATTTTCAGACCTTTAGTCCTACTGAAGGAAATTCTAACTCATTTCCTGCTGGATGCCAGAATGACCAGAGACCAGTGGTTATATGGTGGGGGTGGAGGAAGGCGTCAGACAGGATGCCATGATAATTCACGTTGCTCAAACTGAGAGGAACTATACTTAAAGAGCTGTCCTTAAGGAACCATATTTGATCCATACACATATGGATCTGATTTATTTAGTAAAATTCTGGACTTCAGCTGATCCTATAACAGACTAACATTTTTGGAGGATTGGGAAGGAATGAGTGCATTCTGTGTAGGACAGCAACGTGAGTCACTGGAGACCAGAAGTTGAACTGTAGTAGCTATTCTCCATATGAGTGATCCTCACCTCCTTCCCATGCCTTCCCCTCTCATACCATTATCGCTGCCCACGTGATAGGCAATGATGTGGAAATGATTAGTTCGAGATTTCTGAAGCTGAGTCATAAGGGTATTATGCCCTCGGTCTTACTGTCTTGGAATTGCTTGTTTTGGGTGAAAGTCAATCATCGTATCAGAAGGAAACTCAGGTAAGTTGTGGAGAGCTCACGTAGGCAGGAAGTGGGCCCCCCTAGCAACCACTAAAGTCAGCTTCCCTTGTGTTAGAGCCCTCTTGGAACAGGATCCTCAGTGTTCAGTAGGCATAAGGTAACTGATAGCCCTAGATGACATCCTCCCGAGAGACCCCATGGTAGAACTACCAGCCAAGCTACTCTCAGATTCATGACTCACAGAAAATTTAAGTTAATAAATATTTAATGTTGTCTTAAGTCAACACATTTTGAGATAGTTTTTATGTTGCATTAGATCAATAATGTGTAACCTCTATTAAACTTTAATGGAAAAAGTATGCTGACTAAATATGCCACAATAAATTTTATGTTTAGAAATAAGTCAACACATCTTTTTCAGTTTTCCTATGATTTCATATTAAGATCATTTTCATAGCACCATATTTCATTGCATTGACTTTTCTGCATGAAAAATGTAAAAATAGAAGCTTTATTGGTATTATTTAAAAATGAAAATCTGAATAGATGTTAAAATTGTATTACTTTTTAAATAACACAAGTATTCACATCAGTATTCACTGTCAGTAAACAAATTAAATCAATAAATGAGGAGAGGTAACATCCCAGGTATTTTTTACTCACCCAAATATGTTGGTAAATTGGTCTAAAATTAGGTACTTTAAAAAGCAATAAATATATATTGAATGCTTACCACAGGCTTAATACTTCTATGTATTGTAATGAATGCAAATTAAGACATAGTTTCTTCTTTAACAGTCTCTTTATTCTCATTGGAATGCAAAAAGCTAGCACGTATTAAAAATTTAATAAAGATTAAGGGAAAAGTTTTTGCCATTGGGTTAAGTGCTTTCACAAGTCAGGAAACTCAGGAACTTGTAGAAAAGCAGAATCGGTGAAGTATTTATGAGAAAGATGTGGGTGTTCGATCAGCGTCACTCTATGCGGGGGCTTTGGTTTCTGATGAGGGTGGAGCGGAGTCTTCAGTCACCAGCTGTTACCCCTCCCTCCAGAGTCAGGGGAGTTGTGTGAATGCATAAGGAGTCCTTGCCGCCTAGTGAACACTCCGTGATGTTCTCTTAGAATCATAACCTTGGTGACTCACAGCCCCTTGTTGACACTAGCAGGGCTGACCCCTTTTAAGAAGTCAGAATAGCTTGCCCATGGGAGCAACACATTGTTCCTCCCGTGAAAAGTTAGCTGCTCCTGCTGTTGGGTGTTGTACATGTGTCTTCAGGGAATAATGGAAATCGGGAGAGGAGTAGATTTTAGTCTCCAGAAAATGCAAGTGAACCAAAAGCCTATCTGTAACCCATTTTTAAATATCAACCCTGTATAATAACATGAATTTCCACCAGGATTCATGGTATTTTGTACTTTACATTTCATTTATTTTATTTTATTTTTTTATTTTTATTTTTTGACAGGCAGAGTGGACAGTGAGAGAGACAAAGAGAAAGGTCTTTCTTTTGCTGTTGGTTCACCCTCCAAGGGCCGACACGGCTGGCGCGCTGCGGCCGGCGAGCCACGCTGATCCTATGGCAGGAGCCAGGTGCTTCTCCTGGTCTCCCATGGGGTGCAGGGCCCAAGCACCTGGGTCATCCTCCACTGCACTCCCTGGCCACAGCAGAGAGCTGGCCTGGAAGAGGGGCAACTGGGACAGAATCTGGTGCCCCGACCGGGACTAGAACCCGGTGTGCCGGCACCGCAAGGCGGAGGATTAGCCTAGTGAGCCGCGGCACCGGCCGACATTTCATTTTATATCAACATTAATTGATACAGTCAGAAACAATAAACAGCATTGAGAATATAGGGATTCTAGGTAGGTAAGTAGTTGGATATATTAAAAAGTAGATGGGTGAGAATTGGATAGTTTATAGCATAAAGTATAGCAGATATTATTTATGGTCTTATTGCCTGTAATTAAAACCCGGTACAACTCTTTGTAAATTATGAGACCTTGGACAGTTAAACTTTCTGTGTCTCCTCACAGAGGGCTTGTTTCACGTGAGATTAAAATGACAGTATAAGAAATTTAGAATAATGTCTACTACACATTAAATAGCATTTGTATTTACTAGATAACTTGCAGAAAAACATTGTTTTGTGATTTTTCCTGAGTTTGTCTGCATATTATTATCTTAAGTATATAAAAAGTCCTACCTGTCCTAAAACCTAACCTTTTAGTCACTCTTGCAACTTCTGGCTGGAACTGATGGTCACATTGATGTATCACTAGTCTTGACCTACTCTGGCATTTCACTGAGGCCCAGACCATAGCTCCTTCCTCCTATTTAACAGCATCATTTTTAGAAATTATTTTCTTTTCTGTTATAGGATTCTTTACCTCTCTCCAGTTTTTACAAACCATCCTACTGGCCAAACAATTGAATAAGACCCTTTATCGTTATATCTCTACTGATCCATTTCATTACCTGCATTTTCTGCAGGTCCCTGAAATATCTATTAACATGCTATCTCCGGTTCCTCATTGCCATTCTCCTCTGAGGCTTTCATCTCCACTGCTTTACCAGGGTCACTAATGACTACCAACTACTTAAATTCAGTGACCTTGTTTGACCTGTCTATTGCATACATTCTCTTCACTTGGTTTCCAGAACCCTGTATTCTTGCGTGTATTTTTTTTTTCATCTCTACTAATTTGACAGTTGCTCCTGATCTCTCAGATCTTTCAGTGTTAGCTCCCTGGCTCAGTCCCTGGATCTCTACTCTCCTCTATCTGTACTTTCATACATGGTGATCTCAGGTAGTCTCATAATTTTAATGCCATATACATACTGATAACTTCTAGATTTACATTCTCATCTCAGATTGCATCTGTCGACATCAGACATCTAACGTCCATGAAAATCAATTCGGATGAATCATGCCTACTGCAAACCTCAAATATCAAACCTGAACTCTCACTCTGTGTTCAAACCTATCTTTATTGCAGTCTTCCCTATTACAATATACCAAACTCCATTCTTCCATCACTGAGGCTCAACATTTCAGAATCATCCTTTTTTTCTTTGATATCTCATGTCCATATCATAGCAAATCATTTGACTCTACCTTTAAAATATATCTACTACTAGCCTCTTGGCTTTACCATCTTAGTGCATCCAAGCCACATCTTTTCTGTGTGTATTACTATAATGGCTTCTGATTTATGCCCATATTTCTGCATTTGCCCTTCCGTTGTCTGGTTTCAACCTGGATGCTATTTTAAAATATAAACAAGAATATAAAGCAGATTGCTGGACGCCTCCAGATGCTTCCATTTCCGAGTGAAAGTCAAATCCTTTGTGTTTTACAAAGTCCTAGGCCATGTATACTGCTTTCACCACATTGTTTCTGATGTCATTCCCTCTCCTCCTCTTCCCTATCTTTGCTCATTACCTTGTGGCGCATACCAGTCTGATTCCTGTCCCAGGGAAGCATTTTCTGTTTGCTGTCCCCAGATCCCTGCTGGCTCACTTTTTCATCTCCTTTCTTGAGCTAAAACTGCATCCCTTCCCCAACACTTCTTTGTCTGCACTCTTTGGTTTCCTTCCTTGCCTAATTTTTCCTCACAGAACAAAGCACAATTTAAGAGACTACAGTTGGCTTGTTCTTATTATGCCCTGCCATGTAAGCAGTACAAAGGTTGGATTTTGCCTGTTGGTCTATTTTGTCCAGTGCTCTATGCTCAGCCAACAACTTTAATAGTACCTGGCATATGCTTGTTTTTTAGTTGCTAGTTTGCTAAAGGTGACTTTTGATATCAGAACTACCTAATTCTGTTTAAAGTATAGAGAATTTGCATTCTATTTTTGTTAAATTCCTAAGACTCATAACACTTAAGCTATCTAAAATAATTTCAAGTTTTTATTTTACCTTGTATTAGTTGTTCCAAGTTGTTTACCATTGCCTCTCAACTGCCTTTAGCATAACTGACTGCATAGTTTGTCAGCCTCAAGAGAGGTAGATTGATAAATGCTAAAGCGCTGGAAAAGTTTACCTGGTATTTGTAGTTTCTCCCTCAGAACAGTGTTATTCTGTTACTAACCTGGGGATAACTGCTGCCACCCTTAGCCCCCCACTTTCCATTTTAAAATAGGTAGGGTAAAGGTGTTATCTTACCAATATTGGAAATGTACTTCATTGTTTTAGGGCAGTTGAGTTATTATTTCTGTACTGAAAAATAGTGACTGAAAATGCATGTTCTAACTAGACATAGAGAGGGCCAAGCCTGCCCCAAGCACTTCCCAGGGTTTTGAGTTGGCAGAGATGAATGCATTCAACAAATTGCAGGAAGCTCACTAAGCGTCATTTTCACATCACAGAGACTGCAAAATGCAATAAAATCTTTACCATCCTTCGGGAATGTTAAGTCTCTTGTATACATCATGCAGATACAGGTCAGAATTCATAATAGGGCCAAAAACTGATGGAAAACTTCACAATTGGGTCAATGTAGCAGTCACAATCTCCAAATCAACTTCTTATTTTTAAAGTTCCATTCAAAACTAGCAGAAGTCATTAAATGTCAATGGATTCCATCTAATATTATAATGAAATCGGTGATTAAAAACTCTCAGATTGCCAGATATATCAAAGACATGTTAATTTGTGGCATAATGGTATATAGTTGGGAAAACTTTAACGTGGTCCTTGAAGCAAGTCAGAAGGCTTGAGAGTTTTTTCAATTAATGAACTTATCATAGTCAAAAAAGGATGGTATATCAAAGCAGCATGAAGATAGTAGCTATTTCCAAACTCCCATCACATCGTTTGTAAAGTTTGTATTCCAACTTACACAAATACAATGATAAGGAAATGTTGTTTATCTAACTAACACTTAGTGATAACATCTAAGTTCCTTTACTCAAACTCCCCCCCCCCCCATAAAGTAAAACATTTCCTAATGTGCTGTTTTATCACAGAGAAGGTATGTGTCATTCAGAAGTAAGATAGAGGCCACACAAGAAGGAAACTAGAGCATTTTTTAAAAGCTTAAGACATAAGTTACAGAAACATCTTCTGTACGTAGCACAAAAACTATAGTGTTGCAAACACAGGTTGATCAAGAGAAAAAAAAAATACAGAAGTTTCCCTTTTTTCCAGTTCCAGGTTAAGTAGCACTGCACACATGCCCACTTTATGATTGCTCTTCTGTGTGTAATGAGTGAGAAGTTGTTTTATAAACATTGAAACAGTGATAACTTCTGTGTTACTTCTTAACTTTATGTTTCTAATTTCAGACCTCCTTCCCCTTCCAGAGGAAGTTAGTGATGCCATAGCTTTAATGTCTGTTTTAGCTGCAAAACTCAAAACGTTCACTTTCTGTTAGAAAATCTAAAGCATGTGGTATGCAATTTCTCGTGATTCGGAATTCTTTAAAGGCAAGAGATTTGAAGTTCACGTGCGGGTAGGTTAAGCTGAAGTCATAATCCTGGTGACATTTTCTGGAAATAAAAAGAAAACCTTTCTTTTGTAATGCAATTGTCTGTGTAACTGCAGCTCTCAATTGCATCACTGCCATAATCATTACAGCCTCATTTTCATTAACTTTATTTAAAATCAAAAAGTAATTTTTTTTCTGATTCTGATTTGGATTTTCAATAGAAAGTTGAACATGTGACATTAAGAGGTAGCAGCTAAACCAGGGATTGAAGCCACTGCATTGCTGATCTCAGTAGGAACCTGGTCTGGAAGGAGGAGATCTGGACTCATGGAGAAAAGATCTTGTTCCTAAACTCTAGGAGGAAATATTCTGATTCAGAAATCTTATTTTTTTCACTTGTTTCAGTCATTGAAATGGTTTCCAAAAATGATAAAATTAAGCTTGAGAATACAGCCCTGTATTCTCACTTCTCCTTTGGTGGTTTTTAATGTCCTGTGTACGTCCTGGTTTGCTTGTACCCGAGGAAGCATCTGCTCCTTTTTGCTAAATGAAATCACATTACAGGGCCATGTACAGTGACAGACATGGGGTGAAGACAGTAGGACCATATGCACCATGAAAATGCTCTTTCTGACCATGTCTTAGCATCCCCTGATGTGTGTCCGTATCTAGAGCACAGTGGCCCAGGTCAGAGTCCTTTCAGTACAGACCAGGCTCTTCAGGTCAGCATCACTGGATGTTCAGTGGGCATTTGAATAGATTTTCTAGAAGTGATAGCAGCGAAATATCTGTAATAGAATTTCAATGCCTTATCACATCCACTTCATCTCAGAAACATTGGCCTTTTGAATGAGTATTTTTCCACAGGCATAGAACATCCCCATGCTATGCTTATTGTATTGTATATTAACATCATAGCTAATAAACTCATGTGACAAGATGAAGTGTTGCAAAATGCTTTGATGGAGCCTCAGAAAGAAAATAGGTCAGACATGTGCCTACTTTCTTCTGTTGTCATTTGTCAGTAAAAATGATAAAGAAGGAATTTTCTCTCTCTTCTTTTTAATTTATTTAATTTTGTATTCAAAATTCACCTCTGGAAATACCCCCTGCTAATAAAATTACTGACTGAGATAAAAACATTATACCTCTTGTGAGGTCTCTCCTCAAATGAGTAGTTGTAATTATTTGCCAAAGGCAAGACAGCAGAGGATCTGAGATTTCACTTTCCCCTTCTAAAAGGGACACTTGGAAATCTCTGCTGAGCATGAGTCATCCAGAGCTTCCACCTGTATGTTACTGAAGGAACTGATGTGCCTCTGGAGCTTGGCCAGGCCTTTGCACTGTTTCCCAATGAACTGCCCTCAAGGCGGCTCTAAGCATGTGGCTCATACTGAGTAAGCCCCAGGAAAATGAGATGAGGGCTCTGTTTGCACAGCGGATCACCGCATGGCCTCTGAGCTGCTCTGATTTTGGCCACAATTTGTCCTCAGAGAGGACACCCTTAGACTTTCTGTGACTGCCTCTCGAGACTCTGTTTCAGTGATTCGCAGGCTGTGGATTACAATGGCTGTTGCCTGACTCTATCTATTGCCTGACTGTGGCTAAGATCACGGTGATGTATCGTCTGTCTTCCACAAGCTAAGGGAATAGTTGAAGGTAAGAATCACACACTGAAACAACATGAGACTTTTGTGCTTTTATTTTGACCATGCAACGGCTCATAAATAACATATTTCCTGAGAGGACTGTAAAATTGTGAAACATATGTTGAATTTAAATTTCAAAAGGAGACCCTCCACCTGTCCTCCTATAATAGACTGTAGAATTCCCATGATTCACTCATCAAATAGCTCATAATTGTCAGCTTGATAATAGATTTGGTAGCACCTAACTGTATATAAGATGGTTCTGAAATTAAATAATGAAAATACAGCATATATTACAATATACAACAGCAGTACAAAGGGTTACTAAGGTCTGCTGGAAGCATTGTAAACAGCCAATTAGAACAATTTGAATGAAGAAATTGAATATTAAGGAAGGAAACAAAATTGAATATTAGAACTTGTTTGGTTATTCATATGATAGTAAACAAAGGAATTTATCTTGCTAGCCATAGAACTCTATTACCTAGATGCTACCAAAGGATATGGGAGGAAGGGATTAGACCAGCCAAAAATCCATGAGCAGAAAACTTAGTAGTATCACTGAATGATTAATAAAACAGTACTTATCACATAAAGCTCCATGAAAGGAATGATAATATTTTTAAATTATTACTACTAATGATTGTTTTATAGTTTTATTTCACATGCATTACTTCATTTAACATTTACTAAAGCACAAGGAAATT
Organism: Oryctolagus cuniculus; assembly: GCF_964237555.1. Taxonomy (NCBI): domain Eukaryota; kingdom Metazoa; phylum Chordata; class Mammalia; order Lagomorpha; family Leporidae; genus Oryctolagus; species Oryctolagus cuniculus. The sequence continues at coordinate 45,280,140 of NC_091446.1, forward strand.
GGTTTATCACAACCATTTAACAGTTGAAGAAAATTGAGGCACAAATAGAGTAAATAGATTATTCATGCCCTATAACCAGTGAATACTAGAGCTGGAACCTGGCCGAAGCAGACCTGGACCAGGGGTTAGACTTTAATTATTGTATATTTCTGCCTTGTAAGGACCTGCTGCGAGCGTGTGTATAGAATATGCCCAATTCTAAATAAAGTTTGGCTGCCTGAATTTCTAGCTTACAAAATATAAGTGTATCTTGACCACAGAATGGGAAGTAAAACAGGTTCCATGACCCTATCAAGAGATAAAAATCAAAATTGGACCAACTACCAATGCAAATTACAGAAGTTTTATTGAGGTTGTCCTAAATAGAGGTAACAGCAGAGTAACTGATAATATAGAATGGTAACCAGGCACTATTCTCTGAATGTTCTACCATGTCTAACTAACTATGCTTTAAATGGTTAGAAGATTACTCTAGAAATGCTGATTTCTCTCTCTCTCTCTCTCTCTCTTACAATGGGATGAGAGGAATCTATGAGATAACTGGAAAAGATAAGTTTCAATAATCTGGATGATGCGTCAAAGAGTGCTCTATGCCTTGGTGGTGTTAGATAATTGAGGTGTTAATATTAATGGAGTAATCATATTTTATCAATGCATTTCAAAAATTCTGAGTCTAAAACATATCCTACTCTGCTGTATTTCTGTAACACTTGAGGCTTAAACTAATGATCAAAGTATCTTTGACTTCTTAGCAGCTTCTCAATCCATCGTTATTCCAGGTAATAAATCTCATTCCTTGTCATGTAAGGAAGGACTTATCTGAACAAATACTCTAAACTCTCTGTTGAAGAATTGACAAATAGTCATAGTACTCCAGTTCCTGTATGTAAATATATTTTCCAGATATACATGATAAATAAGGCTTGTTCATATGAGTACTATAGCGTGAGCACCTGAAAGTAAAGTAGCAGTTATTCTCAGCAAGTAACATGTAGATATTAAGTCATGAAAAAACTTGGAAAATTATGAGTAGGAGATAGAAAGTACACAAGAGTTTCCTGTTCTATCTGTTCAGTTGTTCCTAAAGCTGTTAAAAGTTTGTTAACAATATTTGTTTCAAGAAAAAATTCAGATACATAGAACACGAAGAGAACTATACAATAAATACAACTACCCACCACCTCAGCCTGCCTACAAAATGGTTATGAAACTGTTTCCAGTCTTTTCTCCAACTAGGAAACCTAGATTTGAACTTGCCTACCTACAGATTGGAACAAAATTTAGGGGAAAAAAATAACTTGTGCAAGCCAAATAATTTAGTTGTGCCAGGGTCATTTTGTTATCTGTGTTGGTCCTTTGATTCTCCAGACATTAGTAAGTCAAACCTGTATGAATCTTGTTTCAGAAACAATTATCAATGTAGTTGTGTGCTTTCTATAAGACAAAGCTCTACAGATAACTGATACATATAATAGTATTATCTATTTCCTATTATGTATCTTAAGTGATATCTTTGTGCAAATGGTATATGACACCGTATAGTTTCTTTACTTTAGAACTATCCTTCATAATTCAGCAAAAATAGGGTAAATGTTGATGGAGATAATCAGGTTTCTCTGATTTTAAAGTGTCAGCCTCATTTTATATATTTTGTATGTGTACGCTGATGTTACGTTCTGTTTTTCCCATGTTTGGCCAAGTACCACAAGTACTATAGGAATTAGAACACTTTGGGACTACATCAGCTTCCATGGAGAAAGCCCTCACCCCTCCCTGTAGCAGCACACACTATGTTCCATGACCTCTTCCTGATTTGCTTTCCTGGACACCTGCTCTCCGGTGCCAGCACAGACCACAGGTTTCTAAGGCCTCCCCTCCCAGGTCAGCAGTTCCTGTTGTGATAGAGCAGAGGAAAGGTTTTCTGTCCTTTGTGTATCTGCAGTTCTGTTAAGTCTGCAAAGTTAGAAGAGAGTGAACCAGACTGAGAATCTAATCAGATACTGGCTGGTCTCTGAAAACATTAAGTGGACATTGAACATTCCAGTTTTTAAATCTGGGAAAGAGGCAACGAGCCCACATGATGCTCTTATCACATTTTATGAATCAGTCTACTGTCAGAAGGCCTTAGAAAACCAAATTAAGACACTTAGACCCTGAGAATTTGATGGTGGTTAACTCCTAAGAGAAAATTTAGTAGCTTGGGTGAAGAAAAGGCATTCAAAAAAAAGAGAAGTATTTAGTGTAACTGTATCATCAACTCTCTGTCATGAAAATAAGTGCAGCCAAATATGAAAAAAAATCCCTTCTAAGTGGTATTTATTATCATGACAATAGGTCTGAATGCCCCTTCCAGTTTCCTTAATCTCACTTTGTTACTTACTAATTATTTCAGAATGGAGAAAACGATTCATTATAGATACAAGTAAAGAGGCAGAAGCTTTATCAAGTGCTAAGTAAAGGTGTGTTTGAGTAATACAGTAGCATTATTTGAGCCAGCAGCTCATGCAAAGTGAAATGTGATGACAAATTTATTCTGAACTGCTGTGCCAAGTGAGGGTTGTGCTCATAGAAATAATTATTGTAGAAACTTTGTACTTGTGGTGGAAAAAAAGCAACTGCCAGTTGAGAGTATGGGGTTCTCCATCCTTTGCCATGATCTCTCCTCTCTAGTGGTTTCTGTAGATATACGTAAAAGGGACCAGTTGCTAATTTAGTAGCCATCTGCCCAAATCCTGAGCAGTGTATTTCACTGTGACACTTTTGAGTGATGGTGCAGACACCCTCACAGTAAGGCAATGAAGGCTTTTATAAAGTTATTTGATTTTGAGAGTAACACCTTTCCAATGCTAAAAGTATGGAGAAGATCTCATAATAAGTGTCATTTGTGTTGGTTTGTTCCCATACTAAGGTATTGTGTTAAAAATGATCCAGTGACTATCTCAGCAGGTGACCCAGGCTCCGGTGCTCAGTGCTGGGTGATATCAACAGCATGTATCTTGATATGTGATGGAAATGGCTCTTTACCTCCATGGTCTTCATTCCACAATGCTTACAACTCCAGACTAATTGCTAGAAGAATATCAAACTCCAGCTAAGGGCTGTCCCACAAAACACCTGACAAGTACCCTTGAAATCAAAAATGAACTGCGAGAACTTGTACACCAGGGGTAACCTAAGGAAGATGTGTCTTGGATAGGATCCTGGGACAGAAAAGTGGACCCTAGGTAAAAAACTAGGGACATCAGAATAAAGCCTGGGTTTCAGTTTTTAAAAACCCTTTTGGACTCCTCTGTCTTTCACTTTGATTAGGTGTGAGGTAATACTGCCAGAATATGTACCTAGGGGGCAGTGATGAGGTAACAAATGTGGACTGTGTCCTGATACTCCCTTAATCTGATAAATGCACCAATCACTATTCCTAAAGATCATGATATGGCAACAATTTTGCTTTATTTTCTTTTCTCTTCAGTATGTTTCTCTGCTGAAAATTATCTAAGGTTTCCCCAATTGAGGAATGAAAGGGTTTTTCAAAGATCATCTGACAAAAGTTGAGGCCTTGAACACATTTCATGTGATACTTATATACTGTATTAGGTAGTGTTTAACACATGCATATATACTGAATACTAATACTTCTTTAAAACTTACAAATTATGATTAACATTGGTACTTAACAGCTGCATAGATTCACTTATGAATCTCATTTTAAAATACTGTTGCCTATTCTAAGACCCAATTTTTTTCATGTCTGTTTTTAAATTCAACCCATAATTTGGATATGTATCCTGAGATGAAAGAGAATATTTGATCTACTATGGTTTTGTACTTCAGTTTTGCTTGGGGGCATCCAAGGCATGTTTTCCCCAACTGTTGTCTTGGCCATTCACTTGGGTCTCTCCTGCCTGCCTCCTTTGCATACCTGAAGCTGAAAGCAAGACTTTCTAAAGTGTAAGATTCTAGTGATACCTTTCTGAAGTGAGAACTTCAGGGAACTGGCACTGGAGGAGTCTGGGAAGAGAACCACAAGGAGGAAAAGGAGCAGCTCTGGGTACCAGGTCTTTCGCAGAGCACACATCTCTCGGGACACTTGGAATCCCAGAATTGTCAAACTCCAAGTTAGCTTCATAGGCATGCGTTGTGGCAACTCTTCAGTTTGCAGATACGGGAATGTCCTACCCAGGTTAGCCCTGGGCCAACTCCATGATTGCTTTTTTCTGTTATGTTCTACAGGCCAAGGTGAGTGACTCAGTTTCTTCTTGCCATACGTCATATTTTATTGTCTTTTATTCTTTGCTCCCAAAGAATGGTTCACGATAGTTATGGCCACATCCCTAATTTCCCTGTCCCCACAGCTCATGCAGAATCCTTCAAAGATTTTCTATTGGAACAAGCACTGCTAGTAACCAGAGAGAAGGGAACTGTGAATTTTATAAAAATGGGAGAACATAACGAAAATTCTTAAGTAATAAAAGCTAACCTCCACTGTTTGAGTGCTGTCTAGCCTTCCTTCTCTTGAATTAAAATTAGTGTTGAGACTCATTTTAAATTTTAGTTAAGATGAAATGTTCCCTTGTTTCCTTGAATATTTTATGCTCCATATGAAAAAAATGAACTATAAGAAAAAGGGAAGGCCGGCGCCACGGCTCACTAGGCTAATCCTCCGCCTTGCGGTGCCGGCACACTGGGTTCTAGTCCCAGTTGGGGTGCCGGATTCTGTCCCGGTTGCCCCTCTTCCAGGCCAGCTCTCTGCTGTGGCCTGGGAAGGCAGTGGAGGATGGCCCAAGTGCTTGGGCCCTGCACCCCATGGGAGACCAGGAGAAGTACCTGGCTCCTGCCTTCGGATCAGCGCGGTGCGCCGGCCGCAGCACACCAGCCGCGGCGGCCATTGGAGGGTGAACCAACGGCAAAGGAAGACCTTTCTCTCTGTCTCTCTCTCTCTCTCTCTCTCTCTCTCACTGTCCACTCTACCTGTCAAAAAAAAAAAAAAAAAAAAAAAACAAAAAAAAACAAAAAAACACCTAAATGAAAGATCTCTACGAATGCAATCCCAGTAGAAAGAATGGGCGATCAAAGGAGGAGGTACCTTTCTCTGAAGGGAGGAGAGAACTTCCACTTTGACTATGACCTTGTCTAAATAAGATCGAAGTCAGCGAACTCAAGAGGCTTCCATAGCCTTGGAAACTCATGACTAGAGCCTAGGGTGATTAATGACACCATAAACAAGAGTGTCAAATTGTTAAGTCAACAACTGGAGTCACTGTGTACTTACTCCTCATGTAGGATCTCTGTCCTTAATGTGTTGTTCAATGTGAATTAATACTATAACTAGTACTCAAGCAGTACTTTACACTTTGTGTTTCTGTGTGGGTGCAAACTGTTGAAATCTTTACTTAATATATACTAAATCAATCTTCTGTATATAAAGAGAATTGAAAATGAATCTTGATGTGAATGGAATGGGAGAGGGAGCGGGAGATGGGAGGGTTGCTGGTGGGAGGGAAGTTATAGGGGTGAAATAGCCATTGTAATCCATAAACTGTACTTTGGAAAATTATATTTAATAAATAAAAGTTTTTAAAAAAAGGAAAAAAAAAAGAGAATACTACCCAAATAGACTGTATAACCTTTATGTGTGCCTTTAGTTTTCAATTGAAAAACTGAAGAGATGGAATCAGATAGTAAAAGACACGGCAGACTACAGGCCAGGATGCCAGCTGCCAGTACCTGGGTCCTTGTGATCTTAGCTAAGTGATCTTTGTGATCTTAGCTAACATGATCCTTCCTTTATTTATTTATTTTAAATGTGGATGTTGGAGTACATGACTCCAATGGTATAGTTCTAGATTTTTAACAATGTTACTACGTTAAAATTTAAGATAAGAGCATTTCTAAAATTTTATGATTCTCTATTTTGTTTAAAAGGAAATTAATTGTTTTTTGGAATGAATGTAGGTATGCTGTGATGTGAAACATTCTCGAGGGTTCTAGTCCCGGTATTTCTGGTATTTGATTATTAAATCCAAGCAGTTATCAGCAACTGTGCTACCCAGGTGCAAAATAGAAGTAAAGGTATCTGTTTCCCATCTTCACAGAGAATCAGTGAGGTTAATGAAGTAAACTGTAGAGTCCTTGGAAGAAAGTCCTTGCTCTCTAAATGCAAAATATTTGCATTTCTCTCATTATTATTATGCAGCAGATACACGAAATGCAATTTTCCTGTGTATTTCTGTAGACTCTATCTCCTAAAGGAAATGTATTTTTAAAATAAGTAGAACTATTTCATGACTAGAGTGCTTAAAAAAAATCTGTGTTTCTGAAAACCACAATTTTGGAAATAGATGGAGCAAACCAATGTTATCTCAAATTCCCTTAAGAAGAGATTACACTTTCTTGAGAAAACTGACATAAGGAAGTACGTTAGATTCTCTAAGTTACTTTTCAACTTTCTATTTCTTCAAGTTACCCCCTGTATTGCTATATTGCTAAAAGAATAGGAATTAAAACTGTGTGCTGCAGGATGAGATATGTCAGAGATGGTCCCTTTCTTTTTAGAATTTTAGAAATAGACTTTCTAAAGTAATTACTCTTAAACTCTTTGTATAGATATTGATTTATATATTGCAGTGCTCTTTGATCTCATAATAAGTGAGAGAATTTCTAAGCATTTATTTGAATGATTAAGCTGGGATTCTATTTTGAAATCCATCAAATTCATACATATATACTTAAATTTATGTTAATGCTCCTAGAAAGGCCTAAATGTTGAAGAAATTAGGACTTGGAAGAACAAAATTGTTGGCAGAACTGTGACCCCAAATTGTGAACTTACATGTCCTCTTGTTTCATTTTTAAGTCCGGAATATTGTCTGATTGAATATCATTTTACTTACTATAGTTATAGGCTAAGATACAAACTAAGTTATAAATGAGAGGCCATGTGTGTTCACCAGGACATTTTCTTTTGTTGTAATTCCCCCAAAATTAACAAACTATGTTCATCAGGATATAAAAAATACCCCCAAGAATATAAGAGCCCAAGCAAAGCCATGATGGCTGAGTCATGTGCAGAAGAGGTAGAGATGAAAAGACCTCATTTGGTTTTCCCTGGAAACTGTTAGAGTAGACTTGTGAAGACAAGCTGGGTTAAAACAAATAGGGCCACATTCGCCTTTCTTTCTATTGGCTCTGTTTTTTTTTTTTTTTTCTTTTGAGAAAAAAAAAGTCAGATTTCTTTAAGTCAGAGGCCTCCTCCTTTAGGAGTGGCCAGGAACAGGGACTCCAAGAAAGGCAAAATCCAAAGGGGATGTCTGTTGGCTCTTAATTACCTAACTACGGTCATGTTCCTTTGGATACTTGGTTCTTAATTACCCATAACTGTGGTTATGTTCCTTTGGATACTTGGCCTTTAAAAATGCACATTTAGTCTACTCTGTGAAATAATGCTGAGCTATTTCTGTACTGTAATAACAAAGTGAGGACTAAATTTTAAGTTCTATAAATGTTTGTTCTGGGAAAATCATCATTTGGTTTCCAATATTTAGGGAGATGTGTTTACTTCTTAATAGTAGTCATAAGGCATAGCATGCAATTCTGTTAATTTGAAATGATGATAGAATTGGTTCACAGATAATATGTCAACAATAGAATAAGAAATATGAATAATAAAGGACATCTGATTCATATTCTTGGGAGTTTCGGAAGGTGGTAATATTGGAAGCAATTAAAATATAAGACCAATTGCTATTAACTATTTCTTACAGAAAAGTAAATGCACTACTGTGCTGATAGGTGGTTTTAGAAAGAGATGTGGGTAGGGCAGTGTGGAGATCAGTGTTATTTCATTTGTGCTTCTGTATTTCTAGACCATGCATGTTTGTCTTCCTTAACTCTGCAGCTTTGTATTTGCATTGCTTTTTGGTACTTCTTGTGGCATCTGAGCAGGAATGAAAAGAGAGGTTAAAAATCAAGGCAATTTTATTATTTTTAGGTGGCTCTCTAAAGAAAGATTCAGTGTTTCCTGATGTGAAGCGTGCCTTGTAAGGATTACTAACTGTCTGTGGAATCTAATCACCATAGTCTCAGATGAATCTTATCAAAAGACATCTTTGAGAAATGATATATTATCTCTGCCTTCATCACCCAATATATTTACTCTTTTGATTTATACTTATTTGTGAATTGTTAACTTATTTGAGGGCTTTTTAAGCTCCATGTAGTTATAAGTAAAACAGATATAACAGGATTTGTACTTTTTTGGAAGGAGAACTGATAGCTCTCACCCTATTCTAAAATAATTTTTCTAAAGATCAGTATTTAAGATAACTTTAGGACCATTAGAGAATATACCTTATACACTTTGTTCTATTTTTTTAATTTATTTTTTGACAGGTAGAATTATAGATGTATATATAGAGAGAAGGGTCTTCCTTCCGTTGGTACACTCCCCAAATGGCTGCCACAGCTGAAGCTGTGCCGATCCAAAGCCAGGAGCCAGGTGCTTCCTCCTGGTCTCCCATGCGGGTGCAGGGACCCAAGCACTTGGACCATATTCTGCTATCCCAGGCCACAGCAGAGAACTGGACTGGAAGAGGAGTAGCTGAGATTAGAACCGGCGCCCACATGGGATGCCGGCGCCACAGGTAGAGGATTAACCAAGTGAGCCATGGCACCGGCCCCATCCTTGTTCTATTTTAAAATGATTTATTTATTTATTTAAAAGGCAGAGTGAGAGAGAGAGATGGGGAGAGAGAAAGAGATCTTCCATCGACTAGTTCACTCCCCAAGTGATCACAGAAGCCAGCGCATGGCCACTCTGAAGCCAGCAGCCAAGAACTCCATCCAGTCTCCATGTGGCTGACAGGGACTTAAGTGTTTGAGACATCATATGCTGCCTTTGCAGGTGCATTAGCAAGAAGCTGGATTGGAAGTGGAACAGCCGGGATTTGAGTCAGGCAGGGATGTGGATGTCGTAAGTGGCAGCTTCCCCCTCCGCACCACAACAGCAACCCCAATTCCTTGTTCTATTTTAAGCAAAAGACATCAAAAACTGTATTTTTTTAGTGAAATACATTTCCATTAGCAAGTGACAGCTGTTCTACCATAAACTGTTGCACACATGGATTTTAGAATCGCTTGGACCTGGCGCTCATTCCTTGCACTCGGGGCCCAGCAGTAATAATTCAGTTACGAACTTAGGTTGAACATTTTCCTTCTTCAGGCAAAGCAGGCTTTTTAATAGATTAGCAGCCATTTATCTAACCATTTATTTGACATTCTTTCCTATTCAAGCTTTGCAACTTTTTCAAATTTGCCTCAACACTCTGAGACTTTCTAAAGAAAATGGAACATAATTGATAAATTAAAATTTTCTTCAATTCTCAACTGAAGGTATACAATTAAAATGCTCTTCCTAGTTATGAACTGGAACTAATTCAGTGCCTGAAGACTCTAAATCATTTACCTTAGCCTCTTTTTTTATTTCTTATTTTTTTAAACTTTTATTTAACAAATATAAATTTCCTAAGTATAGCTTATGGATTACAGTGGCTTTCCCACACCCCATAACTTCCATCCCACCTGTAACCCTCCCATCTCCCACTCCCTCTCCCATTCCATTCACATCAAAATTCATTTTTGATTATCTTTATATACAGAAGATCAATTTAATATATATTAAGTAAAGATTTCAACAGTTTGCACCCACACAGAAACACAAAGTGTAAAGTACTGCTTGAGTACTAGTTATAGTATTAATTCACATTGAACAACACATTAAGGACAGAGATCCTACATGAGGAGTAAGTGCACAGTGACTCCTGTTGTTGACTTAACAATTTGACACTCTTGTTTATGGTGTCATTAATCACCCTAGGCTCTAGTCATGAGTTGCCAAGGCTATGGAAGCCTTTTGTGTTCGCCAACTCTGATCTTATTTAGACAAGGTCATAGTCAAAGTGGAAGTTCTCTCCTTCCTTCAGAGAAACATACCTCCTTCTTTGATGACCTGTTCTTTCCACTGGGACCTCACTCACAGAGATCTTTCATTTAGGTTTGTTTGTTTGTTTGTTTTGCCAGAGTGTCTTGGCTTTCCATGCCTAAAATACTCTCATGGGCTCTTCAGCCAGATCTGAATGCCTTAAGGGCTGATTCTGAGGCCAGAGTGCTGTTTAGGACATCTGCCATTCTATGAGTCTACTGTGTATACCACTTCCCATGTTGGATCGTTCTCTGCTTTTTAATTCTTCTTTTTTTTTTTTTTTTTTAACCCATCACTATTTTTTTTTCTTTTTTTTATTTAGTAAATATAAATTTCCAAAGTACAGTTTATGGATTACATTGGCTCCCCTCCCCAAAAAAATTTTCCTCCCACTCGCACCCCTCCCATCTCCCGCTCCCTCTCCCATTCCATTCACATCAAGATTCATTTTTGATTATCTTTATATACAGAAGATTGATTTAGTATATAGTAAGTAAAGATTTCATCAATTTGCACCCACACATAACATAAAGTGTAAAATACTGTTTCAGTACTAGTTATAGCATTACTTCACATTGGATAACACATTAAGGACAGATCCCACATGAGAAGTAAGTACACAGTGACTCCTGTTGTTGACTTAACAATTTGACACTCTTGTTTATGGCGTCAGTAATCTCCCTCGGCTCCAGTCATGAGTTGGCAAGGCTATGGAAGCCTTTTGAGTTCGCTGACTTCGATCTTATTCCCATAGGGTCGTAGTCAAAGTGGAAGTTCTCTCCTCCCTTCAGAGAAAGGTACCTCCTTCTTTGATGGCCCCGTTCTTTCCACTGGGATATCACTCGCAGAGATCTTTCATTTAGGTCTTTTTTTTTTCCCAGAGTGTCTTGGCTTTCCATACCTAAAATACTCTCATGGGCTCTTCAGCCAGATCCGAATGCCTTAAGGGCTGATTACCTTAGCCTCTTTATAAAAGTGCATTGCATAGTGATTTCCATATTTTTGTTATTAAAAAATTATGCAAGGGTCCAGCGCTGAGGCACAGTAAGTTAATCCTCTGCCTGCGGCACCTGCATCCCCTATGGGCGCCAGTTCTAGTCCCAGCTGCCCCTTTTCCGATCTAGCTCTCTGCTATGGCCTGGGAAAGCAGTAGAAGATGGCCCAAGTCCTTGGGTCCCTGCACATACATGAGAGACTGAGAAGAAGCACCTGGCTCCTGGCTTTGGATCGGTACAGCTCCAGCCATTGCGGCCATTTGGGGAGTGAACCAATGGAAGGAAAACCTTTCTCTCTGCTTCTCCCTCTCACTGTCTGTAACTCTACCTCTCAAATAAAATCTTTTAAAAAATACACAAAACATCTCTGACAAAAATGTGACTCTTGTCGCTAAAATAAATGTAAATGAGAAGACAATGAATGTATACAAGATATTAAGCAACTAACAGAATTTCCGTAATTGGAAAAGAGGAACTGCTCTGATTATCTCTCTGTAGTATATGAATAAGGAACTAAAACAAATAGAATGCAGGAGTAAGAGCACAGTGACCCAAAGGCCCTTCAAAATACGTCTCCTCAGTAACAAGATAAAATCACCCAACTGGGTAGGACTTCAAAAATTCAACCAGGCTGAACTAATATTAACAAAGTATGATTACAGTGTTATCAAGTTCTTTTAAAAAACATATGAAACATTTAATTGTAATAGATACTTCAAGTATATTAGGAAGTATATATTTAAGTGGATTTTAATGGCTAAAGAGAAATATCTTCTATGTAAGATGGCATTAACTCAGGGGATAGGTATATTAAATTTCACCAGTAATTAACCAGGTAATAACTATAAACAGAGTCGAGATGACTTTGATATGTAAACAAAAAGAACTGCCTTGTGACTTTTGTATAGCTACATATTCCTTTCTGTAAGTTAGCAATGTTTTTTTTTTCCTAGAGCCATATTAGCCATTATAGAACTGTCTTCATTTTTATGGTTCTGAGGTGGGAAGGGCAGGAACTAAGATGAATGTGGAAGAACAGTCAATCCTCTTATCACAGTGTGTCATCTCCATACTCACTGGCCCAATGTTATCCATTCCAAAATTCTTGTGTGATTTCTGGAAATTTGTGAGGCTTCCAGAAAGTTCTAAACTATGACACTCCACCCTTAGAGTACATCATAATCACCCAGGAGTTTTTACAAATGGATGCCTGGGGCCAGTGTTGTGCTACAGAGGTTAAGCTACCAGTTGCAATGCGGCATCTCATAGCCAAGTGCTGGTTAGCATTGTGGCTTCTCTGCCTCTGATCCAGCTCCCTGCTCACATGCCTGGGAAGGCTGCATGTGCTTGATCTCTGCACCCCATGTGGGAGAGCTCCTGGCTCCTGGGTTCTACCTGACCCAGCCATGACTGGTGCTTGCTTCCCTCTTCTCTCTTCTGTCATGCTGCCTTTCAAATAAGTAAATAAATAAATCGTTATAAAAATGCAGTTGTCTGGGTACCACCTCCAGAAGTTTCTGATTTATTTGTCATAAAGCTCAAATGAAGTGTTTGTGAAAGATGCTGAGGTGACTCTGGTGTGCAAGAATAGGCTGAGAATCATTTCATTCCTCTAGATGTTCTTCCAGACTGATTTCCCCAGGTCCAAATTATAAATGTTGAGGGTGTATTCAAGAATTACAAAGAACAACATCATAGTTTTAGTATGTAAAGAATGATGTTTAAATATGTAAAATACACTATGTAGTCTAAAAGCGTTGACCCCTTTTCCACCTGAGATTGCTAACTATAGCAAGCACATTAATTATTAGTCAATAATGATTTCGTTGAGAAAGTTGCCTATTTATAGCCAGCATGCTTGATCATATACAAACTGTCATAGGCTCTGACCTGATGTTATGAGTGGGAGGTACCCTTTTTAAGCACCTGTTGAAGTCAACTCTGCCACTGGCCCTTTAAATGGGGTGGGGTGGGGGTCTTAATTTTGCAAAAGCAGCAAGCCAGTTGGAATGCTAGAAATGCACATTTGCTGCTCCTGTTCCATTCCAGTAAACATCTCTTGAATTACTGTGTTCCTCTTTTGATTGTGTAGCTAATGAAAGAACTCAGCATATTAGGATTAGGGTTAACTAGCTTTGTTTTTCATGGTTTATTAGAGAGAGTTGATTTCTTGTAATAAGTCAATATTGAAAAACATTGTTCTTACTTTCCAGGGAGTCTGTCACAGTTGACTTGTAAAACTAGAACTATGGTTGTAAATTTAAGAATGTTGAAAACTCACCTACGGGGCTGTTACCCGTATCTTCCACTGGAGAGTCTAAATTTCTGTTTGGTTATAATGGAACAGTAAAATGTTACATAGCTTGACACCCCACCTGCCGGTGGCTGATTCTATTCAAAAGTGGACCTAACCTCAGTATCTTTACCTCAAGTGTATTAGTCATGTCTATCTATAGCAGAGTACTGAATCAAGTTCCATCAGGCTGAAGGTCATGGGTTATACAGAGTCATTCCAATACTTTAATTCTGAGACAGCTGAATTACTCTCTGACCTGACGTTATGAGTGGGAGGATCATCTTCATCTTTCTGTCTTCCTGCCCTTTCTAAAAATAGTAGGGCCTCTAACAAGGAGATATTTTAAGCAGCTCATATTCACTTGTCTCATCGAGAGAAGGTTATTTTGGCCAGTTGCATGTGTCGGATTTGCATGTGTGCATAGCTAGACTTTGGAACCCCAGTCCTTACTTCTTCCCACCACTGATAAAAGAAACTTGCAAACTAAAAGACTGGGACTGCTAGCTGAGAGTTTTGGCTACAAGTCAGTGGGTAATCATAAGCGAAAGGAAGATACCTTTTAGGCATGTGCATATGCTCCCGAAATCATCCATTTCAGACATTTGCACGTCAGTCCTGAGCTTTTTGGATCTGTTTTCATAAACCTGGCTGTGATTTTGCTGCAGAGATTTCCACGATCTTGCCACTTCTAATAAATATTTATAGGAGGCACTGCCAGCTTGTGGATAAGGGAAACTAATGAGAAACTGCCATCCAAAATCTGAACGGCAAAACCCAAAGCAAGCAAAACCAAAAAATTTAAAACCAAACCAAAAACGAAAAACTCAAACCACCCGTGCTCACAAGAAGACGCGTAGAAAAATACCAAGATGTAACTTGGATTTGATAACTGGATTTATCAGTCCCTTGACTGGCATGCAGTGGGTACTTTGTATTTTTCTACTTTGAAAAAAAAAAAAAAACAAGTGCAAAATCTGTAATTCTGCACAACTGGGACCAAAACATTATGAGTGTGAGAAAACATAGACTCTAAGAGCAAGATGGAATTTCAGCAGGTAAACCCTCTTCCACAGTCATGTCATTCCAGTGAAGTTGTACGCGGGACTCGTGTTTGCACCTCTAAGAAATTTCCGTTTTTTCGCATCAAAAAATCCAGATATGAAGCCGAAGCTGCCTTCTTCGCCAACCTGAAGCTGTCTGATTTCAACATCATCGACACCCTTGGAGTTGGAGGTTTCGGGCGAGTGGAGCTGGTAGGTGGTTGTTTTTTAAGTGCTTTTGAAAACCTCTGTCTTCTTTTCCATTTGTTTTCTCCTTTTTCATCGTTAAGTGCCATTGCTCTAAATCAGTACCAAATACTTCCGGACAAGCCTGTCAGTGCATGTAACGAGGTGGGCTGTGTTCGAGGCAATAGATTGAAAATAAACACCAAATTACTCATTAGGAAATCTCTTCAGATTAAAAGAAAGCTGAACTCATAACTTAGGAGTCATAAAGTACTTTTTACCCAGCTAATTTCTTTAAACAGTTTTATTTACTTATACAATAGTGTGATAATTCAAAGCATATACATGTATAAATATGCTAGCTGATATTCTATAATCTTTATTTCCTTAGTTCTGAGCAGTATTCACAGCTTATGCTTATATACCATAAATACAATTACAATAATTTAAATACATATAAAAGGAAGTGGTAGATACACACACACGTGT